>NC_054384.1:50528355-51154605 GCF_017654675.1 Xenopus laevis | reverse complement strand
CTTTGATCTGTGTGAACTTTCAATATGCTGTTTTCCTCAAGCTCCTGCGTGAGTACTGAAACCTGTGGCCATTTTCCCTTTTTGGCATAATAAACCGTTCCTGATTGTTAAGAACCTCCTGGCGCCCAAGTTGTTTTTGTGTGCACAGTAGCCTGGGGGGGATGTAGTTGCACTACACCATAGAGGGAACACTTCCACTTAGCGAAGGCCCTGCCCTGGGTGTAAGTCGCGTGTAACCCATGCTCTAGTGTTCTAGCTGGTGAATTAACCCCGAGTGGCCCAAATAGGTGTTACAATTGTCTTTGCATCCACTGATATAGTTAGTTTTAGTTAGTTCTTGTTAAAAAAATGTCATATCTTACTTCATTGTAAGTTCTAAAATTTGAATATTGTGTCATTATACTAATTGCAGCACATATTCTTTTTCTGCATTCTACTTGTTGTCATATTATCTTTATGGTTTATTGTGAAAAATCAAATAAAATATTTTAAACCTAAAAAAAATAAAGCAGTTGGACTTTGCTTTGTTCGAGGAAATCTTCTACATCCAAAATTTATACCAGGGTTTGGAAGATTTTTTAAAAGTGGTGTTCAGAGAGGAAGATAAATGCAAAAACTGCTTCTATCTCTTTTATTCTTCAATTTTTGCAAGAAGGTTTTTCCAAGGGGTTAAGACAGAAAACCTTAAAAGTGCACATATCAGCTTTATCAGCAATGGTTCACAAGAATATAGCAGTTCAATCATTAATTAAGCGTTTTGTGAAGGCTATTTTCAGATTAAGACCAAAAATATCGGTGCTGTTACCTCCTTTACCAATTTAAAATTTGTTCTCTCTGTACTATGTGAACATACCTTTGAACCTATTCAATCTATTCCTATCAAATACCTATCCTGGAAAACAGTGTTTTTGATAGCAATTACCTCAGCGAGAAGAGTGGGAGAGCTTCAGGCTTTGGGAGCAGATCCTTTTTACACAGTATTATTTGGTGTTGAGATCATTCTCCCAGCATTTTTACAGTCACCTGAGAATGAAGACGAGTATAAACTAAGAAATTTGGAAGTGCATAGGAGTCTTTCAGTCTACATTGAGAGATCGAAGATATTTACACACTCGCATCATCTTTTCGTTCTCTTTGCTTGAAAAATAATGCAGTTTAAAACTTCTAATCCAACTATTGCTACCTAGATTAAAAAGGCAATTTCATCTGTTTATGAGTTGAATGAAAAAGATCCTCTAGAACTATTGAAAGCACACTCGACAAGGGCCAGGCCACCTCTTGGGCAGAAAGATCCTTTATATGTGTTGAGGATATCTGTAGAGCAGCAACTTGGTCAAGTGTTCACACGTTTGCAAAGTTCTATAAACTAGACTTAGCAGCCTCTCAGGATGTAGCCTTTGGCAGCAGAATATTGGAAATGGCTCTCCAAGTGCAGGACCCCACTCAGGATGTTTAGCTTGCTAAATCCCAGATATGTGCTGCCCGTAGGACGCAAAGAAAACTGAAAATTTTCTTTTTCTTTAGTCCGAAAGGCAGCACAGATTTCCCGCCCTAATAAAGTTTTTTTCTTTTTTGCATCATTTTTTTGTGTGTCTAATTCCTGTGTGGGCTTTGTAACAACACTGAAGGGGCGGACCGAAGGCTATGCAGTTATTGGAAAATAATGCATAAGTATCCCTTTCATTTACTGTAGTTTGCTTTCTCATAAGTCAGGAGTCCCATTATCACACTCCAGCCAAATCCTGTAGCCCCCACTGTTGACCCGAAGCTTACCTTAGTTCCTAAGCGGTACACTGGGGCACAACTACATTTCTTGAATGTATTAAGGATTATATATTGAGTATTGGTTGGTTTTGAGTTGTCTCCAAATAGTTTAGCATGCTTAATTATTATGTTGATAATTTGGAGATATGGATAACAAATAATGGGGACAGTAGGGTTGCAGAAAGCAGTAGAACTAAATAAATAGATTTATTTCCCTTTTTACAGTAATAAGTGTGTATATATCCTCATTCATAGATGTATAATGGGTTACATATTGAACATATAGATAATGTATATTAAATACATTTGCATGTTTTGTTATATCTGAATAGGCAACTGCAGTTTGGAAATAAGGAGGTTAATATACACTTTTATAATGGTGCAGTGAAAAGGCGCAAAATCATTATCATGAGAAAGTTAGGCGGTAATTAATCTTCCTTGTGTTCACAGGCCATGGTTCTCAGTGGAACACTGGCAGTCTTTTGATTTCTGCAAGCCTCGGATCCTCCCCAGGAGTGCTGATTCCTGCTGACTCCAAAGCTCTGGACCTTCAATCCCCCTAAAATCCCACCAAGGGGCCAATGTGCTTCTCTGTCAAAAATGTACACTGACAACATAGGCCAAGTGTGGCACACACTACTCTCTATGATTCTTCTACAGGGACTCTCTGTAGAAACTAAATTCTACTTCAGCAAAACAGTACACAGCAAACAGCCACAAAATACAACAATTCAATAACAGCAGGCAGATCCTAGAGACCTGTCACTCATAATAATAGGAGTTCCAGAAAAGGTTTTGTTCCTATATTTCCTGAATTTGACAGCATTATATGTCTGTTATAACAAAACTATTGTTGAGAGAATGCCCCCCAATGAGTAATTTAACCTCTTCATAACTACCTATGGTTGCCACCCGGCTGGTAAAAATTATGTTTGATGCCAATGTAATTAATAGGGTGAATAAAGTAAAAATAAAGATTGGTATTTTATTTTACAGAAAAAGGTGACAACCCTATAACTACCGTTTATTTTTTACAGTATTGTCTTATGACACAACATGCCCAATATCCTTTAACAGAAAATGGTAGTGTTTCTTGTTTGTGACTAAATGTAATTTTTATGAACTATCACTCAAACAAAAGAGAGCTTCTGAAATCTTCTTTCAGGCAGGTGTCCTGTTTAAATGAGCTGCTGTGATTCAGCACTTGGTAGTATGAAAAAGCAGGATTTCTTTAAAAAGCTCTCTGCTAAGAGTACTTAATTTTATTTTGGGTTTTTTTTCTTTGTTTTGAGGCAGATGAAAGACCTCCTTACAGTTAAACCTGAACCTTATTTATTTTTACAGATTTGGTGCAAAATCCTTTTTTTTTCTTCAGAAATAACATAATACTGGCACACATAAAGGAGACAAAAGTATAAATGAAAAAGCCCTAATTTTGTAGGCAATAGTGAATAATATATGGTGCTGGTTTTACTTTTGGCTGTAAATTAATATTGTCTTAAAAATGTCTCGTTTAAAATGGAGTGAAGAGCTACATCTTACGATATCCAAAAAGTCTTGGTCATACGTGTGGGAAACAGCTAAAAAAACATCTGTTTGTGCAGTCTCCAACAAAAGAGCATATAAAATGATATTTCGTTGGTACTACACTCCTACGCGCATCAGCAGACTTTGCGGTAATTCTGACCACTCCCTCTGTTTTAGAGGATGTGGGGAACAAGGGTCATTCCTACATACATGGTGGACTTGCACTGAAGCTAAGAACTTCTGGAAGATAGTAGCGACTCTGCTCTCCGAGGTACTTCACTACACCATTCAGGCAGCCCCCCATACATTCCTCCTAGGTATGAAAATCAGAGCCATTAGCTCCAAACAATCTCATGAATTAGGTACACACATTCTAACAGCAGCAAGATCACTATTGGCAGCAAACTAGAAACGGCCACAAATACCAGGTCGACAAACATTGGAGACCAAGGTGAATTGGATCAGAGCAATGGAATCCATTAGAGACAAACTCCTGGATAGGACCTATGAAGGGGAGCTGGAGTGGTACCAATGGGCCCAGTACTTAGAGAGTCGCCAGGATTAATACTTCTAATAAGGAATTATGTGGTAATGTGGAAGATTTTTTGTCCTCAGACTAAGACACTCAGAAGCCAGTACACTGGGTAGCAATCACCCTCTCGATTTGTCTTCTCCTACCCTTCCTCTAACTGTCCCCTGTACTTTCCCTCATCTACTCCCCTCCTTACTTATCATCTATCAAGGCTATATGACATTGAAACAGATTCAAGAAGTTTCAAGAAGCATTAGGTAATGATCATCTGAATATTTAATGAAAAATATGCATGCAGATTTATATCAATGACACAGAGGCCATGTTTAATGTATTGTGCTTTATTACAAATCTCATTTCTTTTTTCTGTCAATATTATTGAAAAACAATAAATAAATGTAAAAAAAGTCTCCTTTATTTGAGTTCCCCATAGATCTTAACTATTCCCTGTCCGTTTTTCAAATGAGGGGTAGGCGTGTCCTAACAATCCCTGCCAGAAGCACAGTAGGAGGTATAGCCAACCACAACCCTGCAGTCACACAAGCAAAGATATGCTTCAGTTCCCTATCAGGTCAGTCTAGCTGCTGATCGGTTCCTATGCTACAGTGCAATATGCTGAGTGCCACTGGTTTCCCTGCACAGCCAGTAGTGTCAGGTAGTGTAAGAGAAGGGAGGGATTATTAGCGTTTGTTTTCTCAAAAGAGCAAACAGATTTTTTTATATTCAATTTTGAAATCTGACATGGGGCTAGACATATTGTCAATTTCCCAGCTGCCCCAAGTCATGTGACTTGTGCTCTGATAAACTTCAATCACTCTTTACTGCTGTACTGCAAGTTGGAGTGATATCACCCCCCTCCCCAGCAGCCAAACAAAAGAACAATAGGAAGGTAACCAGATGGGAGCTCCCTAACACAAGATAACAGCTGCCTGGTAGATCTAAGAACAACACTCAGTAGTAAAAACCCATGTCTCACTGAGACATTGAGAAGGAAAAACAGCAGCCTGCCAGAAAGCATTTCTCTCCTAAAGTGCAGGCACAAGTCACATGACCAGGGGCAGCTGGGAAATTGACAAAATGTCTAGCCCCATGTCAGATTTCAAAATTGAATATAAAAAAATCGGTTTGCTCTTTTGAGAAATGGATTTCAGTGCAGAATTCTGCTGGAGTAGCACTATTAACTGATGCGTTTTGAAAAAAACATGTTTTCCGATGACAGGATCCCTTTAACACAATTCTTCTATATGTAAAAGAGTATAAAACATTCTTGTTTTACACACAAATTGTCTTGTTTAAGGCAGGGACGTAAGAATAGAGGAAGCATACCCTGGGGGCCCAGGAGTGTAGATGGCCCAGTAATGCTCTAATGAGGAATTGTAATATATCTTGGTAGAGTCAACTTACCAATGTTTCTGGGCCCCAAAATGTTACTTGCTGTGGGGCCCAGTAACATCTACTTATGCCACTGACTTAAGGGGTCATTTCAAGAACTCTGAGGCAAGTGAAAGTTGGGCACAATTCACAAGATGCAGAGTGCAGCCACGCAATGCTGCCTGAATTAGCACTTGGGCTTGCACTTTTCAGTGCTCTTGCACTTCTGTCTGAGTGTATTGTAAATTAATCCTTCAGTCTGTATTTACCAACGAAGTATGGATACAAGAAGATATGGGCAGGCTGGAAACAACTTTATACAAATAAACATAATAATGCAAACAGTACCCTCATATAGATTTATAATAGAAGCTGTCATAAATGTCCTGTGTACTTTGTGAGCCAGGGGTGTCCAAACTTTTTGCAATGAGGGCCAGATTTGGTGAGGTGAAAATGTGTGGGGGGCCAACCATTCAGCCTGACATTCTTTGAACCATTAACATCATTTAACTAATTTAAACAAGGAATCGCATAGCAATAGAAGTAATATTTGGGCACATCACGTCATTACGTGCCAGAAAGCCTGCCAGAAAGCATTTCTCTCCTAAAGTGCAGGCACAAGTCACATGACCAGGGGCAGCTGGGAAATTGACAAAATGTCTAGCCCCATGTCAGATTTCAAAATTGAATATAAAAAAATCGGTTTGCTCTTTTGAGAAATGGATTTCAGTGCAGAATTCTGCTGGAGTAGCACTATTAACTGATGCGTTTTGAAAAAAACATGTTTTCCGATGACAGGATCCCTTTAACACAATTCTTCTATATGTAAAAGAGTATAAAACATTCTTGTTTTACACACAAATTGTCTTGTTTAAGGCAGGGACGTAAGAATAGAGGAAGCATACCCTGGGGGCCCAGGAGTGTAGATGGCCCAGTAATGCTCTAAGGAGGAATTGTAATATATCTTGGTAGAGTCAACTTACCAATGTTTCTGGGCCCCAAAATGTTACTTGCTGTGGGGTCCAGTAACATCTACTTATGCCACTGACTTAAGGGGTCATTTCAAGAACTCTGAGGCAAGTGAAAGTTGGGCACAATTCACAAGATGCAGAGTGCAGCCACGCAATACTGCCTGAATTAGCACTTGGGCTTGCACTTTTCAGTGCTCTTGCACTTCTGTCTGAGTGTATTGTAAATGAATCCTTCAGTCTGTATTTACCAACGAAGTATGGATACAAGAAGATATGGGCAGGCTGGAAACAACTTTATACAAATAAACATAATAATGCAAACAGTACCCTCATATAGATTTATAATAGAAGCTGTCATAAATGTCCTGTGTACTTTGTGAGCCAGGGGTGTCCAAACTTTTTGCAATGAGGGCCAGATTTGGTGAGGTGAAAATGTGTGGGGGGCCAACCATTCAGCCTGACATTCTTTGAACCATTAACATCATTTAACTAATTTAAACAAGGAATCGCATAGCAATAGAAGTAATATTTGGGCACATCACGTCATTACGTGCCAGTACGTGTCTATTGCTAACACCTTCAGCACACAGGCAGTAGTATAGACCAAGTGACAGATCATTTCACTAATGTGCCCAAATATTACTGCTACGGCTACGTGATTCCTGTTCGCACTGTGCTAGGGGGGGGGGGCACATTAGTATTAATTTCATTATGGAGGCTGAGGGCCACTGTAAATTTGAAAATGGACCACAATTGGCACCCAGGCCTGACTTTGAACGTTCCTGTTGTAAACTATAATCTGGCATGCTTGCTTTTTTTTGTTCATCAAACATACATTAAAGCAGACCTGTCACCTATATATAAAAAGCTGTATAATGCAAGTCCTGCGCAAAATAAAAATTGGACCTAAATTCTCTTCTTCATTAAAACATCCATACCTGTTTAAATATCTGAGCTGTCAATCAATTATTATTTGCCCCACCTCTATGCCTGAGGCAATTACTTTCACTTTCCATTCAGCAATTCTTAGATGTCACTGCTCTCCCCACATTCCCTTTTCCCTCCTTACACTCTGTAATTGTGTAGGGCCAGGGGTGCTTCACCAATGAGGCAAGTTGAGGATGTCGCCTCAGGCGGCAGCGCCCCACTAGGTACAAGGGGCAGCAAAAATGCTGCTCCTGGTACTTTAAGAGCGAATTTCAGGGGGGGGCAGCAGCAACGGCTGCTGCCTCAGGTGGTGAAGGGGCCAGGATCGCCCCTGTGTAGGGCACTGCACATGGGCATTGGGTCCCCCATTCTGGGGTATACACAAGATTTTGGAGTGATACACAATTTGTCTTTTATAAGTGTGTCCACAAAATGGCACCTGCCTGCTTGCTGTGATTGTGTAAATTTAAATATTAAAGACAGTGTAAGTAAAGTTTATTTTGCTCAACTAACATGATAGAAAAGAAATTGAAATAATTTCTTAGTGTCCCTTTAAAAAAATAATGTTTAATGTATTTGTGTGTAATGAGATCGAATGAGGAACGTATACCTTCCTAAAGCTTTCGTTTTGTGTTTGTCATATCATGTAATAAATCAGAATACATAAAGATACCTTTAGAATTCAAAGTCAATGGACCAGATTCAAATCAATGAGAAAACATTATGTTGTCGTTTATCATGTAAAAATGTATGGGTGAGATTAAATTTGAGGAGAAAACCCTCCTCTTCTAATTCAGTTTGAGTTTTTTTTTTGATCAATTTAACGAATTATATACACTACACGGCAGTATGAGCATCCAATGAATAGGCTTGTTGTGGGACACGTCATCAGGGGACGGGGATTTTGAATTTCACGCCATTTACTGTGTATATAGCAGGCCCGGACTGGCAATCTGTGAGTTCTGGCAAATGCCAGAGGGGCTGCTATAAGGCGCCATAGAAAGTCAGTATTTAGTGGGCTGGTGGGGGCTGTTTGGGCCTCTGTGTGGGTGGATGTCCAATCCGCCCACTCTGTGTACCTGAAATGCCAGGGCCTATTTTAATTCTCAGTCCGGACCTGGTATATAGGGCTAGTTTGGAATGGTGTATGTAACTTTGACAAAGGCTTCTTCCTCCTCAAAGGAGGAAGAAGATCGCGTGGAAGAAGATGTCGCCTGTGAAGGGTAAGTAACAAGTTAGGGGCATTTGCCCAGCGGGAGGGGTAGGCCAGGGGGGAGGAGGGAGGGGGGGGCAATACACGGGAGGGGGGGTGGGGGGTTAGCGCCGAGGAGGTTTCCTTCCCCTTTAAAGGAATAGTTCAGTGTGGAAATAAAAACTGTGTAAATAGATAGGCTGTGTAAAATAAAAAATGTTTCTAATATAGTTAGTTAGCCAAAAATGTAATATATAAAGGCTGGAGTGAACAGATGTCTAATAAAACAGCCAGAATCCAACTTCCTGCTTTTCAGCTCTATAACTCTGAGTTAGTCAGCGACTTGAAGGGGGGCCACATGGTACATTTCTGTTCAGTGAGTTTGTAATTGATCCTCAGCATTCAGCTCAGATTCAAAAGCAACAGATATGACCCATGTAGCCCCCCCTCAAGTCTCTGATTGGTTACTGCCTGGTAGCCAGGGTAACCAGTCAGTGTAAACCAAGAGAGCTGAAAAGCAGGAAGTAGTTTCTGACTGACTTGTTATACATAAAATCACTCCAGCCTTTATACATTACATTTTTAGCTAACTAACAATATTAGAAACATTTTTTATTGTGCACAGCCTATCTATTTACCCAGTTTTTATTTTTACACTGAACAATTCCTTTAAACACCTTGGCTGTCCAGCCCACCCTCTGGCTGCTTAGCCCTCTGGTGTTTCTTAAAGGGAACACTCTTAAATGTATGGCTCAGATCCTAAAAACAGGGGATACATAACTGCCATCCACGCTAAATCCCGTCTGGCCTGTACAATATATATATATAAAATTCGAAGGCCCAGCACTCTGTTTTTCAAAAGTCCCAAATTTATTTATTACATCACAGTGCCTCCAACGTTTTGGCCTGCATTGGGGCCTTTATCAAGGATAAGTGATACATCAATTGTTTAAATACCCATAAACCCTCCATAAAAGGTGCCAAAATGATGTTATTAACATCATTTTGGCTCCTTTTTTGGAGGGTTCATGGGTATTCAAACCCTTTTCTGAAAAAAAATACCGGCCTTCCTATATATTTATCTTTTTTCCCTATTAATAACATTGGGATCAACCATAATTTTTACTGGTCAGGCCAGATGGCAACCCTAGAGCCTGTCAGCACCCCCAGACAGCTCTCTACAACCCGGCACACTGCTCCACAGCTCTGTGTATCCTCGAAAGATATGTCCTACAGTTCGATGAGACAAACATAGAGTTATACAAGTCATTCTTATACTCATTGCCACTGTGCATGCTCCCAATTTTAGTTCCATATATAGCACGTGACAATGACGTCGTACAACACTTGCGAGTGACGCCACCAGAGGACGACATGCCCCTTGGAATTAACGCAACCAAAACTGGACTGAACAGAGTGAGTGCGCAACAGTAGTTCAGCTTTTGTGACCAGCGGATCTTGACTGGGGGCTGCATGATTATTCAAAATAATCTTCTTATTATTAATTATGATAAAATGCGAACACTTTCTTTGTATTAAGTATCGTTTATTTCTTAGTCCTGTTACGGCTGTAATATTATGCGTCTATGTTGATATTTTTCGGGAACACAGTGTAGTTTTGTACTGAGTAGACTGTGAGGAGGCATGCATGATTACTGTGCGACAACCTAACCGTTAACTGATATATGACCATATCTTAAATAAACCGCACTGAGACGAAACTTCCTTTAAGTGGGTGAGGGTCGGCCACAGCTTTTATTTGAACAGATTATTATTCATACCGTAAACAGAAAAACTTGCCATTAAATTACCAACCATTAATTTCCAAATGCCAGCCACCGCAGCCGCGGTGGGCATGTAGGTCATTCCAAATACCGCCAGTATAACCAATGGCAAAGACACTTTTGTACCCTGCTGTGACAAGAACATAGAATTATATAGGAAATAACATTTATTTAGTTGATGTATTTATTTATTCAGTGAAAGATTTATGCAATTATCCTGTTTTTTTTTTTTTTGAGAACAAAACATACAAAAATTGCACAAGAAACAACTGACTTCTGGAAAAGACGGGAGGGTGGGTGGGCAGCTCCACCAGCGCTCCAGGATCCTGAGGGAAGAGGAAGCAGGTAAGGGATTCCTTGTTTAGCCGCGGTGGGCATGTAGGTCATTCCAAATACCGCCAGTATAACCAATGGCAAAGACACTTTTGTACCCCGCCACGGAGGAGTTCCTGTAAACCTACACGGAGCTCCGACCCCCACCCAAATGCAAAAGAGCGGCCCCTATACCATCCTGTAAACCAGAAAGAAAGATGACGAGCCCGATATCATTTAAATGGACACCATCTCGCAACATGAGGCCCTGATCGATACCTTCCAACTGTCGGTGCCGAACAACAATGCCCCCCCTGTCACGAACAAATCGAGAAATCCTTGAATTAAGAAGGCGCCTGGCTCGTTCAATCGCATCCGGGTCCCTCGCACCCCTCCAGCATAGCCTGGGGACAATTTCCGACCAAACTAATACCATTTCCCGAGAAAAATGCTGTAAACCTGCCCATATCTGACCTCATGAGGGCTAAAAGCTCCACCACCCTTATGCGGCCTAGGTCATTCCCGCCTGCGTGGATAACTAATATGACTGGGGGGGAAGTAACTCTGCTGATTGCCACCACTTCCGGTAATACCTGCAACCACCGTAAACCTCCAATACCGTGCCATTGAAATTGTACCCCTGTAAAACCCAAGGAGTCTCTTCCAGGATGAAACGAAGCTCTTTGTTCCGCCCGACGAATATAGGAGTGGCCAACCATCCAAACTGTCGCTTGAGGATGCCCTGGAAGAAATTAAAGCGTCAGTAAATCTGGCTGTACGTAAGTAGTAAAACACTCTGATTTCCAGCGCCCAATCTTTTTTATATGTTCATCCTTGAGACCACTGAGACTCGCTTCCGTTGCTGCCCCAATGCGGAACGAGTGAGTTCCAAATTCGGCTGGATTTAAACCAAGCTGACACAAACAACGTTTAAACATTGTCGCAAACTGAAAGCGGGTCAACGGGGAACCATCAAGGTGTGAAAGAAAACAGTCACCAATAGATCTAATTGCTGAAAATTGTGACACCAGGTTGCATGGACAGGCCGGGCCCTCTATGGCCGTTAATGGGATCCAACAACCTTTTCCCAAAACATCAGTCTTAGACCGCCTGATGCACAAAAGAATGGAATATGTATTTGCCGATCACATCACCTGATAACAGGCCCCCATTTTTTGACTTACTTGGCGGGACCAATTCACTAACTCGCAATGCTGCGAAGAAAGCTAGTGCAAAAGCTGTTCTGAAAAGAGCAACCTCATAGCTGGATTTACACACTTTCGGTAATATTGCTAAAAGCCTGTACAGTAGTGCAAACGACACTGGTCTCCTGGAGTCTTTCCTGACATAACTCTTGGCCCAACCTTTCATGGCTTGCAGTATGGGAAAACGTTTCGTAACATCTTCAACCCCCATGAGTTTAAACAAGAAGGCCAAACCCGTCAATCGCTTTCTTGCAACTGCTACTGAGTGGCCACGCCCTCGAAGCTCTAAAATGTAATCCACTGCAACCTGAAAACAGTTGTCGGATGACCATGCGGTGTTAACTGGGAACAAGGAGAACCACTCTGCCCAAGCCTTACCATGCGCCGCCCAAGTGGCTGGAGCCACCAAAGTTCGGACCATGTTCATAAGCTGCGCTCCACTATCTCCCATAAGGTAGTCGGGCATTCCTGTCCACGGGACTCTGCCTCCGGGACTAAATCCCGGAATTTCTGCCACTGTGAACGAGAGAGAGCATCAGCTGCTGCATTGGAAACCCCTGGTACATGCTTGGCCCGAAACCAAATGTTGTGCGTCAAGCAAAGCAGGACCAGGTGGCGCAACATAGCTAAAACAGGCAAAGAAGAAGACGTCAAGTTGTTAATTGCAAATACAACACTCAAATTATCGGTCCAGAAACAAACTTTTTTATTTGACATGAGTTCGCCCCAGAGTTCTACCGCCACCACAATAGGGAAAAGCTCAAGTAAGGTCAAATTCCTGCAAAACCCAGCTTCGGCCCAGTACTCAGGCCAAGCACCGAAGCACCACTGGTTGCCTAGGATGGCCCCAAAACCTATAGAGCCGGCCGCATCCGTAAACAGGGATAAGTCGCTATTAAGCACTTCGTGGCTCATCCAGCACGACCTACCATTGAATACCTGTAAAAATTGTTTCCACACCTCTAGATCTTCCTTCAACTGCCGAGTGATCCTGATAAAATGGTGGGGGGATTTTGCTCCTTTCGTGGCCAGTGACAATCTTCGGGAAAAAACCCTACCCATGGGCATGATTCTGCAAGCAAAAACCAGTAGGCCTAACAATGATTGGAGCTGCTTCAGGGTAACTTTGGATGCCCCCTTTACCTGTTCGACTAATGCTAGCAACTTAAACATCTTATCACTCGGAAGACTGAATTCCATCTGAATGGTGTCAATCTCAATGCCGAGGAAAGTCAAAACTACTGTAGGACCTTCTGTTTTCTCCACAGCGAGAGGGACACCAAACTGCTGAGCAACAAAACGAAAGGTGGCTAGCAGGCCTGTACATCTACTGCTGTTCGCTGGGCCTACAAACAAGAAATCATCGAGGTAGTGGGTTAAAGAATGAGAGCCTGACTCGCTACTGACAACCCACTCTATGAAGGAACTGAAAACTTCGAAGTAGAAGCAGGAGATTGAACAACCCATTGGTAGGCACATGTCGTAGTAAAAATGTCCATCAAAGAAACAACCTAATAGATGAAAACAATCTTTGTGGACGGGCAGGAGCCGAAATGCTGATTCGATGTCAGCTTTGGCCAAAAGTGCACCTTTTCCTGCCTTACGAACCAATTCAAATGCTCGATCAAATGGGGCATAAGACACTGAAGCATCCTCCTTGCTAATGCCATCATTGACGGACTCGCCTTTAGGGTATGATAGGTGGTGTATTAACCGAAATTTACCGGGCTCTTTTTTGGGAACCACACCCAAAGGGGAAACCCTCAAGTTGGGAAAAGGTAACGATTCAAAGGGGCCCGCTATCCTGCCTAACTCCACTTCCTTTCTTAACTTTTCAGCAACCACACCGTGATGCTCTTCCGCTGACCTGAGGTTGGTGGAAAACACGTTCCGAAGAATCTGCAATGACCCTCATTGAACAACCAGCAAACCCCCGGCCGTCTGGGTGCCCAGCGGCCCCCGACAGAAAGGGAGGGGGACGCTGGGCCATCATAAGTCTAATCCACACATCTGTAGCTTTCATGTCCCAACCCAGATCTGGTCGAAGAGCAAGTTTCCTCCTGAATTCCTCTTCATACCTCCACCAGGCTGAACCCCATGCACTTTGTAAGCCCCATAAACAAAAAGTTGAGAGCACTTCTCGGGATGTTTTTGACCGATAACCCCAGCAAGCACCGAGAAGGCTTGCAACCAATTCCCAAATGTTTTAGAGACTCTAGGCTTTCTGTCCTTGCTTTTGTCAAAATGCCTCTCCTTGTCAACAGGCGAGATCAGGGACCAAATATCAATGTACTCATTATTCCAAATTTTTTCCCTGGTCTCCGCTGACAAATGAGAGCCCAGCGGGCTAACCCCACAAAAATAGACATCTTTGTATGTGCCAGCTGATGGGGGTTCAGTCTGTGGAGTAGGACTAGTGGCATCTAATTTGCCCAAAATTTGTTTAAGTGCAACAAGAACTTCACTATTGTGTTCAACCCCGATGTGTTTTGCGACGCTTGCTCCCCTGCCGATCCTCTGAACTCCCATTTGAGGAAGAGGAGGGGGAGTATGTCCGTGGCGACTCCCATGCAGAAGAACAGGAGGGTACTGGGGATTGGACCCGTGAACCTCGTCTACCACTGTTATCCCTAAGGGGGGATTCAGCTCTGTTCCGATATCTACCAGTGGAGCTATGGTGAATACGCCTGTCAGCCCCCCGAGATGTAGAACCATGCTTAGCTACGTTAGCACTCGAACGGGGGGTGCTATGAGTGGTGGGTATAATATCAGCATCGTGGTGGAGAGACTGCTGAACCTGAGAAAACCCCCCAACTGCAGAGTCAGAACAATCTGAATTATGGGGTGGGGTACTATCCTCAGAGGAAAAGACTGGGGCAACCTGTGTATGTACCACAGCTAAATCGCTTTTATTGTGGACCCCAGTGTGCTGAGTTGGAACTGCGGGTATAGGGGGAGTCTTTGCTGCAGAATGCAGCCTGCGTGCGGATACAGTATTAGGGGGAGGAGGGGAGCTGCGAGAATCAGCCCGTGCAGCAGGAGGCAGCCTCACTAGCTGGATAGGATTGGCAGTGGGAGGAGGAACTGCTGCGCGTGCAGCTGCCTGCGCTCTGGTGACTGGGGGCCTAACGGTGCTAACAGCAGCTATCCCAGGGTTTACTGCTGTATTCCTGCGGGTAGCGGAAGTCGCGGTCGCTTTGTGAGAAGCATTCCGGATCCGTTGCCTAGGGGGACTTGGACTAAGCTGGGACGGGGGGCGGGAACGTCTAGAGGTACCCGCCGCATTTCTACGCGCAGCAGTCCTGCTGCGACCGGTCGCAGCTACGGCTGGAGGGGGAATCAGCTCTGCTAAAAGCTGATCCACCCAGCCCGACCCTTGCTGCCTAAGTCTTTCCCTCACCTGGGCCTCTAGGGAGTCAGCCATTGGGGAGAACCGGACACACTGATGGCAGCAGCTCCACCAGCGCTCCAGGATCCTGAGGGAAGAGGAAGCAGGTAAGGGATTCATTGTTTATATAACTGCCCTCCCCCTCTGCTCCCCACCAATGCTCTCTAACCTACAACCCCTAAGATCCAATCCCCTGGCCTGCCATCCCTCCTCCCAGTCATTGGCACCCTCGCTACACCCTTTGGTGCCTTCCAATCTTTTGATTCTTTGTAAAATGCATTGGCAGCTTGTTTTAGCTGATGTATTTGTTTCGACATGCGTATAAATAATAAGTAGGGGAGGGGAGTGATTATCTTTCTACTTGTTTTCAATAGCTATGCCTGCATGGTGTCAGTGTAACACAGGTGAGTTTCCTGTGGCATTTATTTGCTTCCTGGTAAGATTATGAAATGCTAGAAGCATGTGGGCATTGTTAAAATTGACCAAAAATCACTAAATATACCAAAAAATGTCTTAGAAATGAAGACCAATTGAATATTGCTTTAGACTACCACTGTCAACACAATAGTAAAACATAATTTGAAGGTGAGCTATTTCTTTAACAATACATAATCTTTTCACTCGCTACTAAACTCAATTTATAGCATTTTCACAACTTTATATAAATATATTTTTTGTGTATATTTAATTTCTGAAGTAGCTATACTTCATCAACAAAATATTAGGTGGGTATGACAACCTGCTTTTGTAAGGATAGGCTGTGGTCATTCTACCAGAGTCTAATAAGAATTCTGTACTTTTTTTTATACATTGTTGCTTAATGACTATATTATCCATTGCTATTAATGACGTTAACTCTTACATATCCTTTCTTTACTATATCCACTATACTTTCAACTAGAATAAACCCACAAACAAATACTGAACCGGCACATATTTTCTCTAAAATTAAAAAAGCGAGTGTCCTATAAATTTGCTGTATTCACGCTGCATACTAGTGCTGCTACTCTTGGCTTACATCTTTTCTCTTTTATGCTTAATAGAATGCCTTGGGAAGTCCCTAGCTTCACAAATCAAAATGAAGGTTTGGTGAGATCAGTTTCAGAGAACGACGCTGATGCTCCTGGTCCATCATCCAGCTACTGCAGGTCCGGCACTCTGTTCCTCCTGGTGAGTTGGCACACAGGAAAGCAAAAACTCTGCGTCAGCTTTATGGCAACAGATACAATCAGTGCAGTCTGGTCAGCAGGCTTTGGAACTGCAAGGATTGGGATTGGCAGTCCATGACAAGCAGGTGCTTGAACAAGGTGTCCTACAACAGGTTGATAATGTGTTCAATGAGTCCAGTCGGGCTTTAAGGCTTGCAGAAGCTGAGCAGGAACATCAGCAACTTGTTGATGATTTCAATAATTAAATGGTTGATAAAGGCATCAACCTTTAAAAAAAATTGAAAATCAATCTTTTTTTTTTTCTATGGTTTAGAAAAACAATAAAAATATAGTAGTTATATGCTAGTGTAAAGAGTAGTTTTCAGAAGAATGTTAGGGAGATTACAAAACTGTACTATATAATTAGAATTATTGAGTATTTGAAAAATTACGCAACAGTATTGTACAAATACAAGATGTATTAGTCATAGCACTCAAGTCAAGGTGCTTGTGTATTCTAAATGTTAACCACTATAGTGGCAGTTCAAATTAGAAGAAAAACAACATGGCATCTTAAATGATATGGTGCAACAAATTCATTTCAATATTAAATGGTTGATAAAGGCATCAACCTTTAAAAAAAATTGAAAATCAATCTTTTTTTTTTTTTCTATGGTTTAGAAACACAATAAAAATATAGTAGTTATATGCTAGTGTAAAGAGTAGTTTTCAGAAGAATGTTAGGGAGATTACAAAACTGTACTATATAATTAGAATTATTGAGTATTTGAAAAATTACGCAACAGTATTGTACAAATACAAGATGTATTTGTCATAGCACTCAAGTCAAGGTGCTTGTGTATTCTAAATGTTAACCACTATAGTGGCAGTTCAAATTAGAAAAAAAACAACATGGCATCTTAAATGATATGGTGCAACAAATTCATTTTATGTTTGCCAATACAATTTCTTCACAGAACATTCTGCCAATAAAAAACAATTCAAACATATTATAACATAGGCTACATCCTTATTAGCTGTAGTACATTTGTGGTGTCCAGTGCTTATATTCAGATTCAGACATAAAATGGGTTGTCCCATTTGAATTAACTTTTAGTATGATTTAGAGAACGATATATGAGACAATTTGCAGTTGGTTTATTATTTTTATTATTTGTGTTTTTTGAGTTATTAAGCAGCTCTCCAGTTTGCAATTTCAGCAACCTGGTTGCTAGGGTCCAAATTATCCAACCATGCACTGGTTTAAAAGTGAACCACCCCTTTAAGGCCAATAATATGTGTTGCAATTGTCGCCAGCCTGAATTAAACTCCCGAAAATATCTTTGAACTAAAGAGATATGGTTTGCTTTTGGGATGCATGATCTCCCAAAAATGTTAATTGTGTTAAATTCAGATTAATTGTGTAATTACCAGAGGAACAGTTTTTCCAGTGCTCACCACAAGTTAAAGTTTTTCAGTAAGGGGCATATTTAGTATGCTGTGTAAAAAACAGCCGGATAATACACCATACAGCACATCAAATTTTACATGTTTTTTCTTAGAGTGACTTCTGCTGGAAGCAATGTAAAATGACCACTGCAAATCTGGCATTTGCATGTTGTAAAATTACACACCCATTGATAAATTCGCTATGTATTTTACACAGCTTTTTACATCATTTTTTTGCGGTATTTTACCTTTATTGTGTCATTACCCTACCCCCATTGTATTCTATAGAAATTACTGTCTGCTATTTTACTATCTGCCCTGTGACAGGGTGTCACAATGTTTAGTAGAGAAAGTGCTGGATGGTGTATACATTGCACCAGGATTCCGGCACTTCATGTGTTAAAAGGCTCCAGTAATGTTTTGGGTTTTTTCTGTCCTGAAGCCTATTGGGAAAAAGGGAGCCAGTCCGGGTTTTACCTGTCTGTGTGCTGATCATACAGGTGTAGTATTTAGGTCAGCGGGCCTGACACAGAGGTCTCTTTTCTATATGCAGGCTGCCTGAAGGCTGGAAGGAAAGGAGCTCTGTGAGTGATTTTCAAATTCCCTGAAAACTAAGAAACCGTAAGTTGCTCTGTTTTTGCCAGTGACTGTGATCATTATATTTGTGTTTCTAGAATAGACAGGGCCACTGAGTGAGATAGGCAGGAGCCAGACGGCTATGTTTTATTTTCGTTTTGTTTATTTTGAGCAACTTACAAATAAAGCCTGAGCGGCTGAACAGCTTTATGACACAAACTTGTCAGCACTCCTATTTCTGCATGACTAATCCCTGCAAGAGTGTGTAACCAGTCACAGCCCTTTTGCTAAATTCAGTTTGAATGGCTGCCCCCACAGATATACAGCAGCTTATATGGATTGTAGTCAGTGCTTGAATTGGAGTGAAAAAAGTGGAGGGATGCTCTGTGTGGTGAGCATAGCGGGGTCTGCTAAAACAAGCCCCTCCCACAACCATACACCACACCCATTGTTATAAAAAGCCTCACGCACCAATACTTTATGGTTTCACCCACTTTAAAGCAAAGCCATTTTGCTATTTCCTTTTTGGTATTTCCTTCTAATGCACAGTTTGATGCCCAGTATGCATATGTTTATATATGTGACCTGTAGGGATCCAAAAATGAAAAGTGTGCATATGACTTTTCTTGGCTGCCAATTCAGCTCCTGCAAACACAGCAATATGTATATTGTCTGTCATAAAATAGCACAATCCCATCATATTTTATGTTACCCAAGATTATTCCATATATGTCATTCTCTCATTATTCCTTAATCAGCTGCTGTTTAATACCTTCATTTTCTCTTTTTGTTTCCCCTGTTTTCTTCTTCTCTCCTTTTCTCTATAACCCTCTCTCCTCCGTCTTTATCTGTTTAACACTTCTCTATCTTTTCTACTTCTCTCCCAGCAATCTTTTCTCTCTTTTTATCCTATATATATTTAACTATATTATATTTTACCTCTGCATTTTATTTGCATGCACAAGTGGAGAGGAGCAAAAGACAGTTCCGGGATTCGAAACTCTTACATCCCCACTGAGTGGATGTTTTCCCTAGACGTACTCCATGTCAGTACGTTACGGGATAGCCCCTCCTCCCTGCTCCAATTAGAAGGAACCTCCCCAAGCCTTTAAAAGGCCAACCACACCCACCTACCGGCGTCTTTTTTTTCCTTCTCTTATGCTCTTGGCTTTGTTCTCTGAACAAAGGCCTCAATCATTAGAAGCAAATTTTTGTTTTTCTCTTTTACCCCTAGGAAAGCATTAGGCCTGCCCGGAAGGCGTCCTAGGGACAGGGGTTTTGGTCCATGGGACCTTTTTTCCCCCCAGCACACTACCTCAGACCTGGAGTCTTCTGAACTTCAGCTTTTGAATCAGGTAAGGCACTGAGGTGCAATGTTTGCTACTCCTTGTCTGCCTGTATTTCAGTTGCCTTCCTGTATTGCTATCAAGAGCATTGGGTGGCAGGTGCTTGTCCCCCCATTCGTGTGCCCTCCCGACCTGCCCAGAGGGCCTCAGGCGGCACTGGTGTATGTGGCCCCTACACCCCATTTTTACGAATGGGCGAGGGAGGTGGCAGTTAACTTAGGCTTATTAGTTAGGGGCCTGAACCTTACTGCCCCCTGTTACCTTTGTTTTATTTTTGTTTTAATGGGGGCAGGTCATGGCCAACTGCCTCCCTCAACAGACTTTCCTAAGGTGGAGGTAGTTAAAATAATAATAAAAAATAAAAAATGTAAAAAAGTTTCGCTATAGGCTTCATATTATAGCAAACTTGGGCCTGTGCAGGAAGCACCAACACTAATTATCCAATTCGCCTCAGTATAACCTACGCAGTTGCTTTGGGTTCCCTGCCTATGCAGACACCAGCTGAGTATAATCAACCCCCCACTGAGTGCAGACACCAGCTGAGTATAATCAGGTCCAGCTAAAGCAAGTGGAGATGGCCCCGCCCACTCTCTAACTCGGCAAGCTAGGAAGCTGCAGCCTCAGGTAAGTCCTGCTGTTGTCAGTAAACTTGTGAGGCCTGTTTTCCCGTTAACAATAGAGTGTCCTGGAATTTGTGACATTAAAGGGTCTGCTTCCAGCCTTGCATAATGAGCAGCAGGTAAGGAGTGTGTCCATATGCTGTTCTGCAGTGTACTAAAGTCTAACTAACTGCTTGCATGCTATATATTCATATGCTTATCTGCACTGTGCCTGGTTATGATTGTTTCCTGCCTGAAAGCACAAGCCATTTACAAATAGGACACCAGTAGCCCTATTGAATATGGATCACTGGGCTGGGGGGGCTGCTAGGCTCTGATATATACTTGCTATAAACATCAGATAATCGATAATATGTATTGCACTATTTTTGTTCTGCATTCTATGTTTTGGCTATTGCTCACATAGAACAGGTAGCCATAATAGAGGTCGAGCAAAGGTCTGGCTGAATGCTAGGGCCTGATATAAGCTTGCTCTATGCAGCAGCTAATCTAAACTATGGACCTCATGTTTCTGTGATTGTACCTGTGCTCCTATTTTGTTCTACAGTTTAAGCTCTGGCTATTGCTCACAGGTAAAACGTGGCCCTACAGGATGTAGAGCACAGGTCTGGCTGGCTGCTAGGCCCTGAGACATGCTTGCTCGAAGCAGCAGCTAATCTAACTATGTATTTCATATTGCTGTGATTGTACCTGTGCTACTATTTTGTTATACAGCTTATGCTCTGGCTATTGCTCACAAAGAACACGTAGCCCTGTGAGATGTAGAGCACAGATCTGTCTTGCTGGCTGCTAGGTCCTGATACATGCTTGCTATAAGCAGCAGCTAACCTAACTATGTACTACAGGTTTTCTGCAGTTTATGAGTTGGCTATTTCTCTCATGGAACAAGTAGCCCTAATGGATGTAGAGCACAGGCCTTTTGAGTTGCTAGGCCCTGAGATATGCTTGCCCTAAGCAGCAGCTAATATAAACTATGTATTTCATGTTACTGTGATTGAATCTGTGCTTATATTTTCTTCTGCAGTATATACCCTGGCTATGGCTCACCTGGAATAGGTAGCCCTAAGGTATGTAAAGCACAGGCCTGGGAACGGCTAGGACCAGATTTACGCTTGCCCTAAGCAGTAGCTAATATTTTATGTATTACATGTTGCTGTGATCATATCGGTATGCTCCTATTCTCTGCAGTATAATATGCTCTAATTATTGCTCACCTTGAACCAGTAGCTCTAATAGATGTAGATCACTGGACTGGGTGGCTATGAAGGTCGGATATAGGTTTGCTCTGACTGCAGCTAACCTAAACTATGCATTACATGGGGTTGTAATTGTTTCTGGGGTACATTCAGGTTTAATCCAGATGACTACTGATAGGAATACCTACATATGAATGTCTTTTCATTCCATGGCATTGCTCCTGGGATAAGATATGGCTTAATAAATTAGACACTAGGCAATATTTTTTCCCGATGGCAGGTAAGCTTAACTTTGTCTTGATAAACACTACAGGAGTTCTGAAGCCTGTCTGTCATAAGGATTGCTGGGTTAACAATAACCACAGGTATGTACTACTTTTGGGACCATTGAATGTACATTTTTCCAGATTTAGCAGCCTTGTATCACCGATCACTGCCTGAACGAATGGAGGACCAGATAATTGCTTTGCCCAGTCAATTGTGCAGTTTATTACTACCCACGCAGCTCGAGTTCTGGGGTCGGGTACTGTGCTCTACCAGGAGCTTAGGACTCTGACCGAGGTACATATTATTATCACATATTTTAATATATGCTTGCACCATGGCCCACATCCTGCAGGGGGATTCTACTGCCTTCAGAACAAATGCTCAATTAATGGATAAACTCCATAATACAACTGGTCTACCAAGCAACATATATGTTTGCATCTATAAGAGGGCCATAGGCAGGTGCATATATTTTAATACTAAGGCATGTATGAGTGTGTATATATGTTTGCACAGATATCTATATATGATTTGTTTCCTTGGGATGGGTTCTTTTTTGGAACCAGAAACGTTGGCTCATTAAACCTATATTTTTATGCAACATATAGTATTTTTGAAGATTCCTGGAACAATCAGTACTTGAACTCTTCATCCATAAATTTCACTATAGCAGCCAGGACATCTGGCTAGTTTCTAGGGGTGCAACCTGTGGAAATTCCATATTCATAGGTTTAAGGAAGAACAAGGTATACAGTTCTCTATGCTTGGCTGAAGGATCCCCAGATGTATTTCTACCATTTTCTAGGGTGACTCCTTAGTGCCTCCTACAAATTAGAGAGGGGAGCCACTACCCAGTGTTATTCCTATACTATTTCTACTGATATTCTTAATGTCAGGATAGATGGGACATTTTATCTGCCAATACAGGGTGTCTATAGAGACAGGGTACACATACATATCAGGCCACTGGGAATTTGCATAAGGTATATATTTCAAACCAAGGGTTTTCAGGCTATAGGAGTCCTCAAAGTGTCTTGTTAGTCCATAGAGATGACCTCTGTTCAAGTCTGGCCCAGGATAGGGATATTCTGCTTATACTACCTTATACTATCATCAAAACGGCTTTGTGACTTAAGGCTCTGTGTCCAGAAGGCACTTATTTTGGGCCCATTTATTTATTTTTTCTTCAATTTCTCAATCCCCTAGTTAGTGTTCTTTTAGAATACAGGGCTGGCTGTTCTTCCACACCAGATAGGTAACTGATTGGACAGCAGATGGAGGCGTCCTAGGAGCGTTAATTATTTTCCCTCTCTATGTCTGTGCCCTCTTGGAACACCAGCAGTTTTGGATCTTTCCTCCTTACAGTTACATACTGCAGTTGCTACTTGTCCTATTGTAGCATTTCGAAAATGTACTTGGCTCTTCTGAGCAGGATCATAGTCTTCCCTTAAGTGGGACGGTTGCAGTCATTACAGTAGAGTGTAATCTCTTACCACTTCTAGTCATTAATTTCATTGAGAATGAATTAAGGATATTTTATGTATCTGTCATACAGGTTTGTCTAGCTTCAAATGGGATGCTTGGAAGTATTTTTTTTTGTCTGTTTTGACCATGTCTGTCACATTATTCCCTATGCTAGGGGGATTACATTTACACCTGCTGAAAATTGTGTCTGAAACATTCGCACAGAGCTCAATGTCCAGGTAACTTCCAGATACAACACTCCTATTATCCTGGTTTGTTCTCGGATTCACATTCCTGCGCCACTCCTGATACATATGACCCAGCATGACTCTAGTAGATCAGAGGCCCTTCTGACACTTACTGGAACATCCATAGCGTCCCTCCAGTTCCAAGGTCAGCCTCAACGATTAAATATGTAGTATAGTTGATTCCACATATAAGTGGGTCCCTTATGGGTAGGGAGAACACAGGTTTGTGGGTGACTAGAAACATTTATCCAGGGCATATAATCTGCCTCCATAAATCTTGGAATTAGTCCTTTAGTTGCACTGTGGTTATTGGGATCTGTAACCTTAGGGGTATTCAGTTATACCTCTCAGAGTACTAGGTTGGGTCAACCAACAGGGGCTCTTTCTTAGGTACTGTAGTTGCTCAACTCTTTACAGTTAATTGAGTCTGCCTCATCACAGGACCTTACACAGGGTAAGGAATTCTAATCCCAATTATTTTCTCAGGTGCCCTTGTCTCCGATCTTTAGGATCTGCTTTCGGTTAGAACAGTCCTGACTAACATGCATTCTGATATGAAGATATTTATGGTACTGGCCTTGGGTACCTCAGGGTTCATTGGATATCCTACATTTATGGATATATCCTAAGTAGATCATTTCTATATTGTGTCTGTTTTGGGTTCTTACTCCTACCAAGTGTTTCTTACAGGTACCTTGCAATTTGCACTGAATTTAGGCATACATGTGATGAATGCTATTTGGTGAGTAGGAGAGTAAGTATTTCAGCTTGCTGAATTCGCCTTTTACAGGACTGTCTTCCTCCCTCTCTCTCTCTCTCTCTCTCTCTCTCTCTCTCTCTCTCTTCTGGAGGGTGAAGTGGTGGTTAGTGAGCTAACTTGTTCCTCACTCTCAGTGGGCTAACATCTCTCTCTCGCGCTCTCTCTCTTTCTCTATAGTATATGCTATACTATAGCTCTATTCTTAGCCTGGTGAACTTATTCTGGGGTTTTCACCTGGACTCTCTATATTAAGGTAAGGAGTTTGCATGATGGTGGACTATCTAGTCAGAGATACTCCTTTCCTTATTACAGTTTCTTCTTAAAACATATTCCCTCCCATGGGATAACGTTAACTTGCTATGTCCCGTAACGTACTGACATGGAGTACGTCTAGGGAAAAAGGAAGATTATTTCATACTTACCGAGATCTTCCTTTCCTAGACGTACTCCATGTCAGTACACCCGCCCTTTCTTTTCCGGTAATTTAAGAGCTTGTTACAAAGACGCCGGTAGGTGGGTGTGGTTGGCCTTTTAAAGGCTTGGGGAGGTTCCTTCTAATTGGAGCAGGGAGGAGGGGCTATCCCGTAACGTACTGACATGGAGTACGTCTAGGAAAGGAAGATCTCGGTAAGTATGAAATAATCTTCCTTTATTTCACAGAAATAAAGTAGTGAAGGGATAACATCCCTGTGCATCCCTCCCCAATTCCAACATTGATTGTAGTAGTGATTCTGAAGCAAGTGCTGGGTAATGTGTTTAAATGCATAGTTTTTTGATACTGGATATATCCATCTTTACTTTTCATAGTGCTTGTGTCACTTCCCTTCAGCAAATTAACAAGATCATTGAACAGCACCACAAGCAGCTAAGTGCAAGGAGATTGGACGGAAACTGGACTAAACATAGCATATCAAAACCTTTAACACTCACGGACATTTATGTTGCAGAAGACCGTTATTAACCATCATCATCAGGTTCTGGCTTTTCCCTTTTCTGTTTGTTTGTAGTGTTTGAAATGGATTAAGTAATGGATTTCATTCTTTTGTCTGGATCAGACTGATAAAAGCTAATTACCTATTAGGGTAGTGGCAATCAAGGCTACTGGGGGAGATTAGCCACTCAGCGACAATTTGCCCCTTCTTCGGACGACTAATCGAAATGCCTTCCCGCTGGCTAGAATGTAAATGCTTATGTTGAAGGCATTCAAAAAAGGAAATCTGTCTAAATTTCTAAGTTAAAATCAAGCAAAATGACATTAAATACCCAATGTTTACATATGTCTATTTTATGATGTGGCATAAAACTAATTTTTTTTTTTTTTATAATCTAACTTGATACGTGCTTTATGGTGGAACAGCAAGATTTTCACTGGTTGCTGGTTATTTTCTTCCCATTTTCCTATCGTGTCAGAGAGTTTAAAAACAGGCATTTTAGAAGCCATTCCTTCTGGAATCTTTCCAGTCTGATACAATCGGATTATCTTCTCCAAAGAAAAACATACAAAATATTAGGCACACATCTACTTTTTATGTTATGGGGATGTTTAATTTCCTCTTGCAGATTTTGCTTTTGTGTGATAATGGTTCAGCACTTAGAATTTTTGTTGTAGGCACTTCTTTCCTCAGAACTTGACCTTGTTAAATTTCATAATCCTTGTATTATATAAGTAAAGTGTTCTTTAGGATTGCTAAAATATGTAGACCTGTTTTATTCATTTATTATTTTGTCTTGACAGGAACAACAGCTGAAGAAAATCAAAGCAAAACAGAAATGTCTAAGAAGTTCTTGGTGGGAACCAGGAGGACCCTGACCTAGAAGAAGAGCTACAGGGATACCAGGAAGAGGGTGAGACTATTAGGGAGATTTGTCAGGTCAGACTCTCAGCCCATAAATGAGACAGAGCAGTGGAAAACAGAAACTTATAGCCAGAATTATTTTATGCATTTGCTTATATAATTGTGCTTGTTCAGTTGCTGCTTGTAAATTACCTTTCATTTTAATGACACGCAGTGCACAATCCAAAGCACAAGACGAGGCTGTATGCAGAGTAGGGATGTCGCGGACTGTTCGCCGGCGAACTTGTTCGCGCGAACATCGGCTGTTCGCGTCCGCCACAAGTTCGCGAACGTCGCGCGACGTTCGCCAATAGGCGTTCGCGTCAAAATCATTCGACCATTCGATCGCTAAAATCGAAGGATTTTCGTTCGAATCGAACGATCGAAGCCATTGGATTGAATGAAATCATTCGATCGAATGGCTTCGATCGTTCGATTCGAACGAAAATCCTTCGATCGAACGATTAAAATCCTTCGATCGTTCGAATCGAACGATTTTCGGATGTTCGAAGTTCGCATTTTTTGCCGGTGTTCGCGAACACATTATCGGCGGTTCGCTACATCCCTAATGCAGAGTACTTGGGTGCAGTTAGTATTTCAGTTACATAGAGTGGTATAATCAGGAAACTATCCTGTTCTCCTTGGATATTGTTTATATGTTAGATTGTTAGTTCTTAATGTCCACTTATGACATTTACATCATATGATAGCATATTTCCTAAAATACAATAATCAACTATAATAATGATAATTAGCTTTGTCCCTTGTTTCTTTGCTGTGTATCGTATTCATCATCATTTATTTATATGGTGCCAGTAAACTATGCAGCCTTTTACAATTTTTACAGGGGTTTTACAATAATGTAAAAAATTCTACATACAAACCCTGACCCATCCATGAATTGTCTACTACTTCCATCAAATGCAGCACACTTTTTGTTAGAACTTGAAAAGGGTGGTGAACGGCTTGAAAGGTTACTGTGCTTTTACATTTTCTGCCATGTATAATAAATGCATTTTATTGAAGTTCCAGGAGTATCTTTTCTGTATAAATTAGCAAGAAATTACCTATGCATCCCTCAGGTCTGTTCTCCCAAAATTCTATGTTCATTTTGCCAGTCAGGAGGTCATAAAAGGACTGTTGGTGTACCTGAGAGTAAAGGGAGGACATCAGATAATGTGGTTGCTATACAGGAACATTTACAGAGGAAAAACATCCCTCTTGCACTTCTGCATTGTTACATTGGTCACTAATTTGCACTCTGTCTCCTTAATGAATAGTGCACAATGCTTTCAACCATGGAATTATTGCCCACCTGGATGTGGCAGTGATTCCAAGGTGTCCACACTGATGCATCTATAGGCACTACATGCTACACAAAGTTAACTGCACCCTAATGCTGTTTATTTTTGGCAGTGCCTGCATTGACACCAGGAGGAACAAATTCCCTACTATTAAAGAGTTTACGGCAAATGATTCACAAAAATGCACAAGTGTGTTAGTTTCTTTTGGAACATTACTCGCAAGTGCAATAGATGAACTTGGCGAGTGGGTGCAGTTACTGCATCTTGAATGATGCTTCCATCACTCTCATCCAATGAGATGTTTTAAGTGTACTGAATATATGATCTTTTTTCAGATTTTCTGCCTAGCTCTCTTGGGAGCATGTTCATGCCATCCCAAGACCGAGAATGAGAAAATTTAATTCATACTGGACATGAAGATGAGGAGAATGGGTGCACAGGCTCTGAATATGAACTAAAGCCTTTGATTCAGAAAATAAATGGAACAAGACATAGGAAAAAAGGTGCAGACCCAGAATTTTTACCAAGTTCTGATGAGGAGGAAGATTTCACTAATTCAGGGAAAAGGCAAAGATATTGAGATGATGGGAATTCCCAACTTTACAAGCAAAGACTTAGGTAGGTGTCCTATGAAAAGCTTCCAGATGTTTAAAGAAATACACGCATATGTCATCCACTGCTGAAATTTGATTAACACAGTTTCCTTTCCTTCTTTAGGTTTGGGATTGGGAACTAGACTTAGATTAAACAGACACCAGCATACTGATCTAGCATTGCATGACTGTTCACTGCCCCAGCTTCTGTCTACAGCAGAAAATAATTTGTCTTACAGAGAAATTAATGGATCCATAATATTTCCAGCTGAAAATGTTTCAGTTGCATCAACATTCCTGTTGTTTGCATGATGCATCCAAACTGCCCCTGCTAGCAGCCATATTTTATCTCTTGCATATATAACATCTACCTGGTGGGTTTATGTTGTGGTAAATGCACCAGTATTTTTTATGTGTTTTATAAATTACCCCCCCCCCCACTGTTGGGTGCAAATCTTTGTTTGACAATGAATGGTACACTGACAGGTGCTGGATTCCCTGTGTGCACAGATCACAATGAGTGCCCTATATAACCTCCTGCTCAAGACAGGCGGTCAATACAGGGTTCCCTTGTTCAATTTAATAGACTCTGAAGGTAATGTCTTCATCTGCTGAGAAAACAGCCTGGATCCACTAGCATACATTTTTAAGAGGTATGACATTAACCTTTGTCTTGTATCTGCTTCACTACTCAAAGCAAAATTTTGCACAAGGGTGCAGGAAGCTCAGGTAGGCGCAAGCTCTACATAAAATCTAATGGCTAGACTGTTCGTACAAAATAAGTTAAAAATTTGAAACAGCAAGTTTTTTAAATGGAAAAATAAAAATGTTTGAAGTTGAAGTTATTGCATTAGTCTATGGTCCTCCAGTTTATTTAAGTTGCATCAATATACAATTGCAGACTTGCATCTATGTAAAATCCACCGATAGGAACACGATTGTGCACTACCAAAGCATCTGTTAAATTTACTAACAAAGTCACAAATGCTTAGGGTAGTGCGCATAGACAGTGATGAGTGCAAGAGGGTGAAAGACTTGGCTATAATGTGCAAAAAGTTCCTTAATAGAGGCTACCCACATGAATTGATTAATGATAGCAAAAAATTAGCTTAAAACCTTAGGCGGGAAGAAATGTTATTAGAATCAAAAACAGAAGATTTAAATCAGAATAAACGAAAGGAGAGTACAAATGACGTACTATGTGAGCCAATATGGGGAAAGCTTTGGATACATGCGTACATGTGTGTTAAAACATTGGCCTTTAGTCACTAGTGACGATAGTGTATACAAAAAATTACCCTCTAAACCTAAGTTTAGCTACCAAAGATGTAGCATTCTGAAAGAGATTTTGAGTCCTTCTGACCCAACTGATATATTTGAATCCACAAGTACAGTACTTTTATAACGACAATGGTTGTGTATATTGTTAAATGCCCATGCAGGGTGATTTATTGTGGTAAGACAGTCAGAATGATGAAAGAACATATTGGGATGCACAGGGTGAGTATTAGGGCTGCCTTGGACCCAGAAAGAGACAGCAAGGCTAAAAACAAAACACATGATATTGCTTAACAGTTGGTGGCAGAGCATTTGGAAGAAGAGAAACATAGCCCAGCTGCATTTAGATGTATGCCCATTGAGCACCTACCTGCTAGAGCAAGAGGGGGAGATTTTGATGGAGCCTTGCTTAGGAGAGAGGGTTACTGGATCCATGAGCTGGATTGCGTGGCACCCAAAGGGTTAAATGGACAGTTGGTGCTGAGTTGCTTTCTAACCTAATATAATTTCTCACAAGATATTATGTGCCAAGACAGATTAAACTTGACACTAACATAAACTGAAACATAGAAATGTTAAGTTGTACATGCAGGTTTTTATGAATGAACTCTTTCTGAATGGACACTTGTTTCAGCAAGCTCGACACGTTATTCACTTGCACAACAGTGATACCCTGTGGTGAGATGCATATACTGCATTTATGTTTATACAAATGAAGGAACTGTTTTTTGTAAAGTTTTTTTTACTGCTGATGATGTCATGTTTAGGGATGTCGCGGACTGCTCGTCCGCGAACTAATTCGCGTGAACATCGACTGTTCGCGTCCGCCGAATGTTCGCCAATTTGGGTTCGCCTTAGCTGGCGCTTATTTTTGACCTCTCACCCCAGACCAGCAGATACATGGAAGCCAATCAGGAAGCTCTCCCTCCTGGACCACCCCCACACCCCCTGGACCACTCCCCTTCCATATATAAACTGAAGCCCTGCAGTGTTTTTTCATTCTGCCTGTGTGTGCTTGGAAGAGCTAGTGTAGGGAGAGAGCTGTTGAGTGATTTGAGGGACAGTTGATAGTAACTTTGCTGGCTAGTAATCTACTTGATACTGCTCTGTATTGTAGGGACAGAACTCTGCAGGGATTTGAGGGACATTTTAGGTTAGGTAGCTTTGCTGGCTAGTAATCTACCTTCTACTGCAGTGCTCTGTATGTAGCTGCTGTGGGCAGCTGTCCTGCTGCTGATCTCTCATCTGCTGCCTGTAACCCAATAGTCCTTGTAAGGACTGCTTTTATTTTCTTTTTTGTTTTTTTACTTTGCTACTATAAGAGCCCAGTGCTATTAGTCTAGCTGTGTTGGGGAGTGGGACTGGTGTGCTGCTCCTAGTAGTTCAGCACCAACCAGAGTAATTTTTTTTTTTTAATATATATATATTTTATTTTATTTTACTTATCTTACTGTTCTTTAACGTGTCCAGTGCTGTTTGCTGTTCTTCATAGTAGTGCACCAATAGTAGTGCACTTGCAGGCATTGTTTGCCCAGTGTGTTCTTCAGACAACTGCCACCTAGCTGTGTGAGCTTGTTCACATTCTGTCTAAATATCAATAATAATACCGTCTCCAGAAACACCACCTGAGTGACGTTTTCCAAGCAGCAATAATATATTCCGTATCCACTGCTGTAGTGTATACGTTGACCTTGCAGACATTGTTTGCCCAGTGTGTTCTTCAAACAACTGCCACCTAGCTGTGTGAGCTTTTTCACATTCTGTCTAAATATCAATAACGTCTCCAGAAACACCACCTGAGTGACGTTTTTCAAGCAGCAATAATATATTCCGTATCCACTGCTGTAGTGTATACGTTGACCTTGCAGACATTGTTTGCCCAGTGTGTTCTTCAAACAACTGCTGCCTAGCTGTGTGAGCTTTTTCACATTCTGTCTAAATATCAATAATAATACCGTCTCCAGAAACACCACCTGAGTGACGTTTTTCAAGCAGCAATAATATATTCCGTATCCACTGCTGTAGTGTATACGTTGACCTTGCAGACATTGTTTGCCCAGTGTGTTCTTCAAACAACTGCCGCCTAGCTGTGTGAGCTTGTTCACATTCTGTCTAAATATCAATAATAATACCGTCTCCAGAAACACCACCTGAGTGACGTTTTCCAAGCAGCAATAATATATTCCGTATCCACTGCTGTAGTGTATACGTTGACCTTGCAGACATTGTTTGCCCAGTGTGTTCTTCAAACAACTGCCGCCTAGCTGTGTGAGCTTGTTCACATTCTGTCTAAATATCAATAATGATACCGTCTCCAGAAACACCACCTGAGTTGTTGTTGTTTTAAAAAAAATGCCAGGCAAAGGCAGGCCGCCACGCAGAGGCACTAGGGGCCGTGCTGCTATGCTATCCTGTGGCCCTAGGAAATTGCCTAGTTTTACAAAGGCAATTACCCTGAACTCCCAAAATGCTGAAGAGGTAGTTGACTGGCTTACACAGCACACCCCATCCTCTACCCGTTTCTAACTTTGCCACAACATCCTCATCCTCCTCTGCTATGGGCACCCCACGTAACACTTCCTCCACCACCGGCGCCCCTTCTTCACTGGAGTCAGAGGAGTTATTTACACATGAGTTTCTTGAACTGAGTGATGCGCAACCATTATTGGCAGAAGAAGATGAAGGAGATGAGGACGTTACACCAGATATAATTCTGGCAGACAACACAACAGAGATGGCCATAATGAGTGATGAGGAGGTCCCCGCTGCTGCTTCCTTCTGTGAGCTGTGAAATTGATGCATCTGAGGAGAATGATGATGAGGAGATTGATGTTTTGTGGGTGCCCAGTAGAAGAGAGCAAGAGGAGGATAGTTCAGATGGAGAGACGGAGAGTCAGAGAGGCAGGAGGAGAATAAGACTTAGAAGAAGCAGGGAGGACAGCTCGCAGGGAACAGTAGGGCAACAACATGTATCGGCACCTGTGGTCAGCCGGCCAACGCACCCGCCATTGCCGCCAACTTCTACTGTTACCGCCAGATTGCCAGCTTCAAAAAGCTCAGCAGTGTGGGATTTTTTTAATGTGTGTGCCTCTGACAAAAGCGTTGTAATTTGCAATGAGTGCAGTCAGAAACTGAGTCTTGGGAAGCCCAACACCCACATAGGTACAACTTCTATGCGAAGGCACATGAACGGCAAGCACAAAGCACTATGGGAGCAACACCTCAAAGGCAGCAGACAAACTAAAAGCCACCCTCCTTCTGGTCCAGCATCTTACTGCTCTACCTCTGCTGTCCTTGACCCGTCTGAACCACCCTCCACTCCGCCTTCCACCTTGACCACCAGTTCCCAGTCATCTGCCCCCAGCCAAGTTTCTGTGAGGGCCATGTTTGAGCGTAAGAAGCTAATGTCTGCGAGTCACCCCCTTGCCCGGCGTCTGACAGCTGGCTTGTCTGCACTCTTAGCCCGCCAGCTTTTACCATACCAGCTGGTGGACTCTGAGGCCTTCCGCAAATTTGTAGCAATTGGGACACCGCAGTGGAAGGTACCCAGCCGAAATTTTTTCTCCAAGAAGGGAATACCACACCTGTACCACCATGTGCAGAGCCAAGTCACCGCATCTCTGTCACTTAGTGTTGGGGCAAAGGTCCATATGACTACTGACGCATGGTCCTCCAAGCATGGTCAGGGCAGGTATGTCACCTACACTGCCCACTGGGTGAACTTGCTTATGGCTGGGAAGCAGGGAATGCGTGGCTCAACAACAACAGTGGAGTTGGTGTCACCGCCACGGATTGCACGTGGTTCTGCCACCACCTCTACTCCTCCTTCGCTCTCTACCTCGTCTTCTTCCTCTGCTTCCTCCTCCTCTGCTGCTGGGTCCTCCTCCTCCTCCACACCTGTGCACCCCCAGCTCCCCCTAGGCTATTCGACGTGCCAGGTACGCCTGGATGATATAGTCCTTGATAACGAGGAAGCGGAGATGGATACCTCTGCATCCAACCTTGTGAGAATGGGGTCTTTCATGCTGTCATGCCTGTTGAAGGACCCCCGTATCAAGAGGCTTAAGGAGAAGGACCTGTACTGGGTCGCAACGCTACTAGACCCTCGGTACAAGCATAAAGTGGCAGAAATGTTACCAACGTACCACAAGTCCGAAAGGATGCTGCATTTACAAACCAGCCTGCAAAACATGTTGTACAATGCTTTTAAGGGTGATGTCACTTCACGAACTCATCAACATTCCAGGGGCAGAGGTGCCAGTAATCCTGCCACGAGCGCACCTGCAAGGACAATGCACTTTGGCCACTCTGTAACGTCAGATATGCAAAGGTTTTTCAGTCCAAGGCAGCGCCAGAACCCTTCTGGATCCACCCTCAAAGAACGCCTCGACCGGCAGGTAGCGGACTACCTGGCATTAACTGCAGATATCGACACTCTGAGGAGCGATGAACCCCTGGACTACTGGGTGCGCAGGCTTGATCTGTGGCCAGAGCTGTCACAATTTGCCATGAACCTCTTGTCTTGCCCCGCCTCAAGTGTCCTCTCAGAAAAGACCTTCAGTGCAGCAGGAGGGATTGTAACTGAGAAGAGAACTCGCCTAGGTCACAAAAGTGTGGATTACCTGACCTTTATTAAAATGAACGAGGCATGGATCTCGGAGGGTTACTGCACGCCGGAAGACTTGTTCTGACTCTCCATGCAGCTGTCCTTCTCTGCACGCCGCATGACTCCACACAGCTGTCCTTTAGCGTCCTCCTCCCTCCGCCACCGTTACAAACTAGGGTGCAAACCCTACTGGTTTCATTTTAATCAAAACTTTTTGGACAGGTAAATCCTGAGTTTTTCTGGCCTCTGTGCTTCAGTGGCTGCAACCAAAAAAATTCATATTTTCAGCATTTATATGGCATATTTTTTCTGGCCTCTGTGCTTCAGTGGCTGCGACAAAAAAAATTTCATATTTTCAGCATTTATATGGCATATTTTTTCTGGCCTCTGTGCTTCAGTGGCTGCGACAAAAAAAATTCATATTTTCAGCATTTATATGGCATATTTTTTCTGGCCTCTGTGCTTCAGTGGCTGCGACAAAAAAAAATTCATATTTTCAGCATTTATATGGCATATTTTTTCTGGCCTCTGTGCTTCAGTGGCTGCGACAAAAAAAAATTCATATTTTCAGCATTTATATGGCATATTTTTTCTGGCCTCTGTGCTTCAGTGGCTGCGACAAAAAAAAAATCATATTTTCAGCATTTATATGGCATATTTTTTCTGGCCTCTGTGCTTCAGTGGCTGCGACAAAAAAAAAATCATATTTTCAGCATTTATATGGCATATTTTTTCTGGCCTCTGTGCTTCAGTGGCTGCGACAAAAAAAAAATCATATTTTCAGCATTTATATGGCATATTTTTTCTGGCCTCTGTGCTTCAGTGGCTGCGACAAAAAAAAAATCATATTTTCAGCATTTATATGGCATATTTTTTCTGGCCTCTGTGCTTCAGTGGCTGCGACAAAAAAAAAATCATATTTTCAGCATTTATATGGCATATTTTTTCTGGCCTCTGTGCTTCAGTGGCTGCAACCACAAAAATTCATATTTTCAGCATTTATATGGCATATTTTTTCTGGCCTCTGTGCTTCAGTGGCTGCGACAAAAAAAACATAATTTTTCAGGAAAGTACACATGCCTAATTTTTCAGGGTTCTGCAACAGTGGCAAAATCGCATCTTTTATGGTCACCGCAGGTGATCAATAAAGCAGACCAAAACTGGGCCCACACTGCAGAATCAGTGTTTTTTGGTTCACTTCACTGTACATTGAATTACCTCTGCCTGACCGTGCGCACAAGCATGGTGACTGCTAAACACACCACTACAGAAATATTGCCACCAACAGGACGAACATCCTGGAGGTGACAAGCAACTAGTAATTAAAAACTATTATTTGCTCACTTGACGGTATCATTCATGAAAGCTCTTTGCGTTTTTTTGCGTTGCAGTAAGCGCCGCGTTTTTGTCTTTGCGTGTGAACAGGCTGTAACCTTTACACGACTTGATTGGCATGTAGACGCCGGACGTTTTAAAGCAGTTTATTACACAAGTTTAGAAATGTAGTGTGATTTCTGCCCTTTACAGCACAAAACGCAGCGCTGTGTCAACAATTTATTTTTCAGATACATTTTTGCCCTTGATCCCCCTCTGGCATGCCACTGTCCAGGTCGTTGCACCCTTTAAACAACTTTAAAATCATTTTTCTGGCCAGAAATGTCTTTTCTAGCTTTTAAAATTCGCCTTCCCATTGAAGTCTATAGGGTTTGCGACGTTCGCGAACCGTTCGCATTTTTGACGCAAGTTCGCGAATATGTTCGCGAACATTTTTTCCGCCGTTCGCTACATCCCTATTTACCAGTGATTTTTCAGAATTTTCATAAATTGTTATAAAAACCACTAAGTTCAGTAAAACTTTGATGTTTGGTAGTTAGGAGTAGAATGGCATGGTTACCCATTTTGGACTCAACAGAATATGTACTTTTCAAAAAGATATGGTTTCCTGGGGTAAACCTACTGTTCCAGGATTTATTGGCTTTGGAATTCAGAGTACTCCATATTCTACTGTAGTACTTTGAAATTCGGTAATTTACTGCTGGGAGTTTTTGATCTATAGAAGTCAGGAATCTTCATAACACTATACATATCTGGTATTGGTGCTAAATCTTGCACCAGAAGTGGAAATACACAAAAACTCAGGCAGATTTAGAAAGCTCAGGTTCTCCTGAAAAAAAACAATGTATAGTTTTCCTAAGTAAACTAAAAATCAACCCCCCCCCCCAGAAAATGCCCCTAAAATGAGAAGTCCAAAATGTTCAAAAAACGTCGAGCAAATGAAATGCAAAATTCTGTTGGCACTTAAGGGTTAAAGGAACTGTTTGGTGTAAAAATTAAACTGGGTAAATAGATAGACCGTGCAAAATAAAATAGCCAAAAATGTCATCTGTACAGGCTGGAGTGAAAGGATGTTTAATGTCTTACCATAATATTACTTCATCTTCTGCATCACTGTAACCCAGAGATCCCTAACTTTTTTTTACCCGTGAGCCACATTCATATGTAAAAAGAGTCTGAAAGCAACGAAAGCATACAAACATGCTTCCACATCCTATGTGGACTGACAGCCTACAGGAGGCTCTATTTGGCAGTAGACATGGTTTTTATCCAACCAAAACTTGGCTCCAAGCCAGGAATTCAAAAATAAGCATGTGCTTTGAGACCACCAGGAGCAAGATTCAAGGGGCTGGAGAGCAGTGGAGACCAGTGACTTGTCTATCCACTTCTTTAACCCCTTCCCTTTTAGATATGATCCTTCACTACTCTAATTAGCTTTCTTGTATTATTATTATTAACATGTATTTGTAGTGCCAACATATTTTGCAGCGCTGTATAGTAAATGTGTTTATACAACTAAATCACATGAATTACATACATAGAACATATGGAGTAACATTCCTCATAACCAATACCGGTAAAAAAGGTGTAACAACTTGCAGTAATCCGCAGGCTGATTCTCAGGCCAAGAGCCCTTTCTAATTCTCCAAATAAATTGTATTAAGCTTTTCTTTAGACATTCCCATTTGGTTCTGACCTAAGCGGTAGCTTGTAGCTTGTAGTCCTGCATCATTCATCATGAATCATTTAAGATATATTGGCCTTACAGAATGCATCAAAACTGCATATTATCCATTAGTCATGTACAGTACATTTTCTATGTTTTTTTTATCAAATGGATTAAGCGGAGATTTAATTTGTGCAATCTGGATTGTCTGAGCAATATTATTAGGGTGACAGTGAGATATAATCATTGAATTAGGCTGATTTTGAACCTGCACATGGGTGACCAAATTGGACAAAGATCCCCTTACCTTTATTGCTGGCTTTATTAAACACATTTACTCTGTAATCTACACGAGAGTGTAAGGCTGCATAGGACGACCTCTGCACACTAGTTATGCCACTCTGGCTGCATAACTAGCAACATGGATTTGCATTGTGGTCCAAAGGAAAGAAGTACAAAGCCCATCGCTCCACATGATGCTCGACAATTTTTGGAGTTTAGGAGGAGTGATCACAAAGCCTCTCTCTACACGAGGCATGATCATTTTTGGAATTTAGGAGGTTGCATTGAAAAACACAAGTTAGAAATAATTTTAATTGAACAGTTGCCCAGAGCTGAAGTTTGCTTGTATTTTCTTTGAATGTAACTGTTGGTTTAATTTATCAGTTAACCTGACCAACTGCAAACTTAGATTTAGTTAGATGTGGCAAAACTATATGTTTTGCAACATGTCATTTCTGGCTGCTTTGACTTCAAGGTACTCAGGAAGACACCAGCAGACATAAGAAATGTTACTAAGTGCATCAGAAATGTTACTAAGTACATCAGTTAAAATGTGGCATGCTCATTAAGTTGATCAAGTAAGAGTTTTCTTTTGCCAAAGTAAAAACATGAAATATATTCAAACAATATCTGAGCTTTGCTTTACATTGGGTAATATGAACATAAATATGTTAATAGCCCTACTTATTGGCATGATATCAAACATTGTGTTTATTGTGGTGACTTATTATCCATCTCCTTGTATTATATATAAAGAGCTGCAAATTTATTTTTGTCATTTAAATATCTGATTGCATTTTGGAAAAAATCCGTTTGTTATGCTAAAATTGCCTTATTCATTATAAAGGGTGTTTATATTTAACACTATGTAGCTCCACCCAGTATTATATTCGACTGCTCTCAACATTTCCGAAGTGTGAAATTAGAAAAATGGGATTGGAGTCCAACTCGTTGAGAACAAGTAAAATTATTTTTACCAGTCTGGGGATTGGAGGTGAAAAATAGCCTTGTTTGTGCACTGTTTTCCTTCTTACCTACCAGGACAGCTGTCTGATTCCACTTTCTTTTATTTGTTTTATGATAAAGCCTAATAAACTATCTAAGGCATTGTCATGAAAGCAAAAAATGTTTTAATGTAGGGGTAGCATTTAGCCTACAGCCCTCAATTGGGGCTGATTTAGGAAGTAGGATTATCTTTTATGGATCAGTATTGATAGTTATGACAGGGTGGCTGTGTTAATTTCAGAATTCCAAACTTCTATTTAATGCTACTTTAATAGAAACTTAACAAATTAAAATCATATCTGATAAACATAACACATTGCTTAACCTTTTTGCATCCAATTTTTTTGTTGTAAGGGTTGCTTTCAAATATTTGGGCTGACCTCCACTTCATTCAGAAGCTTTACATTTCCGTGCAGAAGTCAGCAGATCTGCTTCTTTCGGTCTGCAAAAACAAAACCCAGGCTAAGAGCAGCAGAATCCCATGTGCTTTCAACCTTATAGTTCAGCACTGTGGATGGTCTTTAAGGCTACTGCTACACCGGGCTGTCACATAACATCAAAATTAAAATAAAACCTTATTTTTAAAAAAAGGTGCATTTCTCCTTTTGATAAGGTAGGAGAGGGGCATATGAACCTTAGCAGTCTGCATGTATGTAAGAGGTACTTAGGAAAATATATAATATATTGGTGTAATTTCATTCAAAGTATTTTAATTTTTTGTAGATAGCAACAATTTTAGACAATTTGCAATTAGTCACCATACTTTCATTTCCTAAATATTTATATATTTTGTTTACCAATTTATTAGCAATTCCATCTCCTATCTGGTTGCTAGGGCTTAATTACCCAGACAGTTGGGAAGTCAACGTGGAAGATGACTAGTAGTGGCTTTCAACGTATAAGTAATACAAGTAATACAAAGTAAGAGTAATAATAAAATTGAGCCATTATAGTCCAATTATTATTTGAGTTGCTGGGGGTCAATGACCCCAACAACCAGGTAGCTGGCAAAGAAAATGCCATAAACTTAAAGTAACAAAAATAAGCTCTGTATGTTATAAACATAAAGCAGACAAAAATACTGCATCTGTTGCAGAAAACATAACATATTAATGTACAAATAGTACAATAAGCTGACTGTGGAGTTCATTGTTACTTCATTATCCCTGGTGCTTAGAGGAATGCATGACGTAGAGTTATAGGTTTGTGCTGAAGGTGAGATCTGTGCATGATCAGGGTGCTATCTACTGCAATCTTTTAACTAAATGGGCTCCATATAAGATTAATTCCGAAGTGTGGATTACAGTACAGTTGCGTTCTCTTTGTTATAGACAATCCAGCACCCTGCTGGGAAAAGCACTTGGCACCTGGGACATAGCTCTGTAATTTGTAGGTTCATTATACTGACTGCCATTGTCTGCAGACTGGGTTGTTAAGGGTTAATATTTATAACTTCCTCCACCTTGATAACCTAAAGCACTGTCTAGTGTTTAGATTTATCAACATGAATTTTCTCGAGACATGTGACAAAATGTTTCTTATTGTCTCCATTCCCAATGGAAGAGAAGCATATTGATTTATCCACACATTAAATTAGGACATAGACAGGCTTGTGTTGGAGGTTCAGAATCATAGCATAATGTCCAATCTGTCTATACAGGTATTGTTATGTTTTGGTAGCTGAGGATGCATAAAGTATAACAATGCTTTATTAGCAGGCTCATGCAGCCATTACACAACAGTAAGCAACTCTAACACCACAAGCTGTATAGAAAGTATGCACAGTATCAGTCTTGAGCACAGTGACATCTACAAGCCATTTGTATAAACATCACAGGTCAGTGGCGTAACTACCGGGGGAGCAGGGGGTACGATTGGGCCAGGGCCCACACCCCCTCAGGGCCCCCCAGCAGCTCGAGTGCCACCGACTTCGGGTTATTCCGGGCGGATTCCAGGCGTACGGAGGGGGGCCCGGCTGCACGTCCCACACCCCCTATAGTTAAGTTGCTGCCACAGGTATATTGCTATAATTCATCTGCATTGATCTGCTCAGTCTCAAATGATGCAGGTGGAGTTGTCAGGTTGTGGCTTTGCAGGACACTTTGTTGAAACCAGCTCCAATGTAGAGATAGTTGGATACAGAGGCCACAGTAGGTAGGAGATACTGGTTTCTCTATTTGATGTGAGCTTAAGGGCAAAGGCACATGGGGATATTATACCATAATACTGCTTACTTAAATAGAATCTAAGACCAGTGGCATACACAGCATTTTCTCCCTGGTGCATACATCTCCCATCTGCCAAGTCTAGTGTGTGGACTGACAGACACAACATTAGCATTTTGGTGCCAAAATCTGACCTAAGTGCACATTGATGCGCAGATCTTCTGCGAGTATCTATGTCAGTGGAGAAATGCTGTGTACACCACTGCCCTGATGGCTCTTTTTTTAGATTGTAAAATCTAAATTATACATGATTTTTCTCTTTTTTTTGGCAATATGCATGGAATCCAACAAAGGAAAAGAAATAAACCATCAAAATTTGTCAGATTTTTTTTTTTAATTAAATTTTTTTTTTTGGTTTTATACATTCCATATCAAGAAACTGTAATAAAATTACCTGGTGGTCTAGTGGTGCGGTGGCGTGGACGGGCGCCACGCCGCCGCGCTCCTGTTCCGGCCTCCAGCGCCGGCGCCATCTTGGTTCTCTAGGGCGCGCGCGGTGCGCCTGCGCGCCTCATAAAGGTACAGGCGCGCTGGCGCGATTATGCCAGCACGCATTGGGCACGTTTTGGCGAGAAATTTGGAGGTATTTAAGGCCCATTCTTACTCCCAGCCAGGGCCCGTGATAGAATCTTGATTCTGGTGGTTCCTGAAGCCTTGTGCGGTCTGTTCCTGTGAAACTTGTATCTGTTATTCCGGTTTTGATCCCTGCCTGTTCCTGACTATTCTGATATCCGAATCCTGACCTTTGCCTGCATCTCGACTACTCTTCTGCCTGACCCCATCTGTTTGATTACCCGGTTTGACCCTTGCCTGCCTGATGATTCTTGATATGTGCCTGCCTCGACCCTGCCTGTCTGACGATTCTCTTGCCTGCTCCATTTGTACCGTGACCTTCGGCCCAAAAGACTATCTACCTGCCGTGCCCCTCTGCTAGCCAGAAAATCTCGCCTTGTACCCCTCGTTAAGTCCAGGTGGCACCCAAGTAAGTTGAGGGCTCCTCCCGAAGCCCAACGGTGGTCACACTACTGGTGAAGCCGAGCCGAGACCAGGGTACTTGGCACCTGTTCTGGTATTGGGTGCCGGCCGTGACATTATCACGGCCATGGAGGACGATGGTCATGAAGCTGCTGCTGCCTCTGCTACACCTCAAACTTCCACTGAGATGTTGCTCACTACCTTGCTGCATCGTATGGAGGAGCAAGAGCAAAAACAGAATTATTTGCTTCAAGGGTTCCACAATCTGACCCGCCAGTTGGGGCCTTCGCAGCAGCCGCCTAATCCTGTTCCTGCACCTCCTGTGGGTTCTTCTGCCAGTTGGGGTAACTCATCTAAACCCCATGAACCCAAGATTGTGTTCCCCGAAAGGTTCAGTGGGGATCGCACTAAATTTTTTGTTTTCAAAGAGGCTTGTAAGCTGTACCTTAGTTTCTTTCCTCATTCTTTTCAATCTGATGAGGAGAAAGTAAGGTTCATAATGACCCTGCTTTTGGGTGACCCCCAAATTTGGCCCTCAGGCTGCCTTCTTCAGACCCTGCTCGTTATTCCCTAGACACCTTCTTTAACAGCATGGCCATTCTTTACGATGATCCGGATCATGCATCATCTGCCGATACCGCAATTCGTAAGTTGCGCCAAGGGAAAAGGGATGCGGAGGTGTACTGCACCGAATTCCGCCGATGGGCAGTGGAAACTGGGTGGAATGATTTGGCTCTAAGGAGTCAATTCCGGTTGGGTTTATCTGATTCTGTAAAGGATAGTTTGGTTAATTACCCCCTGCCTTCTAACCTGGATGGTCTCATGTCCCTCGCCATCCAGGTAGATAGAAGGCAAAGGGAGAGAAGGGGTGAGAGGAGTACAAACTTCTCTGGGGTTACCAATATAAGATCCAATGTGGTGACCAATGTAAAATCTCCTAACCCCTTTGTGCCTCTGCCTCAGGAGGAGCCTATGCAATTAGGCATATCCCACCTAACTCCTGAGGAAAAGGCACGCAGGCGTTCCATGGGTCTTTGTATGTACTGTGGTGAGAAGGGACATTTTCTGAACTAATGTTCTAAGATCCAGGAAACTCCGAAGCCTAAATGGAGAAGGGGAGCTCCATTTGGGTTCAGGAGTTTCCTCTCCCCAAACTGCCTCTAAAGTCTTGTTACCAGTTAAACTAACTTGGCCTACGGGCTCTGTTAAACTGTCCGCATTTGTGGACTCAGGGGCGGAGGGTAATTTTCTAGATACTGCTTTTGCAGCTAAATTCTGTATCCCTGTAGTTCCTCTAAGTGCCCCCATGAGAATAATGGCAGTGGACAGAAGACCCTTAGGGTCAGGTGTAATCTCTAAGGAGACGGTAACTCTTTCCATGTGTGTTAATAACTTGCATTGTGAGGAGATAGCTTTTTACCTCATAGAGGGTGCTTCCTCTCCTCTTATTTTGGGGTTACCGTGGCTCCAGAGGCATAACCCTCTGATTGACTGGGTCTCAAGGGAGGTGGTTCAATGGGGTACTATGTGTGGTGGGGTATGTTTCCCCTCTGTAGTTGCAACTACTTCACTTGAAGGGTTACCTGCTGCATATGCAGAATTCGCTGATGTCTTCTCTAAAAAGGCAGCAGAAACCTTACCCCCACACCGGCAGTATGACTGCATAATAGATCTGATCCCTGGGTCAACTCTTCCTCGTGGTAGAACCTATCCTCTTTCATTGCCCGAAGCCCAGGCAATGAAAGAGTATATAAAAGAGAACCTAGAAAGGGGTTTCATCAGACCTTCTAGTTACCCTTTGGGGGCGGGCTTCTTTTTCGTTGGGAAAAAAGATGGTGGTCTTCGCCCCTGTATTGATTATAGGGGGCTCAATAAGATTACCATAAAAAATCGCTATCCTCTCCCTTTAATTTCTGAACTTTTCGATCAAGTTAAAAATGCAAAAGTCTTTACCAAGCTTGATCTTAGGGGGGCTTATAACTTGATTCAGGGAAGGGGATGAGTGGAAAACAGCGTTCAACACCAGGGATGGCCACTACGAGTATTTGGTAATGCCATTCGGTCTTTGTAACGCCCCCGCAGTGTTCCAGGAATTTGTCAATGACATCTTTCGGGACCTGCTGGGGATATTCGTAGTGGTCTATCTTGATGACATTCTTATTTTCTCTTCTAATCTGGTTGAACACAGGAATCATGTTTGTGAGGTTTTACGTAGACTAAGAGAAAATAATCTGTATGCAAATTTTGAGAAGTGTACTTTCAAAGTTACCTCTGTTCAATTTTTGGGTTTTAACGTTTCTAACAGGGGTCTTGAGATGGATCCAGGGAAGGTGAGAGCAGTCCTGGAGTGGACCCAACCCCTTTCTTTACGAGCAACCCAAAGATTCCTTGGTTTTGCAAATTATTACCACCAATTCATCAAGAATTTTTCCCTGGTAGTTGCCCCAATCACTAACTTGACCAAAAAGGGTGCTGACCCTAGTATTTGGCCCCCAGAAGCAGTTCGAGCTTTTGAACGCCTCAAACAAGAGTTCAGTTCTGCCCCTATTTTGCAGCATCCAGATACTGCTTTACCATTCATTGTGGACGTAGATGCCTCTGAAGTGGGTGCTGGGGCAGTCCTTTCCCAAAGGCACCCCATTACCAACAAGTTACATCCCTGTGCCTTTTTCTCTAGGAAGTTTTTACCTGCAGAGGCAAACTATGATATTGGGAACAGGGAATTGTTGGCTATCAAGTGGGCCTTTGAGGAATGGCGGCATCTACTTGAAGGTGCTAAACATATGGTAACCATAAAAACCTGCTTTACATAGAATCGGCCACATGGCTAAACCCTAGGCAAGCTAGATGGGCATTGTTCTTCACCAGGTTTAATTTTTCTTTAACATATAGGCCTGGATCTAAAAACACCAAAGCTGATGCACTCTCTAGGAGTTTTGAATCTACCTCCTCTGACTCTAGTGAGTGCATCCCCATCATTCCTAGGGAGTTGATTGTAGCCGCATTGGATTCTGACCTCTCCACCTTGTTGTCCCCTGTCCAATCTTCTGCTCCAGCAGATGCTCCCGCTCGGAGAATGTTTGTGCCTGAGGAGCTGAGGGAACAAGTTCTTGAAGAGGTTCATAACTCCAAAATGGCTGGGCATCCTGGCATTGCCAAAACTATTTCTTTGTTAGCCCGTCATGTGTGGTGGCCTTCTTTTAAACAGGATGCTAAGGTTTTCGTAAATTCTTGTCCAATTTGTCAAAGGTCAAAAACCTCTCGTCAATTGTCACAAGGTTTGTTAAATCCGTTACCAATCCCTGAGAGGCCATGGTCCCATCTTTCGATGGATTTCATTGTAGATCTGCCTCCCTCTCAGGGTAAAACTGTAATTTCGTGGTGGTGGATAGGTTTAGTAAAATGAGCCATTTTGTTTCCCTTCCACACCTCCCTTCTGCCAAAACCTTAGCCAATCTGTTTATCTCTCATATTTTCAGGTTACATGGGTTTCCTGTTAACATTGTGTCTGACAGAGGTGTTCAGTTTGTCTCGAAGTTTTGGAGAGCTTTCTGCTCTTTAGTTGGTATTGATTTATCCTTCTCAACTGCTTACCATCCCCAAACCAACGGACAAACTGAAAGAGTGAATCAATCCCTGGAGCAATATCTCAGGTGTTATGTATCTGATAACCAGTCCTCTTGGGCGGAATTGTTGCCCTGGGCAGAGTTTGTCTACAATAATGCCACTCACTCCTCTTCTGGGGAGTCTCCTTTCTTTATTGTAAATGGGCTACATCCAAAAGCATTTTCTTTTTCTGGTTTAGATTCCTCTGTACCCTCTGCTAATTCCTCAGTCAATCACTTTTCTAAAGTTTGGTCCCAAGTTCATCATTCTCTTTCTGCAGCTTCCTCTGCTCAAAAGAAAGCTGCAGATAGATCTCATAGAGAGGCTCCTCAATACAAGGTAGGAGATTCTGTTTGGCTATCTACCAAAAATATTAAGTTGAAGGTCCCCTCTCTCAAACTGGGGCCCAGGTTTATTGGACCATACCCAATAACTGAAATAATCAATTCCTCTTCTGTTCGTCTCCAATTACCTGCAGAGTTTAAAATATCTAATTCTTTTCATGTTTCTCTTCTAAAACCAGCCACTCAAGTCCGTTATATTCCTGTTCCTCCCCCAGTGCTAGTCGAAGGTCAGCCTGAATTTGAGATCCAGGAGTTCCTCGATTCTCGTCTGGTACGGGGTAAGCTCCAGTATCTTATTAAGTGGAAGGGCTATGGCTCTGAGGAGAACTCCTGGGTCTCAGTCGATGATATCAAAGCTGATCAACTCAGAAAGAAATTCCATAAAAAATTTCCTGGGAAGCCTGGGGGTCCAGTGGCCCCCCCTAGAGGGGGGGTAATGTAATAAAATTACCTGGTGGTCTAGTGGTGCAGCGGCGTGGACGGCCGCCACGCCGCCACGCTCCTGTTCCGGCCTTCAGTGCCGGCGCCATCTTGGTTCTCTAGGGCGCGCGCGGCGCACCTGCGCACCTCTTAAAGGTGCTGGCGCGATTACGCCAGCGCGCATTGGGCACGTTTTGGCGCGAAATTTGGAGGTATTTAAGGCCCATTCTGACTCCCAGCCAGGGCCTGTGATAGAATCTTGATTCTGGTGGTTCCTGAAGCCTTGTGCTGTCTGTTCCTGTGAAACTTGTATCTGTTATTCCGGTTTTGATCCCTGCCTGTTCCTGACTATTCTGATATCCAAATCCTGACCTTTGCCTGTATCTCGACTACTCTTCAGCCTGACCCCATCTGTTTGATTACCCGGTTTGCTAGCGGCATGGGAGGATCTAGCCATGAAAAAACCAACGTCCCATTAGACACTTCTCTATGTACACACACACTTATTGTGTCATTCATTTATTTCTCTTTTACACCCTTTCATTCTATGCTTACTTTCATGCAAACTCCCAAATACACATACACTTTCCCTTACCACTACCATACACATCTTCATATTTCACTTACACATGTATACACACTATTGTGCAACTGCACATATCACTCTACTTTGTTTTTAATTACAACACCTGACTTCTACTTTTCTAAAATGGGCGTTGGTTAAGGCAGTCTCTCCCTCTTAAAAGCCGCTTAGCAGTTGGCGGGGGAGGATTTAGCACAGAGTTTGAAACCAAAGCATAGGAGATGTTTACATAAAGAATTGTTACTACACAGAGAGGTAATATTCCTTTTTTACTATGACTAAAGATAAATAAGTTAGGGACCACCATGTGGGGTTTTACCTTGATGTGGTATGGTGGCTTATCAATATTATGATCATAACTTTGTAACAAAAAAACCCTGTTTCAAAATTACATGCACTTGCATATTTACTTGAATCATTTAGACAGGGCTTTAAACTTTTTGAAATTGGCCTTAGGTGTGCATCCACAATCTCCCCTAGTTTTGTATTTGCCAGGAGCTTTGGCTAAGCTCATGTGGTTATTGCACCCTCATACCCACCCCTTTTTACTTTTGGTGGTCCCCCTCACTTGTGGTGCCTTGGTTTATGCAATCTGTCTCCCTTAAAAGCCATAGATGCTAGCGGCATGGGAGGATCTAGCCGTGAAAAAACCAACGTCCCATTAGACACTTCTCTATGTACACACACACTTATTGTGTCATTCATTTATTTCTCTTTTACACCCTTTCATTCTATGCTTACTTTCATACAAACTCCCAAATACACATACACTTTCCCTTACCACTACCATACACATCTTCACATTTCACTTACACATGTATACACACTATTGTGCAACTGCACATATCACTCTACTTTGTTTTTAATTACAACACCTGACTTCTACTTTTCTAAAATGGGCGTTGGTTAAGGCAGTCTCTTCCTCTTAAAAGCCGCTTAGCAGTTGGCGGGGGTAGGATTTAGCACAGAGTTTGAAACCAAAGCACAGGAGATGTTTACATAAAGAATTGTTACTACACAGAGAGGTAATATTCCTTTTTTACTATGACTAAAGACAAATAAGTTAGGGACCACCATGTGGGGTTTTACCTTGACGTGGTATGGTGGCTTATCAATATTATGATCATAACTTTGTAACAAAAAAACCCTGTTTCAAAATTACATGCACTTGCATATTTACTTGAATCATTTAGACAGGGCTTTAAACTTTTTGAAATTGGCCTTAGGTGTGCATCCACAATCTCCCCTAGTTTTGATTACCCGGTTTGACCCTTGCCTGCCTGATGATTCTTGATATCTGCCTGCCTCGACCCTGCCTGTCTGACGATTCTCTTGCCTGCTCCATTTGTACCGTGACCAAAAGACTATCTACCTGCCGTGCCCCTCTGCTAGCCAGAACATCTCGCCTTGTACCCCTCGTTAAGTCCAGGTGGCACCCAAGTAAGCTGAGGGCTCCTCCCGAAGCCCAACGGTGGTCACACTACTGGTGAAGCCGAGCCGAGACCAGGGTACTTGGCACCTGTTCTGGTATTGGGTGCCGGCCGTGACAGAAACACTCACATGTCAGTACAATTGGAAATTATACATATCAATGCTGTAGGTTCAAATGCATTTCCCTGTTTGAGACACAACTTTATGTCAACATCCACAGAGCGGTCTGGGTGAATTAGCTGTGGTCTCTTCCGCCGGTTTATCCAGAAAGAACTACTGGTGTAGCTAGTGACCTTCCATATGGAATATTTCAGTCTAGTCATGCAGGGAAGTGCCTTGAATTGTTCTGACTTGAGTTGATGACAACAAAACCAAAAAGTATTGCTTAATAAACAACAACCATCATAACGGTAACAGAGAGGAGAGAAAAGCATGAAGCACAGAAGGTGATTAGAAGGGGAAGAGAGGAGTCCACTCATTTAGGTCACCAATTGACCATTATTGAAGTGCCACTTTTTACCTGTGGTAGGACCGCCAGAGTAACTAAATGAATGCTTCTATAAATATAATTAGAGAGAAGTTTCTTAATGTTTCTCCTCATTAAATGACAATGTATACGATCTGCAAATAGTACCCTTTATTTTTTCATCCTATTTTATCTTTAAACATATTTCCCATGCTTACAGTATTATGTATTGTTCTTCTATTAAAAATTATATTGATCCCTAAACTGAAAACAAAGCGCTCCATGTGCCTGCTCCCCAGGTGATTTTCATTTTAGCAGGCGGAAGGCAGGGGAAGGTAGATTGGGGAGATTAGTCACCGCGAAGAAGAGGAGATTTGTCATCTGGCGACTAATCTCCTCGATACTGCCCATTTGGCCAGACCCTTATAAACATAAGAGAAGCAAAAATCACTGCTTCACCTTATGTGGCCTACATAATTGTAATTATTATTATATTGACCTATTACTGCACCGTTTGAATCATTACAGTGTCTAAATATTTCACAATTGTGGGAAACCATGCTTCCTTCCATATCTTACCTTTTATTTTTTCACAGTTACATTGTTTTTGTTTTTCTAAGATCGTTACCTTGTTTCCTAAACCTTTACATGAGTCCAGTAAATTAACTACACAAGGGCCACTTTACAGGAAAATCACAGAAGTGTGTCTTATGCCATTCAGAATAGCATATTAACATAGTTTACATAAGACTAACATGGTGTGGGCTTGTTCGCAATTTTCAAACAGCTTTTCTTACCCTTGTGTCGCTTCCCAAGGGGGAAAAGATTTGTAATTCGGAGATAGGTTGGGAATTCACTGGCATATATAGAGACAATGCAAGCCTGACTAACATAGATGACACTTGACCACTGGGAAAGTTAGAGGGGAGATCTGACAGTCAGTCAATGAAATAAACACTTTGAGTGGGTATATTAGTACATGTGTATGTAACTGTAATTTTAATATAGATACAAAATCCAGAAATATTCAGTGATTTAACCAAGTAACAAAAGCCACCATTTTGGATAAGGGGCTAAATAAGAAATCGTCTAAGGTGATTGCTGAGATGTAAATTAGTGTGTATGGGAAGCAAAATATTGAAAACACAGTCCTACACTTTTGGAACAACAGAACCACAGATAAAATCTCACATGGCATCTTCCACCCAAGAAACAAGAATGTGCATGGTGTATATCTGCCTTTTGATGCTACTTAACAGTGAGACAGTGACTCTGCTTCCCTTACCTCTCATGGAGGGAAAAGTTTCTATGAATGATGTCAAAGTTCCCAAGGTTGTGCCTGAGGCTATTCAGAAGCTTCAGGAAGTGTTTGCTTTTGGTGAGGTGCCCCCAAATATTCTGCCAGGAAAGAAGCCCCCTCAGTTCATGTTGGAGCTGTACAGTCGAGTGGCAGGTCCCGATGGCAGCACCAAAGCAAATGGACTCATGCAGGGCAACGTCGTCAGGAGCTTTGAGAACAAAGGTAAGTGTCATGGCAATTTACAAGAAATATTAACTTTTTAAAACATCATTGTACTTCTCAGTGCTGTACAATAACAAGGATTCATGGATAGAGATCCATTTGCAGGGTAGTTAATCTTCAAATTCTGGGGGGGGGGGGGCTTCCATGAAGTTTGTAGAACTTTTAAGGGCAGAGACACACAAAGCTATTTCGGGAGATTAGTCACCCAGTGACAAATCACTTCTTCTACTGGCGAACTGCCTTCCTGCCGGCTAGAATGTAAATCGCCAGGGAGATGCCATTTGGATCGCTTCGGCTTTCTGAAGTCACCAGAAGTTTTGAAGCTCTAAGAAGAAGCAATTTTTCACTGGGCGACTAATCTCCCAAAATAGCAGCTTGTCTCTGCCCTTAAGGATGACTGAATAACTAAAATTCACTGAATTACAGGTGCCTCAGGTAACCAAATGGATCACCTGGATTACTATGTTTATGTTTTTATCTATCTGATTTTTCTATTATAGATATGCTGCCATTTCAGTGCTGATGCAAAATTGTTTGAGAAAGGAACTAGATTTTAGATTTGCATTATTTTATTTTATTGCATTGCATTTGTTTATGTTACATATAATAATAATAATTAATAATCTTTGTTACTGACAGTGGTACTAATTAAAGGTGGTTTTCTGCAGCATACTCTGAGTCAGGAGAACCTTTTTTTTTTCAATATCTTATCTATGGGAAGCAGTGAGAGAATGTTAAAGGCAGAGCTTCGAGTTAAGTGGAAGCCTATTAGGATCATTCCCAGGCATTATTTTTGCAAGGTACGAAATCCAGTTGTGACTGTGTACTGTTACAGTTAATTTACAAGCAAAATAAGTTAAAAAAATAGAAACCCTGTCTTATATTTATAAACAGATTTGTATAATATTTGCCATATGAACAAAACAAAAAAAATGTGTGTTTGAGCGCACACAAATATGCAGAGCAAAGCTAAGCAAAGCTACAGTAAAGCTGGCCATAGACGCAAAGATCTGATCGTACGAATCGAGGATTCGTTCGATATTCGGACCGTGTGTGGAGAGTCCCGACATTTTTCGTCCGGCGGAGATCGGTCGTTTGGTCGATCGGACAGGTTAGAAAATTTCTGTCAGCTGCCGATAATATCTCTGTGTATATTGCCGATCGTACGATTTTCAGTGGGAGACTCACTAGCTTTGGTTGGACATAGATATCTTACGATTGCTGTCAGGGGCAGAACATTGCTGATCTGTTCTTTAACTAATCTGACTGGTAAGACTTTGGTCTGAATGGTTAGTGGCGGGTCGGGAGATGGGAAAGTCCGATCGTACGATGATTCGTACGATCGGATCTTTGCATCTATGGCCAGTTTAAGGGTAGCTAGGGTTTATTTTAATGCAAATCATTGTTTATACCATTCAGCCATGGGCTAGCTATACTTTGCAATTAGAGCATAAGCATTATTTTACAAAATGTTAAATATGTGGTATTATATTGACACCTTGAGTAACATGGTTGTTAAAAGTGTTTATCACCTGTATACAATTACATATATATTTATTATGCTCCCTCCCTGTTTTAGGTGGAAGTATATGCACTTACAGACTATGCCTCAAGGCCATGGAGTGGTAATTTAATTTCTTCACGTTTGCTGCCCCTACAATATCAGGGTTGGGAGATGTTCAATGTCACTCAAATGTTAAGTGCAACGTGTATGCTGCACAGCAGTTGAAAATGAGCAGGGTACAGATATAATAGAAGTTGCTGATATTTTTTCAATGACTAGTTACACTACTTGTATAATGGCTGTAGCTGTTGGCCAAATAATAGTTTCCGATAAAATGTAATTCTTATTCTTCTGCCAAAATAGATAGGTTAGCAGAAAATGTTCCACTTTTAAAGGGGTTGTTCACCTTCCAAACACTTTTTTCAATTTAGTTGTTTTTAGATTGTTCCCTAGAAATAATGACTTTTTCCAATTACTTTCCATTATTTATTTTTTACGTTTTTTCCAAAATCTAAGTTTAAAGTTGAATGTTCCTGTCTCTGGTGTTTGAGTCTGGCAGCTCAGTGATCCAGGTGCAGATTCTGAACTGTTACAATTTTGCAACATTTAGTTGATACATTTCTCAGCAGCATCTCTGGAGTATTAGCAACAATTGTATCAATTCTAACAGCTGCCTGTAATGAAACCCAGAGATTCTGCTCAGCAGGGACAAAGATAAGAAATGTATCAACTAAATGTATCAATTTAGAACAGTTTACAGGATCGGCGACCCCCCCTCCCAGAGCTGCTTCAGAAGGAGAGAAATGACACTTTATACTTCAATATTAGAAAAACCGTGACACATAGAAAATAGAAAGTCATTGGAAAAAGTCGTTATTTCTGGTGATCTATCTGATAACAACTAGTTGTTTGAAGGTGAACAACCCCTTTAAGATGGTTACCATTTTGTTTCCAGTGCCAATAAGTCTAATCACATCATTAGTGATGGGCGAATTTGTCCTGTTTCGCTTCGCCATGAACTTCGTGATTTTCTTGAGAAATTTGAGAAACGGGCAAAAAATTCACAAAACGTGAATTTTGACGCTGGCATCAATTCGCAAGCGTCAAAATTGATGCAGACGACAATTCAGACGCCAGCGACAATTGACGTGCATTAAAGTCAATGGGCATCTGTTTACTTGTTGCAGGTGTCAAAATTGTTGCCACCGTCAAATTTGCGCCTGGAGAATAAATTCACCCATCACTACACATGATCACTTAGAGCTGCAGTAGATGAACCTGTCATTTTGTTGTCAAAGGTCTCAAAGTGGATTGGTGATAAGACAAATCATGGCTTCCTCGTGATGTTCACATTGACTTCTGGTAATTTCCTAGAGGTGGATATCTCAGCCTTCACCAGACACCAGCCAGACAGCAAAAGGTCCTACCTTGTTCTCTTTAACGATGATGGGAGAAGAGTCCCTTACAGCTTTATATTGTCGTTGAATATGAAAGACACAGGTGAAATATTATCTTTAAGCAATAACTGCTTCTATTGCATATTGTACCATGTGTTATTGTCACCATGCACAAAAGCAAAAACTTTTTTATATGTAATCTTTATATGCCAGTATACTTGTACTTCCTATATGAATATACAGTAGACATGACATTTAGGGGCAGCTTTACTAAGGGTCGAAGTGAATTCGAGGGAATTTCAAAGTAAAAAAATTCGAAATTCTAAGTAATTTTTTGGATACTTTGACCATTGAATAGGACTACAGCTTCGAATTTACTCCGACTTCGATTCGAAGCAAAAATCGTTTGAATATTCGATCCATTCAATAATCGAAGTACTGTCTCTTTAAAAAAAAACTTCGACTTCAATACTTCACCAAATTAAACCTGCCGAAGTGCTATGTTAGCCTATGGGGTCCTTCTAGAACCATTTTCTAAGTCTTTAGAGGTCGAAGGAAAATCCTTCGATTGATCAATAAAATGATTCGAATCGTTCAATTCGAACGATTTAATCGTTCGATCGACCGGTTTTTATTCGACCGCAGGATTGCCAAATTTGTTGAAAAAACTTTGAATTCTATATTCGAATTCGAAGTTTTTTAATTCGATGGTCGAATTTCAAGTTTTTTTGTACTTCGAAATTCGACCCTTGATAAATCTGCCCCCATGGCTTCTTTTTAATAGTCAAAAAGGGAAGCTTAATTTCCATACTGGCAGGGGCATCTTTTTAATTTAGTTATTTTTGCCTATCTTTCTACTGTTTCAAGTTATTGAACAGGTATAGGGTATTTCTACTGAATCTGGATATAGTTTGCAGATTTGGTGAGTTTCATAATGTAGTTGCACAGGTATCCAGAATGAGGGGGAACTGGGTCTTTCCAGATAAGGGGTCTTTCCTTAATTTGGATCATCCAAGGTTCTGGAAAGCATTTTAAAAATTAGAATTATTTGATAAAAAATTGGATAATTTGTTTCTGTATAAATGATCATATATCTGTATACAATTTCTTTACAGAAACCTACAACTTTTCGGTGAGTAGCCAAACTATAGTCATTACTGATTTCACCTAATAATACTGAGTACATAGTAAAATGAAAGATCCTTTGGTATTAAGCCTTTTAAAAATTGACACGTTTATATAATATTGCTCTTCGTCACTACTTAGAATGTTATCAAAGTGCCACAAGAAAAGAATCTTAGATTTGACACTCTCTGAAATCTGTAATGTTGTAATTTTTTGTTAGGTTTCCACATTCCATCATTTGAGGACTCTTCAGTTTTACTGCCTACACCATACAAGTCTTCACTAGTGGTAGAACTGTCCAAGAGTCGAAGAATTAGAGAAGTTTTCATAGAAAAACAACCACAATGCCAAAGCAGACCTCTTTATGTAGATTTTGAGGAGATAGGATGAGCAGGATGGATCATCTCTCCAAAAGGATATAATGACTACCACTGCAAGGGAACATGCCTCTTCCCTCTGGCGCAGGGGTTGGTGCTACCAACCATGCTACAGTTCAGTCAATTGTCCATGCTCTAAAACGCAATAAAGACATTGGGACTCCATGTTGTGTTCCCGATGAGCTGAACTATATTTTTATTTTTTTTTTAACTTAAATTTTTTTATTAGGAAGTAAAGGAGACATACACAATCATAAGCCTTGCAAAATAGTACAGCACATCGCAAGCAATGTTAAACAGTTGCAAATTCTATAAGGCCCCTTTGATAGAGAAGGTTGATTAAAGAGAAGAAGTAAAGATGAGAGGGGTGGGGTAGACAGACGGTAGGGCGGGGGGGTGAGTAAAGAATAAAGAATAAAGAGGGAGGGGGTGGGGGTGGGGGTAACAAAAACAGTCAGCCTAGGATAGTTAACTCCAGCAAAGCTAATAACAGCAGCATGTGAAAAAGTCTTCTGTAAAAAGAAGAAAAATAAGCAAAAACATTCATCGGGTTAGACTACAAGTGGAAAAGTCTCATTCTGCTAGACCCTCGAGTACCCAAACAGACCAGACCTTTAAATATTTCAGGGTTTTGTTCTGCAGGAAGGCCATCCTTTCTTTGAAGGATCGATTACTATTTACCCGGGTTATTACTTCAGAAGTTGGAGGATCTAGGGCTTTCCATTTGGCTGCTATGGCTAATCTGGTCGCCGTTAGAATCTGATTGACTAAGGACTGGGACTGTCTGGACAGCCGAGGGAATGGTTTCCCCAAAAGATATGTTAAGATATCTCTGGGTAAGGTAAGGTTAGTTTTTCTGGTTAGTTCTCAATATCATCCCATAGTTTTTGTAATTTAGGACAAGACCAAAAAGTATGGATTAAAGTTCCAACTTCACTACATTGCCTCCAACAAACATTCGGATGATCCGGGAACAGAGTGTGAAGCTTGTCTTGTGTGTGGTACCACCTCATAAGTACTTTATATAAGCTCTCCTTTTGTCTGGTACAGGTGAACATTTTTTGGGCATTGAACCAAATTGCGGACCAGTCCTCTGCGCTCAAGCTCCCTTCCCATTTGAGCATGTATGGGTGCCAAGCTCCCTTCCCATTTGAGCATGTATGGGTGCTTTCAGTGATTGTCTGGTGGTGTGCCCATCAGCAGTTTGTAGATTCTAGATATTAGACCTTCTTGTGGTAAGCCTGATCTGGCTAGGAGCTCGAAAGGTAGAGCCGTGGATTCAGCCTGCTGTATATAAGGATGCAGAAAGTGCCGCAGTTGGAAGTATTCAAATTGTCGAAGTTGAACCGATGGAGCTTTTTGGGAAAGTTCTCTGAAAGTGAGGATTGACTTAGTGGGAGACAATAGGTCCTTGATCGTGTGTAAGTTAGTTTTCTGCCATTTAGAGTAAAACTCCCGCAGTGTGCCCGGATAAAAGTCCGCATTGTTCAAGTAAATAGTATTCAGGGAGTAAGCAGAATTCAAGTGAAAGGGGAGAGGGGACATCGCTGCCTCGTACCATTTGAAATTGGAATTGGATTATGAGCCTGGCCTGGAAGTTTGAGATAAGTGAAAGGAGTGCTATACAGGCTATTTAGTGCTGTTAGGTAGGGGCCTGATAAATCCAGGTGACGCAGAAGAGTAAACAGAAAAGGCCAACTTAAGTGGTCAAAGGCCTTTTCGGCGTCCAGACTAAGTAGAAGCATTGGTTGTTTCTGTTTATGGGCAATCTCCAAAAGATCTATGGTCCTTCTGGTATTGTCTCCCGCCTGACGGCCCTGAATGAAACCTACCTGATCTTTATGAATGAGGCGTGGCATGATAGGGGCAAGGCGATTGGCAATCTTGGAGAATAACTTTAAGTCAGAGTTTAGTAAGGCTATTGGCCTATAGTTGGAACACAATGTTGCATCTTTACCTTCCTTAGGAATTAAAGCTAAATATGAAGTGAGGTCTGTATGCGGGATGGGGTTACCGTTAAGATATTCATTGAAAAGTTTTGTAAGAAATGGAGAGAAAATATGGAGGAAAGTCTTATAGTAGCGATAGGCATTGATTTAAGCGTCATTGCTATCTCCTCCGGAGTGATGGGTTGATTAAGTGTCTGTAGGTCTAAATCTGTGAATTTTGACAGGTTAGCTTCCGTCAGAAAATCTGTAATAGGGTCAGAATCTGGGGTATTACCGTCAGGCAGTTGCAGATCTAGATTGTATAACTGATGATAATAGTCATGAAATATCTGTCCTATATGATCAGGGTTATAAGTTATCTGTGCTGTCTGGGTTTTTATAGCAGTTATCCTAGACCTAGAGGAAGCTTTTTGCTCTCTAAGTTTTTTCGCTAGAAGTGTGTGTTGCTTGTCCCTTTCTCATAATATTTCAGCTTGGTCCAAACTATAGCTTTCTCTGTATCTTTATATTTGGTTGCCTTAAGTTTATTTCTCACTTGTAGAATTTGCGTCAGCACAGTGGCCGAGTTTTGGGTATTATAAGAGCTCTCCAATGTGCGAAGTTGGGTTTGCAGGTCACTGAAAGAGTTAGAGTATAGCTTCCTCTTTTTGCAGTAAGAGCTATAAATCTACCTCTTATAGTAGCCTTATGAGCTTCCCACAAAATCGGCAGAGATTGTACTGAATCCATATTTAATCGAAAGTATTCCTGCAATGCTTCTTCAATTATTGTAACTGTATCAGTGTCATGTAGTATTGTCGCGTTCAGACGCCAGTGGGGGAGTGGTGAGTTGTAATTGCAAAGTAATAGGGGAGTGATCGGACCACGTAATGGGGAGTATGTCTGTGGAGTAATGAAGTTTCAAACAGGTATGTGAAATAAGGAAGTAGTCTATACGTGTATGGAGTTTATGTGGGTTAGAATAGAATGTGTATTGTTTCTCATTTGGATGATTGATTCTCTATGCGTCAAATAGAGAGAATTGTCTCATTAACTGTCTAAATTTCTTGGACATGTTGTGGGATGGTTGATTGGGTGCTTGTTGTGAGCGATCCATTATTTGGGAATAAGTCATATTAAAATCACCTCCAATAATAAGATAAGAGTGGAACGTGTCCAAGTGTCGCTGGAGGGTCCTCGATAGGAAAGCATATTGCCTTTTGTTAGGGGAATATATATTAAGCAAGCTAATTGGGATTCCTGCATAAGTAGCCAATAGTAATAGATAGTGGCCTTCAGGATCACTGATGATCTGAGTGACCATAAGGGGACAATCTTTATGAATTAGGATGGCTACTCCAGCTTTCTTTTGGTTATTGGAGGCATAATAGCCGTTTGGGAAATATTTGGTAGACAATTTGTGAGGTTTGGAAGCATCAAAGTGAGTTTCTTGTATAAAAGCTACGTCCGCCCCCGAGAGTCTCAGTTCCTTAAGAGTCAGATACCTTTTGGTTATACTGTTCAAACCTTTAACATTGAACGATATCAACTTAACCATTGTGGATCATCCAAGGAGTGAGCGGTAAACTGGTACAAGGAGGAGTCTCTCCAGGGGCGGAGTTTCTATGTCTCAAAGATAACATCTTGGTTGGTTTCAACCTATCACAAACAACAATTTGCATAGTTATACAAAGCATACCCAACGGAACATGAAGCTGACGTCCAGACATCACATTTACATTTACTAACCATTCAATTTTGAGTGCAGAAAAAAGTAGGGAATCAAATACCAAGGCTGAAAATAACATGAATAAAAACAAGGTTAACTGGTTAAAAATACCGGTAAGAAGAAACACATATGAATTGCCTAAGTGGCCATATAAAAGTCCAGGTTGGAAAATTCCTGGCTTAGTATACCAAGGCATATATGAGCCAAAAAAGAGCCTATGGAGGGGGGGTATAGGTAACATGTGGAGTAGCGCAAAGCTAGTCAGCACCCCACCATTTGACCTGTAGCAGCTGACCGAATCAGAGGTTAAAGGGGAACTATCGCGAAATTAAAAATTTGTAAAAAGAATCATTGCATGAAGTTATTAAATTGTCTAAATATAATGTATTAAAAAAAATGTACAGTTTTTAAAATATTGAAGTCATTATAATGAACACATGCCTAGCTCCTTCTCTCCTACCTGCCTCTGGCTAGCTCTGGCGTCGGAGTCGAGTTTCTTTGCATAACAACGCTGTCCTCACTCTCATTGGCTATCAGTGCTGTCAATCTTGAACTGTGTAGAGGCAGCATAATTAATGGCTCCGTTATTTGTGCCCTGCTGGATTGATCCTTTTCCTCTTTAGAGCCAGCCCCCCATCCCCTGCAGCCAGCCCCAGTACTTATAGTGCTTTTAAAACTCTTTTTTTTTACACTCAGCTGCTTTCCTTCGGCAGCTCCCCCTCCCTTCCAGAAAGTTATGTGAAAAGAAAGCCTCCGTAACAAGCTCCTGCTCAGCCCCTCCCCCTGCAGTCAGTCAGTCAGTCAGCATCGTAGTTTTACAAGTCCGGTTACATGAAGACTTGCTCTCCTGAAACTCCCCCTCCCTCCCAGAAACGAGGCAAAAGGAACTAAAGGTGGACTGATTAACACTGGCTGAATCTGTGCAGGTCATTAGTCTGTATGTGACACTGAGACACGTGAGTATTGAAGGTGCTGCTGCTCCAGTTGATTTTTTTGCTTGTCTAACATGGCTGCGTCTCAGTGTCAGCTTATTTTCTACTGAAAAAAACAATGTATAGTTTTCCTAGATAAACTAAAGGTTTCTCCTCAGAAAATGCCCCTAAAGTGAGAGAACAGGGGCAGATTTATCAAGGGTCGAAGTAAAAATTCAAAGTAAAAAAAAATTCAAATTTCGAGCTATTTTTGTGTACTTCGACTATCGAATAGGCAAACATTCTATTAGAATTTGAAAAAATTTAGCTTTTCGAATATCGATTTTCGAATATCGAAATTTATCATGTGCTGTCTCTTTAAAAACTTTCACTTGAACCATTCGCCATCTAAAACCTGACGAAGTGCTGTTTTGTGTGAGAGAGATAGGAGTGGCTGGGGTGAGTGAGAGTAGAAGGTAAACATGGCAGGGGTGAGTGTAAGTGAGAGATGAGTGGCAGGGTTGAGTGTGAGAGAGATAAGAGTGGCAGGGGTGAGTGTGAGAGAGATAGGAGTGGCAGGGGTGAGTGTGAGAGAGATAGGAGTGGCTGGGGTGAGTGTGAGAGAGGAGTGGCTGGAGTGAGTGAGAGTAGAAGGTAAGCATGGCAGGGGTGAGTGTAAGTGAGAGATGAGTGGCAGGGTTGAGTGTGAGAGAGATAGGAGTGGCAGGGGTGAATGTAAGAGAGATAGGAGTGGCTGGGGTGAGTGTGAGAGAGATAGGAGTGGCTGGGGTGAGTGTGAGAGAGATAGGAGTGGCTGGGGTGAGTGTGAGAGAGATAGGAGTGGCTGGGGTGAGTGTGAGAGAGATAGGAGTGGCTGGGGTGAGTGTGAGAGATAGGAGTGGCTGGGGTGAGTGTGAGAGAGATAGGAGTGGCTGGGGTGAGTGTGAGAGAGATAGGAGTGGCTGGGGTGAGTGTGAGAGAGATAGGAGTGGCTGGGGTGAGTGTGAGAGAGATAGGAGTGGCTGGGGTGAGTGTGGGAGAGATAGGACTGGCAGGGGTGAGTGTGAGAGATAGGAGTGGCAGGGGTGAGTGAGAGAGACAGGAGTGGCAGGGGTGAGTGAGAGAGACAGGAGTGGCAGGGGTGAGTGTGAGAGAGATAGGAGTGGCAGGGGTGAGTGTGAGAGAGATAGGAGTGGCAGGGGTGAGTGTGAGAGATAGGAGTGGCTGGGGTGAGTGTGAGAGAGATAGGAGTGGCTGGGGTGAGTGTGAGAGAGATAGGAGTGGCAGGGGTGAGTGAGAGAGACAGGAGTGGCAGGGGTGAGTGTGAGAGAGATAGGAGTGGCAGGGGTGAGTGTGAGAGAGATAGGAGTGGCAGGGGTGAGTGTGATTGAGATAGGAGTGGCAGGGGTGAGTGTGAGAGAGATAGGAGTGGCAGGGGTGAGTGTGAGAGATAGGAGTGGCAGGGGTGAGTGTGAGTGAGATATGAGTGGCAGGGTTGAGTGTGCGTGAGATATGAGTGGCAGGGGTGAGTGTGAGTGAGATATGAGTGGCAGGGGTGAGTGTGAGAGAGGAGTGGCTGGAGTGAGTGAGAGTAGAAGGTAAGCATGGCAGGGGTGAGTGTAAGTGAGAGATGAGTGGCAGGGTTGAGTGTAAGAGAGATAGGAGTGGCAGGGGTGAGTGTGAGAGAGATAGGAGTGGCAGGGGTGAGTGTGAGTGAGATATGAGTGGCAGGGGTGAGTGTGAGTGAGATATGAGTGGCAGGGGTGAGTGTGAGAGAGATAGGAGTGGCAGGGGTGAGTGTGAGAGATAGGAGTGGCAGGGGTGAGTGTGAGAGAGATAGGAGTGGCAAGGGTGAGTGTGAGAGAGATAGGAGTGGCAGGGGTGAGTGTGAGAGAGATAGGAGTGGCAGGGGTGAGTGTGAGAGAGATAGGAGTGGCAGGGGTGAGTGTGAGAGACAGGAGTGGCAGGGGTGAGTGAGAGAGACAGGAGTGGCTGGTGAATGTGAGTGAGATAGGAGTGGCAGGGGTGAGTGTGAGAGAGATAGGAGTGGCAGGGGTGAGTGTGAGAGAGAGATAGGAGTGGCTGGGGTGAGTGTGAGAGAGATAGGAGTGGCAGGGGTGAGAGAGATAGGAGTGGCAGGGGTGAGAGAGATAGGAGTGGCAGGGGTGAGTGAGATATGAGTGGCAGGGGTGAGTGAGATATGAGTGGCAGGGGTGAGTGAGATATGAGTGGCAGGGGTGAGTGTGAGTGAGATAGAAGTGGCAGGGGTGAGTGTGAGTGAGATAGGAGTGGCAGGGGTGAGTGAGTGAGATAGGAGTGGCAGGGGTGAGTGTGAGAGAGATAGGAGTGGCAGGGGTGAGTGGAGAGAGATAGGAGTGGCAGGGGTGAGTGTGAGAGAGATAGGAGTGGCAGGGGTGAGTGTGAGAGATAGGAGTGGCAGGGGTGAGTGTGAGAGAGATAGGAGTGGCAGGGGTGAGTGTGAGAGAGATAGGAGTGGCAGGGGTGAGTGTGAGTGAGATAGGAGTGGCAGGGGTGAGTGTGAGTGAGATAGGAGTGGCAGGGGTGAGTGTGAGAGGTAGGAGTGGCAGGGGTGAGTGTGAGAGAGATAGGAGTGGCAGGGGTGAGAGAGATAGGAGTGGCAGGGGTGAGTGAGATATGAGTGGCAGGGGTGAGTGAGATATGAGTGGCAGGGGTGAGTGTGAGAGAGATAGGAGTGGCAGGGGTGAGTGTGATTGAGATAGGAGTGGCAGGGGTGAGTGTGAGTGAGATAGGAGTGGCAGGGGTGAGTGTGAGAGAGATAGGAGTGGCAGGGGTGAGTGTGAGTGAGATAGGACTGGCAGGGGTGAGTGTGAGAGAGATAGGAGTGGCAGGGGTGAGTGTGAGAGAGATAGGAGTGGCTGGGGTGAGTGTGAGAGATTGGAGTGGCTGGGGTGAGTGTGAGAGTAGAAGGTAAGCATGGCAGGGGTGAGTGAGATATGAGTGGCAGGGGTGAGTGTGAGTGAGATAGGAGTGGCATGCTTTGATCTGGGAGTATGCAAAAACCTCATTCTGCCAATAATATCAGCATTTTCACACTATAAAAGAATAACAGCCTTACTGTTCTCAGAATGAGATTCCAGAGAATGCAGTTGGTGTGTGGATGCTTTGGATTCAGCATGAAGAGGGTGGGACTTTGCTAGTTGCTACGTGACATCACAGTTGGGGTATAGCCACTCCCATTCAGCAATTGCTTGAACTGGCTCTCAGAGAAAGCATTCTAACTCACTGTAATATTATTGAATGCCTTTCAAAAAGTAAGCATTTCTGTTAAATGAATATATTTGAGAATATTGTTATTTTCATCCTATCTATCCACTGGGAAAATTCGATTTTCGCGATAGTTCCCCTTTAAACAAACCAAAAGGCAAAGTCATCCTTCACATACTGGAGGAGAGGGACTGAGTGCAAGTGTGGGTTCCTGTGAAGACATAGGAGCCTTGTTCCATAGAGGAGTGAGTGGTGGTTAAGCTGGAGATTGATGCGGGGAGGTGGTAGGACTTTTGGACTGGAGTCCCAGTGCTGCCAGCAGTTTATTCCCCTTTGCCGGATTTAGGAGAGTGTGGCTTGTGCCACGATGATTGACAATCAATTTAAAGGGGAAGCCCCATCGATAGGGAATTTTGTTTTCTCTCAATTTCTGTGTAACCGGTTTAAGCTCCCTTCGTTTGGCCAGGGTAACCAGAGACAGGTTCGCAAATATCTGCAGTTTATGATTCTGAAATTCAACCGTCTGCATTGAACGTGTTGCAGAGGCTATCGTTTCTTTTCCCTCATAGTAATGGAATCGCGCAATAATGTCACGCGGTGGTTTGTTGTCTGGGGGCCTGGAGGCCAGTGAGCGCTGGGCCCTGTCTAGTGACCAATGGATTGAGGGTTCTTGAGGGCAGAGCACTCCGAATAAATCCTGTAAATATTTCCCAATCTCTGGGCCACCTACGGTCTCAGGGACTCTCCAAAAACCTTAAATTTTGCCTTCTTGACCTGTTTTCCAATTCTTCACAGTTGTCTTTAAGGTATGTTAGATCATCCCGTAATGAACAATTTTCATCCTCCAAAAGTCCCAGCCTTTGAGCAATGTCGTCTGTATATGTCTCCAATTTGACAGTTCGCTCACCCAGATCATTCAGATCCCTCTGAACCTCCCTAATTGCTGATGTGACTGCCCGTCAGACTGCTTGTGTAATGGTGTCTTGCAAGGCCTCCTTAAGCTGCGCCAAATGTTGCGCTAATATCGGGGCAGTAACAGGTTGAAGGTGTCCTGGGAGTGAATCAGTATTGAGGGACTGAGGGACTGAGCATGCAAAACCCTCCAGGAAAGATTTCAAAACTTTCAGGGGTCTGCCGTACAGAATAACCTTTGGTTCAGGCCACCCCAGTCCTCCTGATCCTTTCAATGGATGCATGACCATAAATCCAAAGGGCAGCTAGTATAATTTATTATACAAGTTGCATTGTAATTGTAACAGCAGAGAATCTCTAGAGGCTTTAATAAAGTAAAAGGATATGACTGACTGAATAAACCAAAGACAGGGAAACCATAACAAAGATCAACAGACTTGTTGCACTCCTATTTGTAAGGGCAAATAATATATCACCAAATCATGAGGCATTGCACCAATTACCTGGCCCTGTTGTTTAATATTGACCCTTTAAAATGGGGATCAGTAATAAAATCATTTCTTTACACAGTATAAGTCAAAGTCAAAGTAAACTTTATTGTCTCAGCAGTATACAAATACACAGTGAGACGAGACGATGTGGCTCCAGCTAGTACATATCACAAAAAGGCACTTAAAAATACACAATAAATATGTAAACATGAAATGTGCAATATATTGGCAGAAATTGGATATATACATGTGTAAACCTTTAGAATTGTGCAAATAAATTAACTTGTCTGGAATGTAATTGGAGGCAGGCAATGAGTTGGGGAGTCTGATAGCTTGCAGAAAAAAGCTTTCATGCAGTCTGGTTGTTCGGGCTTTAATGCTGCAAAAGCGTCTGCTGGATGGGAGCAGCATGAACAGTCCATGTGAGGGGTGTGTGGAGCAAATTGGTAATTGCTCACGCACACCTGTCTGTGTAGATAAATCCAAATTCACTTGGTGCTCAGTGATAGAGGTAACCAGCAACCTCAAATCAGATACTGAGAAAAGGCACACTGGCACACAAGATGTGAATGCAGATGAAAACCTTGCAAAATTTTATTATCGGAAGTGCAACGTTTCGGGTCAAGCCCCTTTGTCAATGCTTGACAAAGGGGCTTGCCCCGAAACGTTGCACATTTAATGACACCCAGTTTGTGTTCCAGCGGATGGTGGGAATCAAACAACAGATATTGATCCATATAAATGGGTTTCCTGTATACTTCCATTTTCAAGTTACCCCCCTCTCGGATGCATATCAAACAGTCCAAAAAGGCAAGTTTGTTCTCGTGGACATCTTCCCTTGTGAACTTGATGTTATTGTCCACTGAGCTAATGTGTTCTGTAAAGGCCGCCACTTCAATGGATCTGATTTTAACCCAAGTGTCATCCACATACCTGAACCAGTGACTTTGTGTAGTTCCCTGGAATGTAAGTAAGGCCCTCCTTTCCACTTCCTCTATGTACAAGTTAGCTACAATGGGAGAGACTGGAGAACCCATTGCACAGCCATGTTTCTGTCTATAAAAAAGGTCCTAGTATTTGAAGTATGTGGTGTTAAGGTACAAATCTAGCAACAAACATACTTGGTTAGGACTGAGCTTTGTTCTGCCTATGAGGTTTTTATCTTGTTGCAGTCAATTTCTTAGTCTTTTGAAGTGACATCATATGCTACCATTGTTTTTACTGCCTCTAGTGTAACGCCATGAATCTTGGTAACAAACTCTTTGGCATTCTGGATATGATGCACTGTATTGCCTACCAATGGGGCTAAGATATTAGCCAAGAATTTTGCAATGCTATATGTCACTGAATTTATGCTGCTGACAATGGGTCTTAGCGGGGCTCCTTCTTTGTGTATCTTGGGGAGTCCGTATAAGCATGGTGTGGCTTCTCTGGGGTACAAGCGGCGGTATAAAACTCGATCAATGGCTTTATCCTTTTCAAGTTGTTGTAGGCAACCTATCATCTTTTTCTTGTAACCGCTGGTTGGGTCTTTCCTTAAGGGTTCATATGTATTGCTATCATTGAGTAGTGTGGTTATCTTGCGGTGGTAGTCAGTTGTGTTGAGCACAACCATGCATTGCCCTTTATCTGCTGGCAGGATAGTGATGTTCGGGTTACACAGAGAACTGAGCGCTCTCCTCTCTTGTGTAGTAAGGTTAGAGGGAGGTGTTCTGACACTTGACAAGGCAGCGGCCACTTTTGGCCAGAGTTGTTCTTCTTCTTCCTTCATTGTGAATTTGCTTATTTGTCGCTCCTTACTCTATAGGGCCGATTTATCAAAGATCAAAGTGAATTTTCAAAGTAAAAAATGTTGAATTTCGATGTAATTTTTGGGTACTTCAACCATCGAGAAGTCCAACTGTCTCTTTAAGTATACAGTTGTGTGTGCTTCAACCACCTCACATAGGTTCCTTTCGGGCAGAGTGCAAAGCAGTATATAGGCCCTTGCCATGGGCCAATTATACAGCAAAAAGGAAAAACTGCAGCACCTCTTATTTGCAAATTGTGAAAAATTTATTACAATTGGTCAGTAACAGGCAATGTTTCGGGCCTTGTCTTGCCCTTTCTCAAGCCTGCCTGATAGTGTGTGATACAAACATTTATACCCCACATTGGGGGAGTGCACAATATCAGGACCCACCCCCAATCATGTTCAAACCAATCAAGTGAGGACATCGTGAAAGTTCAGTAAAGTCCAAGCATTATTCATTTTTCGTGTGTCTTGTTAGTCCATATTCCATGTTGGTATTTAGTTGTATTTATAAGACAAAAATTTCAATAGTGACACTTAGTGATTAAAAATTAAAACAATATATAAGGTTATAGAGGCTGCAGTACCTTTTACCCGGAGAGGATAGTTCCGAATGGAATCTCCTCGATGCAGTCCGGGATCATGTACCCATTCTTCATAAATGTTGATAACCTTAAAAGACAAATATCATGTTCAGAACAATGTAAACATACAATAAAAGGTTAAAACCAATCAGAACAAAAGAGGGTGTTGTCTGACCTAAGTGGAATAGAAGGGTATTACAACTTAAATAAAGCACATAGGTGTATATTCCCTATTAAAGGGGTTGTTCACCTTCAATGTACAAATCTTATGAAACCACTAACAATGCTCTCAATGTGTTAGAAAAACCATTTTCCATAACAAAAAGTAAAAATGCCATTGTAAAAGCTAATTTTTATAGCTATTAACTCAGTCCTTCTCCTGTCTCTCTGACCAGTTTTCTGAAGTGATGGGAGTGGCCTATTTTGAACCTGACACACCAAGAACTTCCTATATGATGACATCATCATGCCCAGGCTTTGCCCTTACTTGTTTCCTATTGGATGTTGATACTGCCCTCCTCCTAGTAATTTATTGGGTGCTTGTGAACTGTAACCAGTCACATCATTTGAATGGTCATTGGTTGATTACTCAATTGTAATGGCAGAGGTTAACAGACGCAGCATATAATAAAAAAACCTGCCTTGTAACAAACAATCACACAGCCATGCAGACAAATACTGCAGAAAAGGAAGGAGCTTGTTCTCCCAATTCTGGGATTCTCCTTCTGCCTAGACTAAAACTGAATGGAGTGCCAAAGGGGTGCAACCTTTTCTGGGAATAAATACTGGCTTTTCTATATTTTTATCTTTTAATACCTTTGGCATTAAGCATAATGTCAGTTATTTACAAAATTGCAACAAAAACCAGCACTGACTTGCTTAGAAACGTATGTAACTTACACATCTAGCAGGGACAGTAGGGCTGCCACCTCACCCTTTTAAAACCAAACACATATGAAATCCACAGCCTGCATGGCTAATTATCAACTCATTTAGATGCTGCAGACTGAACTGATTTCTGTGCAGCCATGTATCGTGCATCTAAATGAATTGCTTATTAGCCACGCACGCTGTGGATTTCATATGTGTTTGGTTTTAAAAGGGTGAGGTGGAAACCCTAAGTGATTTTGTGCGCTCTCCTGGGGGGGGGGGCGGTAATTTACCTAGAAAAACGATACCTTTTTTAAGTGTTTAAGTGTTCCACTTCTGGAACAAGATTTAGAGCTCTAAATACCAAAAAATTAAAAAGTTATATTTTTCATGATATAGGGATCTATACCAGAAAAATATTTTACTTTATGCACAAAAATTCAACTCATTTGGAAAGCCTCAAGCTCATACAAATAGTCCTGGAAGTCACGTCAGCTGCTGAATAATGATTTTTTATGAGGTAAATACACAAAATAATACATGCCCCCCCCAAATAATATATTTCTGGAAAGTACAAGTGTCATCTCCCATAGTATCCATTTTAAAAATGATTTATTTTTTCTCTGTAATAATAAAATAGTCGCTTGTACTTGAGCCCAACTAAGATATAATTAATCCTTATTGGAAGCAAAACCAGCCTATTGGGTTTATTTAATGTTTACATGATTTTCTAGTAGACTTAAAGGTATGAAGATCCAAATTATGGAAATTATCCGTAAAACTCCAGGTCCCAAGCACCTTGATCCCCCCATCTGCACAGTTGAAGTCTCTGCTGCACACAGCCCACACTCCCCCTCCCTCTCACAAACTTGTAACAGTTTCTCTTCAGTACCTGAATGCTGCTCAAATTCCCCAGCACAGCCCAGCACAGGAAGCAGTGGCAGATTGACAGCAGACATAGCCAATAGGAGTTAAGTTAGCTGCCAGTACAATGTGTGATGTCATATAAGGAAGAGGAAGTGAACACTGTAGTGTTTTTAGGGGTCAGTGACCCCCTCCCAGCACAGGGTCTGTGTGGAACTGAAGGATTAGTACAGGGACACTTCTGAGGTGAATATCTCTTGAACTGTACTTTTTCTGTTAACTATTTGTATGGAAAAGTTTGTTCTATTCATGTGAACTGTTAGATTTGTCATTTTGTTACAAAGGTGAACAACCCCTTTAAGGCCCTTAGGCCAAAGCGTACCCAATTTGTTTATCCAGTACATTTCTTTTCTTTTAAGGGCTTTTAACTGATCGCCCCCTCTTCTTAATTTGGGGACGCCATCAATAATCTGAAATCTCAGCTGACTTGGTGTATGTTACGCTGTGTGAAAGTGTGCAGGCATAGGGAGTTCGAGGTCTTCACATCTTATGGTTGATTTATGTTTTGAAATTCTGTCTTTCACTTTCTGTGTTGTTTCTCCCACATATCCTAGTCCACATGGGCATTGTGTCTCTTTAAAACTTCAACTTCTACCATTAGCCAACTAAAAGCTGCTGTTTTAGCCTATGGGGGACCTCCTAGAACCTATATGGAGGCAATTGGTGGAGTTTGAGAGATCAAAGTTTTTTGGGGGAAAAACTTTGAATCAAAGTACATCAAAGGCGCTATAACTTTGATCGTACATAGGCCGAATACGTACCACTTTGACCCCCAAAAACCTTTGACCTCTATTCGCTTGGTCTTTTTGAATTCAAAGTTCGAACTTCGACCCATGATAAATCTGCCCCTATATGTGTTGGGCAATCTGTGCATGTTCAACAAAAGCAACCACCCTTTCCAGAGTTCAGGCAGTTCTTTTGCCAGACTCAGTTTCAGATGTTCAACTTTCTGCTTAGGGGCATCAATCGTAAAGTTGATCTGTCATTTAGTAGATGTTTTTGGGCTTTTTGTAAAATCTTGTTGTCTCTGTGACTTTTTACAGTGAAACCCAGGCATAGGTTACAAGAGAGGAGTCCCTGATGTCAGCATCTGTGATTAAATCGTAGATGTTTTTGATAGTCCACCAGTTTTCTTGCTGTTCTTTCATAGTCCCAAACCAGTTTTAGAGTATTCTCTCCAAAATGAATGGCAATATGACTATGAAGATTTTCATTCATCCAGGTCATGGTATATCTAGTATAGGTAAAGCTAAAAACAACTGGACTTACAGCAAGTCCAGTTGTTTTTAGATTTACCTATACTAGATATACCAAGACCTGGATGAATGAAAATCTTCATAGTCATATTATAAAAATGGTTTATTTACATGAAGCAGGGTTTTACATATGAGCGGTTTTATGCAATATATTTTTATAGAAACCTACATTGTTCAGGGGTATAGTTTTGCTTTAATGTGATGCAAGGTGCAGAACAAATCTTGACTTGCAGCATGAAGAGCAGCATTTCAGACACAAGGGAGCCCTAGAATTAACACCATAGCAATACAGTAATTACAGGGCTTTCCAGCTCCTTGCACCCACTGGTGCTCCTAGTTTGTCTGTCTGAATGATTTGGAAATGATTGGGAATTTCACAGGACCTAAATGTTGTGCCCTTCAATGACCCCTATGTGTGTAAAGTTAAATGTAATGCAATACATACGGGGTGAAGTACAACTTTTCTGTTCCAAACTAAGGTGCACAGGGCACTTTGCTCCCATTTTTTTGCAATGTGCTTGTTTATCAGAATGGAAGTGAAGACTTCCCAGAATATTAATAATTATTTTTTTGTTCCATTTAGAAGATATAAGGGATGTTTCTGTTCCATCAATAACATTTACTTAAAATGTGATATACAGGATGTAAAATGGTTAATTATACTCAATACCCCCCAAATGAATCAAAGAAAGATACTCTGCACAGCTATTAATAATTATTTGCTTCCCTTACCCATCCTTTTGGCATCATTAAACATTGACAATTAAAACCAATTGCAATTGTTCATTCTAAAGTGGGTTAATGTTGAGGAATTTTGCATAACATATAGGTTTGTAATCAAAATAATAAATAAAATGTAAGTTTCTTGGATGTTAAATTGGGCTACATGCATTTTAGCAGTTTTCCTTTTACTGATTTTGTAACTCTGCTTATTAACTTAGATGGCTCAGCATGGAAAATGTATGAATAAAAATACTGCCTTGTAAGTATAACTCTGGCATACTGGTAGCAAATAATGTTTTTGTTTTCTGTGGCTCAGAAACAAAAATATATGTGTAACACCTATTTGGGCCATACGGGGTTAGTTCACCAGCTAGTGCACTAGAGCATGGGTTACACGTGCCTTCGCTATATGGAAGATTAAAGGTGTGGTGAAGTGTAACTACAACTCCCACAGGCTACTGTGCAATAACAAAACATACAAAAGACTTGGGCGCCAGGAGGTTCTTAATACAACAGGAACAAGGTTTATTAACCATGCATGAGGCAAGTGACATCAGGTTTCTACTCACGCAGGAGTTGAGGGAACAGCATAAGGAGATTTACTTACCTGGTAAAGCTCTTTTGCATAGGCCCGTACTGTCAGTGCAGGACGACTGGGGTTAAGTTCTCCTCTCTGGAGGCAGGACAAACAAATAATGAATCTTAAACTCCTCCTCTTCCTGTGTCTCCTTCCAGAAACATGGAACTAACTCCCTATCTAGCTAAGGATCGGTAGCAACCGGCACCCACACCAAAAAAAGGGCGGGATGCTGCACTGACAGTACGGGCCTATGCAAAAGAGCTTTACTAGGTAAGCAAATCTCCTTTTATGCATACGGCCCTACCTGTCAGTGCAGGACAACTGGGGATGTCCCACAGCCGTCAAAAACAGGGCAGGGCAGAAAAATATTTAACTTTTTAAAACAAAAAAAATGGAAATTGTTTTGAACTAAAGGAAGCTAACTATGTGCTACTGCTGCTCGTAGCACCTTCCTTCCAGAGTCCGACTGTTCGGAATTATACAAATCAAACTTGTAAAACTTAGAAAAAGTGTTAGGAGAAGACCAGGTGGCGGCCTGACAAATTGATTCCAAATATTTTGGAAAGCCAGGGAAGTGCTGATCTTTCTAGTGGAATGGGCCCTTAACTGAATAGGAGGGGGCAAGTCTGACTGTGAATAAGCAGTGGAAATGGTGTCCACTATCCACCTAGCAATAGTCCTTTTAGAAGCTGGTGAACCAGTTTTATGACCACAGAAAAAGATGAAAAATGCATCAGTCTGTCGAAAATCCTGAGTTCTCTGAACATAAATCTTCAAAGCTCGAACAGGGTCTAAAGAAATAGTACTCCCCGAATCTTGGTCCACTTCCGAAGACCGAAATGCAGGAATGACAATGTCTTGGTTCACGTGAAATGCTGATACCATCTTCGGTAAAAAGAGAGGCTTAGTACGGAGTACTGCTTTGTCTTGATGAAATTTGATCCATGGTGGTTTGCAAGATAAGGCAGCCAATTCTGAAACTCTTCGTGCTGAAGCTATGGCCAAAAGAAAAATTGTCTTGAGAGTCAGGAACTTAATTTCTACCGAATCAAGTGGTTCAAATGGAGCATATTTAAGTGCCTCTAATACTAAGGTCCCAAGTAGGTATAGGACTTTTAGTAGGAGGTTTAAGGCGGTAAAGACCTTGAAAAAATAATTTGAACTCTGGTAAGAGAGCCCACTGGAATTGAAACAATGCTGCCAAAGCCGAAGCTGCACTTTGAGTGAAGTAATGCCTAACTGCTTGTCGAAACCATTCTGGAGGAACTGTAGAATTTGAGGAGATTTGCAATCTTGCCATTGCAATTGCTTTGAGTCGCACCAAGAAAGAAAAATGCGCCAGATTCTATGATAAGATTGAGCAGTTGATGGTCTTCTAGCTGATAGTAATGTATCAATTACTGACTGTGGAAAGCCCTTCTGTTTCCAGATGCTGGATTCAAGAGAAAAGCCGTTAAACTTAGCTTGTCGACATTCTGATACCAAGCTGGCCCTTGTGTTAACAGGTCCGAAGTGAGAGGTAACCAAAAGGGCTGATCCTCTAGCATTGCTATCACGTCTGCAAACCAGCTGCGAGCTGGCCATTGTGGTGCCACTAGAATGATTGGTACCCTTACCTGGCGGATTTTCAATAGCGTTCGTTGAAGTAGTGGCAATGGTGGGAATGCATAACCCAACTGGAAGTTCCAGGGAGTAGCTAACGCGTCTACAGCCTCTGCCATTGGGTCCCTGATCCTTGAGAAGAATCTGGGTACCTGACAGTTGTGTCTGGAGGCCATGACGTCGACACAGGGAGTTCCCCACTTTGTGGTGATGAGTTGGAACACTGATGTCTTGAGTTGCCATTTGCCTTTATCTAGGGTGTTGCGACTGAGGTAATCCGCCTGCCAATTTTGCAGCCCTGGAATGTAAATGGCAGTGAGTGTCGTCGCATGTGTCTCTGACCAATTGATGATTTTGGATATTTCCAGCATTGCTGTTGCACTCTGTGTACCTCCCTGCTTGTTGAGGTACGCAACTGCAGTGCTGTTGTCGGATTGAATTCGAACATGAGAAGTTTTGAGAAGTGGTGACCAGTGCATGAGGGCATTAAATATTGCTCTGATTTCTAGGATATTTATGTGGAGTTTCCTTTCCTGTAGACTCCAAAGACCTTGACACGATCTGTGCTGCCATGCTGCTCCCCAGCCTGAGAGACTGGCGTCCGTAGAAATCACTGCTGGAGCCGGGAGATGCCAAGGTTTGCCTCTGGTAAGAGGTTCTGGTGATCTTTGTTCCACTGTCTGAGGAATTCTCTTTGTAGAGGTCTCATGTGAAATTTTGCGAATGGTACTGCATCTATGGTTGAGGCCATAAGACCTAAAAGTTGGAGAACAGAGTAAGTTGTTGCTGTCTTGGATTGCAAGGATCGGATGATTGATTGGATATGTAGGACTTTTTCCGTTGGAAGGAAAAGTGTTTGTAGGGTAGAGTTTACTACCATCCCTAGAAATGGAAGAATCTGGGTCGGAGTTAGTAAACTCTTTTGATGGTTTATTATCCAGCCGTGTCGAGTAAGGTGATGAATGCATAATTGCGTTGCTAGATGAGCCTTTGGGCTTGATTCCGCAAAAATGAGAATGTCGTCCAAGTATGGGTAGATCTGTATTCCCAATGAGCGAATCATTGCTACCAGTGCCCCCAGAATCTTTGTAAACACCCTCGGAGCTGAGGTCAAACCGAAAGGCATTGCCTGGAATTGGAAGTGTTGTTGGTTTATAAAAAATCTGAGGTACTTGTGGTGATCCGGGTGTATTGGGATGTGAAGATATGCATCCTTCAGGTCCACCTTTGTCATGAATGCGCCTGGTGGTATGGCTGTTGTGATGGAGCGAATTGTCTCCATTTTGAACCTCTGGTATTTTACCGCCTTGTTGAGCGGATGCAGATTTAAAACTGGGCGGAAGCCTCCATCTTTTTTTGGTACCAAAAATAGATTGGAGTAAAAACCATGGAAATGTTCCTTGGGTGGAACTAAAGAAATGACTCCTTTGTCTTGGAGGTCTCTTAGAATTGATTTGGTGACTTCCACCTTGACAGGGTCTGAAGGTTGTTTTGAAGGAACAAACCTGACTGTTGGTGGGAATCTTGTGAAATATATTTTGAGGCCTGATGTAACAATATTGAGAACCCAGGGGTCCGAAATGGAGGATCGCCAGATGTTTGCGAAATGTTGTAGTCTGCCTCCCACGTTTCCTACTGAGTCAGGAATCCTGACTCTTGGAAGGTCCCCCTTTCCTAGTATTCTTGAGTTGGGATTGCCATGGCTTGAACTTCTTGTTAGTGTTGGCAGAGGTGGGACGACTTCTGTTGGATTGTTGTGAGTAGGAGCCCCAAGATCGATGATGGTAGTTACGTTTATGAACCACCTTGTAAGGTCTTTTACCCTGAGGTAGGAATGCTCCTTTCCCACCTGTTACCTCGGCAATGATTTGTTTGAGCTCTGAGCCAAACAATTGTGTCCCTTCAAATTTAAGTGACACTAATCTGTGCTTGGAAGCCGTGTCTCCAGACCATTGTCTTAGCCAAAGTGCACGCCTTGCTGTAATGGCAGCTGCAGACGCTCTGGTGGCTAATTTGGTAACATCCAATGAGGCTTCACTGAGGAAGGATAGAGCTAGAGATAGTTTGTCTAGCGTAGCAGCAGTGTCTGACTGTTTGACAAGAGGTGATTTCTTTAGTTCTTTGCACCAAAATTTAGCTGTGCGTGCCACGCTGATAGAAGCGGGCGCTGAGCGTAAAACTGCTGCTGAGTGAATAAAATCCCTTTTGAGAGCTGATTCCATCTTTTTGTCCATGGGATCGCGGAAAGAGCCTGCATCTTCCGCTGGTAGAGTGGTGTTCCTAGACAAACGAACTATAGCCGAATCAACTTTAGGTGATTTGTCTGCAAATTGTTTGAGTTCATCTGTAACTGGATATTTCGGATAAAATTTTTGTGGAACCGTGTTACGTCTGTATGGTTGAGACCATTCATTAGATATAATTTGAGAAACAGATTTGCTAGTGGGAAATGCTCTAGATTTCTTGTGGGTGTTACCCAAAACCTTGTCTATCTTGGAGACAGGCAATGGAGCCTCTTTAATTTCTAGGGTATCACATAGTTACTGAAGAAGTAATTTGATATCATCAGGTTGTTTTGAAGAGATTGCTTCATCGGAAGCTGAAGAATCTGAATCAGAGGAACCACTGTCATTAGATTCAGAGTCTGAACCCAAATTAGAATTTGACTGTGAAGAATCAGAATGGGTATTCCGTTGAAGCTTAGTTCTAGGTCTAGACCTAGTAGGCATTTGTACGTGGCTATCAACAGCCTGTTGGACTGATGAATTGATATGTGTTTGTAACCAGCCAAAGAATTGAGAAAATCGATGATTTGCAATATTAGAAGATGGAGAAAAATCCTGTGGTACAGACTGTGATTGAGAAGTATGAGCAGGGCTGGCTGGGCCCGGTGAATTTTGTGGTGTAGGAGGGTCCTGAATAGCATGAACAGTGGCAATTGTAGATATAGGCACTGGTAGATCTAATCCATCATCAGAATCTGCTGAATGGGTAGATTTTGCCATCTTATGTAGGATAGGAGGAGAGGGAGAGGCATTGTAAGCTTCTTTTTTCTTTCCCTTCTTTTTAGATGGTCTGGTAGGCTTTTTTTGGGTTTCAGAGAAATCCTCAATTAAATCAAAAAGTTTTTTAGAATGTGCCATGATGTATCAGGCTAATTCAGATCGTCTCCTTGTGTGTTTAATATAATACAGATAAAGTCAGCATGAAAACGATTGCACTTATCTGTGCTGCGCGCATGCAGCCTGTCTCACTCCCTGATGACGTCACCACCCTGCGCGGCAATCACTTGGCGCGCTTAGAGCAGTTAGCAGTAGGCGGAAGTGACGTAGGGAGGAGGATGCGGCCGAGGACTGGCTCCCACGGACAACATGCGGCTTTAGCAACAGCCGTTTACAGGGACGCAGAGTTTAAAACAGAGCGGCAGAATGGTAGGGGGCCTTGGGAGAACAGCCGGTCATCCTGAATGCGCCAAAATTGCAATATGTCAGAGTGGAGCTTCACAAATCTTGGCCATAAATGGGTGAGAGAGGGCTCACAATAACTAGGCAAACGCTGCTCGAAAGGAGCGGAGCACACAATTGGGGCTCATTATTGAAATCAGTGAAAAACAGGAGCACACTACATAGAGAAGGAAAGAGGGCTCACCTGATTAGAAGCTCAGAATAAGGGCTCATTACACTGAAAAGCACACAACCATATAAGGGGGCTCAATTACAGTGAAGAGCACACTAATAAATATAAAAAATAAAGAGTAAATAAAAATAAATGTGGAGAGGAAGAATGATGTGTCCACCTCTGAGCAGGGCAAACAAAAAACTGAGCATAGAAGGAGACAGGAAGAGGAGGAGTTTAAGATTCATTATTTGTTTGTCCTGCCTCCAGAGAGGAGAACTTAACCCCAGTCGTCCTGCACTGACAGGTAGGGCCGTATGCATAAATAGAGTTCACACAGATCTGCAGGCAGGCTCACTTAGAGCAGACACAGGCATTTCATGAGGAAGAGCCTCCATTAGGCATTTGCAGAATTCACACACATTCCCTCCTGCAAGTTGTCTGGAAAGCAGCTTCTACCCTACAGTCCCTCTTCACTGTGGTCCCTGACTGGAGGCAACACACAGAGCCTCTGGGAAGCTACTCCCTTACTTTAAATCCTTGTTGGAGATTCAGCTGCTCTTTCCCTCTAACCTTACTGCCTTTCTCTCCTAGAGAGACTATGACAAGTCTGCCCTAGTATATATATTCCTCATTCACGGGGTTTCCTGGTCCCCGACTTGGACACATGCCTTCTTCTGGGCCTAGTGTACTCAGCCCCTCTGAGCACACCCAGCTGGATCAGCATCCAGAGGAAGAGGCCACTCCTTACACAGACTATAGTGCAGTATAGCAGGAGCTGTCACACCTCTCCTGGCAGATCACTCTAAGAAAAAGGTGGGGGTCTTAAAGCTGCAGGGCAGATTAACCTGTAGGGGCCCCTACATATGTGTAGTATGTATGTATGTATAGTAAATTGCTCAGCTTAGGGCTCTTATACACAAACAACAAATAGCATCTCAGTACAACCTGGGCTCTGTTAAGACATGTTCCTTTATAGTAGAATACATAAAAAGCCACCGTAAGGGAACAAGATTGAACATTCGTATCTAGGAACTTCCTAGACTGGAGAAGAAAGGTTAACATATTGGTGCAGAGGATATCATTTTCAAGCAAGTTCACTATCTGCATGGTGTTTATACACTGTGCTTGCGTAGGGTTCCTCCAAGTACTCCAAAACAGGGTTGCCATCTGGCTGGTAACATAGTAAGTTAAATTGAAAAAAGACACACCATCAAATTCAATCTTTGAACTCTATTTTAACCTGCTTAACTGCAAGATATGCCAATTTTATTCCAATGTAATTAATTGAGAATAAATATAAAACACAGAACTGTATTTTGTTCTATAAAATGTGGCAACCCTACTTCATTAATATACAGCCTGGTTAACGGGTTACTGATAAAACTGAGCATAGTGCACTGCTCAAATATGTATACTGTCAAATATGTATAATGCCTGTATATTGCTGCAAAAATGTCAGCAATTAAAAAAAAAAAGTGTAATGTCTATTAGCAGCAGGGCCTCCAAATGAATTGTCCAGTACATGGCTTTAGATGGGTTATTTTTGCCTTCTTTTGTATCAGCCAGCAGTTAGGCAGATTTCACTTAAAAAGAGCTTTAGTGTTGGCGTGTTTTTCACAAGTCTCATGTAATATGTTACTATGTACTATGTACACAGTGGGGAATAAACATTCATGCGTAATTGAACTTTTCAGGCAGGCAAGGCCATTTGGTCAGAAACTGTCAGGAAAACTATACTCATATCCTATATCCTATACCCATATCCTTTAGCATGTAACTTACCTGCTAAACTGAATGACATTTCAGTTTAACAGTATCCATTTCATTTCAATTCAGTGTGATCATACAATCCAAATGGCCAATTCATCTCACTTTTCTGAAGCTAGCTATAATGTCCTATCATATCAACCTGGTTTTATATAGAGGTCACTGCAGAGTCCCTTGGTAGGCTTACACATCTTCATACCTGGATAAGAGTTGCCTTTGGGAGGATATGTGCAATGTCCATTGGCACAATACTACAGAAAGTAAGGGAGTACCTTAGTATTTACCACTCTTTGTTCCAAGAACTTTTGGTGCTTTTTGGAAAAAATACTGTGCCACCCATAAAAACCCTTCATGTTGAGCCACCCATAAAAACCCTTCATGTTGAGCATGCTATCAGTCTTCTGTTAATATCCCTAAAAATGTCTTTGCCAGCAGTGGACAGAAACAAACAACACCCATCCTACTGACATGAAAAGAAAAAAAGACACTTGGGATCAGAGAAAATCTTTAAAACTGTCGACAACAAGGTTTTTTTTTTTTTGCCTGGGGTCTTGGTTGTGGAAATCACAAAAGCACAATCTGTTATATCTTTTATTGTCATGTTCCATTTTCAGGAATCTGAAACAGGCTGTTATCAGAAAACAGTTGTTTCACCTGAGTGCCTGAGCTAAGAAACAACACAAGCAATGCAGAAGAACAGCACTCTCAGGACTTGCTTCAATCTTCCAAAGGTTTATTCTGCCCAATGTTTTGGTCCCCCACAGGGACCTTCGTCAGGAATCAAACAAGTCCTGTGTGTGCCGTTCTTCTGCATTGCTTGTGTTGCTTCTTAGCTCATGCACCTAGGTGAAACAACTTCCTATGGTATGCAAATTATTTCTCTCTCTCTTTTACCTATTGAGTCATACTTCGATGCAATTGTTGATGGTGTGCACCAGAAGTCAGAGCAGAGTCAAGGAGTATTGATGTCCAAGACATTACTACCTTTCTCAGCACCCCGCCATCCTTGACCTGGCTCTGCACATTTGCTATCACTCTAGCTCTCCCATTCCCAATGTTGTCAACACCACTGCTACTCCCCCACAGAAGCTGTCACTTGCTCACAAGCTTTCCTCACAGGCCTGTAACATTTTAAGAACTATGTCCCATTCTGACTATGCTGTCCAGACACATGCTAAGCACTTTGCTAAGCACTTTTTGTTATGACCAAATAACATTTTTGTCTCATCAATCCAAAGCACTTTGTTTCAAAATGACTGTGGCTTGTCTAAATGAGCTTTTGCATACAACAAGCGACTCTGTTTATGGCGTGAGTGCAGAAAGGCCTTTTTTCCATCACCCTGCCATACAGATGTTCTTTGTGCTGAATTGTAGAACGATGTACAGATACACCATCTGCAGCAAGATGTTCTTGCAGGTCTTTGGAGGTGATCTTTGGGTTGTCTGTAACCATTCTCACAATCCTCCGCATATGCCTCTCCTGTATTTTTCTTGGCCTGCCAGACCTGGGTTTTACAGCGTCTGTGCCTGTAGCCTTCCATTTCCTGATTACATTCCTTACAGTTTAAATGAATTGATCAGTGTAAAAATAAAAACCGGGTAAATAGATAGGCTGTGCAATATAAAAAATGTTTCTAATATAGGTAGTTAGCCAAAAATGTAATGTATAAAGGCTGGAGTTATTTGATGTATAACATGTCAGTCAGAACACTACTTCCTGCTTTTCAGCTCTTTTGGTTTACACTGACTGGTCACCCTGGCTACCAGGCAGTAACCAATCAGAGACTTGAGGGGGGGCCACATGGGTCATATATGTTGCTTTTGAATCTGAGACGAATGCTGAGGATCAATAGCAAATTCACTAAACAGAAATGTTTTTTAAGAGTAGGAATAAAAAATCCAAATTGATAAAAGTGAAAGATAAACTGGGCTCCCTGACCAATGACCCTTCAAAACTAGTACAAATTTTTAAGGAGTATTACAAAACCTTATATTCTGCTCCAGACTACAATCAAGACAAAAGCATTAGGTTCTTTGAAAAAATCCAGATCCCTTCTATTTCACAGGAGCAACTAAACAATTTAAATAATCCTATATTAATAGATGAGGTCTCGAACGCTATAAAGAATCTGAAAAAGAAAAAAGCTGGTGGGCCTGATGGTTTACCACCAGTTTTTTTTACAAAATACTATCCGCTAAAATTGCTCCTTTTCTCACAGAACTCTTTAATGATATTTTATTATCTGGTAAGAAACTCCCAACTAGCATTGGGTCTAACTTGATAATCCTTCCAAAAGAAGGAAAAGATCTTTCGTTACCAGAATCTTACAGGCCCATCTCATTACTTAACCAGGACATTAAACTGCTTTCTAAAATTTTAGCGGATAGACTTTCTTTAATCCTTCCATCCGTTATATCTGAAACCCAGAATGGCTTCATGAGAAGGAGGTCGGGCATAAAGAACATTCGAGCAGTTCTCTCTGCAATTGCCCATGCTAGAAGGCATAAGCTCCCTTGTACTGTGGTTAGCTTAGACGCTGAAAAGGCGTTTGACAACATAATTTGGGAACATCTCTTAGAACTCTTTGAAATCACAGGTCCCTTCTTCAGTTTTATTAGTTACTTGTACACTTCTCCAGAATCTCAAATACTAATAGCTGGAGTGAAATCCTCTTCTTTTAAAATTCACAAAGGAACCAGACAAGGGTGCCCCTTGTCCCCACTACTCTTTAACATTTCACTAGAACCATTGATTAGAGCATTAGATAATCTGAACACTTTCCATGGCATCAAAATCAACAAAGTTCTGTTGAAATCCTTAGCATTTGCCGATGACCTACTTTTGATAACACAGAATGTTAATGACTCTCTAGGGGACATTTTCAACATACTCCATGAATTTGGGTCTTTTTCGGGTTATAAAATAAATGCCAATAAATCAGAACTAATGAATATAAATGTATCCGTGGCGACTTCTCTATTAAGAAACTTAAATTTAAAAAATCCCAAACCCCATTTGAGATATTAAGGACTCCTAATTCCAGTTGATTTGAGAAAACTATATGACCTGAACTTCACACCTGCTGTTAATAAAGTGCTTTCTCTTTGTCACAAATGGAAAAATGCTCCCTTGAACTTAAAAGGTAAGATAGCTCTCTTCAAAATGCTAATTTTTCCCAAATTGATCTACCCGCTAATAAACTTACCGCTGTTACTAAAGCATTCCGATATCAAGAAATTGGATTCTTCTCTGAACACTTTTATTTGGGGGTCCAAGAAACCCAAAATTGCTCTTTCAAGACTAAGATGTCCGAAAGAACTGGGGGGATTGAAGGTCCCTAACTTTAGAATCTTTAACCTAGCTTCTATCACTAGATACTTAATTGAGTGGATATCTGGGGGAAACCGATATATCAACCCTAAACTTGAAATTGTCCAAGATAACTGCCCCAACATCTTGGCTATTGTACACAGCAAATGGAGTGAAATTCCCGTTGTTTACAAAACTAATCCCTTATACAGAGACTCACTTTTCACTTGGAAACATTTGTTTTTGAGTCATGGCTTCAACCATACTCAGACCCCCTTCATGCCTATACAACTCCTTTGGAAAAATTCTAAATCTGGCTTCCCTCCTTTCATCTCCGGCAAGAGTAAGAACTTACCTTTATTGATTAAAGATGTGGTAGATCCTACTAATGGAAATTTACTTAACTGGCCTGAGTTAAAGAGACAAAACAATCTGAAGCCCAACGACCACTTCAAGTATATGTTTATTAGAAGTGGTTTATTAGGAGTCCAAAACAAAGAGACATTTGCTTTTCAAAAACATTGGCTAGCTTTGTCAATACATGATTTAACTGAGAATCCTGATTTAATGAGCATTAACCTCATCTCTCAAACATTGTGGGTTCCAGATAATAAGAAAAATCATCCACTTAAAAAAATAGCTGAAAAGTGGTAGGGTTATATGCAATCCGAAATCACTCCCACTCAACTTATACTCTCCATTTGTAAATATAATAAGTACTTAGTGTCTGAAAATTGGAGAGTTGAGCATTTTAAATTGATCCACTTAGGATATGGTAGATTGTATAGAAAGTCAATAGGTTTGGGTTCCCAGCCTTTCTGTCCAAAATGCTCCCAATTAAATGTAGATTTATTTCACTACCTTTGGAGTTGCCCTAAGGTGCAAAAAGTTTGGCTAGTTCTGGAGAAGTATCTGAACCACAAGTTCAAGCTTCATATTAAATTAAGCCCAAAATTGGCATTACTCCACATAAACTCTCCAGATAAGGATTTACAGAGACATCTAAATGTTATAAGTAATTCTCATTTTAACCTGGTGATGCTGTTTACAGCTGCTACTAAGAAATTATTATTCTCAAATTGGTTGTCAGAAAGTACTCCCTCACTTTCAGATATCTAGTCTCTTCTAAATAATCTTTGTTGGCAAGAAGCAGTAAGGATTAAATCAGAAGATCCAACTCACATATGTATATTTACAGAAACTTGGTCAATATTTTGGGATCAAACAGATTCTAACTTAAAATTTCGAATCCTCGACTGGCTCAAGAAATAGTCTTTCCTGTAGTGGCTAAAACCTATTTGTCCATTTTCTTCACATTCCTTACAGAATTATTGTATCACTGGTGCTTAATATTCACTAAGTGTTGTCAGGTTGTTGGATTTAGAACTTGTTTTTGTTACTTTACTTTTATTTTTACTTTCACTCTGGTAAAATGTAAATAAGGCACTCCAATTGTTATCATTATTGTATTCCTGTTCTATATCTCGAGTCTCCATAACCAGTTTGGAGATGCCTCATTTTACAACTTTGCATTTTTGTTAAATTCCTACTTATTTTGGTTTTAAAACTCAATAAAAACATTTACATGATAAAACAGAAATGTAGCATGTGGCCCCCCTTCAAGTCGCTGACTAGCTCAGAGTTATAGAGCTGAAAAGCAGGAAGTTGGATTCTGGCTGTTTTATTAGACATCTGTTCACTCCAGCCTTTATATATTGCATTTTTGGCTAATTAACTATATTAGAAACATTTTTTATGTTACACAGCCTATCTATTTACCCAGTTTTTATTTTCACACTGAACTGTTCCTTTAAACCTCTGAGATAGCTTTTTGTAGTCTAAACCATGATACTGAATCTTTGTTTTCAGACCTTTTGAGGGTTGTTTTGTGGATCCCATGCTGTCACTCTTCAGAGGAGACTCAAACAAAAGCACAACTTGCAACTGGCCACCTTAAATACCTTTCTTATGATTGGACACACCTGCCTATGAAGTTCAAGGCTTAACAAGCTAATCCAACCAATTTGGTGTTGCCAGTAATCAGTATTGAGTAGTTATATGCATTCAAATTAGCAAAATTACAAGGGTACCCACATTTTTGCACAGCCAGTTTTTCACATTTGATTTAATTTCATACAACTGAATACTGCTTCACTAAAAATCTTTGTTCAGAGAACACCTCAGTACTCAGATGTTCCTGGGAAATGAAAGACATACCACTGTTATCTTTTTTGTTGAAAGTGGAATAAATTATTATGCAGGCTGAGAGGGGTTCTCAAGTTTTTTCATACCCATGCTTTTTTTAGCCCTGCCAGAAGACAAAAAAAAATTCCATATATTATATGCAATTAGATATACAATCACCCATAGACACATATTCAGTAAGAAAAACTTGCATTTTCAGTGATTTACAAAATAAAATCTGTATCTACATCACAATGCATTCGGTGGCACATCTGCATTTGTTTGAGGACTTTGTATGAAATTGTTGCACCCTATTTTATCATCATTACACATTTTTCAGCTTTACATGCTAATAGAACATATTAATTTTATTGTTGATTTAGAATTTCCTTACCATGTTCCTATTGTAACCTCATGCCAACTGGGACCAGCTGTGCATCTGGCCCAAAAACACTATAATCTCATTCAGTATCCCAAATGTCTGATGCTTCAGCTGTGCCCCCTAATTCTACAGTTTGTTAACCATTAAACAGACTGCTATAAAAGTTCTCTGTTATGTGGCATAAATGGATTTAAACAACAACAATAGACTAACATCATGTTTTAAAATGGACAGCAGTACCTGGGGGATGGGAAGTATGTGAGCCTCTTTGCGCAGCACTACAAAGTATTAAAAGGACCTCAGTTGGAATATTTTTTCTACTTTCAAAATAATTATAATTTAAGATTTGAAGGTAATGATTTATTTAGATTTTTCCATTCATATACAGTTACCAAGAAACCCATTATGCAGAAAGCTTCAAATTCCGGAAATGCCACCTCTCATAGACTCCATTTTATACAAATGATCCAAATTTTTAAAAATGATTTCCTTTTTCTCTGTAATAATAAAACAGTACCTTGTACTTGCTCCAAACTAAGATATACAGTAATTAATCCTTATTGGAAGCAAAATCTATTAGCCTATTTATTTAATGTTTTAATGATTTTATAGTGGACTTGGGGGGTTATTTACTAAACTCTGAATGCAAAAATCACGAAAAATTTGTGATTTTTTTTCATAAAATTTGACTTTTTGAAAAATCAAAAATTTTTCAGAATTTTATTAAACCCAGAGGGTGAAAAAGTCTGAATCTGAATATCGGCATCTCAGACCTGTCGAGGTTGCATATAAGTAAATGGCAGAAGTCCCAATGGTTTTTTGATGTGTGCTGGGTTTCGTGCAAGTTTTCGGCCAAAAATCAAATTTTTTTCCCGAAAAGCAAATTTTCGGGAGAATGTAATAAAAAATAGGCGCAAAAAACCAGAGCAGATTTGATCGGATTTTGTAGCAGAAAATATTGAGATAAATTCTGACTTTGATAAATAACTCCCTTAAGGCAAAAAGATCCAAATTAGAGAGAGATCCATTATCCGGAAAATCTCAGGTCCTGAGCATTCCTTGAAAAAGGTCCCAGAGAGGACTGAAACGTTGGAAATGAACCTGTGAATAAAAACACATTTATTTCACTAATATGAACGAGTGCGGGTCCATTTACTGGATTGTAACATTAAGCTTTGACCAACACACCACCATCGACAGAATTGTACCCGGGAGGAGTGCGTTCACTGTACCAACATATTATATATATATATATATATATATATATATATATATATATATATATATATATATATATATATATATATATATATATATATATATATATATATATATATATATATACATGAAATGACTTTGACGTAGTTGGCCAGATTAAATATATTGCAATATATAGACAAAACATTCCTGTTTTGTTTAAAGGGTAAGGCATTTTTTTTAGTAGCTGTATGCACAAAATGTCTCAATGTCTTAAATATATTGATATTGGTGCAGAGGACCTCTTGTATTTGTCTATATGTATTTTGTGGTCACAGCCTTGTACCCCCACCTAATAGTTGTAAAAATTAGTGGTGAGCTCAACTTTCCCTAGTTTGTTATAGTATATATATTATATACTATATAGTGAAATTCTATTCCAGTAGTATTTTATCACTGCAAGGTAATAAATAGGCAAAAATTTGCATTTAGTACTTTTAATTTTAATTAAGTGCAGTGTACACTTAAATTATTACGTGTTTTTGATTCCTGGGGACAGGCCCTACTTTAGGAGATCATTCTTTGGATTAAAATTTCCCCTATTTTTATCCCAGTCCACTGCTTATGTGTACACCATAGACAAAGTTGGCCATGGTCATTTTAATGCATTATTCAAGTGATTATTGAATAAATTGATGAATAGATGAAATTGCAAATAGGATATCATCTGTCTTGTGCATAAGGAAAATTTAATGGGACATCTGTGCAAAAGGCTGAGTGCTTTAAAAGCATTAAATGTGCATAGATTCTAAATGTAAAATGCATAGTGTTCCATTACAATACAGCCTCTCTGGGTCCCTAGGAAAATATGGGCACATTTTAATTACATTTTTAACATAAAAGGGGTGTGGTCTTCATCTGGAGTGGTCAAAAAGGAGCTTGCGTCACTTGAATTTTCAGGCTTATTCTTGAATGGTTTTTTTCGTACTTTTTCCCTGAATCGCTCAATTTAGTCTTTTTCAAGTCTTTTCCTGAAAACCTGAAAAAGTCAGATTTTCAGGGGAAAACCCCCTCAAGATCCCGATAACTTCAATTTGAGATAGGTGAAGCCTCTTCCTATCTGACCTCCACCCACCCAATGCTGGATCATTAAGCACTTATATATTATAAGTATATCAATTGATCTATATTCTAGTTCCCTTGTTCCTGTGTTCTAGCTCCCTCATTCTTATGTTTCAGTTATCCTGCTCCTATGTTCTATCATCCAGTTTACTTGGTCAGTAAGTCCCTTCCTGCTTATCTTTTCCCTGCATATTTGATCTCCTGGTTTTGATCCCTGGCCTTATTATTTGGACTTGCTTTTGCCTTCCCCTTGCCCTAAACTTCAGTCTGATTATAAATCTGTGCCTTAGCTTGCTTCCAGCCCTAACCTTTGATTCTGTTGCATGGACTTGCCTTCTGTCTGCTGTTACTTATTTTGTTCATCTCCATTTTGTCCTTACATTAAATCACTCACTGCGTACAGTAAGGGGCATATTTTTCAAGGGGTTTTCAAGGGTCAATTTTTCGAATTGAGAAAACTTCGAAAATCGAATTCAAAAAGACAACCGAGTTTTCGATCGAATAGGTCTGTATTCGGTCGAATTCTAATCGTACGAATTGAAGGAATAGTGCAATCAATCAAATTTGATTCAAAGTTTTTTCCAAATAAAACTTCTATTTTTCAAAGTCAACCAATTGACTCCAAATAGGATCTAGGAGGTCCCCCCCCAGGAAGACAGAAAATTACAGTGCTTAGTGAAGCTGTACAATATAGCATAGCATAGAAAGTGCATTAATCACTGTGCAGAATATATAAACAACAACCTGTACAAATGTAAAAGGGTGAGAAGTATCTGTATATAGCATAAGGCCTAGATACCTGGGGAGGAACATATACTGCATAGCAGTGCCATGAGGTAGCTGCATATATAACCTGCTATAAAACTTGTATAAATGTACAAACCAAGTAAATAATGGTCTACATTCATAAACCAGGGTTGGAGATTAGTAATACCTACCAATGATGCTACCACAAGGCTGGTTGGGGAAGGAATACTGCGGATGGTGTTGTGCTAGCTGTGAACTGTATAAAGATGGCAGCTAGACTGGCCATTTTCCTGGTATTACACAGGTTCACATGGTAAGGGTATGGTAGCCTAAGAAGGACATTTTTATAACAAAGCATAACCATACAACTAAATGACTAAGTGATGAAACACAAACAATAACACAATGCTGGAGGCATAACAGTTACTCTTGGTTATTCAGAACCTTATTAATAAAAAATATAATGCAGTGCCCCCCTGCACTATTAAAACTGCTGTGTTTGCTTCAGAAACACTACTGTTTATATAAATAAGCTGCTGTGTAGCCATGGGGGCAGCTATTCAAAGGACAAAAGGCTCAAGTTACACAGCAGAGTAAAAGGGGTTATGAGGCACATTGGCTCTTACTTTCCAGTCACACACCTATAACTGTACCTGACAACACCTGAGCAACTGATAAAATTAATTATTGTTATGATCACTCAGGCGGTGTAATAAAATTACCTGGGCATGGTGTGGGGGGACGGCAGGGACGCCTGCCGCCCCCTCGACGGGGACGCCCGTCACGCCGCGCTGCTCCGGTGCCGGCTTCCTAGCGCGCGCGCGCATGCGCACTCGGATTTAAAGGCGCAGGCGCGCTGACGTAATGACGTCAGCGCGAGAGGCGCCAAATTCAAATAGTATTTAAAGGGCATTCCCACAGGTTACCATTGCCCGTGATAGGATTGAATTCCTGGTGCTTCTGAGCTGTGTGCTATTGTCTGATTCTGCCTGATTCCTGTTTTGACCCCTGCCTGGCTATTTTGACCATTCTGAATTCTGGATCCTGACCTTGCCTTCTTACGACTACTCTCCAGTTTAACCCCTTGATTGATCACCCGGTTTTGACCCTTTTTGCCTGTTTGACGATTCTTGTTATCTGCCTGCCTCGACCCAGCCTGTCTGACGGTTCTTGTTTTCTGCCTGCCTCGACCCAGCCTGTCTGACGATTCTGCTGCCTGTTCCGTTTGTACCGTGACCTTCGGCCCAAAAGACTCTGCTACCTGCCGTGCCCCTCTGCTAGCCAGAACATCTCGCCTTGTACCCCTCGTTAAGTCCAGGTGGCACCCAAGTAAGCTGAGGGCTCCTCCCGAAGCCCAACGGTGGTCACACTACTGGTGAAGCCGAGCCGAGACCAGGGTACTTGGCACCTGTTCTGGTATTGGGTGCCGGGCGTGACATTATCACGGGCCATGGAGGACGAAAGTCACGATGAAGCTGCTGCCGCTGCTGCTCCTCCAACTACCACCGAAGTGCTTCTTACTACATTGTTACAGCGCTTGGAGGATCATGAACAGAAGCAAAATTACCTCCTACAGGGTTTTCACAACCTAACCCGACAGCTGGAGGGTACGCAGGCTTCACAGCAGCAACCTGTTCCGGTTCCTCTGCCAATTGGGGTAACTCATCAAAACCCCATGAACCAAAAATTGTGTTCCCCGAAAGGTTTAGTGGGGATCGCACTAAATTTTTTGTTTTCAAAGAGGCATGTAAGCTGTACCTTAGTTTTTTCCCTCATTCTTTCCAATCAGATGAGGAGAAAGTAAGGTTCATAATGACCCTACTTTTGGGTGACCCCCAAGTTTGGGCCCTCAGGCTGCCTTCCTCTGACCCTGCTCGTTTTTCCCTAGATACTTTCTTTAACAGCATGGCCATTCTCTACGATGACCCGGATCGTGCATCGTCTGCCGATACCGCGATTCGTAAGTTGTGCCAAGGGAAAAGGAATGCGGAGGTGTATTGCACCGAATTCCGCCGGTGGGCAGTGGAGACTGGGTGGAATGATTTGGCTCTAAGGAGTCAATTCCGGTTGGGGTTATCTGATTCTGTAAAAGATAGTTTGGTTAATTTTCCCCTACCTTCTAATCTGGACGACCTCATGTCCTTTGCCATCCAGGTAGATAGAAGGCAAAGGGAGAGAAGGGGTGAGAGGAGTACAAGCTTCTCAGGGGTTACTAATTTTAGATCTAATGTGGTGACCCATGTAAAATCTTCTAACCCCTCTGTGCTTCTACCTCAGGAGGAGCCTATGCAATTAGGCATATTCCATTTAACTCCTGAGGAAAAGGCACGCAGGCGTACTCAGGGTCTTTGCATGTACTGTGGTGAAAGAGGGCATTTTCTGAACCAATGTTCTAAGAGGCCGGGAAACTCCGAAGCCTAAATGGAGAAGGGGAGCTCCATTTGGGTGCAGGAGTTTCCTCTCCCCAGTCTGCCTCCAAGGTTTTGTTACCGGTTAAACTAACCTGGCCTACAGGCTCTGTCAGGGTGTCTGCATTTGTGGATTCTGGGGCAGAGGGTAATTTTCTGGATACTGCTTTTGCCACTAAATTCTGTATCCCTGTAATTTCCCTAAGTGCTCCCATGAGAATAATGGCAGTGGACAGAAGACCCTTAGGGTCAGGTGTAATTTCCAGGGAGACGGTAACTCTTTCCATGTGTATAAATAACTTGCATTGTGAGGAGATAGCTTTTTACCTCATAGAAGGTGCTTCCTCTCCTCTTATTTTGGGGTTACCGTGGCTCCAGAGGCATAACCCTCTGATTGACTGGGTCTCCAGGGAGGTGGTTCAGTGGGGTACTATGTGTGATGGAGTATGTGTTCCCTCTGTAGTTGCAACTACATTGCTTGAAGGGTTACCTGCTGCATATGCAGAATTCGCAGATGTCTTCTCTAAAAAGGCAGCAGAAACCTTACCCCCACATCGGCAGTATGACTGCCCAATTGATCTGGTTCCTGGATCTACTCCTCCTCGTGGTAGAACCTATCCTCTTTCATTGCCCGAAGCCCAGGCAATGAGAGAGTATATAAAGGAAAATCTAGAGAGGGGTTTCATCAGACCTTTTAGTTCCCCTGCGGGGGCGGGCTTCTTTTTTGTTGGGAAAAAAGATGGTAGTCTTCGCCCCTGTATTGATTATAGGGGGCTCAATAAGATCACCATAAAAAAACGCTACCCTCTCCCTTTAATTTCTGAACTCTTTGATCAGGTCAAAGATGCTAAAATCTTTTCCAAGCTTGATCTTAGGGGGGCTTATAACCTGATCCGTATTAGGGAGGGTGATGAGTGGAAGACTGCATTTAACACCAGGGATGGCCACTACGAGTATCTCGTTATGCCTTTCGGCCTCTGTAATGCCCCCGCAGTGTTTCAGGAGTTTGTTAATGACATCTTCCGGGACCTGCTGGGGATCTTCGTAGTGGTCTACCTAGACGACATTCTGATTTTTTCCTCTAACCTGAAAGAACATCAAAATCATGTTAGTGAAGTCTTACGGAGGCTAAGGGGAAATAATCTTTATGCGAAACTAGAGAAATGTACTTTTGGGGTTTCTTCTGTTCAGTTTTTGGGGTTTAACATTTCCTGCAAGGGTCTAGAAATGGATCCAGGCAAGGTGAGAGCAGTCCTGGATTGGACCCAACCCCTTTCGTTACGTGCAACCCAAATATTTCTTGGTTTTGCTAATTATTACCGTCAATTCATCAGAAATTTTTCCCTCATTGTGGCCCCCATCACTAATCTAACTAAAAAGGGCGCTGATCCCAGTATATGGCCCCCTGAGGCCGTTCAAGCATTTGAATTCCTCAAAAAGGAATTCAGTTCTGCCCCAATCCTCCGTCACCCAGACACTGCGCTTCCTTTTATTGTGGAGGTTGACGCTTCTGAGGTGGGAGCTGGGGCAGTCCTTTCTCAAAGGCACCCGACTACCAACAAGTTACATCCCTGTGCTTTCTTCTCCAGGAAGTTTTCTCCCGCAGAGGTGAATTATGATATAGGTAACAAGGAATTGCTGGCAGTCAAATGGGCCTTTTAGGAATGGCGGCACCTCCTGGAGGGTGCAAAACATCTGGTGACGGTCTATACTGACCACAAAAATCTGTTGTATATAGAGGCTGCTAAACGCCTTAATCCTAGGCAGGCTAGGTGGGCTCTATTTTTCACTAGGTTTAATTTTTCTTTGACTTTCCGGCCTGGGACTAAAAATACCAAGGCGGATGCACTTTCGAGGAGTTTTGAAGCAATTTCCCCTGACTCTAGTGAGTGTACTCCCATCATTCCCAGGGAAATAATTGTTGCGACCTTGGAGTCTGACCTCTCTTCCTTACTGTCCCCTTTACAGTCATCAGCTCCTGCTGAAACCCCATCTGGTAGATGGTTCGTTCCTGAGGAACTTAGGGAACAAGTGTTAAGGGAGGTTCATGATTCTAAAGTGGCGGGTCATCCAGGTATTACAAAAACCATTTCTCTTTTATCCCGTCATGTCTGGTGGCCTTCCTTCAAACTGGATACTAAAACATTTGTCATTTCCTGTCCAGTCTGCCAGAGGTCTAAGTCTTCTCATCATCTGTCCCAGGGTCTATTAAACCCCTTACCCGTTCCAGAGAAACCATGGTCTCAGATTTCCATGGATTTTATTGTGGAGTTGCCTCCTTCTCAGGGTAAGACAGTGATTTGGGTGGTGGTCGATAGGTTCAGTAAAATGGCTCATTTTATTCCTCTTCCACATCTCCCTTCTGCTAAAACCCTGGCTGACTTATTTATTACTCATATTTTTAAGTTTCATGGTTTTCCTGTAAATATTGTTTCTGACAGGGGGGTTCAGTTTGTTTCAAGATTTTGGCGTGCTTTCTGTTCCTTGGTGGGTACTGAATTGTCTTTCTCTTCTGCCTATCACCCCCAAACTAACGGTCAAACCGAAAGGGTGAACCAGTCCCTTGAGCAGTATCTCAGATGCTATGTGTCCGATAACCAGTCCACATGGTCCGAACTGCTACCCTGGGCAGAATTTGCATACTATAATGCTACCCATTGCTCCTCTGGAGAGTCTCCTTTCTTTGTTGTCTATGGTTTGCACCCCAAAGCTTTTTCTTTTTCTGACTCTAATTCCCCTGTACCCTCTGCCAATTCTTCTATCCTGAAATTTTCCGAAATTTGGTCTCAAGTTCATAATTCTTTATCCGCAGCTTCACTAGCTCAGAAAAGAGCTGCTGACAAATCCCGTAGGGAAGCACCCCAGTACAAGGTGGGAGATTTGTCAACAAAGAATATCAAGTTGAAGGTTCCCTCTCCTAAATTGGGTCCTAGATTCATTGGTCCATACCCCATCATTGCAATAATTAATCCGTCTTCTGTCCATCTTCAATTACCTCCTAATTTCAAAATTTCTAATTCTTTCCATGTCTCTCTGTTGAAGCCTGCCAGTGATTCTCGTCTTCTTTCTGTTCCTCCCCCAGTGTTGGTTGAAGGTCAGCCTGAGTATGAGATCCAAGAGATCCAAGAGTTCCTCGACTCCCGCCTCGTGAGGGGTAAGTTACAATATCTTACCAGGTGGAAGGGCTTTGGTCCTGAGGAGAACTCTTGGGTCTCAGTTGATGACATCAAGGCCGACCGCCTCAGGAAGCAATTCCACTCTAAATTTCCTGGTAAACCTGGGGGTCCAGTGGCCCCCCCTAGAGAGGGGGGTAATGTAATAAAATTACCTGGGCATGGTGTGGGGGGGCGGCAGGGACGCCTGCCGCCCCCTCGATGGGGACGCCCGTCACGCCGCGCTGCTCCGGTGCCGGCTTCCTAGCGCGCGCGCATGCGCACTCGGATTTAAAGGCGCAGGCGCGCTGACGTAATGACGTCAGCGCGAGAGGCGCCAAATTCAAATAGTATTTAAAGGGCATTCCCACAGGTTACCATTGCCCGTGATAGGATTGAATTCCTGGTGCTTCTGAGCTGTGTGCTATTGTCTGATTCTGCCTGATTCCTGTTTTGACCCCTGCCTGGCTATTTTGACCATTCTGAATTCTGGATCCTGACCTTGCCTGCTTACGACTACTCTCCAGTTTAACCCCTTGATTGATCACCCGGTTTTGACCCTTTTTGCCTGTTTGACGATTCTTGTTATCTGCCTGCCTCGACCCAGCCTGTTTGACGGTTCTTGTTTTCTGCCTGCCTCGACCCAGCCTGTCTGACGATTCTGCTGCCTGTTCCGTTTGTACCGTGACCTTCGGCCCAAAAGACTCTGCTACCTGCCGTGCCCCTCTGCTAGCCAGAACATCTCGCCTTGTACCCCTCGTTAAGTCCAGGTGGCACCCAAGTAAGCTGAGGGCTCCTCCCGAAGCCCAACGGTGGTCACACTACTGGTGAAGCCGAGCCGAGACCAGGGTACTTGGCACCTGTTCTGGTATTGGGTGCCGGCCGTGACAGGCGGGTTGCAAATGAATGTCTTGCCTGAAAGAAATAATTATCCAGAAAATAAATTTTATCTTATCAACTCCTGCATATTAACAGTTTAAGTGGTTTTAATTATGTTTTGTTGCTTATGAGCATGACTGCAACAATATAATAAAATGCCAGATATATAATCTGGTGCAATTAGATGTGAATTCAAAATCATTATAGAAGAAGAAATAAAGTTGTATTACGTTTTATGTCTTATTTCAGAAAGCATCTTAAACTTGTCCACTAAATCATGTTTTTATATGTTGTAAGAGGTTTCATTATTTAAGATTGGAGTTATGACAAAATGTACTAAGCTTCAGCATAACCAAAAACCAGAGCTAACCAATAAATAAAAAAACTGTGAATGCATTTGTTCTTATTTTATTTTTATAATAATGGCATGTACAAATATGGGACCTGTTATCCAGAATGCTAGGGAACTGGGCTTCTTTCTGTAATTTGGATCTTCATAATTTAAATGGACAGTTCAGTCTAAAAATAAAAACAGTTAGCCAAAAATGTCATCTATAAAGTCTGGAGTGACTGTATGTCTAACATAATAGTTTGAACACTACTTCCTGCTTTGCAGATCTCTAACTCTGTGTTAGTCAGAGAATTTAAGCAGGCCCACATGTGACATAACTGTTCAGTGTGTTTGCAATTGATCCTTAGCATGCAGCTCAGATTCAAAAGCAAAGAGTTATGAGTCATGTGCCCCCCTCAAGTCACTGATTGGTTACTGCCTGGTAAGCAATCTGTGGAAAACAAGGGGCAGATTCACTAAGCACCGAATTTGCAATAGCGTCCGCTTCGCTCACATCGCAACACTTTGTTTAGGCGTACATTCGCCAGGATAATGCTAATCCGAAGTTGCGTCCAGGGTGCCGAACGATGGCAAAGTTGCGCTAGCAATACCGCGGCAAGCGAAGTTGCACTATCATTGCCTAATTTGCATACGGCAGTAAGTTAGAAAATAAAATAGAGTTGTTATATTGCCCTACACATGAGCCCAGTGTATAGTTTATGTGCGATATGATATCAACTTCGCCAGGCATAAGGGAGTGAATTACTGCTAGAGTCTCTCTCCTTCGTTAGCAAAGTTACCCCTGCGCCCATTAGTAAATCGGCAAAGTAACGAAATGACGTCACACTGGCGAATTTTCGCTAACGTTAGTCACTTCGCCCTTTAGTAAATCTGCCCCCAAGAGAGCCGAAAAAACCGAAAGTTGTGTTCTGACTATTATGTTAGACATCCAATCACTCCAGCCTTTATAAATTGCATTTTATGTAACTAACTATATTGAAAACATTTTATATTTTGCACAGCCCACTTATTTACCCAGTTTTTATTTTTATATTAAACAATTCTTTTAACGGGATTCTGTCATGATTTTTGTGATGTAGTTTTTATTTTTAAATTACACTGTTTACACTGCAAACAATTCACTTCACAATATAACATTTCATTCCTGAACCAGCAAGTATATTTTTTATGTTGTAATATTGGTGTGTAGGCAGCCATCTCAGGTCATTTTGCCTGGTCATGTGCATTTAGAATGAGCCAGCACTTTAGGATGGAACTGCTTTCTGGCAGGCTGTTGTTTCTTTTTGGTCAAAACCTTTTCAAGCATAAGGCAGATGTTGTAAGATCACTCACCAAAGTAGAAACGTGGCCCAGGTGCTCCAGCCCCAGGAGCGGACAATCCGTATACTGCAGTGTAAATGTTGGTGCCGAGCTCACTGGCAGACTCAAGTAATTGATCAGACCAGGAAAAATAGTAGATTAAAAATTGAAGCTTTATTACATAATCATCTCTTACCTGACTTCAAGCTTCAATTTTTAATCTACTATTTTTCTGGGTCTGATCAATTACATGAGTCTTCCAGTGTGCTCGGAACCAACATTTACACTGCTGTTGTTTCTTTTATTCAATGTAACTGAATGTGTTGCAGTGAGACCTGGATTTTACTATTGAATGCTGTTCTTAGATCTTCCAGGCAGCTGTTATCTTGTGTCAGGGAGCTGCTATCTGGTTAGCTTCCCTTTGTTCTGTTGCTAGGCTGCTGGGGGGAAAGGAGGAGGGTGATATCACAGCAGTAAAGAGTGACTGAAGTTTATCAGCGCACAAGTCATATGACTGGGGTCAGCTGGTAAACTGATAATATGTCTAGCCCCATGTCAGATTTCAAAATTAAATATAAAAAAATCTGTTTGTCCTTTTGAGAAATGGATATCAAAAAAAACCATTTTTTCCCATTACAGTATCCCTTTAAGTCTACAAGGAAATCATGCAAACATTAAAGAAACCCAATAGACTGGTTCTGCTCTCAATAATGATTAATTAAATCTTAGTTGGGGTCAAGTACAATGTACTGTTTTATTACTACAGAGAAAAAGGAAATGTTTTTTTTTAATTCTTTTAATTTGCTTATAATGTAGTCTATGGTCCTGTTGATGTCCTGTATAAGTCAATGGGAGAGGCCCCAATCTCAATTTGAAGATATTGTGGTTTCCGCAGAGCTTAGCCCGAAATCCCTGAATTTTTCAGGTTTTCAGGCTAAACTCATTGGAAACCACGATATTGAGATTTTAGCCTGAAAATCGGAAAAATTTGGGGTTTTCAGGCAAAAACACAAATAAATCTGAAGATTCAGTGAAAAAGTCCGAAAAAAATCTGAATATTCTGCTTTTTTCATTAATAAATAAGGTCAAATTGGGTATGGGGGTGTGGATGTGTTTTTTTCCTAAATAAAATATGAGATAAATTTGAAAATTAGTAAATAACCCCCAATGACTCAATATTGACTTGAGAAAACTCAATAGAAATAGCAATCTAGTCGTAATGCAGGATTACAGGCATGTGGCAAAAGAATGTTAATTTAACCAATTTGCTGTTTATTTAGAATTACAAAGTTACATATAGTTACTAATAGTTACATAGTGTAGTAGCCAGTATATTTTAAGTACCTATTAGAATTATATTAATAGTTGTATTACACCCACCAAGAGATGCTATAAATTAAATTCCTTATATAAGTGTCAAGACTATGTACCTGTACCAGTGATCACAGAAAGTTAATACCAATCTCTGTCCTTTGAATAATAAACAAATTATTATATTCTAAATGCAAACAGTTTGCAGTTCACCAAATAAAACATTGGATCCACACTCCTTTCTTGACTGTGTTGCCTATTGTTCTTTTATCCTGTTTGCAGGTTTCTAACTCTGAACAGTGATTCAAAGCTCCAAAACCATACTGAGATACCTGATTGAAGTGAAGCTCCCCAGTGGCTATGCAGATGTTGTTGAAATGCCTACACACTGAGCGTCACAGTAATAACTTACTGTGAGTAAACCCTTGGGAAATGATAAATTATTGGTTGTAGAACTAATGTATCATCATAAATGTTGCTAAGTACGAAGCATCCTTTTTCTTAGCATCAGGTCTTGACTGGGATTCAAATTAGGCTCAGGCCCACTAAATAGTGACTGTCTATGGCATTTTACAGCAGCCCTTCTGGCATTTGCAAGAACCCACATTTTGCCAGTTTGGGCCTAGCATCTTCTGGCAATTCTGATGTATACACTCTGAATGACACACAAAGTAGGGTGCTGTAAATTGATGGCTGGGTCCCTACCAGCGCATACAAAATTTGAGTGCAACACTCGACTTTTGCCTTTGGTTTCAGGCATAAAATATAATTTCATATGGTTGGATCTCTTGACTTGCTAGCTTTAGTAGTGAATTTTTAACCAGTCTAATTGGTATCTGAATAGATATTAAGGTGGAAAGATTATTTCTTTGGTCACCCATTTGAAGTGGCCTGTGAGTCTGACCATATTACTTAAATTTATAAAGTGTTGTGGAAATTCAGTTGCCGAAGACCACGGGATGTCGAAAGATAAAGTTTAATTCACATGAACTCTGTGGATTTTGAACTCACCAAGAGTCAAAATACAGAACAAAGGAATCATAGGGTGTTTTTAAACTTTTCATGTTCACAGCACATGTTAGGTATGGTAACCTAAACCCAGAACAAACCCAAATGTATGGGCCTCAGCTCACTCTTCCGCCTATAACAACTGTCTTTTGCTTCGGGAGGAGCCCTCCACTACTCAGATGCTGCCAGATCTTAAAATGAGAGGACCAGGGAGAGAGTTCTGGGCAGGCAAGGAAACAAAAGTTAATAGGAAGAACAGTGAACTAGGAACGTGGTCATGGAACAGGCAGATCGGTACCAAATAAGGAGGGAATAGAGTATTTAAGGTCACAGGCCGGGTCAACCACACCAGTAGCGCAGTACAGAATTGTGATCTAAGAGGGTATTCAAAAAACAGACAAGAGTTAGTATAGGCAGCAAACTAGGCACGGTCAGAGACAAGCAAGCTCAAGAACAGACCAAACACACTAGATTCACACCCAGGATCTATTTTAAATAAACCTATCTTGGTCAATGAATATTTGGATGTAGCCGCAAACACGATGACGTCACATGCGTGCCCATGTGTGAAACCCGGAGCCCCACTAGACCACCAGGTACTCTCACAGTTACAATGTAGTTCTGAACTAAAGGACATGGTGAAACTTAACCATGAATGTCTTGAGACAGTACTGACAACTTAAGGGGGGGGGGCACAATGCTGCAGGTGAAACCTGCCTAATACAGATTCAGTCATTATAAAAGTTTATTCTTTTTCAGTATTAAATGTATGTTTGCAAATGCAAGGAGCCTGACTGGTAAAATGGGAGAGCTGGAGGTGCTGGTGCTGGAGGTAAAATATGACCTGCTTAGCATTGATCGCATGGGGGAAGTAAGGCAATAATGTGCACATGCGCAGGGCTTGCAGAATTTCTTCTGTGCATGTGTGTTCCCTGATAGTGCCGGTTCTGTTAGTGAGAGGGATGTCTTCTGTATTCCATACACCTAGCAAAATGTTTCGAACTCTCAATACAGAGACATACAAAGCTACTATTATTGTAAGTAGTTGTCCTTTTTGTGGCCAATATGTAGAAATGTATTTGTTTTTAACCATTCCTTATCCTTTAATGTCTGGTGCAAAAAACAAATATACACCGGGGCAATAAAAACCATGAATTTCAGAAAAGCTCATTTTAGTGCCATGAGGGCTGCCCTTCAGAGCATTGATGAACATTGATGGAGCATTATGTTTTCAGCTAAAAACACAGAACAGAAATGGTTGTCATTTAAAATGATATTAAATCATTTCTGTTCTCAATTTATTCCCTTAAGGAATGGTACCGGTATTGTTGTAACTAATATAGAAAAGATAAATGTGCTAAATCAGTTCTTTTCTTCAGTGTATACAATAGAGGAGTTCCCAGGCTCACTTCATAGCTGCACTGATGGCTCAGCTCAATCTAGTTAGTGGCTGACTCAGGATATGATCCATAAAGCTTTAATAAAAATTAATGTAAACAAGGCTCCAGGGCCTGATGGCATACACCCCCGGTTCTAAGAGAGCTTAGTTCAGTTTTAGACCAGCCCCTATTTCTGATTTTCTCAGATTCACTTTCATCTGGTATGGTACCTATGGATTGGAGAAAAGCTGATGTCATTCCAATATTTACTTACTTGGAGTAAGGTTCTTAGTGGGGTTCCTCAGGGCTCGGTATTGGGTCCACTTTTATTTAACTTGTTCATTAATGACTTAATGGAGGGTATTGTAAGTAATGTATTCAGTGTTTGCAGATGACACAAATCTATCCAGCCCAATAAATTCCATTCAGAATGTGGCATCCTTGCAACAGGATCTTGACAAACTGGCAATCTGGGCAGCTAAGTGGCAAATGAGATTTAATGTTGATAAATGTAGCCTGGTCATGCGCCTGGGATGTAAAAATATCCAAGCCACTTGGATATTTTTGACTAAGTTTGTATACTGATAGCTTACTAAAAGTATTCAAGACTGAGGGGGTTATTTTTTAAAGTCCAAATGGTAAAAACTTGAAAAAGTTTTGTCACTAGAAAACTCGAAATTTTAGTGTTAAAAAAATCTCAAATTTTTCAAGATTTACTATACTTGTTGTTGTATATGTTGCGAAACCCCACCATCTCAGACCTGTCGAGGTCCTGTATAAGTCAATGGGAGAGGCACCAATATCAAATTAAAGTTTTGATATCGAAACAACTGTACCATCATGAGGTGCAGCCCATCCCTAGCAAAGAGCCTGTAGCTGACTGAGAAATCAGCCCAGTTTTCCAAAAACCCAAAACCCTCTTCCCTACACCAATCTCTCAGCCACGCATTAATCTCCACAAACTAGCACCGTCTTCTTAGCATTGCTCGTGGCACAGGTAATATCTCTAGAGAAAATTACCTTAGAAGTCCTCACCCTCAACTTTACATCAATTCTTTTTTAAAATTGTTCTTGAGGACTTCACCACCTCCTCTAACTTTGTCATTGGTAGCTATGTGAACCAAGACTGCTTGGTCTTCCCCAGCCCCTTCCAATAATCTGTACACCCGTTCCACCACATGCCAAACCCTAGCACCAGGCAAGCAGCAGACTGTTCGGCATGAAGGGTCCTTTCTAATAATTGAATACCCTATAACTAGAACCTGCCTTTCCTTCCTTACACTCCCCCCACCACTTGTATTAGAGCCACTTCCTCCCAGGGTGCTCTAAGAGTCTGTCTGCTCCATACACGCCAGTTCAGAGCTTTCCTCCCCAGCATCTTCAGCCAAAATGGCAAATTTGTTGTTTTGGACAAGCTGTGGACCAGCCCCCCTACCCTTCTGTCCCCTACTTCCCATCTTGACTGTCACAAACCTTCTTCCCTCATTAGCCTACACTGCCCCTTCTCCTCCCCCACTCCACTAGCCCCTGCCAGTGGTTGCTCTGTGAGCCTCCTTTCCTCCCACACGTATCCCACTGCCCTCAATGCTGCAAGTTCCCCCCTTAGAGTCTGCAGTTCAGATTCCAAGATGAAAACCCACGGCACCCTTTAATTTCTACCCAAAAGGGCCCCACTATTACCCCATTTGAGAATTTGGTGAGACAGGGCTGGCTACAGAAAGCTTTATTATCTTGTATTTATAAAATTTTACTCTCACCATCAGATATGAATCCTCCAAGGCTCTCTTATATGCAACAATGGAACAGTATTTGGGAATTACAATAGAACCAGAGGATTGGTATTCAATATCACCCAAAAAAATATGCCAAATCCAATTTTATCATGTTAGTCGATCAAAATTAAATCTAATTACACTGCATAAATTATTTGAATCTTGTTTCCATCAGTCTGGGAACTCATAATTATAGCAAGCAGGCAGGAGTCATTTTGTTGACACTGTTATTAAGGCAAGCCTTGCATCAACTCAGAATCTTGTTTGTGTACCAGAATGGGAGACCTGATGTAAGACTACACCAGGCATGTCCAAAGTCCGGCCCATAGGCCAATTGCAGCCTGGATTAAAATTTACACTACCCCAAAGCCTCGGTCATGAAATTAATAATAACCAGCCCGCAGTCTCAGCCTCTATCGTGACTATTCACCTCGTTCATGTACCCTCACCGCAATCTCATAACAACAGCTTTATTCTCCCCCCAGACTATACCTAACCCAACAGGCAGCACTTTGCAAGCAAGGAATATCCGTCCAACTTCTGGCCCCACCCCCACATGCAGGAAGTAACGTCTAATAGCGAGTGGCCGGACTTTAGAGAGCTCTGCTATAGGCAGTAGTAGCTGCACTGTGCAGTGCTGGGTTGGAGCTGTGAATGCTCAGCCTTCAGTTGCCAGAATGTGAAGTTGTGACAGCAATCGCTTGCTTAAAGGAATTGTTCGGTATAAAAATAAAAACTGGGTAAACAGATAAGCTGTGCAACATAAAAAATGTTTCTAATATAGTTAGTTAGCCAAAAATGTAATGTATAAATGCTGAAGTGACTGGATGTGTAACATAATAGCCAGAACACTTCTTCCTGCTTTGTAGCTCTCTTGGTTTTCACTGATTGGTTACCAGGTAATAACCAATCATTTACTTGAGGGGGGACTACATGGGTCATAACTGTTGCTTTTGAATCTGAGCTGAATGCTAAGGATCAATTGCAAACTCACTGAACAGTTATGTCTCACGTGGACCCCCTTCTAGTTGCTGACTAACTCATAGTTAGAGAGTTATTATAATAACATGTTGCTGGTATTCAGAAAATAATTTCCCTATCACAAAATCTCAAAGTCAAAGCACAAAACAAAGATATTTGAAAACATTTCCAAAAATTTTATTATACAGCTTTTAATCTGAGTGACAGGTACACTTTGAAAGGTTACCTGTGTGAAGCAAAAAGAGAATATTTACAAAATATTGATGTTATGGTACCAAACCCCAGTGAAATTAATTAAATATTTGTTTCTGTTTCCAGCTCATGTTGGAGGGGCAGATTTGGGGACATTGTTCCATCTATTCTGGACATAACATGGGTTATTGAACAAGTTACATGTAAAGAAATGTGAAAATATGCCTTAATTATCTTACTAGGAAGGCCAGCGAAGGGACTCTCAAAAGCATAAAAATTTAGACGAATCACATTCTAACAGCAGTCCACATAGCTATAGCAGCTAGCAGCAACTAGAAAAAAACCTTACGCCCTACAATAGCGGAAGTCCATAAAAGGCTGAGGAACAATAGGTACTTTGAGGGGGCAATTGCACAAATACAAAATAAAACAAAAGCCTATATGGATATTTGGGATACCTATGAGCTATTATCTAAGCATACAGATCCCCACACTTCTACAACTTGATACACCCTCTATTGTCCACTTTTTAAAGGGGTGCCTGATAGGCACACTGTAACAGAACCTCAAGATTAAGTTATTTGTCATAACCCTCAATGCAAATAAATATGATGCAACTGAACTTTATTGTAACTGATGCAGAAACATCCCTCCTGTACGGTACATTGTTATTGAAATATAAGTTATCATTTTTCATGGTTTTCTTTTGTGTTATTCCTTATTTACACCATAAAAACTTGTGTTTGATAAAATTTAAGTTACCAAAAAAAACATAATCAAGTTATTTTAATATGGCAGAGACCACTTCGGACTACAGTATCATACAGTATGTTGAATGGAGTTCTGGCTTTAACCACTGTAAATCATATTTGAGATTGGGGTACAATGTATAATAGTTTTGAAGAACATCTGCCCCCTTCAGTTCTGCATCAAGTGACTCATTATTTAAGTAATGAAATTCTCTGTGAAAACAATAGGTGTGAAACAGGGGTGCAATAAAACCAATGGTGCCCCACTCCTTTCATTATAGCAATGATCCGTTAACAGAACAAATTAACAGGGGGAGTGAGAAGGTGCGGACTGCGAACAGTCACCTTGCTCTTCACAGAGAAAAAATAAGAGACACAGACAGTCATTCTGATATAGATTAGACTGTCAAAGCGGGACAAATCTGCCCATTGCGCTAATTGCAAAATACATTTTATAGGAGTTAAATCCGATTCCAGCTATTTATTGCTCTCCTAGATAGCAAAGCCTCATAGGGAGGGAGCAGGAGCCAAACTTTGCATGTGTTTCTCCGAAAATTATTATCTTTTATTTATAGAATGGCATGCTGACATATTAGGCAACACTTAATACACAAACAAAATGACAACAAAATGGCAATAATTACTGCAGACTGAGAGACATTCACATAGTAACATGAACAGCAAATTAATTTTGTTCTTCTTTACATGGCCTGTGAAATGTAACCAATAAAATGTCTTAAATACATATGAAAATGTAAATAATTTCTGGGTATTGAACATTGTTATGCAAAGAAATTCTTTGCATGATTTCATATACACCTCCGATTTGTCGTTCACACACCTCCAATTTTAGTGTAATCACAGGACCATGTTAGATGTAAGTTCAGAGGATTTGAGTTGGATAGCAAAGACATCATACTGAAATGACATCAGTTTTTAAGAGTGCTTGAGGCACTCTTAAAGGGCACTTAAAACCTACCTTTTCCTACCATGCATAAAAGTTGGGCATATCTTCCCCACCCAAGCCACATTATTTGTACTGCACATACCCCCTAAACACATTTTCCTAAAACAAATAGCAGCTTTCACCCGGTGGCCATTTTCCCTCTGTCACATCATCAGTAACACTGACATCTGCAAACAGGACATGAATGCTGTAAAGTTCATGCAATGCAGAATGTAGGGTTACACAGGCATAACATACTTTGATAAAAAGTTCTGCTGGGGTTGAGCACTGTAATGGTTAAGCTGAGCTTAGGAGAGGTGGTTAGGAGAAAAAAAAATAGGATCAGACAGCTAGAGTAGAGTTTCTATGGGAACCTGTAATGCTATCTCTTCATTGGCTGTTAGACCGGGGGGGTGTGTTTAGTAATCTGAGCTGAGAAGAACTGAGCATTCTCATAAGTCAACAGCCAAAGTAAATTCCTGAGGGAGGGGGGTGAGTGGCTTAGAGGAGGAGAAGGATTTCTAAATGATGCTGCTGCCTTACTGTTAACATTTTAACAACCAGAGTTGTAGGTATCTAAAGATTTCAAAGAGACTGTTCACTGAAATTTTTTTTTGAATGGGTTTACACGTCCTTAAAGGAACAAAATCATGCAATCTCCCTTTTTGTTACTATTACCATCATTATCATTTTTCCTTATTCTGTTTAAGAAGAGCATCTTAATGTGTCAACCAATTTGTATTTGCTAAATAACGAGTGGTGGTCAAAACACCAGGAAGCTAATTGCAAGTAAACTTGGCTTGTTTCACCTGTTGCAATCCAGCCACAGGTGATCTGTATAAATTATTAATCTGGCTATAAAACCCCCTACTCTGCACTGACTAATTTCCCAACGTAGGTCTATTTCTTGATAGTTCCTGGGTGTGATTCTTGTACTGTACTCTCTGGTTGGTACTGTCCTAGCCTGTTCCACAACTACACTTTCTGTTCCCTGTTCCTACTGTATACTTTACAGTTTCCTTGCATGCCCAGAAATTCCCCCTTGGTCCTCACAAACATAGAAAGTTGAAACAGACTGGAACATAGGCAGTACTTTTGTCTGCAACCACCCTTTATTGGTGTTAAATCACAACATGTTTTGGGAATATATCCCTTTTTCAAGTGATACAAAAAAAGCCAATTGAATACACAATAAATACCATGGAGACTCTAAGCCACCTCCCCACAATTACACCATGGGATACATATTGGTTGCTGGCAAATTTAACCCTCAAGTCCATGTGTTCATCACCTTCACTGCAAGGCAGTCCATAGTGTTATAAATACGAATCCATAAATATCCTGTTAAGGTAAAAAATAATTTAGACATTGCGCTACGCCTATCTAAGTATTAACACAAGACACTGCAAATCTTTGCCTGTCTAGCTGAATAATAAAAACATGGAAAACATGTCACTTACTGTAGTCTTATTTTCAATTATTCAATAATTGTAAGAATTGCTACACTTACATTTGTAGTATTCAGTTCCTAATTCTGTGATCTGCATAAAGACAAGGGTATATTAGATACTTATAAAAAAACATTTGTTACTAAGTTTATCATTAAACCCTTTTGGTTGCATTGTATCCAAAGGCCTTATCCATTTATTTTCTTTTTGTAGTAGCATTTTAACCCTATCTCCACCTCTAGGGAGCAGTTGTACTTTATCTAACACTCTCTTTCTCAATTGTGAGGGGTGGTGTTCCGCTTCGAAGAAATGTTTAGCCAGTAAAGAATCGCTGGGTTTTTTTTGGGTCAAAATTCCTCATATATATTCTTTATGTTCACCAATACGAGTCTTTACTGGTCTGGACGTTTGTCCTACGTAAGCCAACCCGCATGGACATTTGATTAGGTAAACAACGTATGAACTCTCACATGTAGCACATGTTTTTACTGGTATATCAAAGCCTTTAAATGGATGACTCACTTTTTCTCCTTTTATCACCGAATTACAGACCCCACAACTTAGGCAGGAAAAGGTTCCCATTTTAGGCTTACCAAAAAATCTCGATGTTGTATTTTTAACTTTAAGGTCAGAGCTACTTAATCCATCTTTTAGTGTCCTGCCTCTTTTATATGAAAAAAGTGGGTTATCTTTAAATAGATGTCCATATGTTACATTATTCTGTAATAGTGGCCAAAATTTGTTGATCACTCTTTCTATTTTGTTACTCTTATGTTGAAACGTAGATACAAATGGTAAACAATTCTTTTTGTTCTTGAAGTCTGTTCAGGTTCATTGCTATTATTTTCATTTTTATTGTACCCTTTTTGTGTAAATCGTTCAACTAGATCTGCAGCTGCTTCTCCATAATCCTTATTCTCACTTGTTAATCTCTTTATCCTCAGGAAATGGCCTTTTGGGATTCCTTTCTTAACATTTGGATGATGGAAACTGTCTGCTCTCAACAGGTTATTGCTATCCAGGGGTTTACGATATAGACTAGTTGTCAATTTCCCATCTGTAATAGTTAAAGAAACATCCAAAAAATGGAATTGTCAGAGTACTCATACGTAAATGTAATACTTTTATGACTCTTTTTCGCTTGCTCCATCATTTTTTCGGAGGTTTCCTTTGTACCTGACCATAAGATTAAAATATCGTCCACATACCTGAAGCTTTTATATTTTGACAGTATGTAGTATTATTTAGAAAATATTCTATTATATATATTTCAAGTTTGTGTACCACTATATTGGCAAAAGAGGGTGCCAGGGTATTTATGGTGTATTCAAATGGCTTTTTTGTATCACTTGAAAAAGGGATATATTTACAATTTAACACCAATAAAGGGTGATTGCAGACAAAAGTACTGCCTATGTTCCAGTCTGTTTCAACTTTCTATGTTCGTGAATGCTAATACACGGTGGATGGTGTGTATATGAAACAGAAGGAAAAAGAATTTATACCACTCTGAAAAATAAGTTTCTTTAACAAGTATCCAACTTGGTCCTCTCACTTTAAGACCTGCCAGCATCCGAGTAGTGGAGGGCTTTTTCCAAATTGAAAGGAGGTTGGTAGAGGCAGAAACTTGAGCTGAGACTGGAACGTTGGGGTTAGTTCTGGGTTTTGGGATACCGCATGTGACAGTTCACTTGCTACAGTGTGCCAGTGTCCACAGCCCATTCTGCACATAAGGTTACTGCACCCAAATCTAATATACCCAAAGGATTTGAAAGTGTATCAGCAAAAAAAAAAAAACTCCACAAAAGAGGGAGTAGAGTGAAAAGTCCCCTAAGATAGTACTGAAAGACCATTAAACCAATGGTCTGTAGAATATAACAATAACTAATACTTTATTTATAAACTGTTATTTTAACATACATTCATTAACAGTTATCATGTATACTCCCTGTATTACATTCACAGATAGCACATATTTGATCCAGGGACTAGTCAGGAAGGAATTGTTCCCCCTCTGAGGAAAATTGTCTAGGTTTCAAATGGGGCTTTTTGCCTTCCTCTTACGCAGGTTAAAATAGAGTTAAAAGCTTGAACTTGATGTATGTGTCTTTTTTCAACCTAACTTACTATGTTACTATGTTAACTAGGTGAAATTTAAACTACATTTCAGTAACATCTTGAGAGCCTAAGATAGGAAATGTTAAGTCAATTGTGCCAATAAGTGAACTAGCTACATTCTACAATTTGCTGCCATTGCTTATTTACTGTTATATATTATTTTTACAATCACATATGTATTAAATGAGGTAAATAAAGTACACACACACACATACATTTGTTATATGATGAAGAAAAATTACTTAAATTATTACTTAAATTACAAACTATTATTTTAAATGTAGTTCTACCATCAACTAAATTATGGATTACTGTAAGTTTGCACATGACTTTTTCATTTAAAAATACTTTTTTCTATTTGTCATACTTAGTTCTTGGATCTTTTTTGACTTTAGAACTTACAGGAGGCTAAATGATTGCTGGGTAAGTCCTGACATCTGAAACACTTTTATCAGGTGAGGCATATTTTCACTTTACACTTACTTCAACCTTCAGTACTCTTCAAACATGGTCATAATAGAAATGAACTTATTAAATCAGACTTTCCCACCAGTTATTTACTCTGAATACAAAATTTCTGTTAATTAAATAGATAGTTACTAAAACCACGTGCAGCGATAAAGTAGAAATCATTATGAAGGGATTGTAACCTGTCCTTGATCTATTTTTTCTATTATAGAAGAGGAGGCTGTGTAAAAATAAAACATGTTTTATTTGTTTCATTTATAATATGAATCAATAATAAAATAAAAAAAGTTTTTTTGTATATTTCAAGCCTGTTTGTTAAACAAATTCAATCCAATTATAATAAGAACAAATAGAACTTCCAAAGATCCTTTAAGAAAACATATCCTGCCTGTAAGGAAAATGAGTGATTCACAGAGCAGAAGATAGGGATTCTATTGCACAGACTATAGACAGTCCCTATGAATTAATAGACCAGACCCCCTGGGAAGTTACAACAGAGGGGATGCAGAGACTGAGAGCAATGGGATGTATGTCTGGTATCACTCCCGTTCCTTTACCTGACAGAGGGGTGAGACATGTAGTGGTTGACTGGGGGGGGTCCTGACATGGCTGCTTTTACACCATTGATTAAAAGAAAATTGCTTATCACAGCCCCAGAACAGTTAAAAGCCCCTCTTTTCACTATGTTGAGTGCTTTAGAAGCAAAAGAAGGAAGTACAATTTATGATGCGGCTGTGCTCTTGGGTCTAATGGGAGAAATGAATGTTGACAGAAGTGAAAGGAAACAGCAACGGAGTTTAGCTAAGGGGGGCCAGGAGGGGCATACATGTGTTAAAATTACTCGCAGACAAATGTTTCTAGATTTGCTAAACAGTGGGGTTCCATATTGATGGAAAGGAGACTACATTTCTGCTCGCTATGTGGAGGGAACTAACAGCAAAGGGGAAGTTGAGGCCAGCCAAACCTAAAAAGGTTGCCCTCAGTGATGTTGAAGAATTAACTCCGTCATCTCCTCCTATAATTGACTTAGATGAGGAGTTGAGCCCAACCCCATTAACTCTTCCCTCCACATTGCCATATGCAGAGTGTAAGAATCTGTTAGATGACATGAAACACACCGAAGGGAATTGGTGGCAGTTGCCACAGCCAATAGACTGAAGGGGTGGCAGATTCCCAGGGCCTGCCATAACAAAAATCAATGCTAAGAAACCTGGGGATCCATGCCCTTACATACCAGTCACTTTATATTGGCAGGGACACAACTCATTCCAAGGTACAACTCAGCCAGACCAACAAAATGCAGTTGCAATGACTAAAGGGTTGGGAGGCAAAGCTGCTGTTGCTGTACCTGTTGGAATGCAATTATGTAAAAGTCTTATTTTTGAAGCACAAATCTTTATTTTCTTAGTACCAGATAATATTGTGGGAATTAATATTTTTAACCCTTTCCCTGCCAGCCGTTTTGTCCTAGATGCGAACATCTACTGCCAAGCAGTTTTTAGATATTTTGCACTCTTTCACTTTAAGGGCCTTTCTTGGGGCGGTCTTTTAGTTTACCCAGGAAAACAATATATTGTTTTTTTCAGGACAACCTGAACTTTCAAAATATGCAAGAATTTTGGTGTAGTTCTACTTCTGTAAAAAAATATAGGCTTCTAAGTGTCCAATAAAATGAAAAAATTCATGTTTCACAAAGAACAATCACATATATCAGAAACATCATTTATTTTATGTACGAGAACACAGCCAATTTGGAAAGGTCTATGTCTCCTGAACGCGGCAATACCAAATATATATAGTTTTATGGAGATTTCTCACTTGTATAGATCAAAATCTAGAAGCAGTACACTACCAAATTTCCAAAGCACCGCTCCCCAAACGGCATACTTCTGATTTCAAGGCCAAACATTCCACTAACAGTAGGTTTACCCTAGAAAACTACCCATTATTAGAAAGAACAGATTCTGGTGAATCAAAAATGGGTAAATATATCGTTGTACTCCAAACTACCAAGTTGCAATTGTTTCCTAAAGTTATAATGTTTTATAGAAATTGGTGAATTTTTTGAAAAATGACCTCAAAGCTTCCAATCTACAGAATCATATCTTCCACACATCATTAGGTATCAATGTAAAGCACCCCAAATATGAAAGCCTGGGGTCCACTGAACAGTTTGATGCCCAATATGTATAGGTGTACCCAAGCATGTGGCATATAGGGGCCCTAAAATGTAGACACCTCATTTGAGCTATCGGTTCTGTAATTCCAGATACTGCAAAATCAACACATTTGCATCGTTTTGGGGGGGTGTAAAAGAAGAAAAAAGTAAGTTCACCCCAGAAAACCATATATTTTCGGAAATTACACATTCCCACGAATCTAAATTGGGTATGCATGTCTTTGTACTCCAAAGTACCAAGCCGCAAACCATTCCTAAATTTGGTGATTTGGGCGAAATTTACAAAAATCACCTCAAAATTTCTAGTCTGCAGCATTGTATTACCCACATACTTTTAGGTATCAAGAGAAATCACCCCAAATATGAAAGCCTAGGGTCCTCTGAACAGGTTGATGCCCAATATGTATAGGAGTACCCAAGCACGTGGCATACAGGGCCCCCAAAAGGAAGACCCCCATATGGTCTGTCATTTCAGATACTGCAAAATCAACACATTTACATAGTTTTGGGGGGGTGTAAAAGTAGAAAAAAGTAAGTTCACCCCAGAAAACCATATATTTTCGGAAAGTACACATTCCTACGAATCTAAATTGGGTATGCATGTCTTTGTAATCCAAAGTACCAAGCCGCAAACTATTGCTAAATTTGGTGATTTTGGCGACATTTCCAAAAATCACCTCAAAATTTCTACCCTGCAGCATTGTATTACCCACATACTTTTAGGTATCAAGAGAAATCACCCCAAATATGAAAGCCTAGGGTCCTCTGAACAGTTTGATGCCCAATATGTATAGGTGTACCCAAGCACATGGCATACAGGGGCCCCAAAAGGAAGACCCTCATATGGTCTGGCATTTCAGATACTGCAAAATCAACACATTTACATCATTTTGGGGGGGTCAAAAGTAGAAAAAAGTAAGTTCACCCCAGAAATCCATATATTTTCGTAAAGTACACATTCCCATGAATCTAAATTGGGTATGCATGTCTTTGTACTCCAAAGTACCAAGCCGCAAACCATTCCTAAATTTGGTGATTTTGGCGACATTTCCAAAAATCACCTTTTTTGGTCTGTCATTTCAGGTACAGCAAAATCAACACATTTACATTGTTTTTGGGGGGTCAAAAGTAGAAAAAAGTAAGTTCACCCCAGAAAACCATATATTTTCGTAAAGTACACATTCCCACGAATCGAAATTGGGTATGCATGTCTTTGTACTCCAAAGTACCAAGCCGCAAACCATTCCTAAATTTGGTGATTTTGGCAACATTTCCAAAAATCACCTCAAAATTTCTACCCTGCAGCATCGTATTACCCACATAGTTTTAGGTATCAACAGAAATCACCCCAAATATGAAAGCCTAGGGTCCTCTGAACAGTTAAATTGCCCAATATGTATAGGTGTACCCAAGCATGTGGCATACAGGGGCCCCAAAAGGAAGACCCCCATATGGTCTGTCATTTCAGGTACAGCAAAATCAACACATTTACATTGTTTTGGGGGGGCCAAAAGTAGAAAAAAGTAAGTTCACCCCAGAAAACCATATATTTTCGGAAAGAAACATTCCCACGAATCTAAATTGGGTATGCATGTCTTTGTACTCCAAAGTACCAAGCCGCAAACCATTCCTAAATTTGGTAATTTTGGCAACTTTTCCAAAAATCACCTCAAAATTTCTACCCTGCAGCATCATATTACCCACATACTTTTAGGTATCAAGAAAAATCACCCTAAATATGAAAGCTTAGGGTCCTCTGAACAGTTTGATGCCAAATATGTATAGGTGTACCTAAGCATGTGGCATATAGGAGCCTAAAATGAAGACCCCCCCCTCATATGGTCTGTCATTTCAGGTACTGCAAAATCAACACATTTGCATCGTTTTGGGGGCGGCAAAGTTAGAAAAAAATAAGTTCACCCCAGAAAGCCATATATTTTCGGAAAGTACACATTCCCACGAATCTAAATTGGGTATGCACGTCTTTGTACTCCAAAGTACCAAGCCGCAAACCATTCCTAAATTTGGTGATTTTGCTGACATTTCCAAAAATCACCTAAAAATTTCTACCCTGCAGCATCGTATTACCCACATACTTTTAGGTATTAAGAGAAATCACCCCAAATATGAAAGCCTAGGGTCCTCTGAACAGTTTGATGCCCAATATGTGTCTGTGTACCCAAGCATGTGGCATACAGGGGCCCCAAACGAAGACCCCCATATGGTCTGTCATTTCAGATACTGCAAAATCAACACATTTACATCGTTTTGGGGGGGCAAAAGTAGAAAAAAAAGTAGGTTCACCCCAGAAAACCATATATTTTCGGAAAGTACACATTCCCACGAATCTAAATTGGGTATGCATGTCTTTGTACTCCAAAGTACCAAGCCGCACACCATTCCTAAATTTGGTGATTTTGCTGACATTTCCAAAAATCACCTCAAAATTTCTACCCTGCAGCATCGTATTACCCACATAGTTTTAGGTATCAAGAGAAATCACCCCAAATATGAAAGCCTAGGGTCCTCTGAACAGTTTGATGCCCAATATGTATAGGTGTACCCAAGCATGTGGCATACAGGGGCCCCAAAAGGAAGACCCCCATATGGTCTGTCATTTCAGATACTGCAAAATCAACACATTTACATCATTTTGGGGGGGGCAAAAGTAGAAAAAAAGTAGGTTCACCCCAGAAAACCATATATTTTCGGAAAGTACACATTCCCACGAATCTAAATTGGGTATGCATGTCTTTGTACTCCAAAGTACCAAGCCGCAAACCATTCCTAAATTTGGTGATTTTGCTGACATTTCCAAAAATCACCTCAAAATTTCTACCCTGCAGCATCGTATTACCCACATAGTTTTAGGTATCAAGAGAAATCACCCCAAATATGAAAGCCTAGGGTCCTCTGAACAGTTTGATGCCCAATATGTATAGGTGTACCCAAGCACGTGGCATACAGGGGCCCCAAAAGGAAGACCCCCATATGGTCTGTCATTTCAGGTACAGCTAAATCAACACATTTACATTGTTTTGGGGGGGGGGGTCAAAAGTAAAAAAAAGTAAGTTCACCCCAGAAAACCATATATTTTCGGAAAGTACACATTCTCACGAATCTAAATTGGGTATGCATATCTTTGTACTCCAAAGTACCAAGCCGCAAACCATTCCTAAATTTGGTAATTATGGTGACATTTCCAAAAATCACCTCAAAATTTCTAACCTGCAGCATCATATAACCCACATACTTTTAGGTATCAAGATAAATCACCCCAAATATGAAAGCCTAGGGTCCTCTAAACAGTTTGATGCCCAATATGTATAGGTGTACACAAGCACGTGGCATACAGGGGCCCCAAAAGGAAGACCCCCATATGGTCTGTCATTTCAGGTACTGCAAAATCAACACATTTATATTGTTTCGGGGGGCCCAAAGTAGAAAAAATAGGTTCATCCCAGAAAACCATATATTTTCAGAAAGTACACATTCCCACGAATCTAAATTGGGTATGCATGTCTATGTACTCCAAAGTACCAAGCCGCAAACCATTCCTAAATTTGGTGATTTTGCTGACATTTCCAAAAATCACCTCAAAATTTCTAACTTGCAGCATCGTATTACCCACATACTTTTAGGTATCAAGAGAAATCACCCCGAATATGAAAGCATGGGGTCTTCTGAACAGTTTGATGCCCAATATATATTGGTGTACCCAAGCACGTGGCATACAGGGGCCCCAAAACGAAGACCCCCCCATATGGTCTGTCATTTCAGGTACCGCAAATGCAACCCATTTACATCATTTTGAGAGGGGCAAAGTTAGAAAAGAGTAATTTCACCCCAGAACACCATATATTTTTCGGAAAGTACACATTCCCCCGAATACAAATTGGGTATGCATGTTTTTGTACTCCAAAGTACCATACTGCAAAGCTACGCTAAATGCTGTGGTTTTTATGACATTTCTAAAAAATCACCTAAAAATATTGTAATTGGCTGCATTTTTCTCACCCAATTTCTTACATACAATTGTAAAACACCCTAAATATTGATGCCAAGGGTCTACTGAACAGTTTGATGCCCAATATGCAAAGATATACCAAAGCAGCTGGCATGTGCGGACCCCAAATACAAATAGTGCATATGAATTTTCTCGGCTGCCGATTCGCCTTCTGTGAACAAAGACCTTTGACTGCGCATTGTGTGCCACAAGACCCTCCTAACGGCACATGGACCCCCAAAACCATATATATTTGGAAAGTACACATTCTGACTAACCCAAATTTGCTAAAAATGTGTTTGTACTCCAAATGATCAAAGAGCAAATGACGCTAAAAAAATGTAAGGAACAACAATGAAAGCATAAAAATCCCAAAAATCAAATACAATTAGGCAAATCAATAAAATAACAAAATAACTGATCCAACGGTGTGGTTAGTGGTCAAAATGCTTGATCCACTAGTCACACTGGTAAAGCAACAGTTATTTAGGGAATAACAAGAAGGAAACTGGTAAACTGAAGAACTAAAAAAAAAAACTAACAAAGATCCTATAAGTGTGTGTTTGTGTATACATGTGTGTGTTTGTGTATACATGTGTGTACAGCTCTGACAAGTGTATAAGTGTGTGTATATCTGTATGTGACTCTGTAAAATACATAAAAAGCCAGTAAATTAAAAAAAAATATATACCTTTAGTTATATGTGTGCTGTGTATGTGTAAATGCATGTATGTATGTGTGATTGCATGTATGTGTGTGTGTAACTGTGTAAATAGAAGGGCACTTACAGTTTTTTGGAGAAGAAGGGATCAGAAGCAGATCTGCAGAGATCAACAGCAGGAAGTGCGTGGGCGGAGCTTCACACGAGGTCGGTCCAGGAAGAAGCAGCACAGTGGGAGCAGCATTCAGCACACAGGATCAGGTAAGAAGTCGGGTCCTGCGACAATTGCAGCACAGGACCCGACTGGCAGCCCCCTAGGCTAGTTGTTTAGGGGGTGGAGGGGCCAGGAGAACCTCTCTGCACTTTGATTTTTGCAGGAGTGCAGAGAGGCAGCTGATTAAAGAAAGAACGTAGCTCCTACGTTCTTGGCACTTGCAGCCTTTTTTTAAAATAACGTAGGAGCTACGTTCTTGGCAGGGAAAGGGTTAAGGTACAATATTTGGTTATATGGTTGGAAACATTTATTGTTGGAGTCAAGAGTTTCACTATAAATGCTGTAATGCCCATTGTGTATGACAACATTGAATGGACTCCAATTCACATATCACCTCCACCAAACCAAGTGAACCTGAAACAATGCCACCTTCCAGTTGGTCAAAAGGAGATTACAATGGCAACTGAGATGATGGTGGAGGTGAGAGTTTTCAGACTGGTAGTCAGTCTATTCAGTGCCCTAATGTGGCCAGTAAAAGAGACAGATAGCTATTGGTTTTTAACCATTGATTACAGAGAAGTGGATAAAGTAGAGTCTCTTTTGGCCGTATCAGTACAAGAAATGGTAACAGCCGTGGAACAAGTGACTGATGCATTTACCAGTTTGGTTACAAATCAAGGATTGGCTCAAAGTATGACTTTCATGACCATTATATGGACTGGTCCAATCAAAGTTATTCCACAGCTGGTTTTGGACTGTACACAGCACATCACTGGACTGTTTTGTTACTGGATACGTTATGTGCTACTGACTGTTTGTTCAGTTTACTTTGTTATAAGGAAAAAGACTGTTTTTCAGTTGTGGGAAAAGGACACAAGTGCTCTGCAAACTGCTATGGAAGAAAAACAATTCCTTGTACTGTACACTGCCCTGCAACCCGATGAAGGAACTATTATGGATGTACCTGTCACAATCGGGACTGATTTAGCAATATCTGGATGGGTAAATGGTAACGAAATGAACTTGTGTGCAGCTTTTTCAGAGAAACTCACTTTCCAGAAGTGGAAATTGTATCTACAAGTAAGGGGGGGAGTGTCAAGTAAATCTCAAGTGTCACAGCAGATGTCTGGATTAGTTGGATGCGATAACTTTGAGCAACCCGTACTGACACTTTCTCCATCTACCATAAAGGAAGCAGTGACATCGGAGGACTTCATTTTATTGTTTACAGATAGATCTGCCACTATTATTGCTGCCAGACAATGACACATCTGGACTACAGCTGCTTTCCAACCTACAGCCCATCCAACTGGAGTGGGTGGATCTAGTCAATATGCTGAATTAATGGCAGTAGTTTCTGTACTGGAGGAAACACAAGGTTTGTTGAATATATATACAGATGAATGGACAGTGTTCAAAGCTTTGACTGTGATACATATTATAGGCCAATGGATACATGAGCACTCTGGACATCAAGTGGTTCAAGGCGCTATGGACTATGCAAAGCATAAAGGAATACCTTTAATCACTGTACTTGCTAAAGACATTGTGCAACAATGCCCTGTATGTCAGAAAGTAAAGAAAAGATATTCATTACATAAACTTTCTAGAGTATATGGAACACTACTGACAATGGGACTAATTTTACTGGAGTATATTGGGTGTTTCTTATATCATATTATCCGCAAGACACAGGATTAACTGAATACATTAATGGTTTGTTAAAACAGCAGGTTAAACTTTTGGCTCCAACTCATACACTCAGGGGGGTGGAACAAGGTACTGTTATGGGTGGATAATGGGATCATGGAATATACTGCTGAGAGAAAATGTGTGTTTCAAGCTAGTAATGATAGTGTGGAATGGGAAACTGAACCTGTTTGTGAGAAAGGTCTCTTATATGTGCAGGGGGTTATGTAACATCTTTTTGGATGTGTGTGAAGAAGATACTAATCTTGTTTTATCTTCCAGCCTACTATGAATAGAGAGGTCAATATCCTAAAAACATGGCTGGCAAAATGGTTATACCTTTTCTGATGATTTGTGTGCTCTGATGTGATATAACGTTTGGTTTATGGCAAGAGAACTCGATTCTACAAATGCTTATACAGACTGCAAAGCAGCAAAATGAATCTAATTATTGGGGGCATTGTTAACATGGACTGAACTAAAGGACTCAGCTGTGGTGATCTGCGCTCAGCCTAATACTGTTTAGTTTGTAAAATGCATCAATCCTTTCATGTGGATGTGCCAATCATCCAAGGTAATCTGCACAGTCGATCAGCGAAAGGAGAGCACTTCAGATGCAGATTTACTGCTTAAACTTCTTTATTTATTTAACTGCCAGACACAACATGTTTCAGGCCATCACTTGAGAAAGGGCTGTGATGGCCTGAAACATGTCGTGTCTGGCAGTTAAATAAATAAAGAAGTTTAAGCAGTAAATCTGCATCTGAAGTGCTCTCCTTTCGCTGATCGACTGTGAACTAAAGGACTGTTCTTAATTTCTCTTCAGTGGTTAATGCTTCATGGATGGATTATTGGAAGTAAAATCATATGAAAACACTTGCTTATTGGACTATGAAAGAAACAAATTTGGTGGATAAACAAAGTTTTCCATAGAATAAGACACCAATTATTTACTACTGATGATATGATATGGACTTGGTTTGCATCTTGGACAGGGTGGGGCATGACATTCTGAACAAGTGGGTGCATGTACCTTCATCTCTGATAATGCGGATATCATTCTATGCCACATTGAGTAGGTTAAACTGTTGTAGGAAAAATCTAGAGCTATTGCTAAGGATGGTCAATTATTTATTTTATGCTTATGTTTGGCTTTTTCTATTATTTTGAAACTGATTTAATGTATCAAGGCTAGTACCATATCTGACAAGCGTCAGCTATTGCCCATATGTGCCAATGCTTTTGAATTGAATTCCTATCATACTTCTCTGTGAATCAAGGGGTGGAATGTAAGGAAAATGAGTGATTCACAGAGCAGAAGATAGAGAGAATAGAACAACACCTTAAAGATGGCGTCTAGAGCTTTTGGCAATTCAAGGAATGTGACACTGGTTAATGCTTGATTTTCACCATATATAGTATGCTAAGTGTAGTTTTTACCATATATAGTATGCTAGCTGCTAAAATGTATAAATCTTCTTATATCCTGTGTGGGGGAAACATATATAAAGCTTCATTTGGGGGGAGGCTCTTTGACTTCTGCCTGGACTTCAGAGTGCCTGGTTATGTTGGAATTGCTGCTGAGCCATTTTATGGAGGGGTCCCTCAGCTAAGTATCAATAAATCTCTTATGTTTGTTTTACTTGTGTGTGTCAGTTTAATCACTCTACAGACTGAACAAGAGCCCATCACAATACACTGCCTCTTTTACTTTATAGTAAGAAAATGTAAAATATATTACTTTAGCAGAGAGCAGAGACAGAAACTTTTTCAGAATGAATTTTGTGATATTTATTCCAGAAACAATATAAAGAAATTTTAATTTTAAAGATAAATCTCTCAGGTCAAAATTCTTTCTTGCCCCTAGCCTGAGATGCTCAATACAAAGGAGGACAATGGAATGCAAACAGAGCCAAGCCTATGATTGAACCACATGACTGGCAAATAACCAATAATACCCAGTTAAATGTTGCCTAACGTAAAAAAAAAAACTGTAGTAAATGATTACATCACATGAGGGGACTCTACACTAACATATGTAGTAACTTAAATCCAAAGTGAATAGAAGAATATAAACTGTCAATATAAATAATTAAATAAGAAGTGTATATTCCAAGTGGGACAGCACAAAAATACATTTTTCTTTTTTGATTATTCTTCTTAAAACTATTTCATATAAAATGCATCATCAAGAAATAAGACATTTTCTAAATATAATCAGTTAAGAATTCTGACCTGTTTCAGAAGTAATCAAGTAACTATTTACTATATGCTCAAGAAGATAGAAAGGCGGCACTCCGTTTAAAAAGAATGGTGGTTTATTGCAACAGGTCCCAAACCAACATCACCTGATGCGTTTCAGGAACAACTCCCTTAATCATAGGTTTACAAGTACAATTGTGTCACTTCCTTAAATAGGCCCTACAACAGCTGCCTTTCCAGGAATTGTATGGAAATACAATGTCAAAAACCATATATTATCTTCCCAATGTATCTTGTATTAAAGGAACAATGTAAATACCTAGATATAAAACACTCTTTAAGTAAATTACAAGTTTCTGCTGGAATAAGCGTAGGGGCAATATATTAAATACATAGTAAAAAGATGGAGCATAAAATGTGCCAGTATTAATACATATATGAATATATGTGGACTATTGTGAGTTAAAGGAGAAGGAAACCCCCTGGGCGCAAAAACACTCCCCCCTCCCCTGTGTTGCTTCCCCTCCCTCCTCCCCCCTGGCCTACCTGTCCCGCTGGGCAAATGCCCCTAACTTGTTACTTACCCCTCTGCGCAGGTCCAGTCCACAGAGTTCACAGACGCCATCTTCTTCCACACGATCTTCTTCCTGCTTTGACCGGCGTTTTTGGCGCATGTGCAGTAGGAGCATTTCGCCGGTACGGATCTACTGCGCATGCGCCACAAGTCACAAAGTTTTCCGATTTCACTTTGTGACTTTTGGCGCATGCGCAGTAGATCCATACCGGCGAAATGCTCCTACTGCGCATGCGCCGGTCAAAGCAGGAAGAAGATCGCTTGGAAGAAGATGGCGTCTGTGAACTCCGTGGACTGGACCTGCGCAGAGGGGTAAGTAACAAGTTAGGGGCATTTGCCCAGCGGGACAGGTAGGCCAGGAGGGAGGAGGGAAGGGAAGCAACACAGGGGAGGGGGGGGTTTGCACCCAGGGGGTTTCCTTCTCCTTTAACCTAGCTACAAGACCATTATGTTAGTGTTAATATTAAATGTTTTAGGGTGATCATAAACTGTCGCCTATCCCCTATATCAATATAAGTACATAAGGTCATGTCTCGTATTTAGACCTTTTGGTGTTCTGGTATCAAGTTCCAAAATCCAAAATACCACTCTTAAATTCAAGTGGCGCAAGGTATGACCTTCTCTCAGAGGAGTCTTCATCTGCTCTATAACCTTCACATCCAGGTCTTGTATGCCTCTAGGGGAACATAGTAAGAGGTAGTTTCAGACATGTAGAATTCAGTGGTAAGCTGGCAGAAAAACTGGACTTCACTCCAAAATAGATGCAAATTAAAAGTTAATTTGCATCTATTTTTGGTGTGAAGTCCATTTTTTGTGCCAGCTTACCACTGAATTCTACATAGAATGGAGCAACCCAAGTACTGTTTCATGCAACACTTGCATTCCAATAGATATACTATCCGCTTAGAGTTACAGTTATAAAATCCTTTGCCTTGATAGGTCAGACCTGTAGCATTAGATGTAAAACCACTGCTTATATCAATTACCCTACAGGTTTTACACTTTGCAGATCCACACTTAAATGTGCCTTCAGAGGAAAGCCAATCACCTCTCTGTTTGGGTACAGTCGAAGAGACTATGCTAGGTGCTAGTATATTGCCCAACGTGGGGGCTTTTTTGGACACAAATTTAATTTCATTGGAAGATAATACTTCATGTAGTTTTTCGTCACCACCCAAAATCGGGAGGTATCTCTTAACAACTTTGCAAATTTGGTTGTATTCTTCACTATACTCTATCACAAAATAAATTCTTTTATTTTGACGAAAATAAGTATTCTTATTTTGTTTATTTTTGTCTGTGTTTTTCCTTTCTGGGACTAACTTACTGGCTTTGTCGTTAGAGTTATTGATAAGGTCCTTAGAATAACCCCTTCTATGCAGTCTTTGAGACAGTTCTCTTGACTGTGAAAGGAGCCTGTCTGACTACAGTTTCTGTGATAACCTACAAATTGGCTATACAGAATTCTCCGCAGGGTGTGTTTTGGGTGGCAATTATTGGCTTTCAGTATAGTATTTCCTGCTGTGGGCTTATGGAAAATCTCAGATTCGATCCTTCCCTGGTCTCCATTAACTATTAGCTTCAAGTCCAAAAAGTTGATCTCATTAATGTGATATTCTAAAGAAAATTTTAAATTAAGCTTGTTGTCATTTAAATAATTTTGAAAATCCACTATCAAATCAAGGTGACCACCCCAATAAATTAGAGGTTGTCTATAAAGCGACCATATCAAATTATGTGACTACGATAGGGGTTATAACATCCAAGGATGCGTGACCGCTCCCACCAACCCATGTATAGGTTGGCATAGGTGGGGGCAAAAGATGCCCCCATGGCAGTCCCGCATCTCTGGAGATAGAAACCCCCATCAAAGTAAAAGAAATTATGAGTGAGTAAAAATTCCAAAGTCAATATAGTGAAATCAATGAAATCTTGTGTAAATTGGTATGACATATATATTTCTGCTATAGCACTCAAACGCATATTGTGTGGTACAGAAGAATATAAGGTCTTGACATCCATAGAAATCCAACAATAGTCACCTAGCCAGGTAATTTATTTTACTTTGGACAATTGGTGACCAGACTCTCTTAAGTAAGAGTGTAAGCATAAAACTAGGGGTTTAAGGCTAAAATCCACCCAATACTGGCCACAATGGGTCTTCCCTCTGGTGAAGTTAGCAGATTTGCGGATTTTGGGAAGGTGATGGAACATGGGGACCACTGGGGAGGGATACATGATGAAATAAGACATGTTATAAATATAATCAGTTAAGAATTCTATATTCCTCTCGGCATCTGTTTCTTTTTATTCTCTTATCATACAAGAGTGAGAAGTCTGATTTTGAATGCCAGTTGGCTCTAATATAGCCTTTGCGCGGTGCTCCCCTAAAACATGTACAAGGGCTGACTGTTTTAAAATCACTAGAAATCCTATCCCTCACATGCAGGATTTGTGCCAAAGTCAGTTATTTTGTTAGATTGTGTTTGTGCTGGAATCAGTTGTGTGAGCTCTAACACATGCTAGGAAAGGGCAAGTCCCCAAAAAGATACTTAGGCCTACGCTGTTACTCAAAATCAGACTCCCAACTCTTGCATAAAGATAGATGAATCTGATTTTATGTTTCAAATGGTCTCTCATTTGTGAGTAATTCTGTTTAAAACTTACATTAGTTGAAAGATTTGCTTTTGCTCCCTATATCCTTGAGCAGGTACAGTATGGCATACACAGGCAGAGTATGGCAGCCACAGTATGGAACACATAGGCACAGTAGGGCAGGCAGAATATGGCACACACAAGCAGAATATGGCACACATAGGTAGGGTAGAGCAGGCACAGGTAGAGTAGGGTAGAAGACAGGGAAACCTTTCAGGACCACATTAACAGTGACACAGCTCTGCTCTTACAGTGTGTCTGAGGTGTGAAGAGGTGAACAATGTGGGTGCTGACAGTCTGAGGGGTGATCAATGCAGGGTTTTAGAGGTGTGAACAAAGCAGCTCCGAACGGGTGTGAACAATACATAGAATTAGGCGAGGGCCACATGGGGGCCAAAAACAGGTAGGCAATGTGTGATTTTATTTCACATTTGGAATGAAACATGTTATTTGTGGACTTTTTATTTATTTATTAAATTGCTGAGATTAAATATATTTTAGTGTCACTGTTTTACATGTTCAATGAGCTAGAACCACTCATTCACTATAATGGTAGTTACAATAGCCCAGACAATTAGTTGTTTGTATAAAGATAACTGGTCCTGTAAATTCTTTGACATACTGTATAAAGAAATCTTTCTCTTCTGCAGTAAAGGGCAAAGAGCAGAGGCTCGCCATCCTGCACAGGCGGCCTCAGGGTGACACTTGTTTCATTTAAAAATATACAAGCAGTGAGAAAGATGGGTATAATCACTGCAGCACAAAAGGGTATGCATCAGATGTTCCTTAGTAATATCTCCTTTACTGCTAATTTGCATAAATGCATTACAAGGTTAGTTTTATATATGAAATTGTTATGAATCTTATAATTTAAAAGGAAAATACACTCCACCCCTTACAGTTCCACTAATATACCCAAATCCCAAAATTCCACATCACATTAGTTATAAAATGCTACTCACTTCCTCCTGAGTGTAATCTTAGGCCACACCTTGATTTGGGTTACTGATTTACTCTTTATTCAGGATAAAAAGGGCAACGTTTTCCCTGCTGAATTACTAAAAAGCTTCCCACTAATGGACAGAAGCTGTGTGAAACAATCTATGTCCTGCAGTGTCTGTTGTAGAAACACATTGATTTTTACCAGATACGAGTGAAAGGGTAAATGCCCCTAATGATGGTTGTGTTTATTGCGGGACACTCTCTTGTGAAACAGCCTTTAAATTATGTGTAGCATCCACTAAAATATTTAGAGGTGTTTCTTCTGTAATTGTGTACATTTATTAATGGAATACTGCATTGGCTATTAATGCCTTCAATTTAATCATGTGATTTCTGAGTATTTCCTTGATTGTTGTGTATATTAATATTTATATAACATTGCCTGTTCAGTGCAAACATAGTTTTAATGCCTATATTTAAGTACTTGTGACATCATAGGAAAAAGGGCTTCAAGCAATATTCAGGGGTGAACAGATTAAAACTAGGGCATAAACAGTCACACCAGGGCTTTTTCATATAGGAAACTTTGTAACAAATGTTGACATTATTAAGCCTGCCTATTTTCCAGTAATGATATAAGTTCAGAGGTATTAATACTATGAATATTTAACATTCATGCAATAAACAAGTACATAGTAATTAAAATGCTAAATTGTATGCAAATTGCTAACATTAAAAGTAATTTGTGTGCTGTGTTTTAGTAGGTGTGGATGAAAACTGTATAATGAATATATTGTTTAACGATATATCTGGCAATGAGGTCTGCAAGTAGGCGGTAAATTGCAAGAGAAGAAAGAGAGAAGCCACTTTCCAGGACCTAGAACTGTCTATCCAAAAGCCTATGTTGTTCTGCCTTCTGTGTATATTGCAAACATGTATTAAATATTAACTCTGATGTTGCATGACCCCAAAAATAACAGTCTAGACAGAAAGCAGACACCAAAAACCTATCAACAGCTGTTTGACTTTGGATATCCTGATCTATCTTGAGTGGGTCATCAGGCAAACTTTATTTTTAGTGGTGCATAAATTAATTAGGTGCATTTAATAACCAAAAAATCATTAGATTTCCCCTTTAATATCAAGGCAATGCGCCAGGGAAGCTCTTAATAGTTCAGAGGGCCATAACAGGCTATTATCCTTGTGTAATGCTATTACAGAACCAATTAGGTACCATTATGCTGTTTTGGCCTCTCTTTTTCTGTTTATGCGATGTGATCCAATCACTAGCCTCTGACTTGTTCCAGGCTTGGGTACCTCAGCGTTTGCATAGAGCCGGGAGCTCTTATCTATCTCTCCCTGCCTCCCTCCATTCCTCCCCTCCCAGCATCGCTGTTAGTCTCTGGTGCCCTTTAAAAAGTAATTGCTAGGGTCCCACTGCATAATATTTACAGGGGAAAGAGACCATAAATCCAGGGACCCCATGCTGTGAACAAAATCAAACTTTGTCTGTGCTGCAAAACGTATCTCCGCGATAAGCGCCCCTAAAATCACCCACACTGTCAATTAGAGGACTGATTGCTAGTTACGTGCCAGCAGCTCGGATCCTCTGGGCACCCAGAAAATCTCTGCCAGAGACAATAGGGGAAGAGGTGGGGTAGCTACGTTCACAGGGAAACAAGCTTTGGGGTCTATATTGTACTTCTCTCATATAAGGGTACCCCGATAACCTTCCTCTTATCCTCTTAAATGGCACAGTGGTCCACCCAGAACCCCCACTGTCATTGTCATAAACCCTCTTGTTACAGACAGGACGAAAAGGCTAACACACATTTCACTTAATAAGAAATGGTCCCTTTCTAATTTTAGAACCCAGCAGTAACATGTAACCAGGGAAACAACGATAATTCTAAACCCTCAAGATTTCCCCTCAAGTATCAACTCAACGATCAAGTCCAGTAGCTCCCCCTGGCCCAGAGCACCACAAGAGGAAGCCTTTGAAACTGCTTCTGTAGAAGTGACGTGCTGTACCTCGTGACTCATTTGTGGGACCTGGCAGACCTATCCACATTATTGACTGAACTGCGCGTTGCAAATAATCCGATTAGGGCCAATTATGCGTGAGATTATAAAGGCAAATTCTGGAAGGCAAAACGAGCAGTGCCAGTCGTATTCTCACAATTGCCTGTTCTTTAAGAGCCGGAGTCCTTCTACAGTTCAGCACTGCAAGTCGGACAGCGCCTTCTCCTCAGCTGCACTTGGGCTCCAATTTCTAATCCTAGAACCTAGTTCAGTCCATTATATTTTGTCCCACAGCGCCGAGCTGTGGTCCTACTTCATCTAAATTCTAACTCGTATTTCTGGACTAGCATATTCCTTATTACAGCCAGCTCCCTGCTCCTTTTGGTCACCACCTTCCAAGTTGTTTTATCTGCCGATTATTATCTGTCTAGAAGTAAACCAGTACTCAGTAGGTCACAGATCGACGTGCCGGTTAATTCCTATGTAGCCTTTTAGGAATCACTACTGCAAATCCAGCCATTGATTTCCAGCAAGCAAGTTCCTAGGCTCTGTACAATTTAGGAGCCTGAGTCCAACGCACTGCCTCCAGGTAACCAATTTTTGCTATTTACTTTAGGGTGAAGACACAGAGAGCTACTAGTAGCAGGTACTTGTCATGGCTACAAAATAGAAAATAGTGATAATTGGCTTTAAAGCAATTGGCAGTATTGTCTATGACATGGTATTTTGTAGCCACAAAAAAAGTAGCTCTGGAGCGAATTGATTGTGTGTGTTACATTCCCTGCTCTTGGGCGGGTTAGTACAGTGCACAGTCTGTATTAAATTGTGCAGCTTTGTATATATATATATATATATATATATATATATATATATATATATATATATATATATATATATATATATATATATATATATATATATATATTATCGTTTACTTGTTGTTTATATATTAAAGTAACCTAGGACAATTCTAAGAAACATATCTTACTTTAGATGAAATGATGAATCTTTCTTTGTTTTTGCAAACATTCTATAAACTAACATTGAGCTTCGGTGACACTGGGGTCTCTTTATACGAAATGTATCTTTGATTTTAACCAAGTTTGGGAAGCCATTCCTAACAATCTCATCAATTAATCACATCCATTTCCTCTCTAATCTTTCCCACTTTGACTCTCTGTTCTAAGCTATGGCACGATGCATCCCAAAGGCAACTTGTAGGATTTATTGGGACTATACCTGAGTTTAAGATATATATCCAAATATTTATTTATAAGGATGTGGTGCTTTATTTTGTATCTGCTGTAGTTTATGTCAGTATACACTTCAGTATTTATTTGGAACACGGGCCGGCAGATTAGATAAATACAGAGTACGGAGGACATTTTTGCTTTTTGCCAGGGTGCATTCCATTATAAAAGAAGTGGTTTTTGGGACTGCTTCCACAAACAAATGTTTTGACTAGTCTTGATTGTGCCTTGTGTCTAAAGTGAATTACAACATAGTGGAAACGTGCTCCTTTATTAGCGCCGCATCAAGATTTGTGTCACAACCTAGTATCAAGTCTGCTATATCGCAAAGTATATAAAAAAAAACTTTGGTCTCGCGTACCATTTATGTCTGAGTATGTCTGTAGAGGTTGTATCCAGTATGCAAATGATTGTGAGTCAGAACACTGTAAGCTTCTGTTCTCTGCTGCACACTCTTTTATGTTTACTAACTTTGTCCTTCTGTAATTTCTAGGTGCAGCTCGGGGAACATGTTTTATTTTCACTGCCCCCCTCATCTGGAAGGTGAGTCCTCAACTTTTTCATGCCTGCATCATGTACACTTTTTTCTCTTCTATAACAGTGACTTGTTTTACACGTTTTCAGTTAGGTACCGGCATAGATTTATTAACATAGACCCACAATCATACCCAGGCTACCCAGCATTGAATCTTTCCTACAATTCAACTGCTCAACCCAGCTTTACTCTATCCCGGTTAGGTAGATACCAACGTAGATTATTAGCACCTACCCACAAACACAGCCAACGCTGAACCCCTCGTTACTACATTCTGACCTGTGCTCTTGTGTTTAGCTGGTAGAGTTGCTGATTACTCATAGAGCTGTTTGTCCCTCTGTCGTACAAGGCTCTCTAATGTTGCATAAAATATGAAGCAAAGCTTTAGCGAGCCCTCCATTCTTTCCAGTAAAAGGCTGGGGGAGGTAAATGGATGTCTGCAGGGCGAAGTCTGCTTCTCCCACCTGCTCCCCGGAGCCTGAGGGCAGAGGAGCCAAATCTGGCTGCACAGATGTTCAGTGTCCGGGGCCCTGTCGGGCCCTCCCACATCTGACACTGACTGTGCCTCAAAACAACAATCTTTAATGAGGTTTGCAAACATCATGTAAACATGAAAAGATCCTAGAAGCCCTCCGGCGGTGGGGTCAGCAGCAAATAACCCACGGCACGCAAGGGGTTAAATTATTCGAAAATTAGCTATCCCATATCCTGCCATGGGCACTAACAGAAGAAAACAGCAAGCTGCTAATGAATAAACATTATCAATTATGGGCTTTAATTAAATATTTGGGCATTTAGAGAATGCGTGGACGGGTTTCTGTTATACAGAAGAATGTCCCAATTACAAGGACGTCTGTTTTTTTATTACTTGTATGCAACGATCCATTTCTACTGGTCGGGAAAAAGCTTTCACGTCGTTATTTCACGTATTTCACACGATATTTAGGCCCAGGAGACGCGAAAAGTACACATAGGCATTCAATAGGAGGATCTACATACAGTGAAGAATTATTCGTTTTGATACAATTAGGCGGTTGTTCGTAGATACACGTCCTTCTCGATCTCTTTCGTATAGTTTTTTTGTTTTTAATTAAATGAACGAAATATATAAAGATAAATACAGTTTCGCGCATTCTGCATGTCTATTTCTTCTATAAAAATACACCCTGGTGCATATTTGTATAGTGTTTTTATCCATCGATCTATCTGTATATACTGAAAGTCTGCTGGTTAAACCCATTTATTAATAGAAGTCGGTATGGGATTTTCTTTGAGTTGCCATTGTTCCGAATGTTATGGTGCAGTTTAGAAGTAAATGTCTGGTACTATATATCTATGGTTGAGAGGAGGTTCACTGGCATCCAGATCTAAATGAGAGATTAATGCAGAGAATCGCATATGGGGGGGGGGCGAGGTATTTATTTAATATTTAGGATGGGCATGAGGTGTATTTAAAATGTAGTGCCTTGAGGCTAAGGGGTGAACGCAGATGGGACATTCCAGTTTGCAGGCTTTTCTCTCAAAGTACAGAGTTAATGAGCGGCTAGTTACAAGTGGAAACACACTGTCTCATACAGTCAGAAAGAGAGATATTTCCACTTTTCTGTTATAATAATTTAGTTGTGCGACTATTCAAATTAACATAGACTGTTTTGTTGTTCTACATTCGAAAAGAACCTCTGACTGCTTTGGCCTGGCTTCTGTGGGCTGCAGAAAATGAAGCCACTGATCAGAGGGTTATCCTTTGCAGAACAGCTGGATATTCTGCAGTGAATGATGACCCGATGATACTTAACTAAGTACTATTGTTAGTTAACAATTTTTTTAAATTGAGCAGGCAGATTTGGATAGGTATCGGTGGTAGGTATTAGTGCTGATTACATGGAAATTTTGTAAAATAACAGATTTAAAATGTTAATTGGGGTTACCTGAGCTCACCCTCCTGCCCCCCCCTTCTCTCTCAGTAGGTTCGCCTCCTTTTGGGGCTCACTCTGCCTCAGAGTTTGACGATGGCTTTCTGCGCAGAAAACAACGGAGGAACCGAACCACATTCACACTGCAACAGGTACCTGCAACGATTTAGCAGCCAGCGATCCCCACTTTGCAATGGTGTGCCAGCGAAACAAAGACTTTCGGCTTTCAAGCGATCTTGGACGTCCAGTCCATAGATATTCATTCCATCTGAGCTCCCTGAGCTTGGCTGGAGGTCTGTTGATTTTTTAAACTAATTTAAACCTAACCCTTCATAGCTTTTAGATCTTACATTTCCTAAATGAAAGAAATTGTAAGAAACAACGTTCACTATATGTATAAATGGATTACAAACGATCACTGTTTTAAACATATTTGTATCTGTAATAACTACTGAAAGCAATTTCTAAGACTCAGACACAGTTTGAACATTGGACTCTCCTAGAGGTGCTGCTTACTCAAAAACCTAGGGGGCAGGCCTTTAAAGGGATACTGTCATGGGAAAAAAAAAATTTTTCAAAACGCATCAGTTAATAGTGCTGCTCCAGTAGAATTCTGCACTGTAATCCATTTCTCAAAAGAGCAAACAGATTTTTTTATATTCAATTTTGAAATCTGACATGGGGCTAGACATTTTGTCAATTTCCCAGCTGCCCCATGTCATGTGACTTGTGCCTGCACTTTAGAAGAGAAATGCTTTCTGGCAGGCAGCTGTTTTTCCTTCTCAATGTAACTGAATGTGTCTCAGTGGGACATGGGTTTTACCATTGAGTGCTGTTCTTAGATCTACCAGGCAGCTGTTATCTTGTGTTAGGGAGCTGCTATCTGGTTACCTTCCCATTGTTCTTTTGTTTGGCTGCTGGGGGGTAAAAGGGAGGGGGGTGATATCACTCCAACTTGCAGTACAGCAGTAAAGAGTGATTGAAGTTTAACAGAGCACAAGTCACATGACTTGGGGCAGCTGGGAAATTGACAATATGTCTAGCCCCATGTCAGATTTCAAAATTGAATGTAAAAAAATCTGTTTGCTCTTTTGAGAAATGGATTTCAGTGCAGAATTCTGCTGGAGCAGCGCTATTAACCGATTTATTTTGAAAAACAATTTTTTTACCATGACAGTATCCCTTTAACTACAGCTATCCTGAGGACTCCTAGCAAGAGGAATGAAAGTTCACTAGAAACATGTGTATAATGTTAATTTAGCCTAGAACATTTATACTTATAAAAATAACCTATATTCAAAAAGTCCTGTTATTGTTTTCTTGTAAGGGCTTTTTGGGGGCAGTTCATGAAAATCTAAGCTCCAAATAAACAAAACAAATTGGGGGATGTTGTTTAGAGAACAGTTAGAAAAGATAATTGAACACAGCATAGGTGAATGTCAGGTCAAATTAATCTTGCTTTGCACTTTTTGCATTAGTGGTGCTTTAAAAATATTGGATAGGTTTGTATTGCACAGGCACTACCCAGTCAGTGTATTTCAGGTGATTAGAAAAAACTTCAAAACTGGGCAAATGATCTAGGAGGGAATGAGCAAGACCAGACTCACAGGAGAAGTGCCCATGTCATTCTGCATGTTGCCATACTGGACAGGACTTTAACACTTTTTTTTACAAATGTGCAAATGTTGATTAAAATCCTGCTGGAATCTTCAATGTCATTTTACATTGCTTTCATACCTTTTCCTTTGCTGGTGATGCTAGGGGCTGAATATTAAAGGAACAGTAACACCAAAAAATCAAAGTGTTTCAAAGGAATGACAATATAAAGTACTGTTGTCCTGCATTGGTAAAACAGTGTGTTTACTTCAGCAACACTACTATTGTTTACATAAACAAGATGCTGTGTAGCCACGAGGGCAGCCATTCAAACACCGTGTATCCTGTGCCTTTTCTCCTTTTTCAGCTTTGAATGGCTGTCCCCATAACTACACAGCAGCTTGTTAATATAAACTATTGTAGAGTTTCTGAAGCAAATAAACCAGTTTTACCAGTAGAAGGAAACACTAGATTATATTACCATTCTTTTAAAACACTTTCTTTTTTTGTTGTTACTTGTCCTTTAATAAATAGGGGCCTGTTTATGAATATTCAATTTTTTTTTAATTTTTTTCATGAATCATATTGTTTCTCCAAAAATTATTGTTTTATTATTTATCTAAAACTTAAAAAAAAAAATCAGATTTATTAAGTGTAAAATCCTAATACAAAACTTCAGAAAGTAAAAGTGATCAAGGTCCTATAATAGTCCTATAGAAGAACTGTGATGATCCAATTGTACCTTTTATAGACATTCAGGTTTTCATATCTTTTAGTTTAGCTTTTTTTTTTCATTTGTACATTTTATACTCAAATCTTTTAATAAATTACAAGACATTCGTGATTTTAGAACATTTAATTGCAGTTTAAAAAAAAAAAACGCTAAAACCACTACAATACAATTGTTGAGGAATGGACCTTCCCAAGTACACAGGGTACACGGAAAAGGAGCAGACGTTCCTAGCAAATCACAACATCCAGAAAAATATTTGTGCAATTCTTGCCATTGTCATAACATTTCACTGAATCAGTGCTTACTATTTGCATTAACATGACAGATGCATATTACAATGATATTGGTTCTATTTACTCAGTTCTATAGATTTTCTATTTACTCAGTTCTTGATGTTTGGGAGACATTTTGTTGCCAGTTCTTTGCACCATACAAGCAGTGTTCTAAAAAGGGTAAAATTTGCCACATCTACAATATATGGCATCTTTTTTTTGTGTTCTATGAGCACTACTTTTCAATTGCTAGGGTATAAAGAGAGAGAGACTACACACACAGAAAACAGATTTCTGCCCATAAAAGAATGTACATTCTGCTTGTATGCAATTGGTCAAATTTAAAAACTATACTTTTCAGGGATAGGCAGCTGACACCATGGACATTTGGAACAGTTGGAACTATATTTGCATTACAAAATACAGTATCTGCAACAATGATTCATGTTTGATGTTTAAATGTTATATGTGATTCATTTGTCATGGAAAAATACTTGTGAACACATTCAGTGAAGACAAAAACTTTTTTTTAATGGAAAAACACCTGAAACTGAAAAGATAATACAAAGTAAATAACCGGGCATATATACATTGATTTATTAGAAGCCAGCAAGCTTATGATTAGGAAAGGGGTTGCAGGGGTAGTAAGTCTGGAACTCAAAGGTCCAGCATAAAGACTATGAAGATTTTCATTCATCCAGGTCATGGTATATCTAGTATAGGTAAATCTAAAAACAACTGGACGATTACTCAGCAAGTCCAGTTGTTTTTAGATTTACCTATACTAGATAGTCCAGCATAAAGGTTCACTACACAATACACAGCAGCTAATTCAGATGGTTCTAATCACTGGCCAATATATTTTTACTGTTAAATAATATAAATAATAGAGGTAGGAATAAGATGTACTGATCTTTTCTGACATTAAATTGTAAGCAAGATTGAAAAGTAAGGAACACTTCTATTAAGTGCATGTTGCTCATTAAATTAAATGCAGTCAGTGCAGCCCTTCTAGCTGTGATTTCTAGAAGTGTCATTGGTTTCTCACAAGACATGGTAATGTAACTGTGATACAAAACAATGTCCAACCAATGTCCAATTTCATAGTGCAGTAAGGGAAATAGTGCAGTCATTAAAAAAAACATCTGTTCCAGCACAATTATAGATTTTTTTTTTTACTTAAATGGCAAATATTAAAAGGAATGTTATAAACATTTTTCATTTATTGCAAATTATACATGCATTTAATATTTGCAGAAGATAGTGCAAGGTTGGTAGAAAACAAGAGGAAACGTTCCTGGTATATGCCACTTTTCTTGCTGCCAATCACCTGCTAGAGAGCAGAAGTAATGTAGAGCAATGTTAGCAGCCAGCATAATTAAGGAAAGAATATGTAGTTTATCTTTACCTTGTTAAAACCCACTCCCTGTAAAGCTCTCTTCCCTACCAATATCACCTTGTGCTGTTTGCTTTAAAATCTCCTTGTAATTAGCCGGGGAAAACCTTGCACTGCTAATATTCTGTCTGTTTCCTTGCAGCTGGAAGCCCTGGAAGCTGTGTTTGCCCAGACACACTATCCTGATGTGTTTACCAGAGAAGAACTTGCAATGAAAATTAACCTCACTGAAGCCAGAGTACAGGTACATAACACAGATTAAAGAGGAGCACGGTGGGAATGGAGGTCATTTGTCCTTAAAAAAACTGACAGTAAAAGCACTATATTTGCAGGAATTAATAATGTTGTGGTTTTTGCTTTGAGTTTAAAGCCATGTGGGCCTGAAGCACCTGACACAGTATGGGTTAAAGGCTGTTTCCATTAATGAATTAAATTATTAAAACATATAATAAATTGAGTTAAAGTCCAGCAAATATATCTAAAGAAGCTCTTTAATCTTCATTTAGATCTACTGATCTACTGCTTCAAATACCTGTAAATAAACCTTAAATGTTTTGCAGTGTCACATAGATTAGGCATTCAGGCTTCTACTGAATATGTAAGTCTGAATGGAATTGTTTTTGAATAATGCATAAAGATAGCTGATACATATATCAGCTGATACATGTTTGTGGGTTTAAACACTGCTTTGGTGCTGTTTTGCACTTAAATTATTTTGCTCATAGATTATTGGAAAATACAACAATTTAGAAAATATCAGGAATCACATGAGACTCATGTCTTAATAGTTTTTTTTTTAGTAGATTTAAGGTATTGTGATCCAAATTTCCTTCTTAGGATACCCTGGATCCCAAGCATTTTGGATCTATAAATAATATTTGGCCAAACCATTGTTACATAGTATTGGCACAGTGATGCAGCCTTTGTCTGCTGAACCTCTGCCTCTGCAGGCCCAGGTGTATAATCTGATCATGGGTCCCAAAGCTAAAGGTGGACCTTCCAAACAAGTGGATCTCACCCCGATATGCCCAACTTGAGTTGGATGATATCGGGCCGGTCACAATGAGCAAAATATGGTCAGATCGAGGATCACATCAACGAACTGATGTGGCACTCGATCTGCCTGGATTTTTAAACCTGCCCGGAAGCCCACCAGAGGGCTCCATATACTGCCCAATAACTTAATCGCTTAATACTTTAACGGTGGTATCAGTCTAATGTGGTCCTGTGTGTGGGTGGCCAAATCAAATGCAGGCTTCACCAAATGAGCGGATTGGGCAGTTTATGACAATTTGTGCAGGCCTATTTATTAAAAGTCAGATTTTAGTGGTTTAAGAGGTTCTCATAACCACAACTAAATTCACAAACTGTAAAACGATGATTGTCATTGAAATTATTAAAAGATCTGAATATATAAAAATGATGAACGATGCAGTAAAACATACTAATACCTCAAAAACCTCTAAAAATTTAAGTTTTTCAGAGAATTCCTAGCGGAAAAAAAATCTGAAAACCTCTAAAAGTCTGAACAAATTTAAAGTGGTCCAATAAGATGAGCACAGCTCCCATTGACTTCTATAGCACCTCAACAACTTTTATATGGTGAAGTTTGGTATTAAAGGCTTTTTTATGTTTTATTCACTTACTAAATTTAGCATTTTTAGAGTTTTTAACAACTATAAAAATAGCAATTTGATTGTTAGTAAATGGGCCCCAAAGTTTGCTTACATTGGCTGAACTAGGCTAACACTAGAAATGAAATATGCAAGCCCTACATTATTCTGGTATACGTCACATGTTTCATACAAGAATAACTGCTGCAAGGCTTCCTTTAGTATATGCATTGCTGTTACTATAATAGACAGCAAACCATCCTGTCTTTCCTCAGATGAATGCAGTTCTTTCAATACTTTTGGTAGTAAGACCCTCACCAAAGCCACAGATTGATCAGGCAGGGAGGGAGAGTTCTCAGTACTTTGTCTTGGCAAGCTTTCTTTTAGAGTCAGCAAGGGCATAGGGCACTGAACAACGAGGGGGTCATTTAAGTATAGAGCACAAAGATCTCCAATCATAAAACTTACAGCAAAGTGCATGGATTTTTTTACCTGAATATTGGGTTTTCTATCTATCATGCATGACTGGTTGTCTCATGCAATACAGTGTAGAATGCAAGATTTATATGTGCTTGCTTGACTTGCTGTTCACAAATTAGTTTAGGAAGTAAGATATAGGAATTTCATGGGCATATTCCTGCCTCTTTAGTTGTATGCTTCAGGGCAATTGTTTATTCTGAATCACTGCAATCACTGTTATTTAAGAGCAAATTACCATGCTCTGTCCGACTGGGCTAGAATTTTGAAAACTTATCGTAAAGTATTCATGCACATGTGCAGAGTCTTTGCATGCTGTGTCTTATGATAAATAAGAACGCAACTTCAAATGAATGTCTATAATTAAGTGTTTACACACACACAAAAATTGTCAGGACTATTTTTAGATTGAAAAAAAAAAATAGTATATGACCGTTAGGAGCACAATTCCTAATACCAACAGGTGGGGAACGTATCCACCTTTAAAAGCTCAAGATGGCATTGAAATCAAATAAATAACACTATTAGTATTAAGAATTCAGGCTGTCATGCTATTTTCAAATTGAGCTTTAAAAGACATTCTGTTGGAAAGGTGTGAAAAAACAACTTTCTTTTGATGCAACGAGTTTTGTGGCTTTTTGCACCTAGACCACCTATCGACTACGGTGAGCTATAAATTGATTACGTGATTTTTTACTAAATCTGCCTGTCTTTACACCCAGGCCTTTTTTACCATTTGGTATGATTCTTAGTCTTACCTTTATAATACTTTGTGTTTTTAAACCGTTCATGTCCTTTGGAGTAATTTAAACATCAAATGAATGCACAAAAATGCTGGTAACTGCTTTGATTGTACTCCACAAAATGTCTTCTTATAGAAAGTACATGTTCCTTTTGTTCATAATAATACTCAATGATCACACCAGTGTGCCATAGGTAACCCATTTTAAACAGGCCATAATTGGACGAGGATCCGATTTGGCATAAATTAATTGTGTAATTCTATGAAACACATATACTGAAGTCTGAGCTATGTGAATCTAGCAGAGTATTTCGTTAATGCACAACATTTGGTATCAAACTAATTTAAACTATTGATCAACTAAATAATGTTGCACTTTAAAGTATGGACTAGGCTGAATATCCAATGCTGAATTGTTCTGTTGAATGCTATAGCCTCTTTCTAATCTCCTGTTCTACCCTGGACATAATGTTGCTGTGGTTTCCCTTCTCTCCGACACGCTCTGGATATCAGTTCAGAGAGCACATTTGGCCACGAGAGCAAATGATGGCTATCTGTCACTTTCACCATGCACTTTAATAACATCAACATAATGTGGAATATTAAATTAGCTTGATTAATCGGTCATTCATAATTAACTAGTGATAATGTTCTACACTAATTTGTCTGCGTCTCTAAGGTATTGGATTGCAACAGAGACATCCATTTCCTTGCACTGAAAAAAAAGGAAGAGAAAGCAGTGGCTCTCAGAACAGGCTCAGCATTATTACAGATTTCTGCATACTGCGTCTGTTAGTCCTCTGTGTGTCCTGATTGTGCCATCACTGGTAGAACACTGTGTGGAGGGTTAAGAACATAATTTGTCATTTGTTTAGTAGTGTTCTTTGTTTTTTAATTCATAGATCTGTGTTTTTCCATGGCATTCTGCATATCTGGCATCTTTGTAGGTGACACAGTTCTTTGCAGTTTGCCAATCAGATTTCACATATAGTATCATCGCTATTAAATGGAAATTTCCATTTTTATAATATAGTGTCTTCTGCCTTTTAAATCAAAATATAATAAAAAAAATAACAAAGTTAGTATATCCAAACAGATACTTAAATTATTTTTATTGCACGGTGCCTCCGTGACATGTATCACATTTATGAAAAGTTGCATAGTAAGCACACTGTATGTGGTTGGAAAGAGGCATACAATAGATGACTAAATAACTGCCTGCCTGTATGTGATTCAAGTTGTTGTATGTGTTAATTTACACAATAGCGCACTGTGATGATTTAAATGTCCTCGGATCTTTTCAGATTCCTAGGTCAGTTACGTATATAATCTAAAGCTGCATCCTTTCCAGGAGTTCCCCAGTCACACAAATTGAGATAAATCAGATAATTAGTGCCATGTACAGGGGGTGGGGGGACAAGATATCAGAACAATAACAGAGTGGTCCTGTGTAAAGATTTAGATCCACATGGATCTACATGGCATTGGCAGCCATACATACATATGACATTTTGAAACTTAGAAATTGACTGTAATCTTAGATTCATGAAATTATATATGGGTAAGACAATCAGCCTTGGACAACATATTAAAAAATACACCCCAGTAAGTATACAACAAGCAGTCAGTGGAAGATTGCCAGTGCAGAAAGACTTTTAGTGGTGAATGTCTTAATTATTCTCCTTACATAAACAAATGAATTTCTGCTGCACCGATTGTATTTCTGTCCCTTTATGTTGAAATATGTAATGTTTTTAAACTAAGCTAGCAAGTTGGTTTCACTTAACAGAATCAAAAGATTAGGGGGGATGGTATTTCACTTTTTTATAATATTTGGAGCACTGTACAAATGGAAGGTTTAAAATACACATTAAAGGGGTTGTTCACCTTCTAAACACTTTTCAGTTGAGTTGTTTTCAAATTGTTCACCATAAACAAATTGCTTTCCATCTTTTATTTTTTACCATTCAACCAAAGTTTAAAGCTGAATGTTCCTGTCTCAGTGATCCAGGAGCAGATTCTGAACTGTTACAATTTGCTACATTTAGTTGATGCAATTAGTTGATACATTTCTCAGCAGTATCTGTGGAATATTAGCAACTATTGTATGAATTCTAACAGCTGCTTTTAATGAAATTCTGGGATTCTGCCCAGCAGGGACAACGATAACAAATGTATCAACTAAATGTATCAATTTTGCATAGTTAAAGAGTCGGCGACCCCCCCTCCCAGTACTGATTTAGAAGGTGAAAATGCAACTTTACACTTCAATATTAGAAAAACTGTCACAATTAGAAAATAGAAAGTAATTGGAAAAATTCTTTATTTCCGGTGAACTATCTGAAACCAACTGAACTGAAAAAGTGTTTGGAGGTGAACAACCCCTTTCTCTCAAAATACTTTCCTTCTTTTTACTCCTGAGCCTGTTTAAAGAGAACAGCTTAAACGTTGTGAAACAATTTAGAATTGTATTATATTATGATGAAACACAATGCTAGTACTAATAGCACAACTTCTTAAGAGGTTCTGCAGTAGCTGATGTCTCACGTGTACTTTGTGTACTGTATCCAGCTCATATTGGCAAGTCATTACATTTGCTGCTTGGTCTCAGATTTAAAGTTAAAAAAAAATTAATTTTGGCTCATAATAATCCTTTGCCCCTCGGTTACAAAGGTGCAGATTATGGAAATGGAATTCACATTTGGTTTGTGAATGAAGACCAGAGATGAAAAGAGGGGGCTTTAAAATTAGGACCCTCTCAGCCATTCAATGATGATTTATGTGTAACAGCTAACAGCCTTATGTTGTCAAACAGAACCCTAAATAGTGAAATGAACGGATTTCTCCACAGCCCGCCAGTGCAAAGTCATTAAAATATGATAATGAAAAATAACTCAATTAAAGATCCTTCTAGCTCTGACCTTCACTCAATTAAGAGACAAAGCTTCTGCTCAAGTGACCTAAATTTAGAATAAAGATTCTCATTACTCAGCGATTGCGGATGCGTGGGATTAAAGGCTACTTAAATATAATAACGAGAATCATTAATTACTGATAACTAATAAACACCCATACGATAAGAAGATATTGGAACACGGAATCCATGTAACCAATTCACTGCTGTAGCACACACATTACTACTACTACACAAAGGTCTGCCATTTTCTGATTTTTGGTAACAGTATTTTTAGATTTTACTTCCTCATTGTATTGCATCCTAAAATATACGAAAATAGAGTTTTCTCATCATGAAGTAACACAGACAGTTTGGGAGATATTCAGTAAAATTTTCACCTGAGATTTTGCTCATTGCATCACTTCTATTTTTACTCCCCACTGCATTCTTTACTGCCCTTTTTATTTCCATTTATTTACCCCAGTTTCTCCAAATGTGTAATGAGAGTTTAAAACCACCAGAAAAGAACAAAGTCTATTTTCATAGTTAAAAGCGCCCATTAACTTTGGTGTCAATCCTCTGTGCTCTATCTAGTGTCCTAGTTCATATGCAATACTAGTTTGGGGAACAGACCGTGCCACTTTAAAACTCATTTCTTAATTTCTCTATCATAATCCACTGTCTCCAGACAAGATTGCATTGGGCAAAGATAGACACCCTGGCTAGGGTATAGCGTACAGGCACATTTACTAATGGTCGAATATCGAGGGTTAATTAACGCTCGATATTCGACCGACAAAGTAAAATCCTTCGACTTCGAATATCGAAGTCGAAGTATCTACCACATTTCCTGAGATCGATCGATCAAAGGAAAAATTGTTTAATCAAATTAGAATCGAACGATTTTCCTTTGATCAGAAATTTGTTAGAAAGCCTATGGGGACCTATAGGTGGTGAAGTAGGGGGTCGAAGTTTTTTTTAAAGAGACAGTACTTCGACTATCGAAATGGTCGAATAGTCGAACGATTTTTAGTTCGAATCGTTCAATTCGAAGTCATAGTTGTAGTCAAAGGTTGAAGTAGCCAATTCGATGGTCGAAGTACCCAAAAAAAACATTCGAAATTCAAAGTATTTTTTCTTCTATTCCTTCACTCGAGCTAAGTAAATGTGCCCCGTAGTGTGGTTCTGAGGCATATGTCCCAGTTTATGTAGGAATATTGTGAGAAATATACTAACTCTTCTCGGTCTAAAAGTGATGTTTGCTCAAATGAAATAGTAAAGTAATATGATCCCAGATCAGTCAGGATTTCTAGTTTTAGTGAGTAGTAAGGCCCAACAAGAATGGACTATACAAAATTATCATATCCCTTTGTCCGTGAGATACAGGCCACGCCCACCCTCCCCCAGGGAAGACACATCTGCAAGGGCTCCCAGGGCAATGTTAAAATCTGCACCCATCCATGGTTTACAAGTCCCCTTCTGCCAACATCTCCCACACCAGCAGCCTAAAAGGGACATCCGCTGCCTAAAGGAGGAAAAACGGGCTCTCTAGCACACACCAGGCCCGGACTGACAATGTGCCCATACGGGCAATTGCCCGAGGGGCCGCTCTGTTTCTTGGTAAGTGGGCCGCTCCTGATCGTCCGGGAGTCAACTGATTACTGCCCGTGCAAGTCCCCTTCCCTCGCCCTTTTCACTGACTGTGTGAAGCAGTGAAACAGACCTCTCTGCAGCCGTGCTGTCTCCTGTTGTACTTCTCCTAATTATCCGCTCTCTGCTGGCAAGTCTGGCAGGCTGCAGACAGCAGACATGATCAGTGGATTGCAGAGTGTGCATCAATTAGAAACGGTCTGCTGTTTGCAGCCTGCCAGCAGAGAGCTCATAATTAGAAGTACAACAGGAGACAGCACGGCAGAAAGGTCTGTTTCACTGCTTCACACAGTCAGTGAAAAGGGCGAGGGAAGGGGACTTGCTTGGGCATTTCTCAGAGTACTGAAAATTACAAGTTGGCAATACAACAAAAAGGGTGTGGGGCTTGGGTGGGCTGAATTGTGAATCAGAACATTACTGTGTCTATTAAAAATCACATTTGAACATTTTGCCACCCACTCAGCTGGGAATCATGCATGTGTTAAAATGCTGGAACTGGCACTGTGTCCTTTAGGTGATTACTTATTTACTGTTCTCGATTCTCATGGAACTACAGCACTTAGTCTTTAGGAGTAGTTCAAACTTATAAAGATATAGCCAATGCAGCACTGCATAAAAGTAGACATTTGCCCACAATGATGTGGTGCCTAGGCATTCATGCCCCAACAAGACCTTCAGCACATGTAGTAGTTCTACAGAATCTGGATAGGGTTGCTACCTTTCAATAAAATTTGCACCGGCCGGTGCTGGGGGCAGTAAAAAGGGGTGGGATGTGATGTCAAAGGGGGTGGGAGTGATTGCAAATGGGGCGGAGTTGCGGCTTGCATTGGATGTGACATCAAAGGGGCGGGGCAAGACGTCAAAGGGGGCGGTGTGCAACTGTCCAGGCGCCGAAGAAAAGGTAGATTTTCTGCAGATTGGGGCAGGCCAAGGGCTTCAGTTAGGGATATTACAAATTTACCAGCAGCTACATTGCCGGTAAATTTGTAATACCGGCCTTGGCGGGTGTTTTACCGGCTAGGCCAGTAAAATACCGGCCAGGTGGCAACCCTAAATCTGGAAGGGGTAGCACAATAAACCCACACCAGGCCAGTAAACAAAAAGTAGACTTAAATACAACAAACCTTATGTGTTCTGTGCTACGATACTCATAATCATAGCTTACAATTAAATGTGCAACTGACTCATTGATAAATTTCTGAAAATCCCATAGGAAAGTGTAGAAGAGTAGAAAGTGGGTGAGTTGTTTTTTCACTAGCATATTCTAAGAAGCAATGTACCCCATACTGTAATGGTAAACTATTGAATCCTTGTCAATAAATGGCAAATCAACAAAATGGTTAATAAGGACACATTAGATTTGTGTGGTGCCAGTAAAAAATATGTTACTGTACTATAATGTAATAATAATAGTTTGTTAATGACTGTAATATTTTACATTAAGTACAGTTAAGCGAGAAAGGCAGCTCTTTATGCACATAATTTTTGCAGTTTTACCCCAATATATGTGTGAATGAGTACAAAACCATTGTGTGTTTACATGTGGGCTGCTTTGATTTTGTTTGCCCGGGCTGCTTTTTACTCCCAGTCCGGCCCTGGCACACACACAGAGCCGGAGAACAAAACGGGGCCTACCTCCTCGACAGAAGCCGGGGACTTGAGTTTGTACCCAGCACTGAGCTGGGGGCCTGAGCCTGAATATTGTGAATTCTAAGTGCCTTTTTGTGATATGTACTAGCTGGAGCCACGTCGTCTCGTCTCACTGTGTATTGGTATACTGCTGAGATGACAATAAAGTTTACTTCGACTTTGACATACAAAACGATAGCACTTAAAATGAACTAATTAAGAGGTCTGCTCTAGTGGTAGAAGGTCATTGGCAAATGCTTCTGAACTAGTAAAAAAACAATAATTGCTTTTATAAAACAGAGATATATTGCTCTAGTTGCTACTAGATAATATTTCTTTGTTAATTACTCATATTCTGGATACAAGTACCAATGTTTTCCACAACTTCCTTTACTAAAATAGGTGTGGTTCCAAAACCGCCGAGCAAAGTGGCGAAAAACTGAAAGGGGCAGCTGTGATCAAGAAGGAGCAAAGGAAACAGCCCCAGAAGTTATCACTGCTGGGAGAAATATCAGCCCCCCTTCTACAGTGGAGCCTGTGCGAGGAAAGAAAGAAACCTTGGAAGCACACCAAAGGTAAATTAAGTAGGGCTTTCTCAGGTACTCTCTCTGAACATGAAGGGATTCTGAAGATATAGGGGCAGAATTACTAAAGTGGCCGTAGCTAGCAAAAAGTCACCAGAAATCCTATCAGCAGGGATGCCTTTATTTTGCTTCCTTGTGCATTTTTAAAAATAAGTGGCCAGTTGGCCACTAGTGATGGGCGAATCTGTGGCGTTTCGCTTCACCGAATAATTAGCGAATTTTCACGGTAGTTTCGCGAATTTATTCGCCCACCACTAGTGGCCACTTCAATCATTTGCACCAACATCTCTAATAAATTCATATATAAGAGCTATATGAACCCCCCTATTCAAATTGACCTTACTGTAAGTGAACTAACAAAGTTTCGCTAGGCGGAAACAAATGTGAAATGATAGCTGTGACAAATTAATGCTAGTGAAACTTCACCAGGGTTCGGCTACAGAGACACAACTTTGCATTTTAATGAATTAGCGTAGTGGTAGTGAATTTGTGCCTGGCGAAGTTGTGTGAAGCCTTCGCAGGCGAAAATTCACCCTTTAGTGAATTTGCCCCATTTGCCTGGTGTTTCACACAGAGACCCAAACTGTCCCCCACAGCCCACTAAATAGTGGTTGTCCATGACATCTTACAGCAGCCCCTCTGGCATTTGCCAGAATCCACAGATTGCCATTCCAGGCCTAGGTTTTGTACTTGATTCTGGGGTGGAATTAGATGTGATAGAATAGGCAAGGTAACTGATGGCAGTCACTTTTGCCATATTACAACTATTCACTTTATATTTTATTCTGTGCTCTTAGGTGTCTGTCCCATGACCGAGATGTGGGTTCTGCAACTTCTTTTTTTCCCTCTTGCCTGCCTGGATCTCTCCTAAACACAGCAAGTTATGCTCAAGCTCTTTCACATGTGGCTTCTCTGAAGGGTAAGGTTCCATAGCTCAATCCTGGAGGCTAGAGTAGGCTAGAGTAAGTGCAGGTAATGGGGAACTTGCTTATGTCAGATGAATTCCAGGTTATTAACCAATTCCTGGTAGGATTCACATTACATTACAGTTTAAAACATTGTTTTTAAACTGCTGGGAAAGCCATGATGTGATTTTGTCTTTACAGCAAAACTTTTATTTATTTATTCTATTTTTAATTCAGCAAGAAGTGTATACCAAAGCACTAAAATCTGGCTCACTTTAAAATGGCTTATTAAGATGCTTTTCATGTCTTTCTTTTTGACTGGCACAGAGTTCAGCACTGTAGGCTTCTCTACAGACTATGTACTGTATATTACCATGCACCAATCTGTGCTGGTGGTGAGCAGGATGCACTGCTAATTTTGTGGTCTTTTATTAGAGATTTCCTGTCCTTGCCATAACTTATATCTAAAAGCATTGAGTGCCTGTGGATTTACTCAGTCCTTTCGCATTCTTTAATGGCTGGAAGCATCCCACGCCAATTAATTAATAGCAGGCGCTTATTAATTGAGCAGCAGTAGGACTTATACTCAAACAGTTTTTCTCAGACCTCAGACTGACTGTATAATGTAATGTGTTTGTCTCATACTATGTTGCTATATATGTAAAATTCTCAATCCTGGGAAAAAATAGTTTCCAAATACTATACAAGTACTCACTAAATTTTAATTGACAGCATTAAATTGCTGCCATGTCAGCAAGCTTACAGGATATACCTTTCCTGTGTGCTGCCTTGATATTTATACTATAGTGCACTTAGAATAGTCTGTTTTGCAACCCAAAAATTTATATAGCATAAGCAAATCATATAATGAGAATTATCTAATTTAGAAAATACTAGTCTCTCCATAGTGTCCAGACCCATATCTTAACAATGACTGATCTTTCCCAAGAAGGAAATTATGTCAGTAAGCTGCAGGACACATGGAGAAAGACAGCAGTTTTTTGGGAACTATATATATCATGAAAACAAAAACAAGTATATAAGCTTGATGTCATGAAAATAAGAAATGTCCTATGTATAGGATAATGAATTAAAATGATGTACTGTTCTGTTCTTGAAATGATCAAGGTACTCTTCTCTATTCGTCTGTCAGTAATATGTCTCTCCCTACATGCAGGCTCTGTGTTAGAGTTGTTTATACATCATCTAGGCAAAGGGAGCACAGGCCAATAATGTATTAGAGCTAAATTTCCATAAAAAAATATGACACATAGAGGGTTATGTAATAAAAGGCACTAAGTTTTCCCAGGAACAATAACCTATAGCAACCAATTAGCAGGTGACATTTACTGGTCACCTGTTTAAAAGCAACCTTTGCTTGGTTTACTGCAGTGCCTTTTATTACGTATGGGGGATAAAGCCTGTCTGTATAGAGACAGACTGCAGAGAGGTTATTGAAGAGTAACTTGAATATTTAAAAGACAGTACAATATGGTACCAGTATTAAATGTATGTTTGCAAAAGCAAGAAATCTGACAGGTAGAATGGTAGAGCTGGAAGTGCTGGTGCTGGAGGGAAAATATGACGTGACTGGTGTGGCTGAAACATGGCTGATTGAATAGCATGACTGGCCAGTTAATATCAGTGGCTATACTTCGTTTCGGAGGGACAGAGGCAATAGAAAAGGAGGAGGGATATGTCTGCTAGTTTGGGTAAAGTAATGATAATGGGGGATTTTTATTACCCAGATATTGACTGGAGCAACAGTACTGCCAGATCAGTTAATGGGAAAAAGTTTATAAACTTTTTGCATGACAATTTTATGGCACAGGTTGTTGAGGAGCCAACCGGAAAAAATGCTATTCTGGATCTAGTTATCTCAAATGACCCAGAACTTACAGCAAATGTGCAAGTCATTGAATCCCTGGGTAATAGTGACCATAATTTTATATCATTTAATAAATATACACTTGGACAACAAAAAACACGAATTTAAGAAAAGCTAATTTTTGTGCCTTGAGGGCTGCCCTTCAGAGCATTGATTGGGGCAACAGAAATGGATGTCATTTAAAATGATATTAAGGGGCAGATTTATCAATGTTCGAGGTGAATTTCCAAATGAAAAAAATTCGAATTTCAAGCTATTTTTTGTGTACTTCGACTAGGGAATAGTCCAAATTCGATTCGAATTTGAAAAAAACTAGAAAATTCGAATATCGAAATTTATCATGTACTGTCTCTTTAAAAATTCGACTTTGACCATTCGCCATCTAAAACCTGCTGAATTGCTGTTTTAGCCTATGTGGGACCTCCTAGAACCTATTTGGTGTCAATCAAAGTTTTTTTGGGAAAAACTTTGAATCAAATGCGCTATTCCTTCGATTCGAACGATTCAAATTCGCCCAAATACGGACCTATTTGATGGAAAACTGACCTATTTCAACCCAAAACAACATCGACTTAATTTCGGTTGGTCTTTTTGAATCCAGATTTCAAAGTTTTTTTAATTCCAAATTTGACCCTTAATAAATATGCCCCTAAATCATTACTGTTCTCAATTTATTCCCTTAAGGAGTAAATGTAGGAGCTCTAACAATCACCCTATGTGGCTTAATATAGAAGTAAAGAAGTTAATAGGACTATAATAAATGTTGTAAATCAGCAATCCAGAAGGCAAAGAAAGGAAGTGAAGAGTACATTGCGGCGAGTAACTAACCCCAAAAAGACTAAGACTAACTAAGACTAACCCCAAAAATATTTTTAAAATATTTTAATAAATATTAAGTAAAAAGATGCAGGTTGAGAGTGTTGCTTCATTAAATAATGGTACCAGTATGGTTGTAACAGATACAGAAAAAGCAAATGTGCTCAGTGTCGGACTGGGACACCAGGGGCCCACCCAAAAACATTAGACCAGGGGCCCACCAAAAAACCTTAGACCTCTCTCAGTACTATTATTCTTCCTCTCCTCACTCAACCTCTATTTTCCTAGTCTCTTTTCTTTACATACTATATATTATTCAATCTATTTAGCCTCTTTGTTCTCATAGAAATAAGAAATGACCATGAAATAGGCCAAATGTTTAGCAGCATGAGGACCAACTGACACCTGGGCCCATCGGGAGTTTTCCTGGTATCCCTGTGTGCCAGTCTGACACTGATGTGCTAAATCAGCTCTTTTCTTCAGTGTATACAATAGAGAAGTCTGAGTTCCCAGGCTCACTTCATAGCTGCACTGATGGTTCAGCTCAATCTAGTCAGTGGCTGACTCAGGATATGATCCATAAAGCTTTAATAAAAATGAATGTAAACAAGGCTCCAGGGCCTGATGGCATACACCCCCAGGTTCTAAGAGAGCTTTGTTCAGTTTTAGACCAGCCCCTATTTCTGATTTTCTCAGATTCGCTTTCATCTGGTATGGTACCTATGGATTGGAGAAAAGCTGATGTCATTCCAATATTTAAAAAGGGATTACGATACCAGCCTGGCAATTATAGGCCAGTAAATTTGACATCTGTGGTGGGCAAATTATTTGAAGGCTTGTTAAGGGATCACATTCAAAATGTTGTCCTAGTGAATAACATTATGAGCAGCAATCTGCATGGCTTTATGAAGGATAGGTCTTGTCAGACAAATTTGATTGCTTTTTATGAATAGGTAAGTAAGATGCTGGACAGTGGAGGGCAATAGATGTGATCTATTTGGATTTTGCCAAAGCGTTTGATACTGTACCCCACGAACGACTGCTTTCTAAACTAAGGCTCTTAGTGGGGTCCCTCAGGGCTCGCTATTTGGTACACTTTTATTTAACTTGTTCATTAATGACTTAGGGGAAGGTATTGTAAGTAATGTATCAGTGTTTGCAGATGACACAAAACTATCCAGTCCAATAAATTCAATCCAGGATGTGGCATCCTTGCAACAGGATCTCGACAAACTGGCAATCTGGACAGCTAAGTGGCAAATGAGATTCAATGTTGATAAATGTAAATACCCTAATGTAAATAAATGTAAATACCCTAAAGCTGCCCATAGGTGTAAAGATCTTTAAAAGATCTTTTCGTTATCATGAGACCACGATTATCTCGAAACGATCGTTTAAATGTATGATTTGTCCATCAACTAAAAAGACCATTTCAGGTGATATTGCTAGGAAAACTGAGGGTAGCTGCCTGCTTGGCCCTGCACTGGGACAGATACATTTTTTTTAACCTGGCCGATCAATTTTCTGACTGATGTCGGACAAAAAAATCGTATGATCGTTCGATTCCCACTAACTTCGCGATAATTTGACAGATTGGTCGGATTTCGTTAAAATCGGTCATTCAACAAAGAAAAATCTTTGCATCTATGGGGACATTTAATGGTACTGCACTAGGCAAATCCATTATGGAAAAGGACCTTGGAGTCCTTGTAGATGATAAGTTTGGCTGTAGCAAGCAATGCCAGTCAGCAGCATCAAGGGCAAATAAGGTCTTATTAATAGGGGCATTAAATCACATCAGGAAGCGGTCATTCTTCCACTTTATAGAGCACTGATAAGGCCCCATCTAGAATATGCCATACAATTTTGGTCTCCATCACTCAAACAGGACATTATTGTATTAGCAAAGTTACAGAGAAGGGCAACTAAGCTGGTAAAAGGTATGGAAAATCTTAGCTATGAGGAAAGACTGGTCAAATTGTTCACGCTGGAGAAGAGGCGTTTAAGGGGTGATATGATTATGTATAAATATATAAGGGGATCATATAATAATCTCTCTAATGCTTTATTTACCAGTAGGTCTTTCCAGCTGACACAAGGTCACCCATTCCGTTTAGATGAAAAGAGGTTCCGCCTAGATATTCGGAAGGGGTTTTTTACAGTGAGAGCTGTGAAGATGTGGAATTCTCTCCCTGAATCAGTTGTACAGGCTGATACATTTGATCAGGGGTCAGCAACCTTTACTATCAAAAGAGCCATTTTGCCCCTCTCCCACTAAAGAAAAATAGTCTGGAGCCGCAAAACATAACACAGCTTATAAACTTTTTTAACCTTTTTTTAATTTTAACTGTTACAACAACAAAATACAACAAACAGAAGTGCATTGTGTATATGCAGGGCTACTTTGAAATAAATTAAACACTGAATAGCCCTATTAAATGCTAGTGTTCTCATCTGTTTAATGTGACTTCTGTTTCTGAATCTCCATGATGATCGTCTCTCTCTTGTCTTGAGTGTGTGACCGCAGTAAGGACCATGATGAAATCATCTTGCTGTGGCTCCTGGGACGTCTATACAGCCCTCGCACCTGCTGGCGGCTTCTTGAGTGTGCTTACTGCGGTCGCACACTCAAGAAGCCACCAGCAGGTGCTAGGGCTGTAAATACGACCTGACAGGCAAAGCCGCAAGACTGAGCCGCAGCAAGCAGGATGAAGAGCCGCAGGTTCCCTACCCCTGCATTAGATAGTTTTAAGAAGGGGTTGGATGGCTTTCTAGCAAGTGAGGGAATACAGGGTTATGGAAGATAGCTCATTAGTACTCAGTACAAGTTGATCCATCCAGGCACTAGTTCGTTTGCCATTTTGGAGTCAGGAAGGAATTTTTTCCCCTTCTGCAAATTGGAGAGGCTTAGATGTTACCTTCCTCTGGATTAACTGGCAGTTAGGCAGGTTAAAAAAAGTTAAAAGGTTGAACTTGATGGACGTGTGTCTTTTTTCAACCTAACTTACTATGTTACAGCATTTGTAATAATAATAATAATAATGTGAGCAAATTTTAGTTAGGGTTGATATTTTATTAAATTGACCTTAGTGCAAGTATAAGTTTTTGTTAATGGAAGTTTGTTGCTAACCTAAATTTCAAATGACCATTAGCTCATCAGTATACAATAAAGTGCAGGATCTTGCAATCAAGATATTTTACCAAGAGCTCTAAATAACTGGATCTGGAGCAGTTTCACTAAGCATATTAATGGCTCAATATGGCAAGTATTATAAGATACGGAGGAGGACACTTGCGAAGCAAGTCATAACTGCTCATAGAGCTTTATTGGGGTCATGTCACCTTTCTCAAGCCTGCTTACACAAAGGAGCCTGCCAATTCAAAACTGTACAACTGGACAGGGTCCTAACTTTTTTTAAGAGCTCTGTATGTTCTTTGTATGACAATATCTTGCCCTCAGATATGTTAAAAAAGCTGCCCACTGCATGGAAAAAGTACACAGCACTACTAAAATATTTTGTTTCTATACAAATAACTTTAATTGTGGGTCACTATGACCCCACTTACAGTTTAAGTAAGAAACAGACATACAACTGAAATATGGTTGGAGAATGACTACTTGCTTGCTGTGGTGGTTCAGTTGTCGAGGGGCATACCTGGTTGTAAAAGTGAAAAAAAAGTGATTTATTTAGGTCACATAGAGGCAACCTTTCAGGCATTATCTTACCTTTTATCAAGGGGTTGATAAAGGGCAAAACAAGGCATGAAACATTACTTGTATGTGACCTAAATTAATATTTTTTTCCCCAGGAGTCCTGCAGTATTGCTTCTTCTACGGTATATACTTAACCTCTGGCACAAGGTTTTGACTTCTCAGTGCCCAATTCAGGATTAAAGCATGGTGGATGTATACACACACAAACCCAAATTTATGGCTAGGTCACAAATGCCCAGCCATGATTTTAATGCCAAAACACAGAATTTCCCCCATAACTCCAGCATCATTATGGTTGTCTTGGGAGTGGTGCCTAATGCAATTGTGTCAAAACTGATGCAGTTGCTGTCACATCTTTGATGTGTATCAGACCCAGTGTAGGACTGGGCCAGCGGGACACCGGTATAAAAACACATTGTGGGCCCCATCCGCCCAGACCCGGTCCTTTCGCGGAAGCTGTAAGCAGCTTCCAACCTCCCTCCGGCGAAAGGAGGGGGGTTGAAGTTCAGGGCGGAGGGCCAGAGGGTGCTTTTGCATCTGGGGTGGGGGCCAGGGGGTCCCCAGTCCGACGCTGATCGGACCCTTATATTCTCAATATTCTGAGTCCAGTTGGTGTCATTTTTAGCATTCACCAGATTGATGGGTGCTCTCTATTCTTTTGGCAGAACTTCAGAGTTTTATTGCAGGCTGCTGTGGTGCTACTACTTGTTTAGTCTGTCGTTCTCCTGTGTGAATAGACACAACTGTGGATAATTTGAAACAGGAAGCAGGAAGAAGGCAGCAGCCTGGTATTTTCTGCACAGCTGACTGTGGCCAAATTTGTGGACTTGCAACTCTGCATGCAGTCATAAATGACACCTATGATATTTTACCACTAAATCTTTATTCTAATATACTTTCTGATATTTGATAATTTTTGCTCTCCATGGATGTTCTCTGGTAGCACACAGGTTAAAAATCACTGCATGTCTTTCCAGCTGTGCTTCATCATTGCTGCTTTCAGACAGTGCTGGGGTTAGATGTATTTTCCATGCACTTTGGGGGCATGCCAAGGCTGTAGATTATTTGCTGGACTCGATGACGCAGGTGAATACTGGTCATTATAATTTCTTACTTTGGGCTCTGACAGATGAGCGTTTGAAGCTGCGCTCCCCTGCATTCCATTTTTATGCGTTCAGCCACAGGGGAGCGCAAGAGTAGACGCATTCAGTTTTTTCAATGGGGCTGTACTCACACAGGCACATGTAGGCGCCGAACGCAGGTTGAGACACAACATGCTGCATTTTTCCTGCGTTCGGAGCCTACATGCGCCTGTGTGAGTACAGCCCCATTGAAAAAAACTGAATGCGTCTACTCCTATGCTCCCCTTCGGTTGAACGCATAAAAACGGAACGCAGGGGAGCACAGCTTCAAACACTAGTCTGTAAAAGTCCTTAGTATAGTTAATTGTTGTAAGCACAGAGTTAAATTTAATCAATGCTCTGCTGGACTTTAGCTCAGCAGGGGTTAATAAGTGTTTCCAGTGGTCGATTTGTTTGCCTGTGTACAGCGCTTTGATCAGAGGTGGGGTGGTGAGATGAAGTAAAGTGGGGGACTCTTCCTGTCAGACTCTCAGAATTGATTCCCCCTCCCTACAGGGAAACTGGATTATTACATTAATTATTAATCTGTTCAGATGATCTCACCACGAGTTGTTCTGATTCAGCATTATATTCCCTGCTAATGGAGCAGTAAGCGTTTCCCTTCCAAAATTTCCAAAGCCACATGAGCAACAACATGTTTAAAATAATGTTTCAATTTTGCAAGGATTTATAGTCACCAGCAAGCCATACTTTAACACTTATTCTTTGAGCCATATTTTGAACATATTGTCAGTCTTCTTAGGATACAGTCCCTTAATATGTAGTTTGGACGTAGGCAGAATTTCTGAACATTTCTCAGAATTACTCCTCCCAATTCCTGTCCAGATGTAAGTAGGGTCGAAGGAAGTGATACATCTCTCTGCCATCAGTATGGTTATGATCTAGTCTGTGTCTCTTTACTTATCTTTGTCATTTGATTAAAAAAAAATGAGAACCTATTAAAACTGCCCTGAGGAGATTATTATTTTACTGATGAAATATAGTTGATAGATATTACACAGGCTATGTATGCAGTAAATCCAGATTATTATAGAAGCTTTAAGTATGATTTCTTTGAGGTTGCTTCAGTATAAAGTTATTATGTCTCTACACTACAGATGCTCCCTAACTACGGAACTTCACTTCCCTCCAAGGTGACCCAAAGCTGTGAGAGGGGGGACTGTCTAAAGCCATTTAGAGTGGTTAATTGGATTAAATTCTTATTTCATTTCCACTGTTTGCATGGAGGCTTAGCTTTCAAGCCAGTTCAGTTATACACATTTAGGGGGGTTATTTATTAAAGTCTGAAGCCAAAAACTCCTAAAACTATAAAATCCAAACTTTTAATGGAACAAAAAAAACCTTGAATTTTTCAAGATTTATTATACACAGAGGATCGAAAAGACCTACTGAGGTTGTATATAAGTCAGTGGGAGAGGTCCCTATTCTATTTGGAAGTTTCTGTGGTCTCCGCTGGAATTAGCCAAAAAATCTATCAAAACGTGAAAAAACTCGATTCATATTTTCACTAGATTTTTTCTTGTTTGTCCAATTAAATCATGCTTTTTTAAATAATAAACAAGGTCCATATCGTGGATTCTAGTTTAATTGGACTTTTTTATTAAAATACTCCTATAATGTCCTATATATACTTTTAAATACCACAGTATGGCTGTTAAAATAAGTTTAGAGTTTCATCATGTCTGTTAACATGGATTTAGCTGACTTATCTGTCTTTATTCAGGTGCATATATAAAGAGGCATACAGTATGCATTACAGTATGCATGTATTACACACAGAATTTTGTTTTCAAGCTATCTACTTGTAGTCCACTGCTGTGTTATATTATATCTGCAGCATAGAAGATTTACAGATTCAGACCTTACTTACTATGTTACTATGTAACTTACTATGTTACTATGTTTATTATTCAATGATCTACAGGATTTTACAATTAAACTAATATGATAATGCCCACCCTATTTAACAAGGCATGATCTCCTTTCTCTCTTGCAGGCAGTCCTTTGTGTTCTTGCTGCGTATCAGACCCCTTGGGTCTTTCCTTCTTACCCCCATACAGCTGCCAAAGTCATCGCACAGCCAGTGTAGCAGCCCTCCGAATGAAAGCACGGGAGCATTCGGAAGCAGTACTCCAATCTGCACAACTTCTGCCTACAGCAGGGAACAGCACTGGAGCATCAGCCTCTGCCCCTCTTGAGGGAGGACCAGAGCAACAGGCTGAACAAAATGACACAGAAAAAAATGTATGAGAGAACATAATAGAGAACAAAATGACAACAAAAATGTATCTGACACCCACCGTGATGTGCATTGCCTATATAGCCTGAAAGATGGGGCATGTGATCTACCAAGTTCTTGTCACTCCCTTATGGGGAAAAAAAACAGCAATGTTTTCATCAGAATCCTTGCTTCATCCAACTGCCATGGGCTCCAGACTTGCTTAAGATAATTAAGAGAGGGCTGTGTAATGGATGAGTCCATTGTTCAACACGCAGACTGTTAATATATTAAATGCACCCCTTGCAAACAAAGATTAAGTTTGGGCTTCCAATGCTTTCATGGACCACAGTAGAAGACTTTTTAAATCTAATGGGTATCGGTACGATCATTAGCTGCTATCTATGCTGTGAGAAAATACCCAATTTTCTGCAGGTTGTTCCCCCTCAAACAAGAGCATGGTGGACTGTGCCCCAATAGAATCTTAATATATTAACTATTTATTTATGTATTTTCCCATTCATGACTTGCTGTAGATGAGCCGAGCTTTGATTCAGTTGTTTTTCCTTATTTAATATTGTCTATGGCTTCCCTAAATTGACCTCTTTCCTGCCAAATATCTAAAGGTAATTTATAAGTTATTTTAGTTAAATGTAAGGTTAGGCGAAGAGGAAGACTCTCAATGTATAATATGTCACCTCCTCAAAAACCTCATCTCATCTTATGTATGAAATTACAACCATAGATGATTAAGCATCTCAGGTCTGGCATTGCTAGTTGCCCACTGACTAAACCATGGCTGTATTTGCTATTTATGGTTTACGTTTGCCAACACTTTTATTTATACGTATTTATGTTTTTACATGCATATTGGAAATCATGATTAGAAAGATACTGTACAGTTGGGTGGAAGGTTGCTCTCTTTTGTTTTTCCTTATACAACTGCAAGATATTGCTAAAAGAGTTGCTTTAACCTCCTTACTATCAGACAGCATTAGGAGACAGCCTTGGAGCTCCCTCCACTGGAAAGACAATATTCTACATATGCACTTTAATGAATAATAAGTATTGATGCAGTACAATTAAATCCATACTGTTGAAGGCCTAATTACAATTTCGGACATAGGGGATGTCCTTAAGGGTTGCCATTTGGTTGGTATTTTGCCAGCCAAGCTAGTAAAAATAATGCAAGATGCCAATATTATTAAAATGAAAGAAAGCTAATAAATATAAGAGGATACTTTTTGAGAAAAGGTGGTTGCTCTAATTTTCTAAATGTCTTGTTTTGGTCTGCCATCAACAAATACTCATGCCCCAAAAATCATAGAGAAAAATCCATTCAGTTCATTGCCCAGTCCTAATATTTTAGGTTATTTCACATACTTTATCCTACCAATAGTCAAATAAAAATATGGCTTGAAAAATTTTCTGATGGGTGATTACATGCAGATACGTCTTGTTGGTTTATGTATGGCAACAGTCAGCTATAGGCAGTATAAACTAACCCCTGTAGAAAGGAGGCAAGTTTGCACCCACGCACAATCTTTCCTCTTTTGAGATAGAATTGAAAAAAATCTATAAATAAAAGAAACAAAAGGGCATTGGCACTCCCTGAGTCATTTTTCATAAATATGTTTCTGAGAAAGGCATTATAACATTTGTTTTTCAACCAGTTTGTAATGCAGGTAGTTGCAGATACTACCAGCTGGAGGAGCTGCTTGCTTTGATTATAAACACCCTTAATGAGATTTTACATTTAAAAGGACCACCTTAAAGCTACATCCTTTAACACTGTGTATATGGTTATTTTTTTTATATTATATATTGACAAGTCACATATCATAAAAGCACATTGCATTATTTGTACTGAAAATGTCTGAGTCTGACTATAGTTGCTAGCTTTCTTTCTTCTGAACAAAATTAAGATGTCAAATACTTGTGTTTTGTAAGAAAACTAGGGTAACTAGACACACTTTTTAATGTTGCATAGTTTCAATAGTAGTGGAGGTTAAAAAAACATGTTTGTCAAGATTACACTTTTTTCCAAAGTAAAGAGGAAGACACTATGGGGTAAATTCACTAAGCGCCGAAAAGGCGCTAGCGGCGCCTTAGCCGCACTTCGCCATACTTCGCCAGGGCGCCACTAATTCACTAAAATCCGAAGCTGCGCAGAGGGAGGCGAAAGGTAGCAAAGTTCCGCTAGCGTTAATTCGTCAAGCAAAACGAAGTTACGCTACCAATGCCTAATTTGCATATGGCGCCAAGTTAAAGTACAATGGATGTATATGTAGCAGCAAATGCATTACACTACACAAGCCTGGGGAAGCTTCATAAAATAAAATAGAGTTGTTATTTTGCCCTATACATGTACCCAATGTATAGTTTAGGTGCCATATGTTAGGAAATGTAGGGGGGAAGGAGGGTACCCCCAAAGAAATTTATGATCTTTTTCAGCCTATCACCCTTAAAAAAGTAAAAGACGCCAGCGTTTTTTGGGACTTCAACTTTCTTGAAGCAAGCCCTATCTACTTTATTGCACTTCGCCTGGTCTGAGGTGGCGAAGGCATGTCTGGCGCAAGAGGTAACATTCAGTAAAATGCGCAAGTTAGTGAATTAACGTAGTTACGTCCCTTCGCCATTGCGCATCTTCATCTGGCGTAAGGGTGCAAAGTAGCGCTAGAGTAGGTCCACTTCGCAAGCGAATTTATTCTAGTGTTAGCCACTTTGCCCTTTAGTAAATTTGCCCCTTTATTGTTTTAGAAGTGGAAAGCATTCTTGCTTAGATTTTAAAGGAGAAGGAAAGGCTAAAATTAAGTAAGCTTTATCAGAAAGGTCTATATAAATACACCAGTAAACCCTCAAAGTAATGCTGCTCTAAGTCCTCTGTAAAAAAAAAAAAAAAACAGCATTTCTTTCCTTCTATTGTGTACACATGGGCTTCTGTACCAGACTTACTGTTTTCAGCATAAATAACCAGGGCTTGGTCTTAAGCATGCTCAGTTTTCTCCTCTCTCCCTCTTCCTCCTCCCCTCCCTGCTGTAATCTGAGCCCAGAGCTATGAGTGAGCAGGGAGAGACTCAGGCAGGAAGTGATGTCAAAACAAGCTAATATGGCAGCTGATATCCTAAACAAACAGCTTCAAGAGCAGTTTTCTCAAGTATGGTAAAGCATTTTGCAGAGTAAATATAGTGTTATAGCTTGCACTATTGAGGTTAATCTATTGCAAATAAACTGCTTTGGTAGCTCTCCTTCTTCTTTAAATATATTAGCTTTAATATTGTGTCCACCTCCAAAATTATACCCACTACAGAAAACTGTGGTACACTCCAGCTACTAAATGACCACTCTTCAGTAGACACAAAGTACCACTACAACCAATAAACTTTAGACTGGGATGCAATGTCGGACTGGCCCACCGGGATACCAGGAAAACTCCCGGTGGGCCCAGGTGTCAGGGGGCCCTTGTGCTGCTAAATATTTGGTCTATTTCATGGCCATTTCCTATTTCTTTGAGAACAAAGATGCTAAATAGATGGAATAATAGATTACAGTATGTAAAGAATAGAGACTAGGAGAATAGAGGTTGAGTGAGGAGAAGAATAATAGTACTGAGAGTGGGCCCATGGTCTATGGTTCTTTGGTGGGCCCCTAGTTTAAGGTTTTTGGGTTGGCCCCTGGTGTCCCAGTCCGACACTGCTGGGATGTAGTCTTTATAGGACACTCTATCAAAAGTCATGGGAATATAAGTAGATCACATTTACTGCAACCCCACCTCATATAAAGCAAGTAAATATGTTTGATATCACTTGTCCTTCATAAAACTATGCACATTATTGCTCGACATTCCATCCTCCAGGTCATTATCCAGGTAAATGAGTTTTCCTAATAAACTTTAAAGGAACAGTAACATCAAAAAATTAAAGTGCGGAGTTTGCCTAGCAACTTTAATGGACGCATAGGAGAAGAGCTCCGTGCACGAGGGAGATACAGATCCTCAAGGGGCAAGTCTAAACAGCCCATTGCGGGCTATTACTTTGGCAGAGTGATCCCTCCAAGTCATGGGCCAGAAGAGAAACCAAAAAAAAGAACAGAAAGCTGTCTCCACTTATTTTATTCGAGCATCGCAACGCTCCTCCGCCATCTTGGATTCGCCGCAAGGCCCGGAATCGCAGGCCTCTGTTATGACGGAGCCGCAGGGTGAGAGCATTCCGGCAACAGCCACGCAAATTCGCGAAATGCTGCAGGAAGTGAAATGCACACTCCAGAATGATATTCGCCGAATGTCGGATGAACTCCGTAAAGATATCCAAGACATTGGCGAAAGGACGGCTCACCTGGAGGAGCAAATAACCGAATTTGCGGAGGCCCATAATGACCTCGCGGACTCGCACACCAAAGTACAGGCGGAAACAGACAGACTGGCCGACAAGATAACAGACCTAGAAGACAGGCCCCGCCGAAACAATTTGCGGCTTAGAGGGATCCCTAAAGAGATTGGCCCGCAGGACCTAGAGCAGCACATACAACAGCTGCTGGCTGCCATTATGCCTGACTCCCACCAGCTGGAACGTGAACTGGATCGCATTCATCGGGTCCCCAAACCCAAGGCGGCCCCTGATGCAGTGCCACGAGATGTACTGGCGAGGTTCGTCTTCTTTAAAACCAAGGAGAAGCTACTATCGCTTGCACGGAAAAAAGAGGGATGGCCCCCTGATTACCAAAAACTGGAGATCTATACGGATCTATCGCCAGCAACACTACTAAAGAGGTAAGCCTTTGCTGAAACTACGTCTCTACTACGCCAACACAATATTCCGTACAGATGGGGTTATGCGGTAAAGTTGATTTTTCGCAGTTCTTCTGTTTGATGTTTTATGTTTTGCTGATAACCATGTTTTATTATACTGTTTTTTCTAACATACCTCAGTGGTATCACACAATTGCAAAGTCCTATGTTTTGCTTAACCATCGTAATGTTGTACTAAGAGCAAGCTATGTAGAAACTGTTGAAGTATTTCATCATACTATAGGGGTATTCCAGCGGGTAAAGCAACTGACCAATTTGATGTGATGACACGTTTTTATTCTCTGAATGCTAGAGGTTTGAATAACCCCGCAAAGGGAACCAAGCCCTCAGGGATGCTTTTCAGGCCAAGGCTGATATACTTTTCTACCAGGAAACGCATTTCTGTGCAAAAAACCCGCCACGGTTTTCAGACAGGCATTACCCACATAGCTACCACTCGAACTCACAAAACAAAACTAAGGGTGTGTCCATTTTGATATCCTCCCGCGTGTCATGGCAACTATTGCAGTCAGTTGTGGATCCCGAAGGCAGGTATATACTTCTCATTTGTATGATTGACAATGTCAAATATACCCTGATAAATATGTATGTTCCAAATGATAATCAAAGTAGATTCCTGACACAAACTTTTACCAAACTGCTCAATAACAGACAGGGGAAATGCATAATAGCTGGGGATTTTAATCTCACCCTAAATCCCCACATTGATGTTCATAGAGCAGATGGTAGGGAGGTAACGAACAAGACTCGGCTAGCCCAGGCCTCCAAATTTAGAGCACTTTTACACAACTTCACCCTGATCGACGTATGGAGGGCTAAATACCCCTCAGCGAAAGACTTCACACACTACTCCCCTAGATTCCAAACACACACTAGAATCGATATGTTCCTCACCGATTTACAATCCACCACACAGGTCACCAATCCCTGGATTGGTCTGCGAACGTGGTCAGACCACGCCCCAATCGGTATGGACCTTCCCATAAATAGACTAGCTGACAAACTTCCCTGGAAATTGAACAATACATTGCTACAAAACGAGGAAACTATGAGATATATTGAACAGAGGATAATAAAATTTTTCAGGGAAAATAATCCTAAGGATACCAATTGGCAAAACAATTGGTTAACGTACAAAGCAGTTTTACGAGGTGAATTAATAGCCAAGGCAAAACAACTTAGGAGGCAAAGGGAAACGGAACAGAAGATGTTAGAATCTAAGTTAGCAGACCTAGAAAGAAACCTGATACAACACTTTAACGCAAATACCGTCAAAATACAGTACTAAATTGAACACGATTTTGGCTGCTAAAACGGCGTACAGAGTACAATGTATGAAACAAATTTTTTACACTAAGGGAAACAAAGTTGATCGATTATTGGCAAATTTGCTACGACAAAAACAAGCTCAGAACAGTATACAATACTTAAAGGACGCTCAAACAAAAATAACTGACCCTAAACAAATAGCAAATAAATTTGCGCTTTATTATAGGAATTTATACAATATAGGCTCTGATCCGGCGAATTCTAGACTACTTCCTGAACAAATCGAAACATATCTGAACAACTTAGACCTCCCTTCACCAACCCCCGCAACAATTGGAATCCCTTAGCAAACCCATCCAGATTGAAGAAATTCAAAATATCATTAAAGAACTGAAACTTGGTAAATCTCCTGGCCCTGACGGCTTTACGAATCAATATTACAAGCTATACCTCGACATATTGTCCCCGCATTTACTTAAATTATTCCAGAACATCATGGATACAGGCCTGATTAATCCTGAGTTCTTACATGCCCATATAGTTACCATCCCTAAACCGGGCAAATCCCAAGATCAGTGTCAAAACTACAGACCCATCACTTTGCTTAATACTGACCTCAAAATATACTCTAAGTTGCTAGCTCAAAGGCTTAACTTGATACTGCCCTCTCATCAAAAACGATCAAGTGGGATTCATACTAACCAGCTGATAGCTCAAGAAGATTTCAAAATATTTTACACTTAACTAAAACGCCAGCCCTATTGCTTTCCCTGGACGCAGAGAAGGCGTTTGACAGGGTAAACTGGGAATATATGAAAGCTACATTGGCCAAATTCCAGCTTGGACCAACTTTCTTAAAAGCTGTCTCCCCACTATACTCGTATCCGACAGCTAAAGTTTGTACCAAGGGAGCCCTGTCAGACGCCTTCGAGCTTACTAATGGGACTAGGCAAGGGTGCCCTTTATCGCCTTTGAACTTTGCCTTAATGGTCGAACCTTTAGCCCAAAGTATTAGGGACAATCAGGATATAAAGGGCATCCCCACACCTGCAGGGCAACAGAAAACTGGTTTGTTTGCAGACAATATTCTCCTGGCTATTACAAATCCCTTAACCTCTTTACCTAATATTCTCAGGGAACTTGACAGGTTTCACACAGTATCATGGTATAAAATCAATACCGCAAAAATGCAGGCTTTACCCATTAACATACCAAGGCGGGTTTTGGAAGGCATTACATTACACTACCACGCCTTTGAGTGGCGAGATTCCTATATCACCTATTTGGGAATCAAACTACCCAAAGACCCCGACATGATATTTAAGTTGAACCATTCCCCATTGATAAAACTCGCTGAATTAGAATGTAACAGATGGCGAAAATAAACAATTTCTTGGTATGGGCGCATAATGGCTATAAAAATGAATCTTTTGCCACGAATCTACTCCTAAACACCCTACTAAACACTTGGCGACTATACAGAAAACTATAAATAGATTCATCTGGCAGCAAAAACCCCCGAGAATGGCCTTCTTGACTACTCAATATTCTAGATCTTCGGGTGGATTGTGAATACCCAATGTTAAAGCCTACTATATTGCCACTATATTGGAATCAGTTGTCCAATTGCACGCGGAAAAGGGGAACAGAGTATGGGTGGATATGGAAGATCAAATGACAGGAGATAATACATTAATTCACCTTTTCTGGATGCCCAAACATACCAGACCACCAATGGACTGTCTTTTACCCACCACTAAACTGTCCATAAAAATCTGGGACTCTATGCAGGCAAAGCTTAAGTTTGGTACCTTTCCCTCCTTTTTATTGCCTTTGAAAGCGCTGAAATATTTCATCCCACAGATAAACCTTAACAGCTGGTCTACTGCTGGGATTTCCCAACTAGGAAACCTTTACCAGTTATCAAAACTGCGTTGGTTTGAGGACTTGGTGCAAACCTATGGTCTACAACAACATCAACTGTATATATTTACCCACACCAATATGGGACTTAGCCTCTAAATGCAAATGAACAATACTAGATAACCAAGGCCATACATGTAAAATTAAAAAGCAATATTTATTATCACCATGCCAAAATGACTAAAACCTCTTGACAAAGCCGCAGGTAGCGGCGAAACAGCTGTCGAGGTACAGCGCCGCAAGGGGAACCTTGAAATCCCGCTTCCCTTCTCTCCTCTTGAGGATACAAGTGACTGTGAACTTCGGTTGTGAGTATGGAGCGTTGAGCATTCGGTGTAGGAGGTAATCCACTACGGTCAGTAATTTTTCTGTCTTTGATCAGCGGTCTGCTGCAGTGTGGTTGGACGATTATGACAGCATAGCGATTGCTATACCATCAAAGTATGGGGATCCGGATGCCCATTGGACACACATAAGTGATCCCTTCTATTCCAATGCTTCATTTTTCTATCATATAGCCTTAACTATTCTGGGCAACAAATGTTTAACCCCACACCGGCTCCGCCCTCACATACCGTTATACATTATACCACCTATTAATTTCACTGGATCAATCATCTCTTCCGCTACTAAACTGAGTACTCTATTGGTGATTTATACTACGGATGCGATAATGTATCGCTTTTCTCTTTTGATGAACATTTGATTACGGATCTTTCCAGATTGATGCTCCGTGCACCTGATCAAAAGCTTGTTACAACTGAAACAACTGGAGGCCTCCATTAACAGCGTGCACGCAGCCTCTCCCACCATATTGTATCTATTAGTAATTAAATAGGGTTAATGGGATTTTCACCCCCAAGCAGCGCTGCTTATTTTAAATGGTTTTAGTAATTTTGGCATGGTGATAATAAATATTGCTTTGTATGGCCTTGGTTATCTAGTATTGTTCATTTGCATTTAGAGGCTAAGTCCCATATTGGTGTGGGTAAATATGTCAATGTAAAGTACATGTGGACCCCTCTCTAATGCAGGCTACTAATTAGCCATTACCGATTGCATGCACCTTGCTTGGGTTAAATGGGTACTTAACATCAACTGTATACTTATGGGCAAATCATGCATTTTCTGCGTACCGCTGCTGTGGATTACAAGACTTTACGCACTAAGACATTGATGGAGTGCCTCTGTAGTAAATTCTGGAACGGTAAAGCGATATTGTCGGATTGCTATAAAATGCAACTATTTGGTGAGGAACCTCAAAAACTTCCTTACATGGATAAATGGGAACAAGAGCTTCAGATACAGTTCTCTCCAGTTCAGTGGTCCGCTTGCATTAATAGGCCTAAAGGTGCTACCCACTGCACCAACCACCTGGAATCTCACATTAAAGTGGTTGGCAGATGGTACCTAACACCCTCCAGGATAGCAAAAATTTCTCTGAATTACCCTAACATGTGTTGGAGACAATGTGGACAACCAGGTACGACGCTCCACATGTGGTGGCAGTGTGTAAAAGTCACAGCTTTCTGGACAGAGATTTTCGATTTAATAAAGGAGATACTCCACAGGGAAATACCCCAACTGCCCCAGATAGCATTACTCCAAATTTACCCAGTACAAATTTCAAAAGCTGAAAGGCGCCTTCTGTTTCAGATATTCAATGCAGCACTAACTCTTATAGCGAGTACATGGAAGACACCAACTACTCCTTCGATACAGCAGTTAACCAAACAGATAGAATCAAGGAAATGTATGGAATTTTTGGCGGAAACTGACCCGGAAAAGAATCTTCAAATCATACAGACATGGGAACTTTGGACTTCCTACCAGCTTTCCATATCCACCTAGACTGTTCAGCCCAAATCTATAGTCGAGAAGGCCAACTCGCATCCTCTGAGGTCCACGCATAAATGTTATGCTAGCCATTTCTAATTGCATGATCTATATGTTCCTTAGGAATAAGGGGAGTGATTGTAGTATAATCACTGTTTATTGATGCATAAAAACCAATATTATGTACTTGCTCATTGTACTTTGCAAATTTCACTGTATACCACTACTTTTTCTTTCTGCTTGTCTTCATGCCAATAAAAGCAGTATTGAATTTCAAAAAAAAAAATTTAAGTGTTTTAAAGGAATACAAAAATAATGCAGTGTTGCCTGCACTAGTAAAACTGCTGTGTTTGCTTCAGAAACACTACTATTGTTTACATAAATAAGCTGCTGTGTAGCAATGGCATCAGGTTCAGGTTACAAAAGCAGATATGCTCTGTAGAACTTAATGGTGTTATCTGTTATCCAATATTTAACCTGTGCCATATAGCTTTTTTCAATTTCCACCATTGCTACACAGCAGCTTGTTAATATGAACTATAGTAGTGTTTCTGAAGCAAGCATACCAGTTTTACAAGTGCAGAGCAACAGTACATGATATTTTCATTACTTTAAAACACTTCATTTTTTGGTGTTAGTGTTCCTTTAACTTCCTCAATATAGCTGTCAGATGTACAGGGCTATTTTTGCTAAAAAGGCAAACTTTTTAAACGTATGGAATATATCAGCTTTCCTCCAATCTACCGGTTTCATACCAGATAAGCGGGAGTCAAAGAAAAAGACAAAATTGCCTAGCTTATTCCATTTTAGCACCATTTAGCACTTGAGCCCTATTTACACTAATTTAGATTAATTGGTGATTACATTGTCCTATGTTAACCACTGAAAATATGTTTGGAGTAAACTGCATGCAATATGAGCACTGGCTCCTCTGCTACATGTAATGAGAAAAATAATTAAAGGGTAAGTTCACATCTTGTAAATGTCTCCTTGCTGTCCCTTTTGCCAAAATAATTATTTTGGAAATAGGAGGTTATTTAGTAAAAAAAAATCACTTGTGTATTTAGTTGTTATAGCATGAGCTTACAAAATAAAAGGGGCCTTCGGTTTCGCACCAGAGTCTTCCTGCAGAAACCTTATTCAGAGATTGCCAGAGAATTTCTCTGGAAGAGACAGGGCAGTATGAGTTGCTGCTACTAATGCTTTGAATGTTTTGAGAACAATCTTGCTCTTTGCATCCCAGGTCAAAGCTGTATTTCCCAACACCTACAGTTACAAATGTAAATTTGTTATGGCATACACGCCTTGACCAGTAACCAGCCAACCTTGCCTTCCTACCCATACACCCCTTGTAACTTTGGCTTAGTAATGTTATTGGCTATTTGAGCACTCACTTTGAGGTTCTTCAGTATTGCAAGTTGCCTCCTTAGATTTTTTGAACTCGGATTCCAAATATAAAATCCATCAGCATTTTACACAATAAAAAGATCATTGAAAAAATACAATGTTTTGTTTTCTAGTTGGTATAATGACTTTGTTGGCATGTTTATAATGATTCCTAATATTTACCTTGACACCCAGCATTTAATTTTTTGCACTAGCTGTGTAACATATAGTTCAAGAGGTTTTAAGGCAGATAACATTGGCCAAGTCAAAAGAACTGCAAGAAATAAAAAAGTTCAATTAAGTTATAAACTTCCAAATTCACCTTTCCAATTTAACTGGTATTATAATTATGTGCAGCTTGATGTTAAATGGCTATTTGCAAAATATAAAAAGCAACCCAATCTATTTTCCACAATAAAGGGAAGAAAGTTCCATGTGTAAGATTTTCTTGTGGAACAGACTACGTTAAGCCATTATACTTTCAGAATAGTCATGAATTTTGCTATCAACTGAAAACAATAAGATTGTGAAAATGGTGATGATTTTGTAGTTACAAGTATATGTAGAGGGTATTAATGACTAATATCAAGAAGCTGACACACGTGTCACATCAGTCAATTACTTGTGAATGTTTCAGTCATGATTTCACCATGGGAAAGCTGATCTCCATTTCTGCCAAAACCTAATATGAAACATTGGCTACACAAACAATGACTTCCTAATATTGTTTCATGGAATTGGATCTAAGGTGAGCTTGTCTCAAAAAAATGCAGAAGCAATAATTCTGGGAGATAATGGCCTAATCCAAGTTATTGCCTCTTGTTAATATTATATGAGAAATTATCATCCCCATTTTGTGTTTACAATTGCCTGAAAACTGCAGCAGTCAAAACATCCTCTGGAGTAATCTTGGAGGGTAGCTATGGCCAGTCTAAATTAAACACATTTTTAACTAAATTAAATGTACTAGTTGGTATCTGATCAAAGAACATTGACCAAGTCCAGAGCAGTATTAATATGACTAGCACTGGGCACCATCTCTAAGGAGAAAAATATCTGTAAATCACTGCTTTAGTGCAGGAGAGGACCTTCTGTGGTGCTTTGAGGGCAATTCACTAAACTGTGCCCAGTCTGGTAATAAAAACACAGCAGTGCACTGGCTAATGCTACCAGCTTCAATGAGACCTATGGTACCTTCATTTTTTACTCTAAAATCATTATAGAGGCCAAAATATCTTTTAATTGATTTAAAAAATATCTGATTAATAAATAAGCATGATAACTTGCCATATTGAAATTAGATTTATGTTTTTATATTCCAATGATTCCCTAATTTTAAAGGAAGGGTGTTAAAAAAATATTTGTACATTTTTGTACAGTTATTCAAAACATAACAATGTTTTTCATTTTCCACATGAATATCCTCTTACTTGTCTACTTATTTGCACTGGTCTCCAAGCAGTTTCTAAGAAATATCTAGTAACAGCCATCACTTACTCTTACTTATACGATTTTGAAGATGGTTGAGGAAATTATTAAAGTTATTTATTTTAAAATTAACATGCACCCCCCCTATTCTAAATAAGAGGCTGTACAGAGAAAAAGGATTCTGTTTAAAATGCGTAAATCTGGAATATGCCTACAACCAATCCAAGCAAAGGGCAGTTCGCCATTTAAAGAGTTATTTTCAATCCAGTCCTCAGTGCTAAAGTCTGAAAGTGCACAATATCCTCAAAGCCATAGTTTGATTAAACTCGTATTTCCTGGGAAAGGAGCATAAATAAGTGAACTGCTCAGCAAATTAAGAATACTTAACGTCTGCGCATCTGAGCAGCCGTTACGCTGATTAAATTTTCTGTCCTTGAGGACTTTCAGGAAATTACTTTTGATCGTCAATAATACAATTAAGTAAACTATACACACATTAGCATAAATAATTGATAAGAAATTATGTATTACCACGAAATACTGATTTAATAATTCATGGCTCCTGTATAGTGACTGTGCAGTGCTGGAGAAAGCCAGGCTCATAGTGGGGCAGGCAGTAAGCTGGTGAGCAGAGGGAAACAGCTTCTCAGAGGATACGCATGTACCATCATTGTGTAAATAAAGAGATTGAATTAATCTTTGTGTCCTGTATTGTCATTTTTTTTGCTTAATTTCTCACAGTTGGTTGATGGAATGGAAAAGGCTAGACTGAGTATTAAATAAGATCCTCCCTTGATGAACTAAGCTTTCTCCGCACAGAACTTTTGCAAAAATAATGCACATACTTTTGTACAGCAGGAGAAATAGTAATAGTAAGGGAATGAGTATGACAAAATGACTTAAGTATAGAGATGGCGCGAACTGTTCGCCGGCGAACTTGTTCGCGCGAACATCGGGTGTTCGCGATCGCCGGAAGTTCGCGAACGTCGCGCGACGTTCGCCATTTTGGGTTCGCCATTGTTGGCGCTTTTTTTTGCCCTCTCACCCCAGACCAGCAGGTACATGGCAGCCAATCAGGAAGCTCTCCCCTGGACCACTCCCCTTCCCTATAAAAACCGAAGCCCTGCAGCGTTTTTTCACTCTGCCTGTGTGTGCTGAAGAGATAGTGTAGGGAGAGAGCTGCTGCCTGTTAGTGATTTCAGGGACAGTTGAAAGTTTGCTGGCTAGTAATCGTTTTGATACTGCTCTGTTATTGGAGGGACAGAAGTCTGCAGGGGTTTGAGGGACATTTAAGCTTAGGTAGCTTTGCTGGCTAGTAATCTACCTTCTACTGCAGTGCTCTGTATGTAGCTGCAGTGGGCAGCTGTCCTGCTTCTGATCTCATCTGCTGACTGCTGCAATAACAGTAGTCCTTGTAAGGACTGCTTTTATTTATTTTTTTGTTGTTTTACTACTACTACTACTACTACTATAAGAGCCCAGTGCTATTAGTCTAGCAGTGTTGGGGAGTGGGACTGGTGTGCTAATCTGCTGCTCCTAGTAGTTCAGCAGCACCAACTTTAATTTTTTTTTTTAATATTCATTTTTTTTTATTTTACTTTTTTTTATTTTACTACCGCTGTAGTAGTGTATAAGTTGACCTTTTAGGCATTATTTGCCCTGTAGGCATTTTTTGCCCAGTGTGTTATTCAACCAACTGCCATCTAGCTGTGTGACCTTGTTCACATTCTGTCTAAATATCCATAATATTACCGTCTCCAGAAAAAACACCGGAGTGACTTTTTTCAAGCAGCCATAATATATTTTACGTAATCCGTATCCATCGCTGTAGTAGTGTATAAGTTGACCTTGTAGGCATTGTTTGCCCAGTTTTTTTGGCCGCAGCCACTGAAGCACAGAGGCCAGAAAAAATATGCCATATAAATGCTGAAAATAGTCATTTTTTGCCATACGTTGACTCAACGTATATGGCAAAAAATTACTATTTTCAGCATTTATATGGCATATTTTTTCTGGCAACTGTGCTTCAGTGGCTGCGACCAAAAAAACTGGGCAAACAATGCCTACAAGGTCAACGTATGGCAAAAAATGACTATTTTCAGCATTTATATGGCATATTTTTTCTGGCAACTGTGCTTCAGTGGCTGCAACCAAAAAAACTGGGCAAACAATGTCTACAAGGTCAACGTATGGCAAAAAATTACTATTTTCAGCATTTATATGGCATATTTTTTCTGGCAACTGTGCTTCAGTGGCTGCGTCCAAAAAAACTGGGCAAACAATGCCTACAAGGTCAACGTATGGCAGTTGTTTAAAGAGAACAGTAGATTACTAGCCAGCAAAGCTACCTAAGCTAAAATGTCCCTCAAATCCCTGCAGACTTCTGTCCCTCCAATACAGAGCAGTATCAAGCAGATTACTAGCCAGCAAACTTACTATCATCTGTCCCTGAAATCACTAACAGCTCTCCCCCTACACTATCTCTTCCAAGCACACACAGGCAGATTTTTCAGATACATTTTTGCCCTTGATCCCCCTCTGGCATGCCACTGTCCAGGTCGTTGCACCCTTTAAACAACTTTAAAATCATTTTTCTGGCCAGAAATGTCTTTTTTAGATGTTAAAGTTCGCCTTCCCATTGAAGTCTATGGGGTTCGCGAACCGTTCGCGAACCGCTCGCATTTTTGCGCAAGTTCGCGAATATGTTCGCGAACTTTTTTTCCGACGTTCGCTACATCCCTACTTAAGTACAGCAACTTTTCTTTATGGCTTGGAAAAGGGGTACAATGGTTACAACTGTACAAGGTCCCTTCAATTCTTGGGAACTTCCTTTAAACTCACTTTATACATTATAATAGAACTCTAATATTTTAAAGACATATACAAAAGGCACATGGCACGGCAGTTAAATGCATGTACTGTATATCAAAGCCATGCATATTAAGGACTAAGCTGTTAACGCCTACCTGTATGTGTAAAAAAAACATGTGTATGTAAAAATGCACAATGACATGTACCCAACAAACATATGTGTTAAAGGCATGGGATTTGAAACCATTGGCATGTCTCTAAAGCATGTCTTATAGGCATAATACAAACACAATATTAAATGGGCTGTCTGCAATTTGTGAAAGTGACTCAGTTCTCCCTGTAAGATGCTCTGTGCTGCATTGTTAATTGCATGCACAATAATAAAAGATAAAAGTGGAAGAAACATTCCAAGTACTGTTTAAAGTATATTTTCTTTCATGGGCAGAGTCTTCAATCAGTTATCTGTATTTGCTGCTGGGGATTGGCCCCTTTTGTCTTTTTTTCAGCAATATACTAGTTAAATGCAATGTGGTTGGAGCCAAAAGATGGAGGGTCAGACCAACAATTTTTATCCTTTAAAAAACAGTAGCATTTTTTTTATTAGTTATACATCACCTCTTATGAGCAAAACTGGTCTTGGAATCCTTTAAACTAAAGTAACGACAATTTCACATTAAAAACAGACAAAGCAATCTTAATTCATTTTTAGATGAAGTTTAGAAGTTCACCTTTACACTACACTCATTCAAAAGCTGCACCTTGCTTGCACTGTTCTATTTTGCAAATGTTGAGTAGGTGCAGAACTCAGCACTACTGACACAAAGAAGCCCTTTCCTTGCCAACTTTTTATGGATGCAACATCTTTCAATTGTAAATTTGTGTGTGTTTGTAGTATGCTATCATACTATTCATTAAAACAGAGAAAGCAACATCCTTGGACTAAGCGTGCTGGGCGTTGTAGATAAGTGGAGAGCTGCTGGCTCTGCATCATTCACAAAGTGAATTAATGGGCATACCTGTACCTCTACTTGGGAACATGCACATGACTGTGATTCTTCATTGCCAATCGCTAAATAAAAATTTGTCAATCGCTACACAGTGCTAAATAGAGATTGCCATGCTTCTTATAGTTAGGGATGGGCGAATATATTCGCCATAGTCAACTTCGTGGCGAATTTCCGATTTTCTCCGTGGGTGAATTTTTCGCTAAACCGCGGCAAAAATTCGCCACGCGCCTCGTTTCGCCACTCAACAAATTGTAGACAAGGCATGACGACGAGAGTGCGCATCGATGAGGTGTGAATCCTAGAGCATGCATAAAAAAAAAGGCCGCACAACAAACGGAACGTCATCCACAGCAGCCAGTTAGATGTGAGTCAGTGCAAGTGGAGGTTGTGGATTTCAGTTTACTGTTTTCCCTCTTCTGCTTGCCTGCTCACCACCCAATACCCCTTTTTAGGGCTAACTGTCTTTGTCTGTGCTTGTGTGTGTATTCATTGTGGGTATACACTTCTGCTGAGGGGATTTAGTTGAGGGTTTTATTTTTTTTCTCCTTTCCTTCCACCAAATATCCAAACCCCCCCTTATTTATTTTTTATATTTTAGTTGTGCCCACTATGACGGGCCATGAGAGAGGGGTGGTGGGAAGAAGGGTGGAATAGGGAGGGGCGGCCAAGGAAGAGGCTGTGGTGCTGGCCGTGGGCAGGGGCGACCCTGGCCCCTATGCCACCTGAGCCCTGAGGTTCCAGGGGGTCCACAAGGGTGGCAGAGAGGGCCAGTACGCTAGCGCAGAGAGCCTAACTTGCACTCTCTGCTCTAGAAGAGGCGAATTTCAGGTTTGAAAACCGGAAATTCGGCTCTTAAAGTACCAGGAGCGGCATTTTTGACGCCCCTGGTACCTAGTGGGGCGCTGCCGTATGAGGCGAGAGCCTCAACTCGCCTCATTGGCGAAGCGCCCCTGGCCGTGGGCATACAACCCCACAACAGCCCAGCCCATATGCCATGCCCAGTCTGGGCACTGTAGCACAGCACAAGCTGCCAGCACAGCAGTTTCCATCACAGCAGTTGCCATCACAGCAGCAGCAAAAATAACAGCAGCCGCAAGTGCCACAGCAGCAGGTGGCTCTGGGTCGCAGTGGAGCAACTGGCACACATAGGACTGTGCCAGATTTTTTTGCCGCTGCTTCGCGACTCATACGCTCACAGCAGGCAGAGGCGGTGGTAGACTAGCTGACTCAGGCTACCTCGTCTGCAGCGGGCACCAGTGAGCGGCAGGAGGTGGCATCACCTGATAGCTCAGTGTGGGATGACACCCCATCCCTCTTATTTGATCCTGAGGTGGACTTGGGCCCAGACACCCAGGATCTTTTTGATGATCAGGCAGGAATGGGGGAGGCATTCATGTCTGATGAGGAGGTCATGTCACAGCCCACATCAGTAGGGGATATTGGGCAGGGTCCCCTTATGGCAGGGCAGCAGGTTGCTGGTGTGGGGTCAGACACCAGCATGCTGGATCTGAGTATTTATGCCATGTATGAGGCAGGGTCTGGTCTGGGGGAGGATGATGACAGGGACAGACCCTGAGAGTCGGCTCAGGAGGATAACAGTAGCAGTTCAGGTGGGGAACTGTTTGTTGTTGATGAGGATGAGGATGAAGAGCTGGCTCCACCAAACACTGCTAGAGGGGGCAGGCAACAGGGCAGCCTATGGGCGTACGGATGGGGATCAGCCCCAGCCCTCCACAGCAGGCAAGGCAGTGGCCCGCACTTCAGCAGTGTGGGCATTTTTCACGTGCCAGGCAGAGGACCAGATGGTAGCAGTGTGCCAGCTCTGCCCGCAGAAGGTTTGAGGGGGGCAGGCAGGGTCACATATGGGAACGTCAGCTTTAAGTTCCCATATGAAACGTCATCACAAGATGACGTGGGAGCAGCACCAAAGTGGCAGGTGCTGGTGGTGCTTCCTGTCCACCTCAGGGAAGAGGTGATAGCTCCCCAGACCCTACATCAAGGGAAGAAGATTCTGGGGCTCACAGTCAGAGGCAGCCACTGTGTAGCTCAGCCTCTTCTGCAGACTCAGGTGCAGTGGTGGTTCACTCACCACCAGCTCCAAGCAGTTAACATTGTTTGCGACAACGGTCGCAACCTGCTGCCCGCCATCCACCTAGGCCACCTGACCCACGTGCCTTGCTTTGCACATGTCCTCAACCTTGTGGTGCAGCGCTTCCTCAAGAGCTACCAAGCGTTGGGTGACATGCTGGAGAAAGTACGTAGGGTATGCACCCATTTTCGCAGGTCCCCCACCGCCAGCATAATCTGCCACCCCATCGGCTCATCTGTGAGCTGCCGACGTGCTGGAATTCCATCCTGCACATGGTGGAGTGCCTCCTCGAGCCAGATGACCTGCTGCATCTGGAGGGCAGTCAAGAAGAGGTTGGTCGGGGGCACCTCTTTTACATGGCTGTCCATATACAGACTTGTCTCTGAAGTGATCCCTGGGTCTGTTCCATCAAAGACTGGGATGATTATTGGGTGGTCACTTTGCTTGACCCACGGTACAAGGGAAAGGTGGGGGTGTTCCTTGTACCCAGCCAGAGAGAGAGGAGGGTGGGTCAATTGAGGAGGGCTCTGTGCTCAAAACTACAGTAGTGGAGGCCTTCCCCCAGTCTGACACTTCACAGGCCTCCACTACTCCACACACCCAGCAGAGACGGGGGCCTAACAGCAAAGGTGGAGATCTCATGAGTGTGTGGAAGAGCTGTTTCGAGCCTCAACGGCCAGCAGCAGGCCCAGTCGGCACCCAAAACCACCACCAGCAGTGGGTGAAGCATATGGTGGCTGACTACATCGGGTCAGTCAACGTGCAGGATGCCATTCGACCTGATGATGACCCCATGCATTACTGGGTATCGAGGCTCGACCAGTGGCCAGAACTGGCACAGTATGCTGTGGAGGTGCTGGCTTGCCCCCCTGCCAGTGTCCTGTCAGAGCATGTCTTCAGTGCTGCAGGTGGGGTGGTCACTGAGAAGCAGACACGGCTATCCACTGGCAGCATGGATAAGCTGACATTTATCAAAATGAATGAGGCATGGATAAGCGGGGATATCCAAATGCCAATTGAAGACAGCAGAGACTAGCCTCCTCTCCTCCTCCTATTCAGAGATGTAGCATCATCTCTCCATTGCTGCCCATACTCTCCTACTTAGTAGCATTGCCCATTCCCCATCTGTCTGCACCTGCTGCCCTTGCTGCTGCTGCTAGAGCCTGCTACTAGCCCTAGTAGTACTGCTGCTGTGCTGCATTGTCAGCAATTTTTTTCTGGGCCTATCAAGGCTCCTACTGCTGTTGCTGACACTACTGCTGAATTGTCGGAAATTTTTTTTTTCTGGTGATGGCCTATCAAAGCTCCTACTGATATCGTAGATACTACTGCTGCATTGTCGGCAAAAAATTTTTTTGTAGTTGTGGCCTAACATGGCTTCTAAATATGTTGCTTCTAATTTTGCTGCTTAGTTGGTTAATTTCTTCTGGTTGAGGCCTAACATGGCTTCTAAAAATGTTTCTTCGAATACTGACGCATTGTTGGCTAATTTCTTCTGGTTGAGGCCTAACATGGCTTCTAAATATGTTGCTTCTAATGTTGCCGCTTAGTCGGCTAATTTCTTCTGGTTGAGGCCTAACATGGCTTCTAAATATGTTGCTTCTAATTTTGCCGCTTAGTCGGCTAATTTCTTCTGGTTGAGGCCTAACATGGCTTCTAAATATGTTGCTTCTAATTTTGCCGCTTAGTCGGCTAATTTCTTCTGGTTGAGGTCTAGCATTATGGAGCGGCTGAGGTGCAGGCTACGCCGGCACTATGGTGTCATCCTGCCTCTGAGAAACCTCCAGAGAATCTGGAGTGATTTGAATAGGAGGCACCCCACTTTGGTGGATGAGCTGCGTGTGGAGATAGAAGGTAAAGAAAACATAGAATTCTCTTATTTATCACAACTTGTTTTATAATGATTTGCTATTTTACAGCAAAAATGTATTTAAGTGAATACTTTAATTAGGATTGGAACAGTTGACTTTGACTGACTGTCATATAATTGCAGACAAGTTAGAGAACAAGTAAATGAGCTGTCAAATAGAGAGATTGTCTGCTGCAAAAAACTCTCTTAATGGTTTTGCCCGCCCCATACTTGCCATCCTTATCGATGATGGTTTTCTTGTAGTTACACAACACCTTAGCCTGTATAATTTGTACTGTACAAATGCAAGTGCTGTATTACTCAAACTGAAATTCTTTGATTACCAGCGGAGTGGATCCAAGAAGATCCAGCTAAAGGAGGGGCCAATGAAGAGGCCGATGTAGGGAATGATGGCGGAGAGGAGGAGGCAGCAGAACCTGCTGCGGTTGCAAGTCCTCCAGCACCTCCACCACCGTCTCCATTGGGAGAGGCTGAAGAGGAAGGGGGCATTGGTGTAGTAGCAGCAGCTGATGCTACTATACAAACAGAGGTCGAGCACCACCAGTGCCACCACCACCACTACGACCTCCTACCTGGCCTGGTGCAGTAGGTCACGGAAATGAGGCGGGAGCTTCGTGAAGTGAGGGACCTGCTGCACAGCTTCAGGGAGGATCCTCTTCCTCCTCCTATTATATAATTTTCTTTTTTTAATGCAGCACTGCTGTGCTTTTCTTTTATATTTATATATAATTTTTTTGTTGAAAACGGTATATTTGGAGTTTATTTTTCATTTAACTACTCATATGGTACTTGAAGTTGTTTGGATAATATAACACAATTATGACTACTTACATTTACACATAAATATATGGTTCATAAATATATGGTTTATTGATCTTAATGTGGGATACAAAGCACCCAGATATTATGGGTGCTTTGTATTACATATTTACTGGGTGTAAAGCACCCAGTAAATTTGTAATACCAGCCTCAGCCTTGGTTGGTATTTTATTGGCTAGGCTGGTGAAAATACTGGCTGGATGGCAAACCCACTTGTGCCATTATCTCAGATTAAATATGTGGTTCAGTATGGTGTGTCAGGCCAAAGGAACAATATTAAAATGTAGATACTTGGTCATGACAATGGAAGAATTTAGAGTTGGGTGTATTTTCTGTGAAACAGGCATTTCCAAAGGGGAGAGCACACGAATAGAGTGGTGCAGAAGCCAGAAAAAAGAGGTACGGCTGGCAAGAAGCAGGGACAGGCTACACAATTATAGACGGTGGGAATGTGAGAAGTGCAGTGACACACAGGAAGTGCAAAATGGAAAATGAAAGTAATTGCTGTGCCTGAAGTATAGAGGTGGGGGAAGCAATATATGACTGACAGCTGAGATATTTATACAGGTTTGTAACATGTAAGGATGTTTTATTAAAAATGTATTTGGGTTTCATGTTTAATTTAAAAATAACTATTAGTATATAGCTTTTTATATCTGGAGATATGTCCCCTTTAATGTGACATAATAACTTGTGCAAATATAATTATATTATTATCGTTTCCTTAGGCTTAGAAAAATCAGTTAGAATTTGACTGTTGAATCCAATGATTATTGAGTGCCTGTATAATCCTGCTCTCCTCTCCTGGTCCTATAATTGTCATACAAAAAGCATGCCTTTTAATGACAAAGAAGCAAGAAAGCAGTTAGAAAGTTACAGCTAAAGTGATAAATACATTGGAAAGCAAGTCTGGACTGAGAATTAAAATAGGCCCTGGCATTTTAGGTACACAACTAAATACTGACTTTCTATGGCAGTTTATAGCAGCCCTTCTGGCATTTGCCAGAACCCACAGATTGCCAGTCGGGGCCTGTTGGAAAGTACAGTGCATTGCTAAGTGATTATATAAAGTTTATTAGTGAAGTTATAAAGGCCTGTTTACCAATACAACTGCAAATGCAGGCTGTTTTTGATGACACTGGCATTCTGGGAAAAAATGCTGCATTGTTGGAAAAATCAGAAAACACCACTTTGCTAAATTAGCCCTTACATGTTTCAAAGCCTTTGTAACATGTGTGGTATGCTGGCAAGTTTGTTTACTTATTGGCTGACGTTTGGCAGTTGAAGTTGGTGTTTCTCAGAGCACAAAGAATTTAGCAGTTAATACTTTTTGTCATAGATTTAACCTGGGTACTAAGCTTTAGATTTCAATATTTATGTTTTTTTTTTAATAAATCCCTTAACTCAATACATGAATAATGTATTCAAGAGGCGTTTAAGGAGTGATATGATAACTATGTATAAATATATAAGGAGATCATATAATAATCTCTGTAATGCTTTATTTACCAGTAGGTCTTTCAAGCTTCCGTTTAGAGAAAAAGAGGTTCCACCTAAATATTCAGAAGGGGTTTTTTTTACAGTGAGAGCTGTGAAGATGTGGAATTCTCTCCCTGAATCAGTTGTACGGGCTGATACATTATATAGCTTTAACAAGGGGTTGGATGGCTTTTTAGCAAGTGAGGGAATACAGGGTTATGGAAGATAGCTCATAGTACAAGTTGATCCAGGGACTAGTCCGATTGCCATTTTGGAGTCACAAAGGATTTTTTCCCCCTCTGAGGCAAATTGGAGAGGCTTCAGATGGGGTCTTTTTTGCCTTACTCTGGATCAACTGGTAGTTATGCAGTTTAAAAATAGTTAAAAGGTTAAACATGATACTTGTGTCTATTTTCAACCTAACTTACTATGTTACTATGTTACTATTCTGATTTCTTTTATATTTGTTGAAGATTAAGGCTGATTTAATTTATTATCCAGAATTCTTGTAACCTGGTGTTTCTGGATAAGGGATCTTTATGTAATTTGTATTTCCATACTTTGTCTACTAAAAAAACATTTAAACTTTAAATAAACTTAATAGGATTGTTTTGCCTCCAATAAGGATTAATTACAGTATATCTTAGTTAGGATCAAGGTGCTGTTTTATTATTAAAGAGAAAAAGGAAATAATTTTTCACATTTGGAATTATTTGATTAAAACATGTGAGATGGACTTGCCTTAATTATGAGATTTCTGGATAATGGGTTTTTGGATATCTGTACTAGTTCTGTTGTAATAGTTCTGTATCTGTGAATTATGCACTATTTATCTAGTTACCAGCCATAAGGTGGCGCTTGCACTGACCCATGGCTGTGTATGCCTTTCTGTGAAGCATTTTGCAAATGTATACAAATGCTGCTGGCAGTCTTTCCCCATAACAACTGTTCCATGACAATTTTGCTGGTGGAGTCATTCAAGTTCCACAATAGCTCTTTTATAATTTTTGCATTACACATTACGGAGAACATACTTTATTTTGTCATGTGCCAATGCCAATGAAGAATTTGCAGTTATATGCAGTTGTTTGCAGTTAGAGAGGTTGAATGGGGCACTGGTTATCACAGACCTGTAAAAATGGTTTTATGGATGTCATCTGATTGCTCAATTGCTGTTGATAACTTGCTTTCATGAAGTCAAAGGATGATGAAAAGCAAATTACCTTTCCAGTGTGAGTGCATTAATTTCACTGTCAGGTACCTGAGTTTTACATTTGTGAAATCCACACTCCTCTTTTAAAGTGCAGCAGCTGTTGTTTCGCTTGCCAAACTGACATCTGACTCCTATGCTTGTATACAATACAATTGGCTGGTCTTAACCTCTGTTAGCAAAAAGGAATATTGATTTGAATTTTGCTTTTACAGTGTTTCTGTCTTTGAATTGATACTGACTTAGCTCCTCTTGTAGCACATTTAATAATATATTGCTACTTTGTGTGCTTGGAGCTTTGATTTTTTGGTTGTTAGTAATGACTTAAAGGGGTGGTTCACCTTTAAGGTAACTTTAAGTAAGTTATAGTATTGCCAATTCTAAGCAACTTTTAAATTGCTTTTCATTATTTATTTTTTATAGATTTATAGTTATTTGGCTTTATAGTTATTTGGCTTTTTCTTCTGACTCTTTGCAGCTTTCAAATGGGCGTCGCTGACCCTTTCTAAAAAGAAAATGCTCTGTAAGGCTACAAATGTTTTGTTATTGCTTCTTTTTATTACTCATCTTTCTATTCAGCCCCTCTCCTATTCATATTCCAGTCTCTTATTCAAATCAATGCATGGTTGCTAGGGTAATTTGGACCCTAGCAATCAGATTGCTTAAAATGGTAATTGAAGAGTTGCTGAATAAAAAGCTAAATAACTCAAAAACCTTAATTAATAAAAAATGAAAACAAATTGCAATTTGTCTCAGAATATCATTCTTTACATCCTACTAAAAGTTATCTCAAAGGTGAACAACCCCTTTAAGTTTTTTTTGTTGTTAGATTCGGGCTCATTCACATTGATGGCATTTTGGCTGTAACTTTTTAGTTTTCTTTATCATAAGACCCAGAACACAAGGGACATATTCAAATAAAGGGCAAATTCCATTCAAGTATGTTACAGACATGTTCAGGTGCTTCTCTACTCACTGCAAAACACAGACAGAGAATATACCCTACATGTCATGGCCTACGTATTGGAATTCATAATACTGCTGTGTAAATTGTGACATTGAGAATATACATACTTCGAAAGAACTGGGGGTCATATAGAGATGTTGGAATTATGAAGTTTTGTCTTTATTCAACCCAAATGAATTATGCAACTATTCAACAGTCATCAATGTGAATAAACTATAATATAGCACCTTTTAGTTTATAGGGCATATAAAGGGTTGAATTTCGAATTGAAAAAAGTTCGATATTTTAAGTCAAAAAGACCAACCGAAATGATGTTGAAGTTTTTTTTGGTTGAATAGGTCTGTTTTCGATCGAATAGGTCCGTATTAGGTAGAATTTGAATCGTACGAATCAAAGGAATAGCGCATTCGATCGAATTTCCCAAAAAAAAGATTTTTCAAAGCTCTCCAATTGCCCCATAGGCTAAAACAGCAATTCGTCAGGTTTTAGATGGCGAATGGTCGAAGTCGAATTTTTAAAGAGACAGTACATATATTTGATATTTGAATTTTTTTTTAAATTCGAATCGAATTTGGACTATTCCCAAGTCGAAATACATAAAAATAGCTTGAAATTTGAATTTTTTTCTTTCAAAAATTCACCTTGACCTTTGATAAATCTGCCCCATTATGTCCATCATTTAACAACATAGGTGCAGTTTTGCTCTATTGCAGTAAGTCACAATTAACCAACAAGATTATTTTTGAGAAATAACAGCAGCTCTATTATTTTCACTACTATTTTTTAGGGTATTGCTCAAGTGCCATAATGACATGAAGAATAAATAAACTGAGTAAAGAAATAAAAAGTACAAGCAACACCAAAATAATTAAAAAATAATTCAAAATAAATGACCACATTTTGAGAAATATTAAAATGAAAAATAAAAAAAAGTATGTAAAATAGATAGATACAAAACCACAAAAAAATTATTCAAATACAAAAAAATTAACTTTGCTATATCCCTGCCATTCCTATTATAACAGCTAAAGGCCTATTTTTCATGCTTTGTAAAAAGTGGAGTAAACCATTTTCAGTGATGTTGCCTATAGCAAATCAGATCTTTGCTTTTGTTTTCCAAATCTAATTGCTGATTTAATTATATGAAGAAATCTTGGGTTTATTTATTAAACCTTAAATTTGTCTGGTTGAGTTTTTAAAGGAAGCAAACTAAAAAAAAATACTAGAAGTTGTTACGTTCTGAGGCTGCTAAAAATACGAATCAAAAAATACTCCAGTGAAAACCTGTCTAAATCATGTAGAAGTTAAAGGTAGATGGTCTCAATTGGAACATGTTTTACACCTTCAGGATTCTCCATAATTTGAGCTGGTTTTCATTCAATAATCCGAGTTTTTCAGGAGACAACTCGAAAAAGTTGAGTTTTCGGAGTGCCAATTTTGCCTCTACTTTTTGTCACGTAGATTTTATAGGTACATTAAGGGGAATTTCCTAGCTGCCCCTGGTCATGTGACTTGTGCCTGCACTTTAGGAGAGAAATGCTTTCTGGCAGGCTGCTATTTTTCCTTCTCAATGTAACTGAATGTGTCTCAGTGAGACATGGGTTTTTACTATTGAGTGTTGTTCTTAGATCTACCAGGCAGCTGTTATCTTGTGTTAGGGAGCTGCTATCTGGTTACCTTCCCATTGTTCTTTTGTTTGGCTGCTGGGGGGTAAAAGGGAGGGGGGTGATATCACTCCAACTTGCAGTACAGCAGTAAAGAGTGATTGAAGTTTATCAGAGCACAAGTCACATGACTTGGGGCAGCTGGGAAATTGACAATATGTCTAGCCCCATGTCAGATTTCAAAATTAAATATAAAAAAATCTGTTTGTTCTTTTGAGAAATGGATTTCAGTGCAGAATTCTGCTGGAGCAGCACTATTAACTGATTCATTTTGAAAGAATTTTTTTTTCCCATGACAGAATCCCTTTAAGGGTAAAACAATCCTACTGGGTTTATTTAATATTTAAATTAGATTTAACTAGATTTAAGATATGGATATCCTAATTACAGAAAGATGCATTATCTTGAACACCCCAGGTCCTGAGCATCCTGGATAACAGGTACAATCAGAGAGATCTAATAAGCAGACGGAATATCTCTTGGAAGAACTTCTCTGCTGGCGGACAGCAGGTACAGGCAGCAGGTCATAGGATTTTTTTTTTAATTATTGTCAACCAGGTTTGGGGAGCTAAGCCTTTACAAAGGTCCCAATGGGGACCAAAACGTCGGTTGGGCATACCATGCCATGATACAAATATTTTGCAAAGACCCTTGGTGTTTTCTTTGACTCTATACGTATATTCAGTTTTTACGTGCACAAGGGCAGCTACAGTATATATATATATATATATATATATATATATATATATATATATATATATATAATGATAAACACACAACAAAAACATGTGGCTTCTGCAAACAAGATTGTTACCTTTCCTGGAAAAATGCTGACCTTTCTATTTTATTGTCCTTCCAATTAATAACATTGGAAGCAAACAGTAAGCTTTGTAGAACTATCTGTTTATACATGTAGGGCAAGAATGACCAGCAATGTATTCATTAAGGGTTGGGCAGGGGTGGCACATAGGTGTTCCCTGCCTTTATCTACCCTTCCTGTAACTTGGACAATATTCAGAGTGCTAGTGGATACAGGCCACAACAGGGCTGTATATGGCAGGCAGTAAGAACAGGGTAGCCTTGCTCCAGCTGGTGCTGTGGCCAGACCTGATGTCTAGTAAATGAGCACTGTTGGGACTTATTATTGACAGTGGCTGAATTGCCTTTGTGCAGAAACAATGGAAAGCTCTGATTAGTGCATATTGCTGAGTGATTGCTGCAAATTGCTGCACCTTGTACAAATTTTCCCAGGGTCAGTAGAAGAGCCCCACTCCCCTTTGTCTTAGAAAAATACAGGAGGGGTCATTTACCAAGGATACAGGCTCATTTGGTGTCTCTTAATGCTTCTATACAGAGCACTTGTATTTGTAACCATGGCAGGTGCAAGGGCCCAAGTTGCCAAGTGCAGCTCCCCCAGGCACAAAGGAACCCTTTACTTAATACCTTCCATAGATATTCTTGCTTTCAGTTTAAGGCCACCACTGAAGTATGCAGTGACAGCAGGTTGTATACATACATAAAGAAGCAAAACTCTTGTGCTCCATTCTGTGCCTATTGGCAACAGTTACAAACCGCAGAAGGTACCTGGTGCAAAGTATAGAAAACATGGCACATTTCACATGGTTTTACACCCTTCCCCTGTGTAAATATGTGCAATGCCTACCTATCAACAATATTTTCTTAGTGACTAATATTATTCTTGATGATTTATCTAAATCAGTGCCTCACTTTCTGTTCTGGTATTCTACTGAAAGTTCCATTGCGTTTATCTTTTTCAGGAGTGTGTCAGAGGTTCTGCATAGATTCAATAATGTTATATTAATAGACTTATGCATATACAGTATACATATATAAAGATCATGCAACTCAATTACATTGATGGGTAAGAATACTTGGAACATACAGTAGATTTAGGTTTATGCTTATTGTAGTTTCAATACTGCTTTAGTAGAAACATTATGTTGCTGGCAAATCTGCAGAAGAAACCAATAAAAGTATCTGTAAAGGCACTTTATTTTTACGTCATCAAAATTAGATTATAATCACACATTTTACTCAATTCATAACATTTTCATTAAGCCAACTCCAAAAGGAACAAATAGGTAGAGAACTGTGGTACGTTTTACTTTGTTTACTGTATATTGATACTAATTTATCATTAGAACCCTTCAGGCATGCACTGACAAGTACCTCTTGGGAAACAGAGGAAAACCGATCTCTTTTGCCCATAATAGGCAATCACTGGCCAATGGCTTTAATACTAATAGACTGTAGAGCTATAGAGCCAACTCCAAAAGGAACAAACAGGTAGAGAACTGTGGTACGTTTTACTTTGTTTACTGTATATTGATACTATTTTATCATTAGAACCCTTCAGGCATGCACTGACAAGTACCTCTTGGAAAACAGAGGAGAACCGATCTCTTTTGCCCATAATAGGCAATCACTGGCCAATGGCTTTAATACTAATAGACTGTAGAGCTATAGATATATAGCTAACAGTGAAATTGGTATTATCCCACCTAAATCTGCAACCTTTTTGCCCCAAGCTGCTTAAATGATGAAGAACTTACTGTAATACAGATTGCTGCTTATAGATATGTGGGCCCAGTCAAGAGTCACATTTCTAAAGCATTTTATTTAATAAGTATGCATGAAAAAATGAAAAAAAAACATATTCTTGACTATGGTTTAAGGTTACGGATAAGGCTATTCACACTGTGCATGTTACAAAATACTGTTTTACAGAGGTGCATTTATTTTTCTTGGTATTCTTTCACACTTATCCTAATGATAAATCATCCCACTCACAATAAAAGTCCTATCATGTATAAATTGCCTTCTTGCCTTCCAATTTCACTTCCAATTCCTTCTATCTGTTCACACTACTATTTGCTTCAGTTTGCTTCTTCTAACTATTAATTGCCAAGACTTGTATGACTTGGTAGGGCCACTAGATACAGCATTTAATTAAATTGAATGGATCCCTCCCTGATGAAAGCAGCAAATCCAATCTTGAGCTTGTACAGCAGATTCCAAAGGAGGGCCCAGAGCTCTGTCACTCACTTTATACATGCCCTTTTCAGTATAATACAACAATGCAGAGGTTTTATGTTGGTAAGCTGGAACTGTTCTATATGTCTTTATAGACAGCCAATATCCCAAAAGATTGGAAATTGGCCAAATCCCCCTGTAAACTGTCAAAAAATACGTTTAAAGCATGGATACAAGCAACCACATAAAATATGCTAAGATTTTCAAAAACTCATTCCTTTTTAATTTGGTCATTATTTCTGATCAGCAGAAAAAAATATTCACCATTTTATTTAACGTTTCCATAATGTCCCAATGAATTGGACGATTAAAATAATCTCTTTCTTGATTGGTGGAAATTTATAAATAACTGTCAGATAGTGTTTTTACCTTAATAAAATATATCTAGTCTATTATATTTTGTGACCTCCTGGAGGCAACATTTATATTTTGTAATGTACTAGACATTGGATTATTACAATAATACCTTCATTCATTCATTCATTCATTAATAATGAATCACTTAGCCTCATTTTAGATGCAGTTTGGTAGAAAAGTGCTTCTAAATTTGAGAGGTAGTTTCTAAGCCAGGTCTACATATCTACAGTATAATATATGTTGCTTCTTTCTTACAGAAAAACATTTTAACAAATAGTATATATAGTACCGTATTATTATATATTAAACTATTTTGCCTGTCCAACTTTGCACCTTGGTTGATATGGGTAACATTGCTTATAAACATGAAAAGATTGTGATAGTACATATTGAATTAATATGGAAAGATAATAACATTATCCTCTAAACAAAAATGTAAATATTTGTTTTGTGATAATCAGACATTGTGCATATAGGTGCATGAGATCAGGGAATCATAACCTTTTAAAATTCCATTCAGCAAATACATTCTTGAAAATGATCTTTGTTAATGTAATTTCTATGTCATAACATGAGAAGCATATTATATGAAGCATAGCAATAGAATTTATGTCTGACTTCTTACTTATTTTTGACAGGCTTTTAAGGTAATAATTCTTATTGTATTATTGAAAATACATTTTTTAAAAAGGTATATTCTTCTTTATGCAATGTCCTTGGCGATAGTCATAGCCTTTGCTGCATATAACAAGCTCATGTGTGATAAACTGTCTGTACTTTAGCTTCAAATTATATACTTTGTATATACTTTGTGTAGGTGATGTGTTTCTCAGTTCATGAGGGTTTGCCTAGAATTGTGACAGTATAGTAGCACTCAAGAAATAGCTTCTATGGCAAAATCATCCAAATCCTTCATTGATATAATATCTGGACTTCTAGACCTGCTTGGTATCTTATCCATACTCTGTGGTGTTCCTGACATACTCTGGTCACATGAATAACAAACTGATTCAATGTATTTTTGCCCCTTTAATGAGTTTTCTTCCTCTCCCTCCTCCCATGAACCTCTTAGTTCTTGTTTTTCCACATTAACTGGATCTAAAGACTGTGAATTTCGCTTCAGCAAGGAAATAGATGCCTCTGGCACTGGTGGAAGCCCAGGATACATCATGAATGGACTGCTCAATACCTCAAAACTTGGAGTTTCCATCTCTGAGGTTGGTAAAGGCACCTGCAAATATTTTCCTGTTTCTGGATCATAAAAAGTCTTGATTCGAATGTGAACTGGAATGTCCACTATAAAGTATTGCCCAGAATCTGGATCCTGGAGGAGTTTGCGCTGGGTTACTGGCAAAGAAGGTGTTGAAGATGGAGATACAGATCCTTCTTCTTCCAGCATACTAGATATACAGGAACCAGGTTTTGTGTGTAATGGTTGAGTCATTAATGTAGGTGTAACATTCCCTGGTGATGGCACATCTAACACGAATTCTGCCTCGTGATATTCTACATCCTGCATTTTATGGGGCAACTCAGTTTTCCTTCTCTTTTTGGTTAGACGTTTGGCACGTCGTAGAGCTTTTTCGGTTTTGGGGGGCACAGCAGGTGGCTTTGCACTATTAAGGTTTTGTGGTTCTGCATGAATAGCCTTTATATGTTGTGGTTCTACAATAGGAACTTTTTCTTGCTGATTTATGGAATTATCTGCTGTTTGTGTCTCCATAAACCCATGAAGAGCAGAAATTGGTTTCTCAGGGGGAATTAATGGCATTGTCCCATGTTTGGTGTTTACACTTGCTGTTGTTGGGCTTGGAACATCTTCCAGCCTAGAAAGTGCTGTGGTAAAGCCAGAACTTTGAGTATTCACAGACATGGGGCTGGCCACCATGGAACATGTCACACTTTCTGACATAGGACTGGTTATAGTAGAACAAACAATGTCCTCTGTAAATGCTACTGCATCTTCAAATTGCAGTAGGCCATTTTCAAGGGGACAATATAGTGCATTGTCTGTTGGAGGAGAATTAGCAGCCTCTCCATTTACTATATCTTTAATTGAATTGTTTACATTTTGTAACACCAATGTATTGCATTCAGGCGATGGCCCTGTGACTTCAGAAACACATGTTTCAACTGGATGAAAAAAGTGCCCTTCAGGCTCAGGAAAGCCTATGTTTAATGAGCTATTCTCTAATTTGCTTAACTCAGACTTCTCTGTTTTGTTTTTTCTCCACTCAGAACCAATAGAGCAGAACTTTTTCCACAGTTCTAGAGTTCCAGCATCCCCCTTATGTGTTTTCACAAAGTTATTGTCAACATTTTTTTGCTTAGGGATCTCTGATGCTGGACGTATACACACCAACTCTCGTACTATTCCTTTAGAATTTATATCAGTATTTTCATCATCTTTACTGTCCTTTAAATATCTATCATTTTCTTCTTCTTCTCTTAGCAGTCCTCTGTTATCAGGATTTATGAGAGCATCTGCTTTCCTAAAAGCTAGTGAATCTTCTGAAAGGCTCCTTAGAAGAGGCAGCCTCACTGACCTTGTCACTGGAGAAGACTTGTGAACAACTTTGTTGTCTTTTATGCGAAACAAATTTGGTTTGAACATTGTGCTGGGTTCTGGTTTTTGATGCTCATCATCACATGCTTTTTCATTAAACAGTCTCTCACTTGCCATTGCTTTCTCATCTCCATTATTTGCAATATGAGTCTCCAGATTAGCACTGTCATCAACACAGCTATTTACAGCATAATATTGCAGCTCATCTTTTGTCACAGCTTTGCTTTTCTTTAGTTGTTCCTTATCTTTATTTTCAAAGGGTCTATCCATTTGTTGCAGTGTATGGGACAAACCTTGGCTAAATGAATTAGCTGTATTATTTTGATCTAATACAGCATTTTCATGTACATCTGGAACCCCCAGAGATTCGCCAAAATTGTTGCCTGTATTTAATGTCTCTGAAATGGTTTCTAACTGCAAAATTGTCTCTTCTGTTGACTGAACCATAAGATGATTTTTGTCAGTAACATTTTTGTTGACACCTATGTCAGTTTTGTGATTGAAATTTGGTAAACAATCTTTAGTATTTATTAAATTCTGTTCTCGTTGATGGCTTATGTCTGACCCAGAAATTTCTTCTGGAATGGCCTCAGTCTTGTCACGGAATGCACCGTCTTTGACCATTTCTGGAGAACTCAAAGACAAATAATTATCTGCTGCATTTCCCGGTATATCAACTTTGTGCTCATTTTCCATTTGTCTTGACTTCCTCAAAGAAGGCTTAACAGTTGGCATTTCTTTCTGTTTAACTTTATCAATACTGACATCAGGAATGCTAAAGTTTGCATTCTCCTGTATCCTGGCATTGGCAATAATACTATTTTCTTTCCAATGTCTTACTGGTGGGGCTGGACTGTATGTGCTCTTCACTCGTTTACGCATATCCTTTAGATTGAATAACAGACCTGTTGCTTTAGATTTGTAATCATCTCTGTTCCGGTACATACTGACATCTTTTGGATCTCGTTCTTTGGACACTAAGACCTCAGCTGGTGGAGGTGTTATTGCCATTGGTTGTTCCTCTAGAGCTTCCTGAATGTTTTTTCTTGTTATGACAGGAGTTAAAAGATTGGTGATGTTGAAAAATGAGCTTGTTGGCTTTTCTTGTGATAATTCTTCTTTAGTTTCAACTGTGAGCTCATAAGATGATGTAGAAGCATCTTTTATATCCAAATCTGCCGGCATAATAGATTTCTCAGATTCTAAATTCTGTATGGTTTTTTTTCTTCTCCATGGTGGAACTAAACTGACACCTTGGGGAAGAGGATTAGAGTCTGGAGTAACTGTAAATGATGTTGAATGTAAAGACTCTTCAACTTTCTGTAAATCTTTTAGCTTGTGTCTTTGCTCTGATAAATTTGGTGATCCCATTGCTTTTTCAACTGTTTCCCTTTCTATTTGTTGTATTAGATTTTTTATTCTTCCTGGAGAGGGTATATGTTCAGAGAGTACTGAACTATTTGATGCTTTATCTTTCCTTTCTGGTTCCCTTGTCAATTGTGAGGAACCATCTATTGCCTTAACCTCATTTTGTTCAATAAGAGGTGGTTTTACATTTGTCACAGTGTCTAGGCTCTTACATATTACTGGATCTTGTGTAGATTCTAAAGGTGATTTCAATTTATTGATGTTAGAGGCATCAGTCCAGCGTACTTGTTCTTTTGAAAATGGGCATCCCACATCTATTTGCATCCCCTCTTCTTGATTCCTATGGCCTTGCTGAACTTTTTGGGTTCCAAGCCTGTTTTTATATTCTCTACCTTGCTTCCCTGCTCTTTTGCTGGGTAATGGAGGAACAGCCCTTAACATTTGTACTGCATCATAGCTACTGGATGCTGTAGATGCAGGTGAAGTCCAGCCAAACTCTGCTCCAGCCTCTCTTGCCCGTATCCCTGGTATCATTCGGGATAATAAAGGAGAGCTGGAGGATGCAGATCTATAAACTGGTGGTGTTCCAGGAAGTGAGCCATCACTTTCTTCACCTAAACCTACCTTTTTGTGGATGTCACTCCATGACTTGAAAACACTGTTCTTGCTGTGAAGAAAACTTGTCTTCCTTGAAGGCTCCTTCAGCATCTTTTTGGGTGTATCTAGACATGGAGATTCCAAAGAACATGGCGATCGTGAATGTTTATCTGCCTGAGACTCTAAAAATACATCCCTAGCTGTGCGCCGCTGTAATTTGGGACTGTCATGAGTTGCAATTTCCTCCTGTTTGAAAGGCTCTATCTGCTCAGTCTTGATTTCGTCCTGCAGATTGGTGTCACAGAATTCACCTTCAGCACTGAGCAGTGCTGTCTGGGAGCTTTTTTTCAATGGCAGCTTTGACTGTATATGTGAATCTTCTGGTCTTTCATTCTCAGTGTTGTCAAAAGTTTTCATTAAGGATGATACTTTGGAGCGTTGCTTGTATCCCCTTGGTTCAGGTGCACATAATTTATTGGTGTTGACCTTTACACTGAACATCCCGTCTCTCCTGCAGTTGAGTAGTGGTTGGAATGTTGGTGCCCACTTCCCACGATGACCTGAAATTTTGGGTAACTGAGCAAGTGGCTGAGTCTTCCTGACTGAAAGGTTAAATATTCCCAAGTGATATTTATTAGAAAGTGGATTCCCCCTAATGGGAGATGGAAGGTGGGGGACATCATTATATTGCTCTTCTTCTGCAACACACAAGCTTCGAAAGGCACGGTCTGTGAAGCAGCTCACTTCCCTGTCTGTATCATCCATAACACCCACACTACTTGCTCCTTGTCCATCGAGAATCTTCTTGTGCTTTTTGTATCGAAGCATCTCTATAGTCAACACCTCTGTAAGTAATTTTTGTTTCTCTTGATGCTTTAAATGTATTGCTAGACTTGTTAGATTCTTCCTGTGAGAATGAAATAAAGCTTCTATAAATATGCAAAAAAAATAGAGAAATAAACAAACAACCCCCCAAATACAAGACATGAGAAGGCTTATAAGGGAAAAAATAAATAAAAAAAAAGATAACATATCATATGAACAACATGACATTTACTAGAAATATGTTATATATGTTCTAGTATGTCATCTGATGTATATTTTATAGAGGTGGATTGAGTCATAGTCTAGAGCAGTCTGCTGTACAGATGAAAACAACAGATGTCAGCAAATAAATCAATGATATTTAATATAGTGAATAAAGTACCCCCTCTTGTAAAATATAAGGATATTATAAGTTACCGAGGAGTTTCTTGACCATATAAAAACATATCTATATATATGGTTTTATACAGGTCATGGAACTCCGAGGTAACTTCTAATATAATTATATTTTGCATCTGGGGGTACTTTATTCACTATATTAAATATCACTGATTTATTTGTTGACAAATAAATAATATAATAATATAATACATAAGTTTCAATGTCATGTGACAGAAATGACACCAGAACTCACTGTTTATAACTTATTACATCAAAACTCACCATTTTTAAGGATATGATTTACAGGATATTTATGGCTCTTTTGTATTATATATATATAATTTTTCTATAAAAAAATATATGGAGCACATATAGAGATAATAAATGTTGTCGGTGAAGGCAGGAGTTTCAGCCATGTGATTCAAAATAGATAACTATAAAATAATCTTCTTTATTTATCTGGTTCTGTCCATAGTTCATCAACACAGGATCTAGTAATTGTGAAGTCAATTTATGCAGTTAAACTAAAATAAAGATTAATTGAATAATTTAGATTGTACAACTCCTGGAATACATTTGGCTGTTCTGATATAATTAATATATTTCATTCAAAAATTAAGATTATATCATTAGAACTTTAACATTGCAGGTCACAAAACACATACTGGTATTTGGTCTTTTATGACACAACCACTAGGTTTGTCACTTTTTCCAAAAAAAAAACCTACCAGCCTTTCTATATTTTTACGTTTCTATTTCATTAATTACATTGGCATCAAGCATCGTTTTTACTGGTACAATCCTGATCAGGTATCAACACCAACAAACATTAATTTTAAATTATGTACTTCAAATCATGTGACCACTGTGTTTTGGCAATTAGATTAAGGTGTAACCTCAGTTCTGGGGTTCCCCTTGGTTCCGACTCAGTGGTTCCCATTTCTCCCCAGGTGGAAATTCACAATATTAAAGTCTGTATGAGTCAGCGCTAGAAAGCTGAGGGAGACAAGAATGCAGCAAAAAGGGAATCTTAAGTGTAGCGGGTTGCTATTTGTTGTAGTTCCACACCTTCCCAAAACTTACTAGAGGGTGTCAGATTACTTTTTACATTCACCATGTGTTTGCTTAAAGTTGGGTACTTACAAGCATTTAAGCTTTAAATTACATTCATCAGAATAGTCAGGTTGAGATTCTCAGTGTTTACTCCATGCTGTTAGGAGATGTAGAGTGCAGATAATAGTGTAAAGCCTATTATTAAGTAAAAAATGTACACATTTGAGAAGTCTTAAAAAAAAAAAAACACATTAAATCTCCTCTTTCCCTTTAATGTCCGTGTTACTATGCACATTGGCATTATGGTTTCGGTTCCAATCCGCATTGCTTCGATCCGCTGTAATACTCCTGGGACGCTTGGAGATGAGTAGAAAGGTAGAAACCAACCCAAATTTCTGAAGTGGCCCGAATTTGGCGAATCGAAGTAGCGCTACTTCGATCTACTATGATTTGAAGGTTTTTTAACTTCGAACTGCAATCTCCCAAACTCCCCCAATTGCCTCCATACGGGTTCTAGGAGGCCCCCATAGGATAAAACAGCATTTCGGCAGCTTTTTTGGCGAATGGTAGAAGTCGAAGTTCTAAAGAGACAGTACTTAAAAAAAATTAGATCTTCGAATTTCGAAGTTTTTTCAAATTCAAATCCAAGTTGGACTATTCCCTAGTCGAAGTACCCAAAAATTACTTCGAAATTCAAAGTTTTTTACTTTGAAAATTCACTTCAACCTTTGATAAATCTCCCTTAGTGTTCTATGGTTTTTAGTAGTTTCATGTAAGAGCGAGTAGCGTGAAAACTTTCTGTTTAAATACAAAGCAGCAGGTATATTACATGTTGTTGCCATGGAAACACAAAAAGCTGGAAGAAACCAGGAACTATTAGTCACAAGTGTGACGCGTCTCCATGGCAACAAAGCCCTTTAAGAGGTAAGGGAATACGGACTGCCCAAATGAAGCCTCTGATGAAGTCCCAAATCAACGAAAATCATAAGGCGAAGGCAGTGACGTCATCTCCAAGCGCCCCAGGCGTGTTACAGTGTATGGAAGCAATGCTGGTCGGAGACAAAACCATAATACTAACGTGCATAGTAACACAGACTTTATAGGGAAAGAGGAGATTTGATTTTTACACTATTATATGCGCTCTACATCTCCTCAACCTGACTATTCTGATGAATGTGATTTAAAGCTTAAACTCTTGTAAGTACCCAAGCTTTATCTTGCTGACTCATACAGAGTTTATTAGCGTGTTTTAGCAGTTGCATAGCTGTACTTAATTAGGCACTGTGTCATAAATGTCCATTGCTTTGCCAGTTTACCGGCTTTTAAATGAGAACTTATCCCTACAAATGAATATGCCTAGAAATGATATATTTCATATGGGGAGTTTATTGAACCAGCTTAAAGGGGACCCGTCACCCAAAAAAATTATTCAAAATCCTATTTTATCACATTAGTCAAGCAAAATGAACTTTAATTACTCTATATAAATTATTTGAATCATGTTTCCTTCAGTCTAGGAATTCATAGTTATAGCAAGCAGGCATCAGCCATTTTGTGGACACTGTTATTAAGGCAAGCTTTGCATCATCTTAGAATCTTGTTTGTGCACCAGAATGAGGGACCCGATGTCATCCCCATGCCCTTGCTACACAATTAAATGGTAAAGAGAACGAGGGAACATGTGGAGAGCAGCGAAATCTAGGAAGTGCTGAATGTAAAGTGAAAGTAATTGCCTGCCACGCCTCTATGCCCAGGGCATAAGGTATATAATAAGCTTATAGTAAAATGAGCGCACCGTTGCACCAACTTGTAGCCTTACATAGTAACATAGTAAGTTAGGTTGAAAAAAGTAATACGTCCATCAAGTCCAACTTTTTAACTTTTTTTAAACTTCCTAACTGCCAGCTAATCCAGAGGAAGGCAAAAAAACCCCATCTGAAGCCTCTCCAATTTGCCTCAGAGGGAGAAAAATTCCTTCCTGACTCCAAAATGGCAATCGGTCAAGTCCCTGGATTAGTCTTAGAGATTCAGTAATGATTTTACACTGTATATCATTTTAAATGACAACCATTTCTGTTCTGTGTTTTTAGCTAAAAACATAATGCCCCAATCAATGCTCTGAAGGGCAGCCCTCGAGGCACTAAAATTAGCTTTTCTTAAATTCATGGTTTTTGTTGCCCCAGTGTATATGTTCACTATGACTTGCACATTTGCACATTTTGCACATTTGCATATTTTGCACATTTGCTATACATACTGGGTGATCACTAGATCAAGAATAGCTTTTTTTCTGGTTGGCTCCTCAACAACCTGTGCCGTAAAATTGTCATGCAACAAGTTTATAAATTTGTTCCCATTAACTGATCTGGCGGAACTGTTGCTCCAGTCAATATCTGGGTAATTAAAATCCCCCATTATCATTACTTTACTCAAACTAACAGCCTTTCTATTTGCATCAGGAGCTTAGCGTCCTCCTCCTCACTTACATTAGGGGGTCTATAGCATACTCCTACAATTGATTTGCTAGACTCTTTGCAATTGGTGAAGAACTCTACCCGTAAGACTTCTGCCCCCTCATTTTCTAACATAACCTCCTCCTTTAAATAAGCTTTTTAATCCTGCTTAACAAACAGACATACCCCTTCTGCTTTTCGATTGCCTCTGTCCCTCCGAAACAAAGTATAGCTGCTGATATTAACTGCCCAGTAATGTGACTAATGCGACTCATTCAGCCATGTTTCGGACACACAAATCAAATCATATTTTCCCTCCAGCTCTCCCATTTTACCAGTTAGACTCCTTGCATTTGCAAACATACATTTAATACCAGTTACTGGTACCATAATGAACAAATGACATGGGGTCCTCCCTATCCTTAACAGTACAGTACCCCCATCCAAATCTCCTCCATTTTCCCTTCCTTTGCCCACTATCGCATCTAACCTGTCTTCCACTGAATCTTTTACTGAACCCTCCCCCCCACTCCTAGTTTAAAATCTCCCCAACAGTCTAGCCATTTTCTCCCCCAAAACAGCTGCACCGTCATCATTGAGGTGCAGCCCATCATTAGCAAAGAGCCTTTAGCTGACTGAGAAATCAGCCCAGTTCTCCAAAAACCCAAAAACTCTCCTCCCTACACTAATCTTCCAGCCACAAATTAATCTATTTAAACTCCCGATTTCTTCTTAGCATTGCTTGTGGCACAGGTTATATCTCGGAGAAAATTACCTTTCCCTCAACTTTACTTTACACTTCGTTTTTAAAAATTGTTCTTGAGGACTTCACCACCTCCTCTAACTTTGTCATTGATACCTATGTGTACCAAGACTGTCGCGTCTTCCCCAGCCCCTCCCAATAATCTGTCCACTTATTCCACCACATGCCAATAGGGATGGGCGAATTTTTTCGCCTTCTTTTGCCTCGGAAATAACGCCCATGGACTTGTATGGCGGCGTGCGACAAAAAAAAAAAAGGTGCATTGAATTTTTTTTGTCGTCCATAGACTTTAATAGGCGTCGGCGACATTTCGCCAGCAGCAAATTTTTGGCAAACCGAAATTGGTCAAATTCGCCCATCCCTACATGCCAACCCAAGCACCAGGCAAGCAGCAGACTGTTCGGCATGTAGGGTCCTTACAGCATATTACCCTATCCACCTTTCTAATAAGTCAAGAGTGCGTTTATTGTCATTTTATCATATACGTTTTTACAGTACACAGTGTAACTGAAAGCGAAAGCGAGGGATGGGCTCACAGATTCAGAGGGTACACGATGCCACACAGACACAGACAACGGTTCTTACCCAGCAGTGAAGTTTACTGAACAATAATAAACGATAAATAGCTGGGCATGTATAAACAGTCAGATAACAAGGTATAAATCACACAGTAACAGTAATACTGCCTAACCTAAAACTAGCTCCTGCTAAATATTCCCCCACAGTCCGCGAAGCAGCCTGGCTGCCCCTAAATGTTCCTTTCCGGTCTTTGTCTTTGGGGTGCACCCTTAAGTATTGCGCAATACTATTTGTAATCCACAGGTAATGTGTCCTTCTCTTTACACGAGGCTTCCCTATATGCAGTTCCAAGCCCAGCGAAGTATGTCTCTAGCAATGTACTGTAATATACAAAATGTCACTGGTATGCACTATGATGCAGCGAAGCTGCGCTTACAGTTCCTTGCGTGCTTTAAGCAAGCTTTCCATGCTTCCTTCTGGATCCACAGGTCTTTCCACGGCCAAAACCACACAGACAGGAAACCCGGGATCATTCACTGCAAAACTGTCCTGCAGAAGGGAGTCACACATCACTTCCTGTTCCTCTCAGGACTCCACCTCCTTAGATAATCTGTAATGCATTAATCGAACTTGTTCATACAACCCCAAACCTGTAATTACAGTTTACTAGCACACTTGTGGGGTTCAGATCACTCCCCTAAATTAGCCTTATTCACGTTTTGAGAGGTGAATGAATATAAACTTTCATTACTATACACAGCATTGTACTTATTCCATTTCCTTTGCTGCCACCTACTGACTGAAGTGACTAGTACAGGTAATTAAATACAAATATATTGTAGAACATGGCTTCATACCCTTACATGCCACCCCACTAAAACATTGGCGTCCCGACAGCTTCACCAAATAAACTCATCTGCTGCATAGCGCTGAGGGGGAATACCTGACGTGGAGCGCTCCGACCTGCGTAAGCCTAAGTTTTCTGTACTTGGTGTAGGAATAAGGCCCGGCTCCTCCCGGGGTGGTAGAGCATTCTCAGGGGTAGCCTCCGCTGCCGCCCCATTGGGAGCGGGTGATTCACTAGTTTGTGAAGGAAATGTAGTAATTACACACCATCCTACATCTCTTGGAGGTTTCGAAGGTCGCTGCTGAACATCTCCAGAATTGTCTGTCGTGGGGCAACTCTCCGAGAGACAGGGCCTGAGCATGTTGCGATGTAATCTTCGAATCGGTCCATTAGAGTTTTCCTTTTGCAAGTCGTAGACTGGGCCTTCCGGATACACCTGCCTCTTTACAATATATGGTTGTGGTTCCCAGCGGTCATCCAATTTATCTGTGGGCCGTTTAGCACGCACCAATACTCGGTCACCCGGCGTCAAGGGTGCAGTCTGCACCGGTTGGTGATCCCTAGTGGTTAGTTGTTGCAACTTCTCATTGACCAGCCGATATACAGTTCTCAGTTTGTCCTGGTGCTCCTGCACCCATGAGTCAACTGTCCTAGGGGACTCTTCCGACAGTGGACCCAGATTCATTTCGGCAACTTCCTGTCCTGGGCGACCAAACAGTAGCATATGTGGAGTATAGCCGGTAGTGTTATGAACACGATTATTGTATGCCCATAGTAGTTCAGGCAAATGCTCGGGCCAGCGCAGCTTCTTTTCTTTCTCCAGAGTGCGAAGCATCTGTAGAAGCGTTCTGTTGAACCTTTCACAGGCTCCATTTCCCTGTGGGTGATATGGCGTCGTCCTTGACTTCTCCATCCCATACAACCGACATAGCTGCTCCATTAACTTCCCTTGGAAGCAAGCTCCTTGGTGAATGAATCTGCTTCGGACATCCATACACCTGTATGAAGTGTTGACACACTGCACGGGCAGCTGACCCTGCCGTCTGGTCAAGGGTGGGTACCGCCACAGCGAACTTTGTAAAGTGATCAGTCATCACAAGGCAATATTGGTGTCCACTCACTGACTGACCAATCAAGATATAATCAATCAATCATCAAGATTTCCAGTGGCGCCGATGTCTTAATAACTTGACTTGGTGCCCTCTGTTCAGGAGGTTTCGCCAGCTCACATGCTCGACACTTCTGACATACTTCACGGACAATCTGCTCCAACTGCGGACAGTACACTAATCTCTGTACCCACTTGTATGTCTTCTCCACGCCAAAGTGGGCACCCTTCTCATGTCCTTCGAGGGCCACTTTACGAGCCAGGTTACTGGGTATCACCATCTGCCACCTTTCCTCAAGATCAGTAGGTAGAAACACCTTCCGGTACATTATTCTATTTCGGATTTGCAGCTGATCCCACTGTTGCAACAGCTTCCATCCATCTGAGGACAAGCGACTTCGCTCTTCCATTTTGGGCCATATCCCTGTCTTCACCCAATGTTTGATCTTCTTTAATTCAAGATCATCATCTTGCACCTGAGCCCATTCTTCCTCTGTCTTTCCCAGCAACACCGTGTTATGGGTAGCCACCCCACTTGAGCTTGCTATGGGTGGCTGCCGTGGCACTCGGCCCAGATCGGGTGTCTCAGTCCCTTCATTTTCTTCATCCACCTCATCTGTTGGGGCTTCCCAGGTGACTCTGGACAGGGCATCTGCATTTACGTTCTCCTTACCGGCACGGTACTTGATGGTATAATCAAACTTTGCCAGCCTTGCCACCCATCTCTGTTCTAAGGCGCCCAGCTTTGCATTCTGCAGGTGAGCCAAGGGGTTATTGTCTGTCCTTACTAGGACCTTTGCTCCAGTGAGGTACCCCGAGAACTTTTCAGTCATTGCCCAGACCAACGCCAACAGCTCGAGTTTGAAGGAGCGGTAATTTTCCGGATTGCGCTCAGAGTCCCGTAGGGAGCGACTAGCATATGCAATGACTCGTTCTTGCCCGTCTTGTTCTTGGGCCAGTACCGCTCCTAATCCATGCAGACTTCCATCTGTGTAGAGCATAATTGGTTTGTCATACTGAGCATATGCCAGGATGGGGGCACTGATCAGGGCTCTCTTCAACTCATCAAAAGCCTGCTGCTGCGACAACCCCCACGATATGGGTCGTGTCTTCGGACCCTGGGCGGTCCCTCTCAAGAGCTCGTGTAGTGGTCCGGCGATCTTTGCAAAGCCTTTTATAAATCTTCGATAATATCCAGCCAGTCCAAGAAACGCCTTCACTTCTCGAAGTGTCTTAGGCTGTGGCCACTTACTCACTGCCTCTATCTTACTCTCTGCAGGACGAACTCCCTCAGCTGATACAACGTGTCCCAGATACTCTAAGCTTGTTTGAAAGAGATGACACTTCCTCGGTTTGATCTTGAGACCATGGGCACGGAGTCTACTTAACACTTGCCGCAATCTTCTCAAATGTTCTTCAAACGTCGGAGCATGGACTATTATGTCATCCAGGTAGATCAGAATTGACTCAAAGTTCAGTTCACCCAGGCAGTGTTCCATTAGGCGTTGAAATGTACCCGGGGCATTTGTTAGTCCAAAAGGCATTCTGTTGAACTCATACAACCCCATAGGTAAGATAAAGGCTGTCTTCTGTCTATCCTTTTCTGCCATAGGTACTTGCCAGTAGCCACTTGCCAAGTCCAAGGTTGAGAAATACTTGGCCCTCTCTAGTGCCGTCAGGGACTCTTCAATCCTTGGCAGGGGAAAAGCGTCCTTTACTGTGGCAGCGTTTAACTTTCTATAGTCCACGCAAAACCTCAAGGACCCATCCTTCTTCCGCACCAAGACCACTGGCGCCGCCCATGGACTCTGGCTCTCTTTGACTACTCCACTACCTAACATCTGAGACAGCATTGTCTTCACCTCTTGGTAGAGAATGGGCGGAATCTGCCGGTACCTTTCTCGAATTGGAGGAGTATCCCCAGTCGGTATTTCATGTTCTATAACTGTGGTACAGCCAAAGTCCTCTTCACACCGGGAAAAAGTGGATTGAAACTCCCATACTACAGCTTCGATCTTCTCCAACTGGTCGGCGGTGAATTGGTCGGCGTCGATCTTCATTTGCTCCAAGATCCGCCTGCCATTCCATTCAGGCGTGGGCTCTTCCACTGAGTTCTGGTCCACTGCCAGGGTCCAGATATCATTTTCAACTGACCGTAGGGCGAATTGTCTACCTGTGAGTGGTACTCCTTGCAGAACATGTAGCTCAGCCACTTTCTCTCCAGCATGAAAGGTAACTTCATGGTCGTGTATGTTGACACACCGGACTACCACATGACCGTCCATTACTGTCACAATGGTTCTGGCAATCACTGGGCTCCGTCCAGCTTCTGACACACCCAGTGGCTCTACTAGCACTCCTATCCCATTCAATTTCCCGCCAGCCTCCGACAGGCATTCGTATAATCTTTTCCTGTCGCGGGGGTACGATACAAGCTCTTCCATATGGGGCATACACTGCTCCCACTGGCTTATCTTCAGGGGTGCTTTTGCAGATACCGCAGGTCCGGATCAGCCTCTGGAATACCCTCTGGGTAGGCTTGTGGGAAGTCGTTTTCTTCCAGTAGCCCGGTCCCTCCTTTGTAAACAGGAGCTGATCTAGCCCTCTCAGGACATTCATCCCCAATACCACGGGAGCTCCACACCGAGCCGGATTCTCTACCAGTACCACTCCCTTCCTGCCGACGTCCTGTCCACATAGCTTCATCCGCATCCAAGCCACTCCAAACACTGGTATAGCAGTCTGATTTACCGCCGTCAGCTTAATCACAGTACCCTTGTCAGGTTTCAACAGGTGTCCGAAGTGCTTTTCGAAGAACTCCACTGGCATGGTGGTAACTTCTGACCCTGTGTCTATAAGACATCCCACCATCTGTTCTTCAATTTGCACTGTTAGGTAGGGGCTTTCGGCCACCAGGTCCCGGGGGTCGTTAGGAATAGCTTGGCACCTGGCTTCCCCCGCGGTGTGCCCCACTACCGCGAGGGATTCCCGTTTAACGGCGGCTGTTCTGGATGTAGGCCCCTTTGCGGGCATTGACGGGAGATATGTCCTCTTTCTTGACAAACCCAACACTTCTCCGGTTCTCCGGTTCCTGGGAGGGCCCCATGACTGCGCCTCTTCAGGTGGTGTCCGGTCAGCCCAGTGCCTGGGGGAACTTCTCACTCTGGCCTCTGTAGCCGCGGGATATCGAGGGGGACCCATTGGGGCGGCACTCCTCTGCCAGTAATCCGGCTGGACTGGGGCCATTGCTGAAACTTGCAACTGTGCCAACTGTTTCTGGATTTCTCCCAGGGATGCACTGAGTGTCTTCACTGTCTCTTGCAGCTCCCATTCCTCAGAAAGAGTTCTTGGACTTCTTACAGCCTGCATCCTCACGGTGTAAGCCCCATAGGCCTCCTCCTTGTCTCTGGCCACCGCTTCAGCCTGTACCTTGTGAAATTGCAGCGTAGCATCCACCAGGATACGTTCCCTGAGGATCTGGCGGAGGGGAGGACTGCGCAATCCCAGAACAAACTGGTCCCGAAGGATTTGGTCTCCAGTTCCAAGAACATTAGTGCCATTGGCCTCTCTTCTCTGTATGTGTGCCCATATCTCTTGAAGAGCATTCGCAAACTGGGGGATAGTTTCATCTTCAAGCTGGAAGCGAGTGAATAAGCGAGACCTAAGGCTGCCAGTACCGGCCGTTTCTCCATAGATAGGCTCAAGAATTGAGAGTATGGCCTCCAGAGTCTTCCTCTCCTCCTCTGGGCGTAGCATTACAGTGCGTCTCGCATCCCCTTCCAGGGCGTTCAGCGCCACATCGGATTGCAGATCAGGAGTCAAATTGTACAACCTAAGCGTACTTTTAAGGTAAGTGGCCCAGTCTTCTAGCAGCATGTTCTGGCCGTCAAACCGTACTAGCTGGTTCAGTATTGCTCCTGCGGGCAAACACATGGTCGGAGCTACTCTCACGGCAGGAGGGGCAATGGGGGCTATGGCAGGAGCGGCCTCATGACCGGCTGGGTTCTGCATGGCGATCAATGTACCCTGCTCGCAGCGCCAACTGAAAGCAAAAGCGAGGGATGGGCTCACAGATTCAGAGGGTACACTATGCCACACAGACATAGACAACAGTTCTTACCCAGCAGTGAAGTTTACTGAACAATAATAAACGATAAATAGCTGGGCATGTATAAACAGTCAGATAACAAGGTATAAATCACACAGTAATACTGACTAACCTAAAACTAGCTCCTGCTAAATATTCCCCCACAGTCCGCGAAGCAGACTGGCTGCCCCTAAATGTTCCTTTCCGGTCTTTGTCTTTGGGGTGCACCCTTAAGTATTGCGCAATACTATTTGTAATCCACAGGTAATGTGTCCTTCTCTTTACACGAGGCTTCCCTATATGCAGTTCCAAGCCCAGCGAAGTATGTCTCTAGCAATGTACTGTAATATACAAAATGTCACTGGTATGCACTATGATGCAGCGAAGCTGCGCTTACAGTTCCTTGGGTGCTTTAAGCAAGCTTTCCATGCTTCCTTCTGGATCCACAGGTCTTTCCACGGCCACAACCACACAGACAGGAAACCCTGGATCATTCACTGCAAAACTGTCCTTAGGTGCTGCAGAAGGGAGTCACACATCACTTCCTGTTCCTCTCAGGACTCCACCTCCTTAGATAATCTGTGATGCATTAATCGAACTTGTTCATACAACCCCAAACCTGTAATTACAGTTTACTAGCACACTTGTGGGGTTCAGATCACTCCCCTAAATTAGCCTTATTCACGTTTTGAGAGGTGAATGAATATAAACTTTCATTACTATACACAGCATTTCCTTTGCTGCCACCTACTGACTGAAGTGACTAGTACAGGTAATTAAATACAAATATATTGTAGAACATGGCTTCATACCCTTACATAAGGAAACAACATTCCTCTAGGACCATAGTGCTACACACAACATAGATATACCGGACAACAGACAAAAAGTGCAAGTGCAAAAATATGCAACTTCTGCAAGACAGCACAGCATTGTGCAGGGACAGGAAAAGACAGTGCACACTCAGCAGATGTAATATGTTAAGTAAACAATGCTAAACGTCAGACATGATGGGTGTATCATTGTGATATGATAGTAGCAAGAACATGATAGTGCAGAATTATAAAAAAAAAATTTCTTACACCTATTCACCTGAACTTGACCTGCAGTTGTAAAATCAGCCATCCAGTATCACTTCTCCCTGTAATTCATTGTTTGTTATTAAAATTATTTCTAAGGACCTTTAAGAGAAATGAGGCACCCTTATGATGTGTCAGGTCTGACCACTTTTGAGTGACCAGCTGGTAGGAGCCTATATGCAGAGTAATCCCTGAATACTCCCTTGAATGACTGGGAAATTAGCAGAAGCCATAGTAAGTAGAATGAAAATAGGTTTAATGAGCAAAATTAACAAATCCAGCCAGGAATCAGGCACGGAAATCATAGGAGCAAGAAATCACAGGAACAACAGGCAAGATCTGGCTTGTAAACTTTGATGATCAAGCAACTGTAGATATCAAGGGACAGGCTTCTATAGGTCCGTAATTGCTTCATCATTGGCACATGTTGTTAACAAGGCAGATGGATTGAAGAGGAGACAGTAGAGATGCTGGATGCTTGAATATCGATGAGTTCTAGCTCTAAAAGCCCCTTGAGGGCTATCCCAGGATCAGGTGGGTATATGTATTCAAAAGGACTTTTAAAAGAGTTTTGTAGTGCTGTATAAGATTAACTGTCTATATGCCATTGGAAATCAAACACAGCAGAAATCAGATCTACAGTATAAGCATATCAGAATATTCCAGATCGACAGAGTCATCAGGGTTAGGGCTGGTGGAAGACTAGGAGAGTCCACTATACAGGCCGAAGTCAGGGGTAGGCTGAATGTAGAGAATGATCCGAGAGACAGGCTGAGGTCAAACACTGGGAGATCCAACAGGCAAAGGGAACTGGAGGTGAAAAAGGGAATAGAATGGAGAACCAGTCAGGACACGGTCAGGAACAGGGAACCATGCTGAGATTCAGGAAACACATGCTGGAATAAGGCACAGGAATTGCAGGAGCAGGGAATCGTAGAAGCAGGGAATCACAGGAGCAGGGAATCGCAGGAGCAGAGAATCACAGGAGCAGAGAATCACAGTAGCTGAGAATCACAGGAGCAGGGAATCACAGGAACCCACAGGCATGATCAGACTTTTGAGCTTGGATGATCAAGCAACTGTGGATAGCAGGGCCGCCATTAGAAATCACAGGGCCCCGTACAACAAAATTTTCAGGGACTAGGGCACAGATCCCGCCACCTCCACCCAAGCCCCACTCCAACCAGCCCAAAGACCACACAGACGTAAGTGCTAAAAAAGTAACCCCCCCACACACACAAGTCATAAAAAGCTATTGATGGTCAGGGCCCCCTTATAAGTTAAAAAAAAAACATTGGTGCCAGGGCCCCCCTTGCAATTTAAAAAAAAACTGGGCCCCAAAAAATATGTTTTAAAAAAAACATTGGCGCCCCCCTTACAAGTTAAAAAATTGGGCCCCCAAAAATTAAAAAAAAAAGCATTGGCTGGCAGGTGCCTATAGAATATTAAAATAATACATTGGTGGCCAGGGGATTAAAAAAAAAAAAAGTTCAGTAGAATTGAACGTGTGGCTTCAGGACTTCAACTTCGCCTCCTTTCGTGACTTTGTGTCTTTTCGCCGCTTCAGGACTTCAATTTCAGCTGTTTTTGTGACTTTGGGTCTTTTCGCCGATTCAGGACCTTAATTTCGTCTGTTTTCGTGACTTCGGGTCTTTTCGCCGCTTCGGGACTTCGGCTATTTTCGTGACTTCGGGTCTTTTCGGCAATTTGGGACTTCGGCTATTTTTGTAGCTTCGGGTCTTTTTGCCGCTTCGACTGTTTTCATGGCTTCGCCTGTTCGGCACTTCCGCATTTTGGCTGTTCGGGATGGCCGCATAGCTTTGGCGCTCGCAAGGGGGGCCCAGCTCTTTCAAAACAAAAGCACTGCCGCCCCCCTTCATGCCCGGGCCGGGGACACTTGTCCCCCCTGTCCCTTCCTAATGGCGGCCCTGGTGGATAGCAAGGGACAGGCTTCTATTGGTCCTATTTGATTGATCGTTGTCACATGTTGTTAACAAGGTAGGCGGGGTGAAGCAGGTAGAGATGCTGGATGCATCTCCTGAATATCGAGGTCCAGCTCTAAATGCCCCGTGGCCCACAAGATAACCACTGCAAGCATACAGTTCAGTAATCAATTCCCGGCGGTTCCTGACATGATCTATTTGTTCAAAGTTCAGGTCAATTCAGTACCTACCAATGTTCTTTTAATCCTGACATCTACTTCTTTGGTTGTTTCAGAATCTCTATCATGTCCTGCTGCACCACAGCCAACTGAAACACAGCATGGGCAATGATGTCCCTATATGTGGCAGTATCCAACTATTGGAAAGAGTTGTTTGAAAGTGTTTTCATGTCACTGTCACATAATAATTTTTAAGCAGATTATTATTTTCAGAATAATGACGCAACATTTTTTTTGTCCAAATGCATTAAAGTCAATGGCCATTTTTTTCTTAAAGGATAATTCAACCCCCCCACTGTGATAAGTCCCCACTGCCGCCCCCCCCCCCTCGTGGCGACTTTTTTTGTCACAGCACATTTTCTGTGGCACATTTTTGGCAAAAACTCACAGATGGCGGAATACAGAATTTAGCTGCAAATCCATTGCTGGCGAAAAAAATCACTCATCACTACTGTTAAGATTTATTTTTTCTTTAAGTAGAATCAGTTGTCCTGCCAGGGTCATCCCCTGGAATCCCATAAATCCAAGTTATAAATGGAGCTGTATACTCTATAGTTATTCAACACAACAGCTTGCTGTGATGTTCCATAAATAAAATCTCCATGCTCTAAATGGCATGAAATTCCAATGACTACCATGTAATGTAGGGGCTTCCACGTCCTACTTCATATCTCACCGGAAATACTGTTTTTGCTCCCTCACGATCATCTTTTGATGTCCTCCTAAATAACGACTTCTCTAACTCTGCTGAACCCGCTGAGAGCACCATTATTGAACAATGCAACTCATGATTTGCTGTGGAGAAGAGATATTTCACATCTGTGGGTGTTGTCCCCCCTCCCTTTCTGTTATGAATCCTTTAGGTGTCCACTGTCTTTTTGCCTTAGCTATACAAACATTCCCTACCTGTTTGAAGCTCTTGTCTCAGGTCCTGGAGGGGTATGCTATTTGGCATGCTCCCCAATGCTCCTTCTTTTTCTTCCCATCTATAGTTAGGAGTTAATTTTAGTTCTGTAAAGTGTTTCTGTGCGCAGAGCTGATTTCATGAGCTGCGACCTTCAACTATTTCTACACTGACACATAGGGAGGGTTAAGCACTATTTATATGGTGCTTCTGTGAGTAATTTACTTTCAGTGTCTTAAAACATACACACCTGTGTACAACTCTTTGAAATATACTTTATGTCTAAAATCGTGGTTTTGTTTTACTATTTAGCTAGGCATTTTCAGGTGTTAATATAAGCCACATAATTAAAATCAGTTGTGTGAAGATGACTACTGTAAGGATTTTTGCTATTAATTAGTATTAACTTGCAGTAGCGTAACTAGAGGGGGGCGGGCCCTGGTGCGTGACGCGCAGCGAGGAGCAAATTATTCCAAAGTTTTGGAATAGATCTGATGTCAATGCTATGGCATGCATACCAGCAGCTTATTCATTGAAGCTATTGATTTCCCGCATTTGTCAGTGGCACACGGGCTGCCGGGGAGGCCCTGAGGGGGTGCGGCCATGGCCCGCTCGCACCCCCTGCTCCCCGGTAGTTCCGCCACTGTTAACTTGGTATATCTCACATACTGTATAGGGGCAGATTTATCAAATGTTGAATTTCGAAGTTACGTGAATTTTCTTTACTAATAAATTCGAATGTACTCACAACTCAAATGGGAGGTTATTTATAAAAAAAATTGAACGTCTAGTATTTAATTGAATACAAACAACCTGAAAATTTTAATCAAATTTGAATCAAGTTTTCCTCTGAAAAAAAAACTAGAATGTCAAGAAGGCAATTATCATCTTCAAATGGTTCAACAGATCTCTGTTGTATTTGTATTTACCATTCAAACCTTAATAAATCTGTCCTATATTGTGAGATATACCCACCGTACCTATTGTGTTGTATCTTATTTTTATGCTACAATATTTATATATATACTTTGCAACTCCCCTATAGTAATAGTAATAACTATGGTAAGTAATACTAATATACTAATGTTAGTCTGATATAATTTCTATAACATAAATTATTTATATTATAAACTATTTAATATGTTATTATATAGTATATGGACAGTATATTAATCAATAGGCTGATCAGAATAAGGTTTTCTGGGTACAAGTACACTGTAGCACAATCTCTAAATAGGCCCCATTGCCTTTTTGGAGTCAGGAAGGATTCAGAGAGGGGTTTCTTCATCTTTACAGATGAAAAAGAATACTATAGTTATAAATAAATAGTGATGAGCGAACCAGGGCATTTTTTCTCAAATTTATTTTGGATAATATCATTGAAGTCAATGAGCTTTTATCCCAAAAATACATTGGGGTCAATGGCCATTTTGCTGGTGGGTTGTTTGCAGTGAAATTTTACAGTGGTTTCATAAAAATAGTTGCTTATAGCGAAATGTGACATTTAGCTTTGAATCCATTCCTGACAAAGCATTTCTCTTCACAATGTCAAGTATCAACATGGGTAAAGAAGGTAGGAAGCTGAATCTTGCACTATTCCTGCAGTCAGTGAGCAGCTTTTACATCCTGCAAAACCTAAAACCTGTATAGTGAAAATCCTACTGCATTGTACAGATAAAAAAGTGATGCTGTCCATCCTTCATATCAGGCTCTCTCCAGCTCCATGTGCTCTCATTGTGCACAATATAGAGGCCACTGACTGAAGGGAAAAGTGGCAAGATATTCAACCTTCTGCCATCAGGGAAGAACATCCTCGTATAACTAAATAGCCCACAATGTCTTCAACTACTTTATTTGCAGGGGGGCGTGGCCGACAAGCAATGTGAGCGGACGTGTGGTAGCTGAGCTCCGTCTGAAACCCACGCTAATCCGGTAAACATCCTGACTGAACAGGGGTAAATCCCCCTAAAATCGAGCCTGCCAGCTACTGACCGCCTGTAGATGGGCAAAAAGAAGCACAACGTGACAGATATCCGAGCTCATCTGAGGAACGCGGGGAGGCCTAACAAAATGCCCGACACACGTAGGCCAGAAACGCCCAAGGAACAGCGCAGTAGAGCAGTTACACCACCTGCGCCAGTGCAGCCCGCAACTGTGAGTACACCGGCTGTTTCTGCCGAGCTCTTCGATCCTGCACCCTCCCCTTCCCCACCAATTTTAACCCTCCGCAGCGACTCTCCACCTTCTGAAAAAGATGAACCTACCTTAACAGAGGTCGTGGCTCTGGTGGCTGCTCGACGTTTGGGAGAATTGAAATGTGAAAATTCGACAATCTCGCTTTATCCGGACTTTTCCAATGACCTCAGGAAACAGAGGCAGCAATTCACCACTGTTAAAAAGGGCCTCTGCGATGTTGGATTACAATACTCCATGCTATACCCCGCCAAGCTCCGGGTGTCGGCGGATGGAAAGGCACAATTTTTTACAACACCTCTGGAGGTATCGCAATGGCTGGACCGCCGCCCTGCGTGAAATGTCTCTATGTCTGCTCTGTTGTTTTTGAGCACACGGATGGACTTCATATTGCTTGGCCTGTTGTCTCCACGACATATTGATCGCCTGCCCTATCAGGTGTTTTATCCAGGAGATATCTCTCCACACCGAGATTGCAAATATGGATATACCCTGGCTCAGTTCACTTTCTCTCCTGCTAGTGGGAATCACGTAGTCAGCAAATAAGCTGATATTAGTAGAACGTTATCTACTCACTATTTTGATGCCTAAAGTCTGCAACACGACTTTTTCGCTATTGTTTTGATGCTTTGTCTCTAATTTGTTATTGGTGCGACCACTTGTTTTAGGTGCGCTCCCAGCTACTTTTGAATGTTTAGGGATCGACACTTCCCCACTATTGTGGGAAGTAGGGTGGGAAATGTTGGGATTTTCCTTCTTCCCCTCTCTCTCCTTCTTTCTTTTTCCCCTTCTCTTTTCCTTTTTCTATCTTTCTTCGCTCTATAGGGAGAGTCAATATTTGGATTTAATACTATCCAATGGCAGCTGATATAACAGCCATTTCCTGGAATGTGAGGGGTCTTAATGCTCCTCTCAAAAGATCTTTGGTCTTCAATTTTCTGAGGAAATATAACCCCCATATTATATGTCTCCAAGAGACTCATATTTGTAAGTCAACCAACCCCAACCTGATATGGATAGCGAAGATATGGATAGCGAAAGCCTATCACTCCAATTCCAATTCCAATTATGCTAGAGGCACCTCGATCCTCATACACAGATCGCTCCCCTTTCAACTCCTTGACCTCCAAAATGATACAGAAGGCAGATTCACTCTGATTCATGCATCCTTAGCATGCTATCCATATATAATCATAAATGTGTACATACCTCCACCTTTCAATGACTCCCTACTCTATGGCTTACTTTCACGCCTGGCAGCTCTGCCTCTGGTTCCAACGCTGATAATGGGGGACTTTAATGATGTTATGGATATGAGTATGGATCGCCTAACCCTCTCCACTTCAGGGAGGTCAGGCACGAAAGGGTTGAAAGCGTGGGCAGACACTGCCGGCTTGGTTGATGTATGGAGAAATTGTAACCCGCCTAAACGCATGTTTTCCTGTTACTCTAGGCCGGGGTTCTATGTCACGGATTGACCTTGCCTTCGCCTCAGTAGATATGTCCACCAAAATTATTAGAGCTGACTTCTTGCCAAGAGGTGTATCAGACCACGCCCCTTTACTGATCTCTTGGAAATTACACACACACCCTGCCAGTAAAACCTGGAGATTAAACCCCTTCTGGATTACTCACCCAGCTCTACAGGAAAAAATAAAACACTCCATCACTGATTTCCTTCAGATCAATGTTAATACTGCTCCTCTACCATTAGTATGGGACGCACTAAAAGCATATATCAGGGGTGAGTATATCTCTGGAATAGCTTGCACTAAAAAATTGGCAGCACAAATGATGATTACTGTTGAGGACATACTCAAAGAGGCTGAGGAAGGGTACATCCAGGATCCTGGTGATTCCACCCAACTTGCCTATGTAATTGCACAACGACAATATGCTCAGTGGAAATGTGCCCACAAAAGTCAGCTGTATCACAAATTTGCACTCTATGAAAAAGGGGATAAGAATGGCCAGAGATGAATGTAGTAGACCAGCCATTCATGCGGTAAGTAAAAATGACACAGAACTAATTACTGACCCAATAGAAATTAATTTAAACCTAGCGGAATACTATCAAACTTTATATACTTCTAAACTGACGAAATTGCCCTTAGAAATAGCCAGTTATCTACATAGCCTAGATCTGCCCACTCTTTCCCTTGAGCATAGATCTTTTCTCGACTCTCCCATTCAAGAACAGGAGACTTTAGACACTATTGCTACCCTACCCCTGGGAAAAACCCCAGGTCCTGATGGAATTCCGAACCAGTGGTATCTAACCTATGCAACCCTCTTAGCCCCAATCCTAACTGACATATTCAACCTATCGCTAACCACAAAGGCCCTACCTCCCACCTTCAGCGAAGCCACTATAATCCTTATATTGAAGCCAGGCAAAGATCCTCACTCCCAATCCTCATACCGGCCCATCTCTTTAATAAACTCAGATTCAAAAATCTTAGCCAAGATTCTAGCCAAACGTCTAAATTGTGTTATAACCTCTGTAGTGGCTCCTGACCAAGTGGGCTTTATTCCCCAAAAAGCTGCCGAGTTAAATCTTAGACAACTATTTACTAATCTCTCTATCCCCCACTCCAACCCGGGTTCCAGAGTCATTGCCTCCTTGGACAATGAGAAGGCTTTCGACTCAGTCGAATGGCACTACCTCTGGGAAACTCTAGAAATCATGGGCTTCCGGGATAACTTTCTACTTTGGATACAAACACTGTACTCTAAACCCACAGCTAGAATCCTCTCTAACCTGGAACTCTCAGCTCCAATTAGCCTGTTTAGAGGAACGCGTCAGGGTTGCCCCTTGTCACCGGCCCTTTTTGCTCTTGCTATGGAGCCACTGGCATGCTTAATTCGATCAACACACGAGATTAGGGGCTTTGAAATTGGGAACATCAAAGAAAATATTTCGCTCTTTCCTGATGATACTTTACTTTATTTGAATGATCCAGGCCCCTCCCTCCAATTGGCTCTTCAGATAATTAATAATCACACTACCTTCTCAGGGCTTAAGATCAACTGGGCCAAATCTTCACTGATGTATTTGGACCCTTGCGTCACGGACAGCAATGACTCTGACCCTCCGTTGACCAGAGTTGACACGTTTAAATATCTAGGCATCCATATTCACCCACAAATAAGCAAATTCGTAGAATTGAACCTTGACCCAATAATGTCACAATTGCTCAAGTCCATCGATAGATGGCTTAAGCTCCCGCTTTCACTAATAGGCAGGATAAACTTATTCAAAATGAAAATTCTCCCAAAATTTTTATACTTGTTTCGACAATCCCCCATTTGGATCTCGACAAAAATTTTTAAACACCTTCAGAGCCACCTCAATCACTTGTACTGGTCTCCGGGCCCGACACGGGTTAAATACAATGTCTTAACCATGCCTATATTACTAGTGGGTTTGGCTGCTCCAGATATGGGGGCTTATTTTCTGGCCTCCCAGTTGACTACCGTACAAAGGTGGCTCGACCCTCTCCCGGAGGACCCAATCACTATGCTAGAAGCCCACTTGGTAGGTTCCATGGAAGGCCTGAGGAACCTGATATATAGAAAGCCACCTACCATGACTTCTATCACCCCAATGATGGCTAACACACTTAAAGCTTGGCGGGTGGGATCCGCAAGGTCGGGGAAAATGGAAAAGGTATTTTCACCGCATGTACCACTATGGCATAATCCTGCCCTCCATAGTCCGACTACAGTACCGGAACCACATCTGTGGGCCAAATTTAATGTAAAATATCTTGGGGATATTTATAAGGATAACATTCTGCTCTCTTTCCAACAAATTAAGGATAACTTTAATGTACCTAATAAGCTGCTGTTCCATTACCTGCAATTCCGGCATGCCATTAAACAGCAATTTCGTTCTGGCCCACCTACCATAGAGGTACCCCCCCCTTGAAAAGCTGCTTAGGAAAGAAAAACTAGTCAAACCACTCTCTGCTATATACCACCAGATCGGAACGTGTACACTGATTCCCAATGGTGACCTCTATAATAAATGGATTACAAATATCCCTGACCTTACGGTCAATCAATGGGAAATTATCCTTGCCGAATCCATTCAGCCCCTTATTAGATCCAGGGATAGGCTTATACAATTCAAGTATCTCCATAGAGCCTACTACACGCCTCATATTTTGCACAGAATCAACCCCACATTTCCGGATGTATGTAACAAGTGTAAAAGTGGACACGCTGACTTCTTCCATCTGTCCCGTTATACAAAATATTTGGTCCGAAGTAGCAGCATGCATCTCTCAGCTAATGGCACTACTGGTAGAAATACACCCTTCGGTCTTATTACTAAACTACCTAGATGACACTGTTACCTCACGGACGGAAAAAACACTGCGCACCTTTCTACTGTTTTTTGCTAAAAAAGCAATTGCCATGAAATGGAAAGATGACCTCCCACCTACAACCACTCTTTGGAAAATATTGGTTGAGCAAACTTTACCGACCTTGGAACAAATTTATGCAGCTCGTGGTTGTCCCACGAAATTTTCTAAAATCTGGACTCTCTGGATACTACAGTATGAATCCTATACTAATAGGAAACAGTCCCCCCCCTCAACCAGCTCTGGACTGGCTTAACGATCTGGACTTGACTTGATATTACTTGTGTAGAGCTTTTGCCTTATCTGAATAGGTGGTTAGCCCCCTTCTCGGAAACTAGATATGTTCGGAGGCTATATGGTTGGTCTTAACTTGTTCTTAGTAACTATGTGTGAGGTAGGGATCCCACTTCCTTTGTAGTGGATACCCCTTCTTCCTCTTCTTGATCTCCCTTTGACTTGATCTCTTTATCTCTTTTCCCTCTTCTTACTCCTCCCCTCTCATGCTGTTTTCCCCTGGGGTTTAATGTTAAAATGTCCAGTACAATGTGGTCATGGTTATTTTGATTGTAAGTCATTCCACTGTACAATTCTGTGCTGGTAATAAATAAAAGTTTTTTTAAAAAAAACTACTTTATTTGCATGGCTTTCCTGCAGCAATACAATCCTTGTTTATGCATAGTTTAGTATTTTTGTTAAAAAAAGTAAAAGTAATTCTAGTAGGCGTTAAGTGCAATAATAAGGTTTGTAGTCAGTGTCCGACTGGGTGTTCAGGGCCCACTGGTTTTGTCACCTCAATGCCCCCTCGGCCCCCTTACCTCAGTCTCTAGACTAACTGCAAGCCTATGCCTCCTCTCAGCCCCTCCAGTGTGCTGCGTACCTCTTCTTGCAGCCGTGCTTGGGGCGGGGGGGGGGGGCAGGGTTGGGGTGCTAAAAATCTAGGTTCAGAGCAGGGAGTGGGTCTGGGCTGGGCTGCCACAAATGCTGAATTTCCCCACAAAAAAATCTCTGTGGGGTTGCAGGCACTCATCCAATAACAATCTCTGCTCAGCTCCCACACCATTGTTTTGTGAGTGCAGAATTTCAAGTACTAAATTAAATGTGTGCTTATAAAATCTGCTGTGTGAACAAAAACTGTTGTGTGCACAAACAAGTGCAAAGTTTTGAGGGAATATTGCAGACATATACTAAAATATTATGATAAAAGAGTGTTTATAAAGTGCCAGCATATTCTTTGTACAACAAAGGGCGTATTTACTAAACATACAGGTTACATACAATAATTAATAAATACAGGACGTAAACATTATTTGAACTCCACTTCAACTAACTAAAGAACCAAAAGGTATGTATACTATACATCGATAAAGTGTATCAACAAGGAGAAATAGAGGTTACAATTTAAAGATCTCTGACAAGGTCTCTAAAAAGTGTATGTGCTAAACATCAGAAAATGTTACCCTGGAATTTAGCCATTGCCTCTAGAGTCAATCCTCATCAGAAAGCAGACATTTGCAGTTCCACAAAGTTGGAATTTAGAGCAGGGGCACAAAAATACATAATCTGATGTAAGAGGTGGTAAGGACAGTGACGGTATCAAGTCTACTGTCTCCGATGGCAGAGTAGTCTGAAACCTACCCCGATCAGCTAAAAATTTCAATTTTACGCTTTCCATGGGGGGCAAATAAAAAGCCCTTTAAGATGAAGGGCAATGTATCAGTTTGACTGTAGAATTTGTGTAAATCATAAAAAAATGACACACGGCAATCAGGTTTGTTAAGAAAAGTTATTCAAAGTTATGCTGTAAAATGTGGGAATCTGGAAAATGCACCACTGCATTTTCTTGTAAACAATGTAGCAGCAGGGCATTGTGAGATTGGAATCTTGGCTGAAGAATGGAAGATGTTGCCATTCTGCTTAAGAGAAACACTGCATTTCTTTCCTTCTGTTGTGTATACATGGGCTTCTGTATCAGACTTCCTGTTTACATCTTAAACCTCCCAGGCTAGGGCTTGAGCATGCTCAGTTTGCTCCCCTCCCTCCTCCTCTCCCTGCTGTATTCTGAGCAAAGAGCTATGAGTTAGCAGGGAGAGATTTAGATAGAAAGTGATGTCACACCAAGCTAATCTATTGGCAATAAACTGCTTCGGTAGCTTTCCTTCTCCTTTAATATTCATTCCATCATTTACACTTTTTAGTTTTAAAAGATCATCATAATTACAGTGACCAAGGATTTAATGTCAGGGTTGAATATCATAACAGGCATGACAACTGTCACCAGTCTCATCAAAAGTGTTCAGATAATAAAGTCGATTATATTCTTGATGGTGGATTTGGTACCTTTCTTATGGATCAGTTCACTCCCATCTTTTGATATTTAACAGATGTGCCATTGTTTGTTGCTGCTTCAACACAGAAAATGTCCCCTGGATATGTGGAGATATACAGTGCATTTAGTAATGTTGTCTTTACTCTGTTCCCCTTGCTGTCAGTCAGGCACACTTCTCTGTCATCTCTCCTCAGCCCTACACCAGAAGTCTTTTCACCATCCACCAACTCCATGTAGTGGTTCTCTGGCTTGAATGGCTCATCAAATCTTTTAAACTTTTTAATGTTTGTAATTATATGTGATGTTACTCCTGTATCCACCATTAGTCTCTTTGGTGTTAAACTGTTTAACTGCCTCTCACTTATTTTGAAGGAAAATGTTTGCTCTGTGTCATCAGTTGCCCCTTGCATCTGCAAAATGCCTCTTTATGTTTCGGGCTCTTGCAATAGTTACACCACTGTGACCTTCTTTTAAGTTTGCTTGGGTATGCATTAGCTTTACAGCCCTTCTGGTCGCAGTTGTAGCACACAGGGCACAGGGTTAATGTTGCCTCTTTCCCTTACTTTTGTAACAGGACCTTCATCACATTATCAGTGTTTGTGCTGACACAGTATTTCTCAGTGTCCTCAAAACTTTTTACCTGTGTTTTAAACTCAGTAAAAGTCACTTTTCCATCACCTTGTGTGATGTGAATAGCTAAAGGTTTAAACGATTCAGGTAGGCCTTTAAGCACCATTGTAATCAACAGACAATCACTCAGTGTCTCTCCAGAATTTCTGAGTGCTGAAACGGCTGTTTCTGCAAGTATTATATAGTCTGTGACACTTTCATTTGTTAAAGTCACTTTTCCATCACCTTGTGTGATGTGAATAGCAAAGGGTTTAAATGATTCAGGTAGGCTTTTAAGAACCATTGTAATCAACAGTCCATCACTCAGTCTCTCCAGCTTTTTTGAGTGCTGAAATGGCTGTTTCTGCAAGTATTATATAGTCTGTGACACTTTCATTTGCGGCTTTCTGCAGAGATGTTAACTCTGTATATAAGATAATAATCCTTGGCTTACCTTTCCCAGCATAGTGATTTCTCAGGATTTGAAGCGCTTTACTTCCATCATCAGCTGCTTCTCTCATAATCAGAGACAGACTTTTATCATCCAATAATTTAATTAACTCAGCGTTCCAAGTCTGTGTCCTCTGTGGGTTCATGCAGGATGGTTTCTTTAAGATTCATCAAGCGCATGTGGCCTAGAAACTTTGTCTCCCATAGTTCATAGTTCTTTTCATCTTCATCAAATATCAGCCTGCTCCATCGGGTTCCTCCCTCTCTCCTGGGCCCATACTCTGTTGCTATTTTGCTTAACAGATGGGATAACCGGTAGCTCAATCTCACGTGAGCCTGCAGCTTTCTTTAGACAGAGGAGAAATTGCACACAGACACAATGCTTCTCTTGCTTCAAGAATACATAACTTTACTAACACTTCTGCATTAGCAGACAAAGATCATGTCACCTGACACTGTAACAGTATCAAATTACTATGGGATCTGTATGAGTGCACACCATTAATACATATCTTAACATAAGAAGTGCTCCAGAACCAGCAATGCTGAAAGTACAAAAATACTGCTTTTAATTTTAATTAATTCAATGACTTCAGCTATAGCTTAACTAAGCTATTCTTTAAATTTAATTAGCATTACATTTTATTTCATAATGCAAATGGTGGAGTTCCCCTTTAGAAAAACCTTTGTGATGCATGATGAATCATCAAAAGTCAACATACCATAAAAAGTCATCATCATGTTTTTTCATCAGTCTTATGTGTCAGTTGTTTCTTAACAGCTGTAAGCTCTTGTTAGCAGGGCTCTCACTGTTCCATTCTGTCATTTGCTAATTCATTATGACATTACTGTAAAGAGCTGTGTAATTTGCTGATACTATATAAATTAATCATGATGAGAATCACAACCTTGGCACTACATTGTATCTGAAAGCCTTCTAATTTATATCTCATGTATATATCTCATATTCATATCTATATTATATATATTTTTATATAATATAAAAATATAAAAATATATATATATATAATATATATATATATATATATATATATTTTATCATAGTTATCATAGTTAAATTGGGTTGAAAAAAGACAAAGTCCATCAAGTTCAAGCAAAACCCAGCATCCATACACACACCCCTCCCTTCATCTGCATTATAAGCTTTGCTTTCACAATAAAATCATTGCATAAGTATGTAAAGGCAAGGGCCCACTGCAATCTGATCATAGAACAGGAATTTACTGTTGCTGATGCCATATACACAGTGATACAATTATGTATTAAACATTTTCAAGAAATGTATTTTCTCAATCTTCTGTTAACCTACTATCTAAACTAACTAACCATTTTTTTTAATAAATGTAAAAAAATGTGACAAAAAGGCCTTTCATAACTGCACATAAGTCCCAACCTCTTCTTTTTAAAAGTAAAATATACTGTTTCCCATCATGTATTACAGCAATTCTCATCCTATATATGACAAAAAAAAAACTGTGATTGGTAGCAACTATCCTTCCAGAGTCCACACTAGGCCATTATTTAGTCTTCCATCAGGATTTTATTATTAGTTTTTCTGTTTAATGGTTTACAGCTGTTGGTTATCAATTTTTTTTAGGAATCCCTTTTGTGAGGACAAAATTCTTCATATATTTCCCCCCTTCTAATCAGAGGTTGAACTGTAGGGAGTATCTGGCATAAATGAGAATCTAGTAAGGCCCCATCTAGAATATGCCGTACAGTTTTGGTCTCCATCACTCAAACAGGACATTATTGTATTAAAGAGGTTACAGAGAAGGGCAACTAAGCTGGTAAAAGGTATGGAAAATCTTAGCTATGAGGAAAGACTTGCCAAGTTGGGGATGTTCACGCTTAAGGGGTGATATGATAACTATGTATAAATATATAAGGGGATCATATAATAATCTCTTACAATATTATATGAATTATAAAGTGTTTGAATTATTTTCTTTTATTATAAATTATTAAGTGTTTGGATGGGTTTCTTTAGGTTACTTTGTTTTCTTACCACAAAAAAAAACTACCTATGGGTTAAGTGACTTCTGTAGAAATTAACTCTAATTTGTGCATCTGATGGGAATTCATGTAATTCATGTGATTTAGTTGTATAATCACATTTACTTTACAGTGCTACGCAATATGTTGGCACTATATACTGTAAATACATGTTATTAATAATAATAAGAATAATAATACTAATAATAATTATAATGGGAAGATTCAATTGTCAGCTCATCTAGTCCAAAGACTGATGTGAATGATTACACATTTTCTGTGATATATTTATAAGGAATATGCTCATACCACTGGCTAACACTGGCTGTCCCATATACAAAATAATTTCTGATATGTCCTTTAGAAGAGCATTATTTTGGCCTAATTATACATGGATGTGCCACAAAAGTACACTTCCCTTTATTGCAAGAAGTACATTAAACATGCTCTATATTGCTCTATACACCATAATTCACCATGCAATTAACATTTACTATGAAGTGGTTCTGATGTTCTGAGACAGTTTACAATTGGTCTTCATTTTTTGAGGTTTTGAATCATCTAGCTTTGAGTTCGGCAGCTCTCCAGTCTGGAATTTTAGCAGCTATTTGGTTGCTAGTGTAAACTGCTAAAATTCCAGACATTCAGTGATTTGAATGGGAGACTGGAATATTGTTATGTTTTGGGTAGCCGAGGATGAGTAGAGTATAACAGTGCTTTATTAGCAGAGTCATGCAGGCATTACACAACAGTAACTTTCACTTTGACTTTTAAGCTACCACAAAGTATGCACAGTATAAGCATGAGCACAATGACATCTACAGGCCATTTGCATGAGTACCATATATTCCCCCTATAGTAGGAAAGCATTTGGGTAACTGTAATAAACAACAACAATGCATCTTAAAGCAATAATATACATTATTCACATCACATAGTCCTGGGTCCATGTGGGTAGTTTTCTGATTCTCTCAGTACGCCTTATAGGTTCACTTTCTTCAGGCCTATTGCAGTTGATCAGGAGTAGGAAAATGTCATTCATCAAATGGAGTTTCTCCAAAGTCATTCCTAACAGGAGCAAGATGACTTGCATTCCATATACGACCATCAGACAGTTCATATGTGTATGATCCTCACTGGTGTAGTAAATTTAGATTGTCCTTGTATCAGTTTTCCTGGTTTCTTAATTCTGTCTAAAGATCCAGGCTGAAAGTGTAGTTCTCTGGCACCACATTTTCTGTCAGTATAAGCCTTGCATTTGGCTTGGTGACGTTTCACAATGTCAGCAGTATATGATTTTGTAGGCACAGTATTTTGATGTCTGCAACATGTAACTTAGTGCGCATCTGTCTGCCATGTAATAATTCAGCAGGAGATGATTGGGTTGTTGCATGGCACGTTGCTCTGTAATTATGTAGGAACTCTGTTGTAATTACTTTCCAAGATTTCCCAGTAAGATTTGCTGTCTGTAGTGCTTATTTCAGACTTCTGTTGAATCGCTCGATTTCTCCATTTGCTTGTGGGTAATACACTGAAGATTTCCTATGCACAATATTCCTCTCTCTCAGAAAGGATTCAAACTCATATGAGACAAACTGTGGTCCGTTGTCTGATATTAACTCCTTTGGATTACCTTCTCTGCTGAAGACTGTAGACAAAAATGTTATTACTATAGCTGGTTTTATATGAGAAACAAATGCAATTTCTGGCCATTTACTGTAATAGTCTATCAAGGTTATAACTAATCGACAAGCTATAGGAGCATCTGTAAAAGGACCCACAATATCAATAGCAAGTTTTTCCCATGCTGAATTGGGAAATGGTTCTGGTTTTACATTTGGTTTCAACTTAACTTTATGTACAAGGTTCTTGGCACAGCCCAGTGAAGTGTTTTGAAGTGCTTTGTGGTGAAATTTTAGACACTGGCTGTGTGGCAGGCACTGGTGCTGTAGTAATGAGATCATCAACTAATTGTAGGTTTAATGCAGCAAAGAGATCCATTCCAAGTATAGCAGTACCCTTATTCACAATGTAAAAGTCCCATTTTGCAGTATTTGATTCAAATTGTACAGTCAATGGCAAGCAACCAAGCACAGGGATTGGATCCTTTAAGTAACTGAGCAGTTTCAGGGCAGGTGCAACAAGTGGATCTTTTGCAAAGTATTTCAAGAAAATGTCCTTTTGGTAGTATAGAAACAGCTGAAACTGCATCAGGTTAATGGAGTGTCCCTTGTCAGCAGACGCAATACTGACACTGACAGTGCATACAAACTTGTCTGAAATAAATGTACCAGCTCTATCAACACTTAATACTATAACATTTATAGTAGTGACTTCGTGAACATCTTTAGCAGAACTATGGCAGATCTAAGCTGTCCTACTTTTGTGCATTTGCGGCCCCATTTAGCTTTTGCAGGACATGTAACATGATTTGCAGTGTGTTGTGTTGAACCACAGCGAAAGCAGTATTTTTTTTTTTGTATTTGCTGCACGGTTTTGCAGTGTAGGTGAATCCCTTTCCTTAGCACTGTAGTTTGCCTGTGTCTGCATTATTAGGCCACAGTGCTGAATCTCTAATGCAAGGTGAGTTTGTTTTTTCCACTATTTGCCCTCTTAGCATTTCATCTATTAGAGTCCCAAACTCACAGGTAACAACCAGCTCTCTCAAAGCTACTACAAATTGTTCTGTGGATTCACCATTACGCTGTCCTACTTTTGTGCATTTGCAGCACTGTTTAGCTTTTGCAGGACATGTAACATGATTTGCAGTGTGTTGTGTTGCAAATACTTTTTCAATTGCAAATACATTTTTAACTTTAAAACCATTGAAACCGTTTAATCACTGTATGTTGGAAAGCTGCCTAGATACATTAGTAGGCATTTGGGGAGGAGTCCATTTTTTAAGCAGAGCCAAATTGAGAGGAATCAATGTAGATAAAAATTGTACACATTAATGGGGAAATGTAATATGTTGTATTAGCGCAAAAGAAAAAATTCACAAACACCTTTGTTAATGTTAGGAACAATGTTTGCACCATTTTTGACTGATTAAAGACTTCCTCGTAAAGTTTGAGACTAAACTTCTTTTGCGAATGTTCACAATGTATGTAAGAAAATCTCACAATAGCAAACCTTTTTTGGGACAAAATATTTAACAAAACTTCAGGTTCGCAATGCTCAATTAAGAATCGCAATGCAATAAAAGCCGAAACTAAGAATATAACATTGCAACAGGCAAATTTTTATTCACAAAGTTTTGCTCTTTGCAAATTTTATTACATTTCCCCCTAAGGGTCACAGATTGCTTTGATGAATTGGGACAACTCTGTCCATTTTTGCACAATTGCAACTGTGTTTGTAGTCATAAATGAGCCCTATTACATTTTTGGCTTGCGCATGAGAATGAGGCTACCACAGCTACTCTGGAACTTGCCAGAATCTATACACTGACAGTTTAGGGTTGCACCCCCGTGTGTATGACTTCCACAAAAACCTCATTTCAGGATTTCACTACAATGGGCCATGTACCCCTCACCCACGAACTGCCTCTGCCGTTGGGAGGGGGTTAAATTTTTATTTTGAATATTTTTAAATAAATTATATAGGCACTTACATAGGGTGCCTACATATATAAATACAGCCCTGGCTTTAGGTAAAGAAATCGTACAACACATTAACTGCTAGCAAATAAATATAACAAAGTAACAACACAGCAGCCCAATCCGACACACAGCACATGAAACAGCAGCCCTACTTAACCCCCTTAATCACAACACACCTAACCCTTCCAGAGTCAGAGCACAGCAGCACCCTACCAAAATTCACAGTAGCGCAGAGAGCAGCTGCCAGATAATTACAACACCCCTTAGTCACACCATAGCCCAACCCTACCCCCAAAATAATGACAGCACAGATGAAACAGCAGCCCAACCCCCTCAGTCACAGCACAGCAGCATCCCACCAAACAGTCACAGCAAAACTGCTCGCCCTGTAGTCACAGCATATCTAATCTTCTCTTGACGGTCACAACACAGTAGTACCCCCTCCAAAAAGTCACAGAGGCTCCATCCAATCCCACCCCCCCCCAGGTATTCACAGCATGTCACAAATTTTCCCCAGGCCAAATGTTAGACCAAGAGGAGCCACATCAGCTCAGCCACTTCACACTGCTTACCCAACCAACATTAGATGTGTGACTTCAGAAGACCTAACAAAACCTGCGATAGCCACCAGATAAGGTAAAACCAGCAAGAGGTGGGCATTCTTTTAAAAGCAAAGCCAAATGACAGGATAAAAGCACAAACTATGGTTCCCTGGAAAGTGCACACCCAATGATTGCCCATAGGCACATGCCTATGGGCCCTACCCCTAGTGCATGCCCTGTAAGTGGTAATGTGTGTGAGAGAGAACGTGAATATATGAACAAATGAACAGTGCTGCAAAATATGTTAAATACATGTTAATAATAATAATGATTAAATGCTGGGAGCTGTAGTATAGAAACAGCTGGGAAACTACCAGTTTCTCATCTTCTTTTCTTGTAGAACTGAGGAATGGCGATGTTATACCCATACAACCAGATACAGTGCACTTGGATCAGCAGAAGGGCATACTGACACCTGAATTAACCACAGACATACAGGACAATTTACATGTCTTACCCCATTTATTAATCCACCATTAATCCACTATCATCAGTAAAAGACACATTGCTTGTTATAGTAGCCTTAGAGCTTCTACAAAATGATTAAGCTATAAGGAAGGGTATAGTATGATGCACGCATACTGTACTAAAGTAGAAGACCATCTGGCTTTAAAAACACTAATCAAACTATATTGTTTTCAAAGATAGGAAGCCATATGGTTCCTATAGTAAATTGTAACAGTTAAGACTCTGCACCTGGATTATAGTGCTGAGAGGAACATTAAGCTTTTAAACATTTAAACTTTAGTTTTTGGGAAAAAAACACTCAAAAAGTATAGTATAGAGTGAGTGATAACCTTTTAACTAATATAGCAATATGCCTACATGTAATGGACAGTGTAAATGGATGTGTAGATTTATCAGTCATAAAAATTGCACATATGCACCCACAGGTATCCAGTTATGTATAATGCACATTCTCCACTACGTACTACCCATAATAATCAAGTGTAGTGCTGATGACATGATATTCTGTAAACCTTTGCATTAGTTGCATTGGTTACATATACAATTGGGCCACAGTAAATCCACATAGTAAGGGTCAATGAGCAATACTGCAGTGAAAACAGCCAAACAGGTATGGGATACAAGAGAGGGGGATGGTGGTCAGTACAATTTTCCAAACGATTTGTGTCCGATTCCTTAATGGTTGCTCTGTACTGCAACTGCTACAAACGATCCAAGTATAAAAGAAGGAAAAAGGAACTTTAGCAGTGTTACTGCAAACAACCTTTTATTCCAGGTAGTGGTAAACATCACTACCCGGAATAAAAGGTTGTTTGAGGTATGGGATACAGTATTCCACAAAGCATTGGAAGGCCAAAAGCGATGGAAGGCCATCTCCCATTTTAAGTAAATAATTAAAAATTTTAAAAATTAATTAATTTTTCTCTGTAATATTAAAACAGTGCATTGTGCTTAATCTCAACTAAAAATAATTAATCCTTATTGGAGGCATTCTGGATAATAGATCCCATACCTGTATATGCATCACCATAATGCTTACATGTACAAGCATACAGTTTGTGGATGTAATGGAAAGTCAATGGCAAAGATTACCATCAATTATGTCAGTGTCCTATACCTGGTTTACCTGTTGCTAAAGTAGTCAAATTAAAGAGCACAAGTACAAAACAATACTGTATTTATCTTACTGTAACACTTCAACATTGGTGGTAAGTTGTATACAAGCATTAATTTATCCTGAAACCGCAGCATGTAATCAATTAAGTGGATATCATCATACTTTCAGCAGATATCGGGATGGATGTTATATACATAATTGGATTATTTGGGACAGCACGGTGGCTCAGCCTTACAGCACTGGGAACCTAAGTTTAATTCCAGGGAGGGCACTATCTGCAAGGAGTTCATATGCTTATCCTGTGTCTGCTCAGTTAATATTATAGTAGAATCTAATCTGAATGTAGGAATTAGATGGGAAATATTGTACCCCTTGAGGATTTTTAGCTTGAGACAGTGCCCCAACAACAAGAACCTTAGGATTTTTTTAAAAGGGAAAAAGGATAAATTGGACAACAAGCAGGGAAAATGTTAAAGTCAAATAGTCATGTATATTTAACTGACATATTTTATTTTTAAATGATTAAGTATGATCAAAGGCTAACCAGAAACAAGAAGCAGTTTCATATGCTATTCTTGAAAAATTTCAGCAGCTGATTCATCATATGTGCCAACAGACTGATATGAAACATATACCCTGGACTTCATGACCATGTGCCTAATAACATACAGCAGGGGGGATATAACTAGTTTTGACTCCAGGTTGAATAATACTGTAATTTTCTTTGTTCCTCTGCTTTATCATAGTCTGAAATTAATCTTAGTTATTTTATTGTAGATTATCAGAATTATATTGGCTGCTGCACCTGCTAAAACAACGGGTCTGTGAAATATAAAGTGAGAGGAACTTAACTCAATGAACCAAGTGTTTGAGAAAATCCTAAACCTGCTGCCTCCCCAGTATAAAACTGGTATTTGTCAGGGTTAAGTAAGGAGACTGAAAGAAGGGAGAGCAGGCAATTTGCTTAAGCCATACTAAACAAGAAAAAGGCAATGACAGTTTTGACAGGAACAGAATTTGGGTAGTTTAGATACTGTACCTACATTTAAATTCATTATGTTTGAGCTGGTTGTCTTATATAATTTCTAGCAGAAGTTTACACTACCATTTCGGCCTTGATCACAGCACTAAAATATAGCTTAGCTATTTTTTTTATTAATGCTGTTTAAAAAGACAGAATGTATGTATTTTGTACCATCAAAAGATTTGAGGCTTACCTGAAAGTCTACGATATTTCACCTTCTACACAAGAGAATATTATAAATATTTGAAGCTGGTCATAAAATATATTTTTTTATTATTGCCATATATGATGTCTGTTCCTATTGCATAATTATATAGCTTTTTTTTAAATCAAGCATTAGTGTACTTTAGAATGTAAAGAGATTAAACGATAATACATTGTATTAAAAAATCTATTTATAAAATACAAACTTACGTAGACAATGCCACTAAATGGTTAATAAATTGGCAGGTTTGTTACTAGTTTTCTTTATGCCACTTGCCTTACCTGTTTGCCAAATGTTAGAGAACAGAGTCCAGGGTCAAGTTCTCATTGTTCCTTATTTTACTGAAGGTGAAGTCAGTTAGCTCCAAGGGGGAAATTATCAAGTTTGCCCCCCACAGATTTTAGGTTCAGTTTGAGTTAGGGGAGAAAGGCATGGTTATGGGTGCTGCTATCCCAGGAAAGTAGAAATCCAAACTTACAGAAGTGTCGGGTGTCTAGCAGATGGCAGCAGCCTTAGTCTATTTTTATACCTGGCTGTGTCTGGGGCAGCTTTACTCTCACAGTTCTAGAACCAAATTGCTGCTCCTGTCTCCCTAAAAGCTAACAGAAAGGGAGCCTCTTCAGTTACTGTATATAAGGCCAATATGCTCTAAGAACATAGTGGGAGGTGTGTGGTGGTCATAATCAGAAATAACGTGTGACATCATGTCCTAGGAATTTATGCCATGCACTCTGCTTTCAGAAACTCATCTGCCCTCCCCCATAAGCATGGGAAGTCCAGTAATGTGAAGGTGGCACTGGAAAATGTGGTTAATTGTAAGTAAGGTGTGATCTCCAGAAGTGGAGAGAATTTGGAAAGCTTATAAGATATACTCAGTTAATGGTAGTTTGGGGTACCTTCAGATATAGATTAGAAACATGGTTACAGGAAATTAACGTCTCTGGTTCTATTAATATGTTAGTTAGTATATGCATTTGTACAGCCCTACATAGAATATGTTTCTTCTGCATAAGGCTATGGCCACATGACACTCTGATTCTCTGCAGGTGGGGAATCTGCTGCCCCACTGCTCCCCTTCTCTTCTTCTGGCACAACAGATTTCTCAGCAAAAATGCAAAATGTTGCATTTCGGCACCAAAATCCACTGTGTGTGCCTGCACACGAGTGGAGGTAATGATTTGGGGAGCATGCAGTGCAGCAGAGGTCTGTGTTGTTTGACCCTAGCCTAAATGATGTTACCTTTTCTGTATGTTTCCTTATTTGTATTTCACCCTTTTCTTTATGTTACCCTTATCTGGAAAATATGTTTTTCTTCTGTCTTAGTTATTGGGGCAGATTTGCTAAAGGACGAAGTGACTAACGATTGCAAAAATTCGCCAGCGTGACGTCATTCAGGCACTTCACCAATTTACTAACGGGCACAGGCGTCACTTCGCTAGCAAAAGAGACAGGCGCTAGCGATCATTCACACTCAGGCAAATTTTCGCTCTGGCGAATGGACGTAACTCCACAAATTCACTAAGATGTGGATTTTACTGAATGTTACCTCTTTCAACAGACTTTCCTTCATCAGCTCAGACCAGGCAAAGTGCAATGGCGTGCATAGGACTTCCTCAATTTTTAGTGAAAAAATTTTCTAACTCCGAAAAATCGTCTTTTCCTTTTTTCAGGGTTATAGCCTGCAAAGGTCTGTAAAAATTTTTTTGGTTAACCGGGTTCCTTCCTATATTTTCTAACATATGGAACATAAACTATACAGTGGGCTCATGTGTAGGGCATTATAATAACTCAATTTTTTATTGAGGTTTCCTGGACTTCTGTAATGTAGTTTATTTGCTGCAACATATACGTGCACTCAACTTTATCATTTGCCGCAGTATGCAAATTAGCCAATGCTAGCACATCTTCGCTTTGATTGCGGAAGTAACACTAGCGAAAATTCGCCAACGATCGGCGCCCTGGACACAACTTCGCATTTTAGTGAATCAGTGTTGTCATATCGAATTTATACCTGGCGAAGTGTTGCGACAGCTGAGAAGCCATTGCTGACGGATTTTCGCCGGTTAGTGAATTTGCCCCATAGACTTGTTATTCCCAAATTTTAGTAAGGGCCTAAAATGATTTTGCTGTGGAATCCAGCAATACCTAGTTAAATTCCTGCTCTGCTAAAAATGCACTGTAGCAATGCATATTCTTTGCTTTTTTTACATGCAGCATTTTAAAGTAAACATATTTCTTAATTTACCCTTGTAGTTTGCATCTGCGTGCATAAAGATTGTTCAGTGTAATGGATCTTGGTTGTTCTGACTTGTTGGTCTATGTCCTATGAGATTGTACTTGCTGTGCAGGCCGATAGAGTCTTTCTTTCACTCCCACAAAACATGTGAAACAGAGGAGTTTATTTATAACAGAGCCTGCAGGGCAGCACATGGGAGCAATTAAAGAACAGACTGATGTCACAGAGGGATGAAGTAGTGGCTAAATCTGGAGGTGCAGCGATGACAAGTCTGAGTGATGCAATGTGTGGTGTGATGGGAGGTTGTTTACAGAAGGCTGGGCGGGGAAAAACCTTAGATCATGACACAAGTCTAATGTTAATGAGTGACCCACTTAGCTGAACTATACCACAATTTCCTTTCCTTTCCTCTAATCTAATTTATTTAAACAAAAAGGGGGAAATGTAATCAAATTTGCAAAGAGTTAAACTTTGCGAATAAAAATTCGCCTGTCATGATGTAATATTCTTCATTAGGGTTTTATTGCATTGTGAATCTTAATTGCACATTGAGAATCAATTGTGCATTGCGAATTTTTAACACCTGCTCTGCCATTATGTTAAATATTTTGTCACAAAAAATGGTTTGCTATTGCAAAATTTTATTACATACCGTATATACTCGTGTATAAGCCGAGTTTTTCAGCACCCAAAATGTGCTGAAAAACTCTACCTCGGCTTATACGCGGGTCAGTATGCGAAAGGCTGCAAAACTAAAGGCTGCGCTTAGGAGCTCCTGCGTGCTTTCACTCACCCCTATCCTGGCGGAAGTTTGCCTCTCTGACTGCTTCAATGCGTCATCAGGAAGCGCCTCCCGGCTTAGCAGTAGCAACCTGGCACATCCACAGTCATTCAGCTTTTCTTTTCTGCTGTGCAACTTTTTTTTCAACTGCTCAACTGGTGCTCGGCTCCGCTCCTCCCTTGTCACATTCCTGCAGCCGGATCAGATTACTCCGGCTGTGACAAGGAGAAAGCAGCACGAAGAGAACGGGAGTGACTGTGATAGTGTGCGGACTTGAAAAGCAGGAAGGGAGGGGGAGGGAGATCGAGCAGACTTGAGCAGCACAAAGGGGGAGATTGAGCAGACTTGAACAGCAGGAAGGGAGGGGGAGGTTGAGCAGCACAGCATAACGGAAGAGAGGGAGGACTTGAGCAGCACAGCACGAAGGGAGGGTTTGAGGAGCACGGAAGAAGGGGAGAGATGCCTTAGCAATTCCCTGGGATTGTTTCTCTGCCTGGCTGCATGCTGTGTGTGTGTGGTAGGATTTCATCTGGAGCTGGGACAGACTGTGGAGGTGAGTGTGTGCGGAGTTGAACTTGCTGCAACTTTCCTGTCACTTTTGGTCTGGCCACACAACTATATTCAACCTTAGTCTCTCCAGGCCTCCTTCAGCTTCAGCCCCCATGCATTTCTCACCCTAGGCTTATACTAGAGTCAATAAGTTTTCCCAGTTTTTGTAGGTAAAAGTAGGTACCTCGGCTTATACACGGGTCGGCTTATACACGAGTATATACGGTACTCTAAAATTTGCAAAGGCAAAATTTTTTCACTTCGAACTTTTATTCTCATTGTGAATGAATTGCAAATGATTTTTGTGCTAGCGACCAATATTACATTCCCCCAAAGTGTTTTATAATATGATGTTAATAAAAAATGTATCTCACATTGCAGGCTAAAGGTGTCTGTGCCCAAAAAATTCTTCTTTCAGATTAATAAACACATTTGAGATGCAAAATAAAAAAAACTTTCATATCATTTCAATAATGTCATTATGTTCTGCATTATTGGCGTGCAAATGTGAAAAGCTCACATAAACTTCAAAAAATCCTGCTATTAAGAATGAAGGTATTATTTATTATGCGTATAGTAAGTCTGATAAAGAAAGTTATCAGCAAGGCAGTCTAAGGGCTCTTACTGACGAGCGGTTGAAGCTGCGCTCCCCTGCGTTTTCGTTTTTCTGCGTTCAGCCGCAGGGGAGCGCAGGAATAGACGCATTAAGTTATTTTCAATGGCGCTGTACTCACACAGGCGCGTGTAGGCGCCGAACACAGGTTGAGACGCAACATGCTGGATAGGGAGTGACCTGAAGGCAAGTATATTGTACTTTGTCGAATCTCTAAGGTGATGGCAGATGGGTACTTTGTCACCTGTGGAAAATCGCCTCTCCAGTTGAAAATATATTTCTTTGGATAGAAATAAAAAAAAACAAAACAACAACAGAGAAGGTTCAAAACCTGTGCTTTGTCAATTTCTGTATGTGCGAAACACTAATTTAAATATAAGCTCAATGAGAATGTCAAGCTAGAGCTTGGAGTGGTGTAGCCCCAAAAGAGTTCAAGCTGGAGTGGACTTTGTGCTCAACACCAGTATAATAGGGCTTGATTTCCGGTTGTAGGTTCTATAGTTGGACGAGATATAGAGAGCTTGTGAGCTGTAAGTACATCTCCCATTGCCCAAAAATACTTCATAAACCTGTAACAAGAAATGTAATTACTTGCAAAGAACAAATTAAAATACACTGATCAATATTTTTTTTATATATTGTCACAAGACTATTACTGTAATACGTAGTGCATTTAAAGTATTATTGAACTGAAAATAATTTTTAATAATATTGTGACTATTATTGATGTTGAATAACAGTTATTCCTGGAAGTCTCTTGTAACACCTGTTCCGCCTTTGAAACTGTCAAACTGGGATATCTTTGCACTGTTATATGGATCGATCAGGTAGCAGGTATACTTCTAGATGTCAGAACAAGTGCAAAGTGCTAAAATTGGCACAAAATTGTGTTGGCCTATATACTGTTCACAAATCTATTTTGCTTCTAATACATGCCTTTTCTAAATTGTATGTAGTGCCAATGTGCAGATGAATTGCTCAGATAAACAGTGAGCAGTTGTCCACAAATGCTTAGTATAGGGTACAGGAACCCTAAAGTAAAGTAAACCCTGGAATAATAATTTTTACGGTGAGGTGGTGTTACTTTCAGAATGCCGTTAATGACTTGCACCCAAACACAAAACTGACTTGTGTCCTGTGAATAGCATGCTAATGCCATTATTGGCAGACCAACTCAGTGGCACTACCTAATGAATAGAATATTTACATGGGCTGATTTATTAACATAAGGGATGAGTAAATTTTTTTGTTTTGTACAGTTTCACAGCAGAATCAGCGGTTTCACATATGGCAACTTTTTTTAACAAATCCACATTACAATTTTGCCATGCGTTACAGATACCATTGTTATCTCTCCCTTGACTTCCACATCAAGCAATGGTGCTGGAGATTTATTTTCTTCCTCCATCTATCTAAGAATCCCCCCTCATCTATCTAAAGAGTTGTTAGGGCACCATGCTCAAAAGAAATTGGCAACATTGAAGCCATTTCCTGTAGCATAATGTAAAGAACTTCTCTAAAAGAGACATTTATTATGGGGATTAGGATATTATTTGCAGCTTTACAAATTTTTCAGCAACCAGTTTTGCTCATCAGCACCAGATTTGCTCATCATTAATTAACATAGTTGCTAAATTGTACCAGTGCAATTGACCTTGGTAACGAATCAGCAATTCATTATGATCAGTCTTTTACAAGTTAAAAAACCACAGTTTGAAATGAACCAATAAAAAGTAGCAATTCCAGACTGGGCACCATAGGGCTCATCAAAAAACCTGATGTCAAGGGCCCATCTCTCTCACAAACATTTGGCATAGTATGTGCTATATTGTATGAGTTATGTAGGCCTATGGTGGTAATAAGAAAAAAATCATATGTATATTATTGCTCTAGGGCCCACCAGGAGAATCTCAGGTCCGTAGTGCTACTACTTAATAAAAGTTACTGCAGCTGATTTACTAACATAAGCACTAAACTGCACTAGTCCAGTTGCCCATGGCAATCGCAAATCTATTTATTTAGCAGACTATTGCAAGTTAAAAAATGAAAGCAAATGTCTTACTGGTTTCTATGAATAACTTCACTAGTAACATAGCACTCATTTCTCCTAATATCAACCTGTTACACTGTATAGATCTGAGTTATATAATTATAACTCATTGAAACCAGGCTTCACACCTTGAAGCTTAATTCCTATCCACTCCTTCTGCATCAACAGCAATGGCCTGTGTGCAGACACAAGGTACTGATTTTGGTGTGAAAATGTTTACACTTGCAAAATCCCCTCTGTGTGTCCGCTGACAGGCCAATTCTGTACCTGTTAATGCAGAACAAGTGGATGGACTATTTCGAGGATCATTTTAAAGTAGAAACATCATCCTGTGGCAAAGGTCTTACCACAGGTCTGCATTCTTTCATCTGTACATTTAATTCTATGTAGGCACACACTTTCCAGGTACAAAATAGTATGTCAGTCACAGGGGTCTGATTTTCAAACATAGGTTCTAAATTGCACAAGGCTGATGGCAACTGTTCTTGTGCAAATTAGCCCCTTTGTACGTAAATCAGACCTGGGATCCGTAGAAACAAACATATACCAATCCCTCTTCATATTCCCTCTTCATATTCTTTCTTTAAAATTTGCAATTCGATCCATACAAGTTGTATTAGAATAATTTGTATTTAAGTGTGCCCTTTTGTTGGCTTCTGTTTCATTTGCTGTATTGGAGAAACTTGGAGAAGTCAGCAGCTTATTGACTAGTGTATGGCGCCCTCCGATGACCTTCCCTGATCGATATCTGGCCAAAAATTTTCCAGATGTCGATCAGGCAAGTTTAAAAATTCCATCTGATCGAGGAATGCATTTGTTCGTTGATGTGATCCTCGGTCCAAACTCCTATATTTGCAGCATTGTGATCTTAATTGTTCGGATCGGATCAGCCCAGTATCTCCCACCTCAAACAAGTGGATCTCTGCATGTATGGCCACCTTAGCCAATGGCAACTAATTGGCAGATAGCTGTTTTAAGCCGTCTTCAAGAAGAACAATGAAACCAATTATCTGACTGGATGCTATTGGTTACTGCCCAGGAGCAAATTTACCCAGTGTTTATAAAGGACCCCCAGTGGCCCCACATATATATATATATATATATATATATATATATATATATATATATATATATATATATATATATATATATATATATATATATATATATATATATATATATATATATATATAAAAAATAAAAACTGACACAGCACTCCAAATTTTGTATGCAAAGAAGGATATATATTGTAGAAAAACATACCAAAGCCCATAGGGCGACGTTTCAGGGTATACAAACCTCTTTCTCAAGCCAAGGGCATCATTCAATTAACAAGCATTAGTTTACACCTATTTATACAAGGTAACACAGGAAGTTACATATAGCAAATGACATCATTGATGATCCTCACACATTAACCCCTTAATTGCTTAATGTTATCCATGCAGGTATACAACAACTCAACGTTAGTCCACTGCATATCCAAATCCAGCTAAAAAGAAACAAAACAAAGAATAAAAAACAGAAATGAGACCAATGCTTATCCCGTCATAGAAATACATATAGGTCATAGTCCCTATTAAGCCCATCTGGGGCTAACGTGTTTAGTTAGTGTATCCACCATACCTCTCTCTTCCTCAACAATAGCTCTCTATCACCCCCCCCCCCGTTTAGGGGAGGGTACACATTCCAGAACCATATATTTCAAGTCTGTATCCTTGTGTCCTTTCTCCACATAATGCTTAGAGACTGGCAACTTCACATTGCCCTTCCTAATTGTAGATCTATGTTGGGATATGCGTGTTTTTATTTGCAATGTGGTCTCCCCAACATAGAGGAGACCACAAGGACAAATTAACACATAAACAGCAAATTTAGTCAAACACGTATAGTACCCCCTCAGAGTACATTTACGGCCGGTGGTCGGATGCTCAAATGTTGTACCCTTATGCACACAACAGCATTGTGAACATGTGAGACAGGGGAACATCCCCCGCGATTTTATACCCATGTATGATTGTGTCGAGACCTGTTTTTCCTTCGTGACTACCCAACGTTCTTCCCCTTCTATATGACACTAATGGGGGTCAACCAAACTCTTGAACTTCAGGATATGAGGATTGAAGAATCCCCCAATGTTTACGGAGAATGTTAGCCACCATATTGCTACGATCATTATAATGAGTGACAAATGGTATGGACTGTTCTTTATGTTTACGATGAACTTTAGCTTTCCTTGCCCTGGTTTGGGCTCTATCTAGGACATATTTCGGATACCCACGTACAAGGAACTTATTATACATGTCCTTTGACTGCTGATCACGTCTCTCTGGCTGGCTAACTAGCCTCTCAACCCTAGTAAACTGACTAATGGGGATAGAGTCCCTAGTATGCACTGGATGATAGCTGGTGTAATGTAGTAATTGGTTCCGATCTGTGGGCTTCGAATATAATTCTGTAGTAAATGCACTCCCTTGTCTGTTTACTGTGACGTCCAAAAACTGTATAGACCCCCTATCTCTATGTATAGTGTATGCAATATTCGGATGTGCTCCATTAATCTCTTGATGGAACCGGTCGAGTGAGTCCGTGGCGCCCCTCCATATCACAAATATATCATCGATATAGCGCCACCACACCACGACGTGTGTGGTGAACGATATACGACGATAGATGTTATCCTCCTCCTGCCTAAGTATAAAGGAGTTTGCATATGAAGGGGCGACATTCGAACCCATCGCTGTTCCCCTAAGCTGTAGGTAATACTTGTCCTTGAATCTGAAATAGTTCTCACAAAGGATAATTTCCAAAAGTTTCAAAAAGAATTCCACTTCCTCTTCACCATATTGTTTGCTTTCCCTTAGTAATGTAGCACAAGCTTCAACACCATCTCTATGTGGTATAGACGTATAAAGTGAGGACACATCAAAAGTAACTAGTAATAATTCCTCAAAATCTTCTACCTGTACAGACCTCAATTTGTCTAAAAAATGGTTGCTATCTTTTATATATGATTTCCCTTGCTGCACCAATGGTGCAAGGATCCTGTCCAACATGGAGGCCATAGGGCAGAACAAAGAACCTATGCTTGCCACAATAGGCCGACCAGGTGGTTGGACAGGATCCTTGTGTATCTTGGGCAGCATGTATAGTACTGGGGTAACCGGTTTATCAACCACTATAAAATCTCTTAATTCAACAGAGATGGTCCCCTTAGTGAGCATTATAGAAAGAAAATCCCAAATTTTACGCTTTATACGAAAAACAGGGTCATACCCTAATTCCAGATATACAGAACTGTCTGCCAATTGACCTAATATTTCAGATTCATAGTATCCAGTGTCTAATACCACAATCGCCCCTCCCTTGTCTGAGGGTTTAATTGTGATGTCAGAACGAGTTTTCAAATTATTAAGTGCAATAGTTTCATCAGTGGTCAAATTAGCAGGTGCCTTACGACCATCAGATCCCAGACACTGCTCCTTAATATCTTTTTTAACTTGTTTAATATATGTTTCCACAGCAGGGTAAGTGGTGGGAGGCACAAACCTACTTTTGCTGCGGAGACCTAGAGAGTCCAGAGTCAGGGTTTCCCCTGTCGTTTGTACTGCAACATATGGGTTAACTGAGAAATGAGTTTTCAACCTTATTCTGCGAAAAAAAGCATACAAGTCTACATCCAGCTGAAATGGATTCAGCCGCTGTGTGGGACAAAAGTTCAATCCCTTCCCCAATAGCGTGAGTTCAGTATCAGTTAATTGTACCTGCGATAAATTGTAGACTATTTGTCGTTCCTGCGTGATCTCTGGCTGGAGCGCAGAAAAAAAAAGGAGCGCAAACTCCTTTTTACTTAGGCAGGAGGAGGATAACATCTATTGTCGTATATCGTTCACCACACACGTCGTGGTGTGGTGGCGCTATATCAATGATATATTTGTGATATGGAGGGGCGCCACGGACTCACTCGACCGGTTCCATCAAGAGATTAATGGAGCACATCCGAATATTGCATACACTATACATAGAGATAGGGGGTCTATACAGTTTTTGGACGTCACAGTAAACAGACAAGGGAGTGCATTTACTACAGAATTATATTCGAAGCCCACAGATCGGAACCAATTACTACATTACACCAGCTATCATCCAGTGCATACTAGGGACTCTATCCCCATTAGTCAGTTTACTAGGGTTGAGAGGCTAGTTAGCCAGCCAGAGAGACGTGATCAGCAGTGAAAGGACATGTATAATAAGTTCCTTGTACGTGGGTATTCGAAATATGTCCTAGATAGAGCCCAATAGAAAAGAAATCCACGGCACACAGGCTGCTGCAAGCAAGGAACCCCTTGCACGTTTAATCTACAATATATATCCTTCTTTGCATGCAAAATTTGGAGTGCTGTGTCAGTTTTTATTTTTTCTATGATATTGGCTACTTTGGCAGTGCCTTTTTGACTACTTGCACCCAGAAACCAAGAGGGTTGTGCGGCAATATCTTCTTTTTTACAATATATATATATATATGTATGCTTCAATTAATAATAAGCATACAATCCATAATTGACTGGCCAGTCTGCTTAAAAAGGATAAAAACACGCTATTTTTTTACCTCTTAATGCAGGGGTCCCTAACCTTTTTTGGACCGGGGACCGGTGCAAAAAAAAATAGTTTTTTGTCTTTTGCAAGGACCGGGGGGGGGATCGGGGATGGGACTGGCAGGGGTCGGCAGCAAGCTTGTACGCGCCGGTGTCCAATTTTGGCATGCCGACGTCCAATTTGGGGCGCGCCTCGTTTTGCGCACTGGTCTGTGCGGCTTCTGGGCCACGGCCCGGCGCTTGGGGACCCCTGTCTTAATTCATAAAAAAAATAAATCTATCAATACACAAGATCAAAATAAATTACAGTGCATTGTATAGTATAGTATAGAACAATACTATATCTCTAGCATCTAATATATCTATCATCTCCCTCTATCTGTCTCTCACTCTCTTCTATCTATCATTTAATATAGCAATTCTCTCTCTTTCTCTCATCTATTATCTATCATCTATCATCTAATATAGTAATCCTCTCTCACTCATCTATTATCTATCATCTATTTTTCATCTAATATAGCAACCTCATAGTGAAACATGCTTTACTTGTCCTTTAAAGGGGTTGTTCACCTATAAATCAAGTTTTACATTAAGTAGAGAGACATATTCTGAGACAATTTGCAATTGGTTTTCATTTTTTATTATTTGTAGTTTTTTTTATTTTTAGTTATTTAGTGCTTTATTCAACAACTCTCCAGTTTGCAATTTCAGCAATATGGTTGCTAGGGTACAAATTACCATAGCAACCATGCATTAATTTGAATTAGAGACAGGAATATGAATAAGTGAGGGCCAAAATACATGAGTAATAAAAAGTAGCAATAACAAGTTTGTAGCCTTACAGGACATTTCTGTTTTAGGTAGGGTCGGTGACCCCTGTTTGAAGCTGTAAGCAGCAGAAGGCAAATAATTTAAAAACCATAAAAAATAAACAATGAAGAGCAACTGTTGCCTTAGAATAAGCCATTCTATAACATACTAAAATTTCAATTAAAGGTGAACTTCCCCTTTAGCTCAAACAATGCACTTGCAGTCATCGAGGTTGTGAGAGTTTAAGTTTTTTTAAGCTGTTAATGTTTGTTACATCTTTAGTGTTTTAGTGTTTTTGCTTTGCCATCATCTATCTATTTATTATTATCTATTCCCCCCTACTTCATTATATATCTGTGTATTTCTTTGTCTGGTGCAGTTTCTTCAGGAGCAATGGCCTGTAGAAAAACAGCAGAATGTTTTTTACTGAGGTAGCTTTTTTTTGCCACCACTGTGAAAGCTTGTTTAGAGCTCCTTATTCTGTTGATGTTTGTCACAGCTTCAGTATTTGTGATTTTTGCTTTCTACTTGTCTACTTTAACCTGTAGAACATCTATGTTTTTTTGCTTTGTTTTTTCCTTGTCTATATCTTGTCTATATGTTTATCTCTGTCTATGTATCTCTATTTTCTCTCTATTTCTCTATGTATTAACTATATCTTCTCTCTATCAAATGGTGCAGTTTTTTTTTTCCAAGATCATCAGCTATCTATCATTTATAATCTCTCTCTATCACTTGCTCTCTCTCTCTATATATGTCCTTCATCTGGAGAGTTTATTTTTGAAATCTTTTTGAAATCTTTTTGAAATCTTTTTGAAATCTTTTAATTGAGCTAGTTTCTAGCTGCATTAAGCTGCATCCTAACTCTAAGAAAACAATGCCGTTCCAGTCATAGAAGTTAATTTTTATCAGAGAATAGAAATCTATGTGATTTTTGCTTTGCCATGCAGGAGAAATAGAGAATTAGTTCTAAAAAGTCAAATCCATGTGTCTGTGTCTTTGAAAGTTATAAAATCCATAAAACAGAACTAGTGAAGTGTAAAGGCACTTTACAGAATGAATGATGTTAAAAATAATGTCTCTGATTTACCAGTTTAACATTACAAAATAGTTAAGTTAGACAAAACAGATAAAACAGACAAAACAGATATTTTTTAGATCCAGATAACTATTTTGTGAATTTCTGTCAGTCAAATTAGTGAACCAATGAGATGCAAGCATACTTCTTAACCAATAACAAGCACTCTTTAACTGAAGTCCATTTATCTATTCGTTCACCTTTCAAATAGCAACAGTTATTTGGCCAATAATATTAGGTTTCATTTTTTTTCTGATCCTGCAGCTTCTTGCCATGTTTCCCCTCCCCTGAGGCTGCCATTTTTCTAGCACATGCTCTCCAGAATGGATCCTAGGGGTATTAATGTGAAGCTATTAGCTGACAGCATTTTGAACCTTTCAAAAATAGTTGAGAATTTGTCCTCTACAAGCTCCAACACTGGGGTAAGTCTGACAGTGATTTTATTCATTTCTCTAGTGCTATAAGGTGTACAGCTTAAACTTTGCACAACTTGCTTTTTCAGACTTGTTTAGCTTGTGTTTTATAATTTGGAAATATTACTGTCATCATTACATTTGCATATTCCAGCTTTTATTTGAGTTATTGTTCAATAGCAGATGCAGAATTTAAATTTGTTTTTTGATTCTTGTCTCCCCATTTAACCTTAACTCAAACAGTACAATTCCAATTCTTATTTTATATTAGCTCTAAAAGCACTGCAGATTCTTTTATAGGCGGGTTGTTAATGCTTGAGTTTAAGTTTGTGTGATTATTCTCTGCATCTCTCTCTCTCTCTATATATATATTCCCAAATCCAAGGTTCACACCGTTTAGGCTTTTGCCCGGGTGCCATGATCTTTTAGACTCAACATTTCGATCCCCCACAGGGATCCCTATATATATATATATATATATATATATACATGTATATATATATATATATATATATATATATATATATATATATATATATATATATATATATATATATATATATATATATATATATATATATAATCTTTGGCTGGCTGGCTGGCTGGCTGCTCTGTAAGGCTACAAATATACTGATATTGCTACTTTATATTCCTGATCTTTCTATTCAGCTTCTTTCCTATTCATATTCCAGTCTATTATTCAAACTAGTGCATAGTTGCTAGGGGAATTTGCACCCTAGCAACCAAATTGCTTAAAATGCAAATTGCAGAGCTGCTGAATAAAAAGTTAAATAACGCAAAAAACACAAATATATTTTTTTTAATAAAAAATAAAAACCAATTACAAATTGTCTCAGAATAACACTCTACATCATACTAAAATGTATCTCAAAGGTGAAGAAGCACCCCTTTAATGCTTAAGTCTGTGTGATTTTTCTATTAGTTTTCTGCATCTATCATATATCTGTCTATCATCTATATATCTATCCAGTGGAGAATTTATTTTCAAGATATTTTAATTGAGCTTATCAAACATTGCAGTTTCAGTTTTAGTAAATTATTGTTAGAACTCCAGTCTGTGATTTTTGCATTGGCATATACGTACAGAGATTGATTGAAAGTCACTGCTAGCTTTTGCCTATCACTTTGCCCATCTATTTTCTGTCTCTCTGTTTCTTTGTCAGTCCTTGTTTTTTCTTTTTTATCTTTTTAACTAGCTACCAAGTTTTAATTGAGCTTTTTTCTTGTCTCTTCATTTAAACAGCATTTTTAGCTTAATGGAAAACAATTGCAAAAATGAAAACTGTATATGTGCTTTATCTTATGGAAATTAGAAACCTTATACATATAATCAATTAAAATTATGTCCGTGAAATGAAGTTATTCTTATTGTCTCTCTTGCGAAATCAGATAGATTTTGATTTTACAGTCAGGTCTAATAATTTCTTTGTGTGTGTGTGTGGGGGGGGGGGGTGCTTGGTTTTATGCCGTTTGCCTAGAAGATGAATTGGATCTCACTCTTTCAAAATAACTAGATCTCTCTATAGGATTTATACTGGAGTGTGGTATTGTGCTAGTTTTTGTTTGTGCTGGTGTTGGTTATGTTATTTACCTATAATACAGTTTCTAGGCAAAATAAAACAATTAAAAGATGTATTAGAACTGTTAATTAAAATCTGTCCCAAACGCCTGCATGAAGAGAGATTGCTAAATGGGGCATACTGAAAAGTTACTTTAATATTTCAGAAACAGTACATCATTTTAGATTTTTTTACTTCCATGATATGAAGCTTATAAAAAAGATTATTTGCACAAAAGTTCCTTTTTAACCCAGACATTTATAACTATACACATTTTTGCAGGGATTTAAAGTCATATTTATCAAACAATCATTACAATATTTATCAAGTGGTGGTCTATTGAAATGTTTGGTTAATTTTCATCTACTAAATTTTCATCAGCTAAATTTTACTTCTTTATACCCAATGCCTGATCAGTCAAAAGAGGAAAAAAGGTTTTAAAGGAGTAAAACTTGCTGTATATGAGACCCACAACCTGACCTGATTAAAGTCTGTAAGGCTGCTGCACACACTTTAAGAGAGATAGTGCCCTAGTACTAACAGTAATATTATATAGAATTTGTGAAAAATGCTGTTGCACTCTAGGGACTTAAAAAGTAAAAAAAAACTTTATTAGAATCGACGTTTGGACCCTCAATGGGGTCTTTATAAAGACCCCATTGAGGGTCGAAACGTTGATTCTAATAATAGAGTGCAACAGCATTTTGCACAAATTATATATATATATATATATATATATATATATATATATATATATATATATATATATATATATACATATATACATACACACACAAATGAGCATTCACAACTTTTGCAGTAAAATTTCAAGTTTCTTTCTCTTGTGTGCTGATTCCAAAGCAACCTTTACCGTATATACTCGTGTATAAGCCGAGTTTTTCAGCACCCAAAATGTGCTGAAAAACTCTACCTCGGCTTATACGCGGGTCAGTATGCGAAAGGCTGCAAAACTAAAGGCTGCGCTTAGGAGCTCCTGCGTGCTTTCACTCACCCCTATCCTGGCGGAAGTTTGCCTCTCTGACTGCTTCAATGCGTCATCAGGAAGCGCCTCCCGGCTTAGCAGTAGCAACCTGGCACATCCACAGTCATTCAGCTTTTCTTTTCTGCTGTGCAACTTTTTTTTCAACTGCTCAACTGGTGCTCGGCTCCGCTCCTCCCTTGTCACATTCCTGCAGCCGGATCAGATTACTCCGGCTGTGACAAGGAGAAAGCAGCACGAAGAGAACGGGAGTGACTGTGATAGTGTGCGATCGGACTTGAAAAGCAGGAAGGGAGGGGGAGGGAGATCGAGCAGACTTGAGCTGCACAAAGGGGGAGATTGAGCAGACTTGAACAGCAGGAAGGGAGGGGGAGGTTGAGCAGCACAGCATAACGGAAGAGAGGGAGGACTTGAGCAGCACAGCACGAAGGGAGGGTTTGAGGAGCACGGAAGAAGGGGAGAGATGCCTTAGCAATTCCCTGGGATTGTTTCTCTGCCTGGCTGCATGCTGTGTGTGTGTGGTAGGATTTCATCTGGAGCTGGGACAGACTGTGGAGGTGAGTGTGTGCGGAGTTGAACTTGCTGCAACTTTCCTGTCACTTTTGGTCTGGCCACACAACTATGTTCAACCTTAGTCTCTCCAGGCCTCCTTCAGCTTCAGCCCCCATGCATTTCTCACCCTAGGCTTATACTAGAGTCAATAAGTTTTCCCAGTTTTTGTAGGTAAAAGTAGGTACCTCGGCTTATACACGGGTCGGCTTATACACGAGTATATACGGTAATCATAATGTATTACACTCTAACTACAACTACAGTTATTTAAGGCGTAATTATAGCAGATGCATTTTAGATTTAACCAATAGGTATTGTGAACCGTTAGCGTACATGTTAAAGGGGTGGTTCAACTTTTAGTTAACTTTTAGTATGTCATAAAATGGCCAATTCTAAGCAACTTTTAATTTGGTTTTGATTATAGTTATTTGCCTTTTTATTCTGACTCTTTGCAGCTTTCAAATTGGCGTCGCTGACCCCTTTTAAAAGCAAATGCTCTGTAAGGCTATACATTAATTGTTATTGCTACATTGTATTACTCATATTTCTATTCAGGCCCTCTCCTATTCGTATTCCAGTCTCTTATTCAAATCAGTATATGGTTGCTAGGGTAATTTGGACCCTAGCAACCAGTTTGCTGAAACTGCAAACTGGAGATCTACTGACAACTAAATAAGTCAAAAACCACAAATAATAAAAAATGAAAACCAATTGCAAAATTGTCTAAAATTGTCTCAGAATATCACTCTCTACATCATACTAAAAGTTATATCAAAGGTGAAAAACCCCTTTAATACTTAGTACTATTCTACTGAAAGGCTGCTGTCCCCTTTCTGACCCTGAGAAATGGAGTGAATGTGAAATAGAAACATTTTCAAGTGGGGGAGAGGTAGTAATGTGCATGTGCCTAGAACCTGATCACTCACCATTAGGTGCTCATTGTGCCAGATTACTGTGCCAGCAATATCTGACTGGTGTATGTATACCTTGTCTATATCTTATTTCTCAGCCATGTGTCCTCACTCATAGCAGATTAGTAGTTTAGTTTGCTATCTTGGATCACCAACAGCATTTATCCTTCAATAAATGATCATGCTCTATTCAGGCACACTGTGCAGATGAAAGAGGCAGATGCATTTTAGGTTTAACCTACAGTTAACCTTGAAAGTTATTTTACACAGTATTCTGTGTAACGGTTAATAAAGTGACACGTAGAATAATTGTTGTCCCCTTTCTGACCCTTAGCATTGAAAGGGAAAATGAAACACGAAATTGTTACATCAGTAGGGAGAGTAGCATCAATGTGTATGCTCCTAGAACTAACTGTTCATTTGGTCCTTGTTGTACTAGATTGCTGTGCCAGCAGTATCTCACTGATATGGGGCACTTTGAATATACCATATTCTTTAGTCATGTGTCAAGAATCTGACAGCAGATTAGTAGGTTAGGTACCTATGTGAGACCACAATTAGACAGATGCCACAGGCAGCTGATTCTCAGCCTGCAGGAAACCTGCTGAACAAGAATCAGACCTAAACTAGTGCCAGATTCCTTCCTTGCCCACAGCCTGAACCACTGGGTTAATGTGGGTGCAGGCACAGGTGGGAGATTTTGGTGCCGGAATGCATAGATGGAATTTGATTTTTTTGTTTGGAGAGGCTAAAGTTGGCCGTATACAAGGCAATATATTAAATTTAAGATTTGCACCAGTATGATAACCTGTAACTATATCTACAATTCCCACCAACTTCAGTACAAAAGTTCAGTCAGAAGTGTATTTTTCAGGAATACCTTTCAATATTCCAACACTGAAATTACTGTATTCTTGCCAGAAAATATGTTTAGGTGCTTTATTGCTCACTGACATAGTAACACAGTAATTTAGGTTGAATAAATACATTTACCCATCAAGTTCAACCTTTGAAACCAGCCTGCTAATTCATCCAAAGAATATAGTGAAAGGCAGTGGACACTTATTAAATACAGTGATAGAGTAATGATACCCCAGCACAGTGGGTACTGATACCAGTCACTTTCATTTACAATGCCCCCCTGAACATTGGGTAACATCAATTCCATGCCAGTTTCATGTATTATGCCCCGTCTCCCCAGAAAATGTAGGATAAATTCAATGCTCATTCTATGTTTATCTATAATAAGTAACACACTACATAAGAGAATAAAATCATTACAAATTTAATGTATAATACCCAGAACACAAATAACAGAATAAATGCTTGTTTTTATCGCCTGTAATACTTAAGAACCAAAGTTTAATCCACAAAGTGTACATCTAGTTAAAAATAGCATTTCTGGTTACAGCAAGGCAAAGGGTTAATTCTGTTAGAGAGATGCTGCAAAGTTTTCAGCACTGAGGGACTATATAAAGTATTTGTTTGCTTAAGACAATTCTTTACTGCAGTTCTTATAGAACTTAAAGGGGAAGCAAACCTAGTCGGCGCACACCCCACAGCCCCCCTCCCGTTTGTTGCCCACCCTCCCTCCTCCCCCCTGGCCTACCCGTCCCGCTGGGCAAATGCCCCTAACTTGTTACTTACCCTTACCTGCGCAGAAGGGTAAGTAACAAGTTAGGGGCATTTGCCCAGCGGGACGGGTAGGCCAGGGGGGAGGAGGGAGGGTGGGCAACAAACGGGAGGGGGGGTGGGGGGTTTGCGCCGACTAGGTTTCCTTCCCCTTTAAAGTTTGGGTGGAAGGTGATGCTAATTACCTCCAGTGTCAGCTGCAGAAAAACTTCATAGACAGGAATTCCTGCACTTTCCCGCTCCCTAAAATCGATCTCCCTTGATGCTGCTGGTTCAAGCCCTGGTACTGCCATGCAGGCATTTGATTGGCTGCAGAATGGGTCAAACATTAACCTCTAGCCAATCCAATTCCAGTCATACCAGGACTCTCAGGGCAAAACATGAAGCATCTAAACTTATCAAAAAATATAGCTAAATACAGAGGTGAGAGGACATACACTACCCCTTGCTCCCCCCACATGCATGGTTCGCACTATAAATTCAGTAAGGGTTAGGGAGTAGGGCATTTATTGCTTTTTTTTCCTCCTTTTTTATTTTTTTTTAAAGGTGTCAAAATACAAACTCTTGCATTTTGGTGCTGAAATTCAACGCACATACAACCAGTCAGCTGATGAAGTGGTTCAAGGGTGCAAAAGGGCAATAGAGAGGTCTATAGAGATAATAGCACTGCATTTATATTATTTTGCTTGCTTTGTTTTTCTCTTGCTGTGATGCGTTTTTTAAGTCTCAAATGGGTTGTTCAGCGTGATATTCTGAGACACTTTGCAATTGCGATTTCTTTTTTTTTTTTAAATCTTTATTTTTTGTCAAGCAGAAAAGACATTACAGCAATTGTACATTTTATCAAAAACATAGCATATAAGCCTAACATTGCTAAAACATGTTACGTATGTTGCTATTTTTAATATCATCTCTTGCATATTAATAGAAAATCACAGATATAGGCTAAGCAATGTATCTTTTCAGAAACCAGACAGATCTTTGGTACACTGTCAGTAATATGCAGCAATTGGATTTCATTTTTTATTATTTGTTATTTAGCTTTTTATTCAGCAACTCTTTGGTTTGCAATTTAAGCAAAATATTGGGTATTATAGTTTTACATTAACCTTGGTAGCAGGCAAATTGTTAAACAAAAACTACATTGCCCAACATGCAGTGGGAGAGGGAGGCAGGAACATTAAAGGAGAATTCAACCTGTGGGAAAAAAGTTTTTTCCCCACAGGTTGAATTCTCCTTTAAATCCATATCTTGCCTAGTTTTTACTTAAAGGGGTGGTTCACCTTTCAGGTAACTTTTAGTATGTCATAGAGTGGCCAACTCTAAGCAACTTTTCAATTGGTCTTCATTATTTTTTTTTTTATAATTTTATAGTTATTTGCCTTCTTTTTCTGACTCTTTCCAGCTTTCAAATGGGCATTGATGACCCCTACTAAACAAATGCTCTGTAAGGCTACATGTATTGTTATAGCTACTTTTTATTATTCATCTTTCTACTCAGGCCTCTCCTATTTATATTCCAGTCTCTTGCTTAAATCATTGCATGGTTGCTAGGGTAATTTGGACCGTAGTTACCAGACTGCTTAAATTGCAAACTGAAGAGCTGCTGAATAAAACTCAAAAACCACAAATAATAAACTCAAAAACCACAAATAATAAAAAAGAAAACCAATTGCAAATTACTCAGAATATCACTCTCCACATTATTCTAAAAGTTATCTCAAAGTTGAACAACCCCTTTAAATATATAAATATATATATATATATATATATATATATATATATATATATCCCTATGTACAGTGAATCAAACTTTTAATTGATTAATGTTTGGGTCCACATTCGGACGCCTTGTACATGAACTGTGGGTCCTTTTGCTATATATATTTAACTTTTTTTTTTAGCCTCTAGGGTCACATCATTTAACAAAACAAGGACACATCAATTCTGCTACTGAAAAGTATGTTTACGTTACAATATGTGAACACAAAACATTAATTTGTATTTCCCATACGGAAAAAAAAAATTAAATATATATATATATATATATATATATATATATATATATATATATATATATAAAAAGGGATTTATACTTACGATAAATTATTTTCTAGTAGGCTCGAACTGTCAGTACAGACATATGGGTTATGTCCAGGTTCACCTCTGGAGGCAGAACTGAAGAATTGGTCTCTTGGCCCCTCCGTCAGGATATATAGGCTGGCTCCACCTCTATTCCACAGTTCTGTTGTAAAGCTCGGTGAAGTGATGAAGAGACAGCATGATATGAAGAAAGGTCAAGAGACAAATGTAGGAATTATAGAGAGAGACAGAGTAGAGAGTCCTGACACCCATACTAAAATCAGGGACTTGGGTGGGACTTACTGCACTGACAGTTCGGGCCTACGAGAAAAGAATTTATCAGGAGTATAAGTCCCTTTTTCTCTAGTCGGCCCTCCTGTCAGTGCAGACGTATGGGACGTTCAAAAGCTGTCCCCTAATAATTTGGGTTGGTACTGCAAGACCTGATTTTACCCCACAATTGAATTAAACATGCCTCTCCGCTACTGCAGCTTGTAAAACTTTACGGCCAAAGACCGGTGTAGAAGCAAAAACATGTAACTGGTAAAACTTAATAAAGGTGTTGGGTGAAATCGACTCCATCTTGAACTTTTGGCTGTGAATGAACTGGTTCAAAAATGTGAGGTTCAACAATGGTCTGAATGATCCTTCTTTTTTTGTGACTAGAAAGAGGTTGGAGTAGAACCCTTGGAGTCTTTGGTTGTTTGGTACTGGTATGATAACCCCTGACTGTTGTAGAGATTCGATTGCTTGATTTAAGGCAAGTAGTCTGTGCGGGGGAACTACTGATGGAACAAACCGTCTTGGTGGTAATTTTGTGAAGTGTATTCTGTAGCCTTCTTTGATAATCTGGAGTACCCAACTGTCCAGAACATATGTTTCCCAGCAGGATAGGAAGATGGACAGGCGCCCTCCTACTTTGGGTAATTGTTGGAGGCAGTCAGGCTGAAGTGGCTTTAGGGGTGGTAGGCTTCTGTGTCTACCCTGTTGCTGCCACTGTTGTTTATTGGGTCTCGCCCCGTCTTGTGTTACTGGTACGAAAGTTAGGGGAATGAAAGGAACGAAAATTGCGGTTGGGACCATGTGCGTCTGCCAGTAGATCTGTTGGCATTAGGGCTCCATTGGTCTAGATGCCCTTTTTTTCCTGTTGGAAGGAAGGTGCTCTTTCCACCCGTAACTTCAGTGATAATTTGTTTTAGATTTGGTCCAAACAAAGACTCTCCTGTATAGCATAATCCAAGCATCTTTTTTTTAGAGGCTGTGTCCCCTGACCACTGGCGAAGCCACAGGGCCCTTCGAGCCATCACCGAATTGGCTGAAGACTTTGCCGCCAGGCGGACAATTTCAAGGGCTGAATCTGCTAGGAAGGACAGGGTATTATCTAGTCTACTGATGTGCCTGTCTAAATCCTGAGCTGAAGCCGGTGGATTGTCAGCTATCGCTTGTGCCCATTGTTTAGCTGTGCGGGCCAGGCCTGCTGCTGCCGCTGCCGGTCTGAGAATAGCTGCTGTTTGAGTGTAAGCTCTTTTTAGGGAAGGCTCTGATTTCCTGTCCATAGGCTCTCTAAAGGCCGCTTCTTCGGTTGGCAAGGTAGTTTGTTTAGAAAGACTAGACATAGCTGAATCAATCTTTGGTGGTTTATCCTAAACTTTGCGCTGTTCCTCTGGATAAGTATCATAAAATATTTTATTTAAGGTAAATCGCCGGTCTGGTTGTGACCATTCAGTGTCAATAGTTTGGGTGATTGACTTGAATATGGGGAATGACAGGGATTTATTTTTGTGTACACCTAGGATCCTATCGGCTTTTGAGACAGCCGTGGCTTCATCTTTTATCTCTAATGTCTCCATCATCTCTCTAAGGAGCTTCCTGGAAATATCTGGTTTGGCAAAAGTAGGTTGCTCTGAATCTGAATCACTGATTGAGTCAGAAGTCACCTCCCCTGATTCTGGTAACATTGAATCATGAAAGGAAATGGCATCAACATTAGATGAGGGCCTTCCTCACTGTCAGACATGTCAGGTGGAGGGTATACTGCTAATTGCCAGTAAGGAAGAAGAAATCCTGACACAATGAGAGACAGCTCTGCATGCCTCCATAATGTGTGTATAAGGCTGTCCACTAACTGCAAAATGCCAGCCAGGAGGGATCAGCTTGAATGGATCAGCATGCCCCCATATCAAATGTTGTAAAAAATATAAACAAATAAATAAATAAATAAAACTAGAAGAAGAATTTCTGTCCTTAACCTCCAAGGCAGGACAAAGAACTGGGGAATAGAGGTGGAGCCAGCCTATATATCCTGAGGGAGGGGCCAAGAAACCAATTCTTCTGTCCTGCCTCCAGAGGTGAACCTGGACATAACTCATACGTCTGCACTGACAGGAGGGCCGACTAGAGAAATATATATAAATAATATGTGTGTGTGTGTGTGTGCCACAATGAAAAGACTGCACCAGTCAGGTCTTAAAAAAAGTGAAAACATTTTTTTTCAACATTTCGGTTCCTCACTTGAGCCGTCTTCAGCCTAAACGTTGCAAAAAAAAATTTCACACACACACACACAAAACTTTTACAATTCACTTATAAGAACTTATTGGCTAACTGTGATCTCGTGTATAGGGTCTGCCAACAAAAAAAATCAAAATGAATTTAGGCATACATGTCTGGCCTGCACTGTATCTGTCATACACATACATACGTATAGTTATCTTTAAATTGTTCTATTCGTTACAATAAACAGCACAAACTAAAGAGCAGAGGTGCAGACTTCTTTTCTGGCTGATCAACAGATATTGTCTAACAGTAAGCTTGATTGGCAGGTGACACCTTCTCCTCTCTTCCTATCTGTGACTAAATGGTCCATTTTAAAACTCCATATTAAAAGTCTAATTGTGGGTCAGTCCAAGACTGATAAAAATTAAAACAAGCTAGTGTTGAGGGAAGTTGGAGTTAGTAAGCAAACATTAGTGCAGTATAAAATCAGGAACTGCTTAGGGTCATTTATGAACACTTGGCAAATTGGCAACTGGGCAGTAGCCAATGATGACAAATCAGACGTGCATTTATTTTTCTATCTGAAGCTGGCCGAGAAAAGCTAATCACTGAGTGGTTGCAAATTTAACCAGTGTTTATAAATGAGCACCATATTTTCTGCTTAAGTAATGTGTAAGTAATGATATTTCTCTGCAGATGCTTATTACTTTGAATGGATTTGATCATGTTTTTTCGCTCCAAAACTTTTTATTTTTGAAACTTGAAAAATGTAAAAAAAATATAGATATGTGAAAATGTAATATTTGGTGCAGATTGAATTAGATTTCTTCTCTGAATCACCAGAAAATAGCCCCTTAATAAAATAACTGTTTTTTTTTTTAGACATTTCAACTTCCAACAAAACCCAGCCAAGTTAATTCTACTATTAATCAGGTATGAGTGTATTTGAATACCAACAAAATGTTAATTTCCCCACTGTCAAAAAATATACATACCCATTAGCTAAATTTTTTTACAGTAATACAAAATATACACTATTTAAAGAACCTGTTGGTTGAAAACTATGGCAAAGTCTTTAAATTAGGCTAACCAGATCACTTGAAAATTCAGCAACATGTCTAGAAAATACAGCTTCACTGATTGTAGTTTAATTTGAATGAGCACTGCAGCCCTGCAACATGCAAATTCAAATGTACTGGTGTCCAAAAATGCACTGCCCACTTGGTTCAAGATACACTGTGGTTCAAGATACACTGGTTCAAGGTACACTGTGTGTACTGGTGGTTACTTAAACAAGTAACCACAGCATTTTCATGCTTACTGAGTGCTCTCCTCATTTCTCTTTTACTAAAAGTGATCTGGTAAATTGTTATGCTTTATAAATAAATCACTATAATCTCAGGATACTCAGGGCCAACATCAGAAATTATTGAGCCACATACAAGTTATTCATCAGGGGCTCCCCCTGAACACAAGCACATAGTACCAAAGGTTTTGGCCATGCCCCTTGTATGCAATACACAAATGATTAGCTAACAGTTACCTAGGTAGATTTTGCTAGCACAAAAGGATGAACAAATGTTTTTTTTTAACTATGACAACTATGATACAAACTGATAATAATATTAAAGCGGTTGTTCACCTTCCAAACACTTTTTTCAGTTCAGTTGTTTTCGGATTGTTCCTGAGAATTAAAGACTTTATTTAATTACTTTCCATTATTTATTTTTTACAGTTTTTCCAAAATCTAAGTTTAAAATTGAATGTCCTTGTCACTGGTGTTTGAGTCTGGCAGCTCAGTAATTCAGATGCAGACTCTGAACTGTTACAATTTTACAACATTTAGTTGAAAGCAGTATCTCTGGAGTATTAGCAACTATTATATCAAGTCTAACAACTGCCAGAAATGAAATCCAGGGATTTTGCTCAGCAGGGACAAAGATAAGAAATGTATCTAACTAAATGTATCAATTTAGAACAGTTTGTAGGGTCGGCGACCCCCCCTCCCAGAGCTGCTTTAGAACGTGAAAAATTACACCTTAAACTTCAGTATTAGAAAAACAGTGACACATAGAAAATAGAAAGTAATTGGAAAAAGTCATTATTTCTGGTGATCTCTCTGAAAACAACTAGTTTGAAGGTGAACCACCCCTTTAATTGCCATGCATTCTATTGGTTTATGCCATTAGCCTTATGCTACTTTAGCCTAATAAGTAGCATTTCTACATTTTTTCTCTATATTTCTGTAAAGTTTTAACACTAAAAATATTTTCCCAGCTTCAGAACCATAATGAAGTGAAGATGAATTTCAGATTCAGGTAAAAAATATTTTTCAATTATTAAATTTAATATATCTAATATTATTCTGTGTAAGTACTATAGTTAAACACCATGCATCAAGGTAAAACATTATGTTTATTTTGTGTGGAACTTTGTTACAAGTAAAATATTTATGTGTATATGAGGTGCTTTGCCCCCCCAAGTGTATGTAAGAGAAAAGCATATGAAAAGCATATGAGTAAGACAGGTATGCATACAGTATGCTGTGGTCAGTACTAATTTGATACTATATCAATGAATTCTACTAAAGCCTTATGAGTTTTTTTACGGTCATATATTTTCTATATTTTTATATTTCTGCATGTTTTTTTAGTTACTTATCAACATACTGTATAGTATTTATTATTGCTTCCTGGTCTAATGTGAAGTCACAACCATTCAGTTGTTATGCATAGCACTTCTCTTCCTGAACAGCTACTTAAGCTGGCCATAGGCACAAAGATCTATTAAGTAGTTAAAGAACAGATGAGCCGATGTTCTGCCCCTGACAGCAATCTTATGATAGACAAAGCTAGTGACGGTCTCCCACTGAAAATCGTACGATAGTCCCGACATTTTTTGTCCGACGGAGATTGGTCGATCCGACAGGTCTGTTGGCTGCCGATAATATCTCTACGTGTATTGCCAATCGTATGATTTTCAGTGGGAGACTGTCATAGTTTTGTCTATCGTGCGATTGCCGTCAGGGGCAGAATATCGGCTGATCTGTTCTTTAACTACTTTATTTGGTCGGAATGGTAAGACTTTGATCTGAATGGTTAGTTGCAGGTAGGGAGATGGGAAAGTCTGATCGTACGATCAGATCTTTGCGTCTGTGGCCAGCTTTAGTCACAGACCCTTCTGCTGTGAACGCCTTAGGGTGGCCATACACAGGCAGGTCCTTTACATAGTTACATAGTTAAATTTGGTTGAAAAAAGACAAAGTCCATCAGGTTCAACCCCTGCAAATGAAAACCCAGCCCCATACACACACCCCTCCCTACTTTTAATTAAATTCTATATACCCATACCTATACTAACTATTATGTTTGTCGTTTTGTTGTTCTTGGCCTGTTGGTGTCAGATTGGTCTGGTATGTTTTTTGCTCTGGTTGGTTTGATTTGACTGGAATGCAGAGTGAAAGGAGCAATAGGGTCTGCCTTGTGAGTTCCAGTGTCTCCTATTGGAAAATCTGTTAGGTGCGTTCAACTTTTGCCTCTTTCCAGTGAGTAGAAATGTGCTCTTACCCCCTGTGACTTCCGCAATGATTTGCTTCAGTTACACTGAACTGTTCCTTTAAGGAAATCAGTCTCCTCCATGGTTAGGGTAGCTCCAATAAATACCTATTAAGGTACAGGACATGCAGTTAGTGTGGTGCATTAGGTTAAGAGCGTGGCATTTAGCGCTCCCTGTAGCTAAAGTTATAACTAATGTCACACTCATGGGTGTAGTGGTATCAGTTGTACTGACACTGGTCCCAGCAACTGTGCTGTCTTGTCCCAGGAGATGCACTGCCTTGGTAGTGTGCTCTGAATTCCCTGGTAGAATGCGCAGTTGCAGCCTTGTGAGCTCTACAGCTGCTTGTGGAGTCAATGCGCCTAAACAAGTGCTAAGAAAAAAGGTTCGAAGTTACGGCGCAAAGCCGTCGCCTAGCTACCAGCTGGTTTCTTCGCTCCTAAAGTAATTAAGTATTTCCTATAAGGCTTTTTTTTCAGGTGTGAACAATGCAGGATTTTAGTGTCTGGATGTGAGGTGTAAACAATGTAGGAGCCAGTTAATCTTAGTACTGATACCATTTAAACCTTACACATGCTAAACAGACCCAGCAGGTAGACTTTCATGTGGGGGCAACACAAGGCCAGTTGGACAGCACTGAAATAAATGGTTGGACAACGGGGTTGTAACAATAGGTGATCGAACCCTCTTTTAATATAGGGATACATGAAATGTACTTTCTACATTTATGTCAAAACAATAATCATTGTATACAGGGAGTAGATGGCAGTGGTACATTGCATAATATTATCTGTCTTTTGATGATACAAAACAATTCAGGGAATTTAGTAAACCCAGGATGGTGTATCATTTTAAGGGAACCTATTAAAATTTCCAAACCTGGTCCATAATTAGTAAATTTGCACCAAAGTTGCTGACATTAAATGGGACATATTGCATATATTTTCACAATGCATCAAACCATATAAATAGAAGAAAACTTTTTTATTTTAATACCTTTTGGATTAAAAAATGTCTGTATTAGCCTGAAAACTGTTCTCAGCCCTCCCCCTTTGCAACTTCCTGTCTCAGACTCTTCAGTATCTGAGCTGCAGCCAACGGCTCTTTCTGTATAAGCTATAGAGGCAGCAGCCAATGAGGGAGGAGTAGGCGTGTCTGTGATGTCACTCTCAGTCCTTCCCTGCAGACATCTGTTAACCCTTACTGCTGGTTTTCCCTTTCCTGAACTGCTCTCTCTCTCTGTCCTGTTCATTTAACCCCTCCCTGCCCTGTTCATTTAACCCCCTCCTTACAGTACTTGTTTCTCTCTCTCCATTATGAACAATAGATTATGTCCAGCTGGGCAGGTACATGTGTGACTGCCTATTTGCTGTGGAACACAGGAACATACTGTTGTACTTAAACTAAAGAAAATACTACTATTACATTACTATTACAGTTTGTATTAACCCTTGATTTATTGCTTTATGTGTAACATTTAAGGTATATTGTCAGAACTGAATGATCAGGCAGCAGCATAAATCAGTTATGTGCAGGCTGGGAACACACAGGACAGAGGGTGGGATGGGGTTTAGGTTTTGCTACAGCTGTAGAGTTCAGCCTGTCAGTCTGTGCTATGACCACTTCCTGTAGAAGATTGAAGAGACACTCCCACTCATTTCAGCCTAGCCTATGACCTGTGAACATCTCTCTGCAGCTCTGATATAATGACAGTTGTAGGAGGTAAAATGTTTTCAAAACATTTTTCTTTCTGCATCATTACATGTTTTGAGGTATGAGTAATATATCTGAATATGAAGGTTATATGAAATGTCTCCTTTAACTATTTACACATAAACCTATGTTTAAATATATAACTAGATTAAAAGCTAAACTTTAACAAAATGTAATAATTGCAGCAATCACAAGTGGATATGTCAAGTAGCAGTCATAGTTTAGAGAAAGTAGTAGCTTCACTATATTTCTGGGGAGTGTAATTGATTAAATACATTAAATAAATTACATATCCTTGCTCTCTCTTTCTTTGTTGGATAACGGGTTTGTTAATATTATCTGATTTTTTTTTTTTTTTAGATGGAACCTATTTTGAAATCCTAGATTGTAAACAACTTGCAGACGAAGAGGTTGCATTTATTAAAAAACTGAAACCCAGCCACATCCTCGCATTTGCCACGGGAAGTGGAAATATACCAGCTCTAGGATTTTCTCCAAGGCCACGAATATCGTTCATTCATGATGAGGATCATGTTTATCCAATTGCACACACATGCAACAATGAGCTTCAGTTGTTTGTCAATGCCAAAACAACCAAAGATAATAATTTTTTATATTTGTTATTGACTGCTCTTATGAATGGGGCAGTATTTAGCACTGTCTAATTAAAATTTTAAAGGACAGACATTGGTCTGTAGCCTATCCAGCAATTGTATCCCATTGAAATATGAAAAATCATTATCCTTTGTTGTATATTTTCTGTTCATTTAAGGAGGAACTATCATGAATTAATGAACATAAATGAACATATTACTAACATATTTTGTGTCTTTTTTTTGCTACCTGGGGGGCAGTGGTGGCCTAAGGGTTGGGGGGATTTCAAAGTTTGAGATGCTGTTATGGGCAGGTGTTTTGATATCCAGGAAGACCACACCTAATCAATTTTTTGGGGCAACCTCTCTGTAGGTATTGTATGAACTGATTAATTGGTATGAACTGATTCCCTTCTTTGGGCAGGATGGTTTGACTTCCACTTCATGGCAATAAGCTTTGACTGTATAAAGAGAGGGTTGAGGAGGGTACCTTACGTTACTTGATTCAGTGACAACATTTTGGGAGTAACTAGAAAAATAAGTGCTAATTAAGCCCAATTTCTCCTGTCACTTTTGTTCAGAACTGCTTGATGGTAGGGCAGACAGGAGCATGAAATCTACTGGAGAATGAGAACCTTTGGAACAGAAATCAGGACTATTAGACTTTATCGTATTAAATATGTGTGGGTTTAATTTCTATGTAGGTAGCACATTTGTATAATTTTGTCCCTAAAGCTAATTAAGGGAGTGGTTCTTCATTAGATTAACTTTTAGTATATTATAGAATGGCTAATTCTAAGCAACTTTTCAACTGGATTATTTTTATAGTTTTTGAGTTATTTGCCTTCTTCTGACAACAAATGTTGTATGAGGCTACAAATAAGCTACTTTAAATGACTCATCTTTCTATTCTGGTTCTTTCCTATTCATATTCCAGGCTCTCATTCAAATCAATGTATGGTTGCTAGAGTAATTGAGACCCTAGCAACCAGAATGCTGAAATAGAAAACCGGATAGTTGCTGAATAAAAAGCTTAATAACTCAAAACCACAAATAATAATAAAACCAATTGCAAATCATGTCAGAATATCCCTCTCCACATCATAATAAAAGTCAATTTAAAGTTGAGCAACTCCTTTAACATATCATTAGTGTTTCTAGGATGTAATTCCACAGTTCTTAGGTAAGATGGGGATGTCCTGTGACATTTTTAATTGGATCCCTTGGCCTGTTCAGGGTTAAAATGAGGATACTGGTTTGGATAGGTTGGGGCTTGAAGGCTAGCTCCTCTATTCACCATGGTGAGGTATCAATTTGAGTGTGGCCAAAACTGAAAGAGCCTGAAGAACATAGTATTGGGTAAGTTAAATGTGTCTTTCAGATTCTCAAAGGTGGACTCATTTCCTTGGACTATGACATGCTCCAGGTATTTTATATTGCACTGAGCTTGTATTTTGTGGTCAGGTATAGAGCATAATGAGTGAGCTGTAGGTTATGCCAAAGAGGTATGTTACCAGAGTACTGTGATTCCACCCTAACATGAAAAACACACAAAAGGAAATATAGACAAACTGCTATAGGGAAATTTGTGTCTGTTAGAATACACAGAAAATGCTGTTGGATCAACAAATCTATAAATGTGGAGGCAAGTTTTGGTTGTATAAAAAAAACAAGTTGTACTGCCAAATAGAGTCTCAATGTAGGTTTGACAATCCACATAGGGGCTATTGATGGCCAATCACAGGACTTATTTGGCACCCCAAAACATTTTTCTTGCTTGTGTTGCTCCCCAACTCCTTTTTCTTCTGAATGTTGCTCACGGGTTCAAAGGATTGGGGATCCCTGCCATAGACAGAGGGTGATATTTTTCTTTGGGAAGGCTATACCTTCCACTGCTCGTTTCATATTCAAAACACACAAAAAAGTATATACAAGAGTCATTCATGGACAGTGGGCAAATTTGCACCTGGGCTACAATCCATAGCAACCAATCTGTGATTAGCAATTTTATCCAGCTTCAGGTTCAACACTGAAAGCAAAACTTCATTGCTATGGGTTACTGCCCAGGTGCACATGTGCCCACTGTTTAAAATAAGCAGGTGTCACCTTTATGCGTCATTATGCACCCCAGAATAAATGCAGTGCAAATGAAATGCATTAGTAATTATATGTAAATGTGTAAAAAATGTATGTATTAACGAATACAGGTATGGTACCTGTTATCCACAATCCTCAGGACCTGGGGTATTCTAGATAACGGAACTTTCCATAATTTGGATCTTCAAAAATCATGTAAACATGAAATAAACCCAATAGGCTGGTGTTGCTTCCAATAAGGATTAATTATATCTTATTTGGATCATGTACAATTATTGTTTTATTATTACACAGAAAAAGGAAAATCATTTTTAAAAAATTTGGATTATTTGTTTATAATCTTGTCTATGGGAGATTGCTTTCCATATTTCAGAGCTTTCTGGATAACGGGTTCCGGGTAACAGATCCCATACCTGTATTAGAATAATTTCAACATATTACTTAGGTTGAACAATAATGAATCGTACAGAGTAGTCAGCACAGCTTCCTGGCTTTTTCTTGATTTGTGGTGCAGGTTTCCCCCGGTGGCCACTTTTCCATAGGTATAACTTTCGGTTGAAAGATGAAACAGCACCACTCCTTTATAAAATAAAAAGGAGTGGTGCTGTTTCATCTTGCAACTGAACAGTAATGAATGAAATCCTGGAAATGTAGTGTAATAAAATCTTGCTTCCTGTAGACTAGTGCTTTAGCCAAGTTTAGAGGTTATAAAATAACCCAGATTTTAACTACATTTAATCAGGGACTCAGGGCCAACACTGATTCAGAAGAGATTTGTAGTTGCACATCCAGTAAATATACCAGGATCTCTCAAGTTTCCCCCAAGTTTCCCCAGGTGCAGCTTCTCTGTTCCTTCCTAAGAAGCTGAAGTTGTTAAAGACAGACAGCAATCAAATGGACCAAGCTAAATAATTTGGGCAATGACTTATGAATAACTTTTCAACCTGATGATTTTATAGCAAACAGCTCACATTAATTATCATAAATATGTAATATACATACAGACACATGGGCTGCAGCAGCACTGACACTCACTTCTCATAACGTCTGAGCTGGCACAATTATCTGAATCTCACTGGAGTTCCCACCTCCTCCTTTCTCTCTCTGCTCTTGCTCCCTCCTCTATTTGAGATTGGCAGTGGCACTCTCCAATCAGCTTCATCCTGCCAGAATATACATGCCCGTGGGACTGGTCCTTAAAAGGAGCAGCAGTCTTCACGGCATCCATCTTCCGGGTCCTCGGTAAGATGATTGGGAGATCGCCAATCTCTGACAATTTTGGCGGCATGTGCAGTTGTCGCTGGCATTAATCGCTCCTGTCCCCTCCCCTTTATTCATGCAAATTTTCATCATCTGAACTGGAGCAATGGGATTGGCGCATAGGAAATTTAAAAAATGATTGTATCTCCAGCGCATCCCCAGTGTTTTTGAAACCAATGTGGGTGTGGTTGGGCAACATGCCACCCCCCTAAAATCCTGCCACCCTAGGCCCAGGCCTAGGTGGCCTTTCCACAAATCCGGGCTTGGCAAAACCGGCAAATTGCTCCAATTGGCGCATGCTCTGACATAACCGAACTCCCAGTCAGTTTACCGAGGAACCGTAAGATGGATGCCGTGAAGTCCGCTGCCAGAATCTGCGACAAGGGGTAAGTATAAGGTATGGGGCATTTCCCCGGGGGAAGTTAGCCGAGGGGAGGGGGTCTACGTGGTTTGGGGTTATGGGATTTTTTCTTACAGGGTTTCCTTCTCCTTTAACTCTTGCTTAAGAGAGGGTACAGGCCGTTTCGGATGCAGGCTTATGATTCTTGTTAGGATTTTATTTAAGGCACATACCCTATTTGGAAACACTACCCTGCTGGTTTGGGAAGGCTAAGCCTCCCCAAGCCTCCATTATAATCCCATGGTTTACACTCATACAAACTGCTGGAGGGGCACCCATATTGTGTCCCTGTATGTAGCACAGTATGAACTGTTTATCTTAGGGTGGTCCTGATAGGTTTCCCTATATCCTGCTGTCTCCTGCCTTCCCTATGCCCCTGCTTGTGCCATACTCTGCCTGCCCTATACTCCCTGTGTATGTCATACTTTGCCTGCCCTATGCTCCCTGTTTGTCCCATACTCTGCCTGTGCTATGCTCCTGTGTGTGCCATACTCTGCCTGCCCTATGTTCCCTGTATTGATGTCACAAAAGGATATGTCAAGGTTCCGGTAGTCTGCCGGTTTAAATAATGTTCCCCTCAGACTTGTACTTAATGCTCTGTACCCCATTAATGTTTTTTCAATCTAGCGGGGCATACCATGCAATCTCTGCCTTGGGCCCACTGCTACCCTTAAGCAGGCCTGACTCTATTAATATTTATTTATTAGTTTGCCTTGCACTAACCCAAAAGAATTCACAGACATTCCAATAATTCTATGGTAGAGAAAGTGAATCAATAACTTTAGAAGACATTTTTAACTTAAAGTGCTATCAGGTTATTTAAAGAACATGTAAAGTGCAATTCACTGGGTTTACTCTACTTGCACAAACAAAAGCTGGATTTAAGGGGCAGAAAATATATATATAAGATGCTGGGGCAGTGCTTTTCCATGGCAGGTGTTGGTTTCTCCTAACAGAAACACTACCCAAGGATAAACACACGCAAACTATTTCACTTGGATGTACCTACATGTTGATGCTCCCCATGAAATGTGCTTTACATGCTCTTTGAGACAGGGGCTCATTTATCAACACTGGACACAATTGCCCATCGCACCCATGGTTACCCATGGCAAACAAATTGTTGGCATTCATTGTCCCTACCTGCAGCTGCCTGAATAAAGCCAGACACTGATTTGTTACTATGGGTTACTGCCCATGGGCAGATTTGCCCAGTGTTAATAAATGAGCTCCTGTGTGGCTTAGATATTGCCATGCAGAAATGTATTATTTTGCAAAAAAAAGTTATGTATTTATTATATTTTTTTAGAAAATAGTAAGTTCAGATAAAATCAGTATTTCAATGAATACTTCATATACTTTGAAGGTGAACTATTACATGCAAGACAACAATTCAACAAAAAATGTAATTGCTATATGACATAGTCCTGCAGGTTTGCATAGGCAACTGTCCATGGCAGAAAATTAATTATTCAAAACATCAAGCCTATGAGGTCTGTTCATTGTTCATTTGCTTTTCAGCAATAAATTGCCCCACAATATTCACAGCTTTTTCATAAAGTTGTTCACAGTTGTTGAGGTTTACCGAATCCTGTGGTATTTCAGCAGTCAACATCTCTAAAAGCTCAGGGGGTGCATTAATTCTGACATCTGGTACTTCAACTGGGTCAGGTGTACTTCTTCTATACTGTTTTCTTCCTCTGAAGTGTTGTGTAAGTGCAGGTCTGTTAGATGATTGTTTAGTTCATGCAGCTGTAATGGAGTATAGTTTGACTCTGTTGAAAGGCTATGATTGTTATGGGCTTTTATGTGGTCATTCAGCATATTATTGATAAACTTTTTAAAAACCCAATGCAAGCAGAATAAATCCGTATCATTTAGTGGATCAAGCAAGCAGATATTTTCTAAGTTGTAAAAAACTGATCTGAATGTGGAACTAATTAATCTGTTTATGTCTCTCCACATGCGCTCAATCCTTTCATTGTGGACGGGAGCTTCCTCTTATTACAGATGCTGCTGTTCTATGATGATCTGTCATAACTTGCCACACTTTCTGATTTTCACCACCAAGATCTGTTCTAACGTGTATGGGCCATCCCATGCACATGTACTGAGTTTTGAAACAAAGAATAAACTGTATCTGATTTGTTATTGGTGGAACAAGCAAGAAATAAAATAAGCCTACTAAAGCCATCTATCGCTCCATGGATCACAAGCTTCCACCTAATCAGTTTATGCAATCCATCTAAGTGCCAGACATAATTCCGGGCAGGGTGAATAATACACTCTCCTTGAGATGGTTGGTCTTTTTCTCACTGCAATCCCTTCAGGATCAACTTCATGAAGTATTGTTCTCAGGCGATGTCTCTGAACATATATTCCACGTGCTCTTAAGTGACCATTTATGAAAACTTCACCTGCATGCATGTGACACTTTTTAATATCTTTTATCTCCTCTTTCAATGTAGCATCATTAATGCTGGTGAATTTCTGCCATGAAATCCCATTTGCATCCATCAGTCTATAGACCATATTTCGACTGATATCCAATCGTCTTGCAATTTCAGATATGGTCAGCCTTAACTCAAACAATCTCTTTATATTATTAACTAGAACTCCCTAAAAATAAGAAAAAAATAGTTATAGATGAAGTGTTTAACTCATAAATTGTCAATGCATTGTCTTAAAAGCTATATGCAAAAGTCTGTGTAAAAATAACTAGTGTAAATGCTACAACAGGATTTACAACTAGGGATGAGTAAAATATTTTGAAAGCAAAAAAATGCCTACAGACTCTAATGTATAGTTGAAAAAAGTTGCACATTTTGAAAAATATTGCAAGAAAAACATCCATTGACTTTTGTCAATGTGTTTTCGCAAATTCTCGGTAAAACACGCCAGATTTGTCCAACACTATTTACAACTGTCATTCACATAATGTGAATTTTCTACTTAGGATTACCCATTGGCACATACTACTAGAAAAGTAAATTTTTAGGAAAATTATATATTTAAATAAATCAGTGTTTTACATAGGAGTTTTTATATGAGGTCTAGTTTTCCTATAAGTTTTAGAATATCCTATTACTAGCACATTTGCAATTGTTCTTCATTATTTTTTATAGAGTTGGAATTATTTGCATTCCTTTTCTGCCTCTTTTTATATTTCCAATTGGGGTCAGTGACCCTGAAAACCAAAAAATATTTCTCTGAGAGGCTACAATTTTATTGTTATTGTTACTTGCTATTGCTTAGCTTCCTATTAAGGCTCTCTTATTTTTAAATTCCATGAATTTATTTATTTAAACCACTATGTGGTTGCTAGGGTAAGTAAGCTAAAACCAATTAGCCACTGAAATACCAAATTGGAGAGCTACTAAAACAGAAAGCTAAATAACTGAAAACAATAAAAATGAAGACCAACTGAAAAATGTCTTTGAATACCAATGTCTACATCATACTAAAAGTTAATTTAGGCTTTAGTAAGAGTAGAATCAAGTTAAGAATCTGCTTTAGTAAATAGTGGATAGGAGAGAATGAAAGAGAGAATGCTGATGGCCTATTATTAGCAGGTTTTCAGTTGGTCTTCATTTGTATTTTTTATAGATTTTGAATTACTTGCCTTCCACTTCTGCCGCTTTTAAGCTTTCAAATGGGTCACCAAATTACTATTGCTCTATGAAGCTCTAATTTTATTATTTTTACTTTCTATTACTTTTTAATTTATTGCTGTACAGGCCCTCTTCAACTCAAGTCCCAGTCTCTCATTTTACTGCTTGGTTACTAGGGAGAGCAATTTGATTATAACTACAGGACTTTAGCTGTCATTTGCATGCTCCAATGTTCATGCTAGTGGATGCTATAGTTCAAGAAAACTGGAGTCAGATGACTAAAAGCTGCAGGTTGTATATCTGTGCAGCAAAGAGATCATAATCATACTCTCTCTGGATGTTTTATGTCTGAACTAAAACTCTGGGTGGTAATCAGAAATTATAACGCAATGACAGGTGGGGGCTGCCATGACCTTACAACTGTTACTTAAATAAAACTTGCCAGTGTTACAACTACTACTCCAATTTAGGAAGGGTGAAGGAAATGGTTTGTGCTCAGGGTTGGACTGGCGCATTTGGGGCCCTCCAGGTTCCAAACTGTGGGGGCCCCATGCATGCAAGGAATCATACTGCATGTGCAAAATCCTCCACAGCGTGCTACACTTATTTTTCTTTTAGTTAGTTTAGGCTGATCGGGGAGGGGGTCTGGGCTGGCAGGGGCCCTTGAGAGCCGGGGCCCACCGGGTTTTTTTCCCAGTGTCCCGCTGGCCCAGTCCGACCCTGTTTGTGCTGAACATATTGTTACAGAAAATAAAGCTACTTCTTGTTTGTTCCTTGAATGGTAGGTAATTAGATAATAATTAGGCAAACAAATTATAAATAATCCAACTGCATATAATGCATATAATTATCTACCTCATATGGACCATATATGTAGTAATCTTAATTTCCTGCTTGCCCTGCTTACCTGAAGAAATAGCAAAACCATGGATTTTATGTGGTTAAAACAACAATTAAAAAAAAGTATATTCAGCACAAGCCATATTTATTGCACACGTTAAACAAGAAGTTATACTACCCCTATTGCAACAAACAAGATCTACAGGACTGTACACTATTTGAAAACATCCAAATTGTATTTCTTTGCATGTTACAGGCAGTTCTACCATATGCATCTATGTGGTAATAAACAGATAAAAATAGGGCTTGCATGTGCCCGCTGATGTTGCACTCTGTTCCCCACACCGGATTTTTAATGCAGCACAAGAAGAAGAGTGCAGCTTTCCCCAGGGCAAATATGTTTCTTATGTGAGCTCTTGCACGATTTGGTGCTCTTATACTTGTGCCCCTAGAAACACAAATGACTCCATGTGAGTTATGCTATTTTTAAACATACCTTAAAATTCCTTATTACACAATGTTATGCTGTAGATACATTTGCACTGAGCACTAAGAAAAGTTGTAAAATGCATGATACTTTAGTATTTCAACAATAGCTCTCTTGGTTTCCACTGGTTGGTTACCAGGCAGTAACCAATCAGGGATTTGAGGGGGGGGGCACATAGGTCATAACTGTTGCTTTTGAATCTGAGCTGAATACTGGGGATCAATTGCAAACTCACTGAACCGTTATGTCCCATGTGGCCCCCCTTATAGTCACTGACTAACTCAGAGTTAGAGAGCTGAAAAGCAGGAAGTAGTGTTCTGGCTATTATGTTACACATCCAGTCACTCCAGCCTTTATACATTTCATGTTTGCCTAACTAACTATATTAGATACACTTTTATTTTGCACAGCCTATCTATTTACCCACTTTTATTTTTACACTGAACTGATCCTTTAATAGAGAAGGAAAGTAATCACTTTTACAGTTATTACAATTGTTAAAGGATTCTGGGAGTGTTAGTTCAGCACATTGTCAACAGCATTTTAAACAATCCTGGTTTTAATGGTTGAATCTATGACTCTCCATTTTTTGTTAGACTAAGGAGTATAGTTATGAAAGCATGAAACTAAAAAATATAAATATAGATGTTTTCATGAAAACTTAAAGGAGAACTGTCATGAGATATAGTAATTTCTATTTTTAAGTATTACACAGTAAAGTTAACAATAAAAAATAAAACCTATTACATAATGAAACAATAGCCTTATGTCACCTCTGCATCCTCAACCAAGCTTTTACTAATCCCATGCAGGCAAACTCAAAAGCAGCATAGTCTGCAACAAGGTGTCATCATAATCAGCTCCAAGTATGCTCCTATGTATCCCCCTGGAGGACCCAATCACACTGATTCCCCCACCAAATAGGATGTCATAAGGACATGTCCTTTATCATAAGCCTGCCATTTGCAAGGAATTATGGGGATTGTAGTTTCAATAGGGGCAGATTTATCAAATTCAAGGCGAATTTTCAAAGGAAAAAAAGGTGGAATTTCAAGCTATTTTTTGTGTACTTCGACTAGGGAAGAGTCGAAATTCAATTTGAATTTGAAAAAAATTAAAAAATTTGAATATCGAAATTTATCATGTACTGTCTCTTTAAAAATTCGACTTTCACCATTCATCATCCAAAACCTGCCAAATTGCTGTTTTAGCCTATGAGTCAATTGGTGGACTTTGGGAAAAACTTTGAATTGAATTTGATCGAATGCGATATTTCTTCGATTAGAACAATTAAAATTCGGCAGAATACGTACCTATTCATAAGAAAACTGACCGATTTGATACAAAAAAAACATTTAGCTTAATTTCGGTTGGTCTTTTTGAATTCAAAGTTTTTTCAATTCAAAATTCAACTCTTGATAAATATGCCCCTTAATGTGACATTCGTTCCATTAATATGTTTAACTCTCCCCCCTCAAAAGTTGCTTATAATGGGGATCAGAGAGGAAATATGCCAGTGTGAAAGAATGCTATAAACATAGCTATAATCTCAACCATAAAGCAGGGCAGGGATGCTTCTTTTAATGTGTATCAGAGAGGAGCTGTGCCAATGTGAAATAATGTTGTGTTATAAACATATTTAGAATCTCAGCCATACAGCATGAAGTACGGCATACAGGCAGTGTAGGACAGGCAGAGTATAGCAAACACCAAGACCGCCATCAGAAATCACAGGGCCCCATACGACAAAATTACCTGGCCCCCCTGGGCTGCACCCACTGCAAGCCACACCTATAGGTCCTCCCTCCCCACCCCACAGGTCCGCCCCCCACCACACAGTAAAAAAAAAAATATTGGTGGCTAGGGTTCCCACATGTTAATAAAAAATAAAAAGATATTGGTGGTCAGGGACCCCCCATTAAAAAATATTGGTGGCTAGTACCCCACATGAGAAAAAATTGGGGGGGTAACCCCCCCACATTATAAGAAAATTGGTGGCCAGGGCCCCTTAAATGTCCATGCCTTCCTGAAGTCAGCAGCACTCAGAAAGATGGGGGGCCCGGATAATCAAGTAAGTGTGGCGTAGCCAGGCCCCCCTTACCCCCGGGCCCCCTACAACTCTACCCCCTGTCCCCCCCTGATGGCTGCCCTGGCAAACACACAGGGAATATAGTATGTTGTGTACATAATATATACATACTCCAGCAGTTTGTGTGAGATTTGATCAGGAGAACAATGCAGTCAATTACAGTTTGGGTCTGACTCTGAGGTGAACAGTACAGGTTTTTACAATACTGTGGGAGATTATAGGTTTAAACAATACATGCCTGAGAAGGACAAGGAGCAGTACTACTGAAAATGATCCTCTACAATCAGTTTGAAAAGTTATGTTCTGTCAACCAAACTAGAGGCACACATTCAGTTCTTCAATAATGCTCCCCTGTCTGCAAACAAAGAGTTGTTGCGCACAGATATGATGTTACTAGAGGATGAGGTAGGGGAAATATGACTCAGGAAACATGGGCGGGCCTAAGTAAATATTGCTGAACTGAATAGATTCTACTACTTTCAGATTCTGAAAATGCTTGATCTGGAGAGCTGTTAGAAATAAGTGAGAAGAAAGTGTGTTTATAACACAAATTTGATGCAGTTGGGTATAGACTTTATTGTAGTAATTAATGTTATATATCTGTGAGAAAAATGGTATGGTTTATAGTTCATGGCAGTTCTCCTTTAAACCAAGTAATACCTGTGAAAAGAATAATTCTTGGGCACATTTGCACTACAGTACCAAAGAGTCTAATGCATGCTTTATGCAAATGTATAGGGCATGCTATAAAATCCTCACACCCGCTTGCTTACATTTATCAGCTAGAAATCAGTAATTATGTACAATAACATTAAGACAAAAACATGATCATGTGCTCTCACCTCAGAAGATGCCATATTTGAACACTGATGTGGAAGTGTGCTGGAGCTCTTGAGAAAGCAGCACTAGATGATCTAAAAGAGGTGGCTATTGATGTGTAGATCATATTACATTTAGAAGAAAGCTTTTGATTGGACTATAAAATCATGCAGTGGATTGGTAACAGGAGGCAATAGGGGGTGGGGGGAAACTAATAACACGAGCCATGATTTGTTCATTGTCAGTAAATTTTAATTGGCTTTCAAAATTCTTACAAAATGATAAAAAATAATGCTACATTGACAAAATAATTCTGATAGCACAAAACTGATAAAGTAATCTTTCTACATAGTTTGTATCAGAATATTAGCTGACAAAATGAATTAGGTGATATACTGTAGATATCTGAAGAACAGACACTGATTTTTATCCATTTTGTCAAACAAAAGAGATAATGTGAAAACATACATATTTTTTAAATAAAGATGGTTGTACATAATGTATTTGGTGAAACCAAAAGCTGTATGTTCTTTTGTAAAACAACAAAAGTTGAGCAAAACTTGTTGGAAGTTGAGCAAAACGTGTTTGTGCTACAAAAAAGTAATTTGCACTTTTGTCAAAATAAAATAGATATATTATATGTACACAATTTATTTTTGCTAACTATTATCAGTTTTGTTCCACAATACATATTTAAGCAAGACTACATATATTTTGTGGCACAAAATCCATGTTCTCATTAATTCTGTCCAAATGATGCAGAAAATCCTATTAACAGATTAATTGTACTTTTTGTCAACATAATGTACATGGGACAAACGGCACCCCATACTCTAGGTATAGTCTTTGACTTTATTTTGCAATGTAAAGTTATGCACAATATTTTCTGTGCCTTTATAGACAACTAGAAACCATGTAGAAGGTACAACAGTAACTAAAGGGGTATTTTACTTTTTAAGTATTTTACTTTTATTATGTAAACAGTGCTATTCTATGGCAGTTTGCAACTGGTCTTCTTTTATAATTTGCTGTGTTTTTTTTTAATTATTTAACTATTTGTTCTAAAGCACTCCATAATTTCAAAAACTACATTATTGATTGGGGATGTTTTATCTCAGAAAAGGCACTTGCTAAGTGAGAGGATTACTCTTTGTAAGAATATTAGAGGACATTATAGACAGATACTGTAGCAGTGAAGTTGTGAAATTTCCTGTCAGGTGATGTTGTAATGGCAGATTCTATTAATGCCTTTAAGAGTGTCTTGGATGATTTCTTGAACAAACATAATATCCGAGGCTATTGTCATTTTAAATTCTATTGTGTATCGATATTAGCATATATTGTCATATGTACTTTATGTATAGATAGGTCTGTATAAGGATGTGTACATATGTGCACTGGGGTTCATGTGGAGGGGTTGAACTTTTTTCAACTCAACTTAATTATGTAACTATGTCAATGGTTGCTGGGGTTCCACATATCACAAACCACAATCCACTAGCAATAGGAATTAATGATAACAATAAAATTATACACTAGAAAACCTCATATTTTTGGTTGCTAGGACAGCAGACCCAACAACAAGACTGCATCTGAAATAAAATTATAATAAGAGTCAGAATAGAAAGTCAAGTAATTCACAAACCATGAAAAAATAAGGACCAAAGCTTAGGATTGCTTGAACTATATTATAGTTCATTTAAAGCTGAACTTCCCCTTTATAGAATCTGCACATGTAACTATATTACCCTTCAGCAGATCAATGAATCAAGAGCATAACAGCTACTGAAAACAGCTTTTTAAATACAACACCTAAATTATTGTATTTGATATTTAACAGCTAGCATTTACATTTATGTTAATTTGAGAAACATTTCCGAAAAACTGTATGCACTCAAAGTTCATCAGAGCAAGCTAAACTGGTGCAAGGTTGCTAGATGAAAGTTGTAATTACCACAAGAGTGTATCTTTGTGAATGGCCACCTGCAATATGGTCCATGAATAATCTACTTACCACACTATAGTTGTGCTTGTTTGCAAACAAGCAAAACTATAGTGTGGTAAGTAGATTATTTTAGATGACTCTAAAAATTCAGTTGCACGAAAAATCCAATTCATTAAAGGTACTTGCTTCCAGAGCCAGATTTATATAGCAGGCCCCTAGGCCCGCTGCCGTTCATCGCCTCAGTACTCTCCCCTACCTTTGTGTATATTCAGCATCTGGTCCAGAGAACTGGGGGATAGGTGCACAGGAAATTTTAAAAACTATTGTATCTGTATTTTCATAAAATAAGCATTTAATTAACATATTTACATATTATTTATTCTGCCTGACAGGCCACAGGAGGTCACAGCTGGAATACATTCCATCAATTTTATTTCCATATAGTCTATTTTGACCTTATGGGCAGATCAGGTGCACTGCCTGGGGTTGATTCTAGTATTTTGTCCCTCAAACATGAAGTGGCTTATTTATCAAAATCCAAATGTATCTCATTATTTTCTGAAATATACTCCGACCAAATCTGCATGGGTTATTTCCCATTATTTATCAATACATTTTCTTGAAAAATTCCAGTTTGGGAAAAAACTCAAAAAAATTGTGAATATCTGATGAAAAATCGAATCGTACACATTTTTCATTTTTTCACCCATAGACTTATATACAACTTCGGCAGGTCTGAGAGGCTGGATTTTTGAATTCTGACTTTTTCCATGCTCAGGGTGTAATAAATTTCAAAAATTCAATTTTTTTCACAAAAAAATTCAGATTTTATAGAAAAAAACCTCAAATTCATCGAATTTGTGACATTTGGACTTTAAGAAATAACCCCGGAGGTGTCACTTACCTTCAGGCCAGCATTCTTCCATCTCATAATACTGCATGAATAAAACTTCTAATTCCAGTCATAGTGGAGGATATGTCAGTAATAATCAATGCATTTATATTATCAAGACTGGATTACTGTAATGCCTGTATTATGGTAAATCATTATGGCACCATTTACAGTTGGTAAAAAATATGGTATCCAGGCTACTCATCGACACCACCAATACAACATAAAGCCAATTCTTCATTACCTACAATAGGAACAATGATGAACTGGCCATTAACAGTCCAAGAGCCATCTTCTTTGGATGAATTCAAAAGCACACTCAAAACACATATATCAGGCAGACTATAGTCATCAAGTATGTCATAAAACAGTAAAGTTTTCAGCTCTTTGAGTGCTTTATAACACCTATGTATATGGCTTCTCCTTTGCAACAATGCACTGTTGAGTAATGTTGTGATACTATGGAATGACACAATCCAATGTGTCAGGTGAATTTTCATAGAAATTTTAATAAATGGATAGCCAATTGAAGCTCACCCCTTTGAACACATCTGGTACATTTTTGTCCTCTGCCACAGTTCCCTGCTGCAATACTCTTGCTTAATGATCCGACTTGTTTCGATTCACCAAAAATTCACGAAACATTGGAAATTTGGCGAAACGAATTAAAGTCTATGGGTGACAATTTTTTTTTTTTTACACGCATGACAGCATGACAATTTTTTTTTCTACGTGGCAATTTTAGCAAATTGTAGGCAGTCAGCAATATTTTTGGGGGAGAGCAGTGTCTTTTTCCTTGTTACCCTGCCATAAACACCATTGCTGTTTAGTGTTCCATTGTTGTTCTCCTAAAAGTGGACTCATGAACATCAGCATTCACCAATATGAGACAGGCCTTCAGTTGCTTGCAAGTTACCCTGGGCTCCTTTGTAACCTGGGCTCCTTTATAACCTCTCAGACTATTAGGCGCCTTTCAGTTGGAGTTATCTTTGATGAACAACAACTTCTGTGTAGGGTAAAATTGGTCTTGAATTTCCTCCATATGCACACAATCTGTGTAACTTGATTGGTGGAGTCCAAACTCTTTAAAGAAAGTCTTTTAACCTTTGCCAGCTTTATGGTTTCAACAGACACCTCCTTTTTTCGAGCCATGATACACATTCACAAATGTGTTAACATGTGATGAGGCTTTGCTCGATTACCATTCTTTAAATAAAGCAGGGTCTCTTACTCACATACAGTATGATTCTCATCCCATTGACTGAAAAGACCAGATGTTCATATTATATGATAATTCTAAGGCTGCTTACTTTTGCCACAGGCTGTATTTTTTTTTAAATACATCAAATATAATAATTTGTGTTTCATTTGTTTAAATAGGCACTTCTTTGAATATCAGATAATATTTTAGATCACATTCATACAAAAATATACATTTTTAAAGGGTTCACATCCCTTACGACTGTATATTATGCCCGACTGTTACCCAGCAACATCTTTAGCCTCCAATGGGGAGGTACTGTATGACATTGGTGTTATGTGGTTTTCTTGTGTGTATATATATATACACATTATTATATATGTATTATTTAAGTCCAAAGTTCCACACTCTTTATATAAAATACATTTATATTTTTTTATTGCTTCAATGTTTCAGGTTTGTGTAATTATCAAAATGTAAACATGTGAGAAAAGACATGAATCCTGCCTGAAAGGTAGAGGTAATAGACCAATACTTTTTCAAAAGTAAAGAGTGCAGAGCTTTGTGCTTTTATATGATATTTTCCCAGCTCCTGGTCTCAATTTGACTGACATTTGTTTTCAACCCTAGTTAATTATGTGAATATGTTTCCAGGTCCTGTAACTGCAGATGGCAGAAATGAAGAAGAGTCCGATGAGTCTACAACCATAAACAATATCCTCAAAAGTACAAAGGATACACACTATTATAAGTGCGACTCTGACTTAGTTTTACCCAGGATAGTTGTTTGTGCTGTTTATCAGGACCAAGAGACAAAGCAGAGAGAGCTCCTTTGACCACATGTTGTCTGTTCACTGCAAAATCTTCCACATACAAGCACCCCTTAAATCAACTCAGGGCTTTTATCTGCTTCATTGGTAACGAAATAACAAAGAAATTGCCCACATCTGCCCATGAAATAGCCTTTGAATCAACGGTCCAATTACTTTTGAGCTCCTGAAATGAAGTGATTGTGTTAAAAAATGGCTTTAGTTCCTCACATTTTTATGCAATCTTTTTGTTCAACCTACTGAATTAAAGCTGAAAGTCTGCAGTTCAACTGCATCTGACTTGTTTAATTTAAAATCCATTGTGGTATTGTACAGAACCAAAATTAGAAAAAAGTTGTCTCTGTCCAAAGATTTATGGGCCTAACTGTACATTGAGGCTCTGTTTGGCAATGCTAGCGCAACTTCTCTCTGCTTGCTGAATTAACGATAGCGGAACTTTGCCCGCTTTCGGCGCCCTGGATGCAACTTCGCATGTTAGTGAATTAGAATTGTCTGAGCGAATTTTCACCCGGCGAAGTTTTGCGCTGCCTGCGAAGCCGTCGATATATATATATATATATATATATATATATATATATATACACACATTATTATATATGTATTATTTAAGTCCAAATAAATAAATTGATATTTTCAGGTTTGTGTAATTATCAAAATGTAAACATGTGAGAAAAGACATGAATGCTGCCTGAAAGGTAGAGGTAATAGACCAATAGCCGTCGCTGGCAAATTTGCCCCTATGTCTCCTGAACACAGCAATACCAAATATGGGTAAATATATATATGTGTACTCTAAATGACCAAGTTGCAATTCTTTACTAAAGGTATAGTGTTTTATAGAAATTGGTATAGTGTTTTATAGAAATTTGAAAAATTACCTCAAAGCTTCCACTCTACAGCATCATATCTCCCTCACATCATTAATCATCAAATAACCCTAAATATGATTGCCAGGAGTCCAGTAAACAGTTTGATGCCCAATATGTATAGGTTTACTTAAGCATGTGGCATATAGGGGCCCCAAAATGTAGACACCCCATTTGAGCTATCAGTTCTGTAATTCCAGATACTGCAAAATCAACACATTTTCATAGTTTGGGGGAGGGGCAAAGGTAGAAAAAAGTGCGTTCAACCCAGAAACCATATATTTTCGGAATGTACGCATTCTTCCGAATACAAATTGGGTATGCATGTCTGTCTACTACAAAGCGACAAACCTTTTCTAAATTTGGTGATTTTGGTGACATTTACAAAAATCACCTCAAAATCGTATTTCCCACATACTTTTAGGTATAAAGACAAATCACCCCAAATATGAAAGTCTGGGATCCTCTAAACAGTTTTATGCCCAATATGTATGGGTTTACCTAAGCATGTGGAATATAGGGGCCCCAAAATGAAGACTCCCCCATTTGGTCTGTCATTTCAGGTACCGCAAAATTAAGCCATCTACATAGTTTTGGGGGGGGGGCCAAAGGTAGAAAAAAGTACATTCACTCCAGAAAACCATATATTTTCGGAAAGTACACATTCCCTCAAATCCAATTTGGGTATACCTGTCTTTCTACTCCAAAGCACCAAGCCGCAAACCTTTCCTAGATTTGGCAATGAATGTAGTGTTTTTTACATTTCTGAAAATATTGCAATTGGCCACATTTATCTCACCTAATTTCTTACATACAATTATAAAACACCATAAATATTGATGCCAAGGGTCTACTGAACAGTTTGATGCCCAATATGCATATATATACCAAGGCGGCTGGTATGTGTGGACCGCAAATAAAAATAGTGCATATTAATTTTCACCGCTGCCAATTTGCCTTCTGTGAACATAGACCCTTGACTGCATATTATGTCCCACAAGATCCCCAAAATCATATATTTTTGGAAAATACACATTCTGATGAATCCAACAAAGATTAAGATGTCTTTCTACACCAGACTACCAAACTGCAAAGCTTTTCTAAATATAGAGGTTTTTACAACATTTCTGAAAATTGCCTAAAGATGTTGCAGTTTGTCGTATTTATCTCACACAATGTTTTACCTACAAAGAAAAATCACCCTAAATATGGACGTCAAAGGTCTACTGAATAGTTTGATGCCCAATATTCATAGATTTACCAAAGTATGTGGTATGTACGGACCCCAAATGAAAAACGTGAATATGATTTTTCACACTGGCCAACTCAGCTGCTGAAAAGAGAGCCCCAACTGTGTGTTATGTGCCATAAGACCACCAAACTGTAAAAAGACCCCCAGAAAACCATATATTTTTGGAAAGCACATATTCTGGTGGATCAAACTAAGTAAAATATATCTTTCTATACCAAAGCACCAAACAGCAAAACTATACTAAAGATACTTAAGGAACAAAAATGCAGGGATAAAATTGCAATAAAACCACAAAAATTATGTAAATCAATGAAATAACAAAATAACTGATCCAACAGTGTAATTAGTAGCCAAAATCGATTATCTAATAGTCAAAATAACAAGTTTTAGGCAAAAGAAAACAAAAGATAACGTTACAATGAATAAGTTAAAAAAAAAACCTATTTGTGAGTTTTTGTGTATACATGTTTGTGCACTTCTAAAAGTTGTCTGAGTAGTACATAAATATATGTAAATAAGTGTGCAAAATGGAGTAAGTGTGCTAAAATAAAAAAAATAAAAAACACTTTAATAAAATGTGTGTATGAGTGCCTTTCTCAGCCAAAGAAATTAAAGAGGGAATCTAATCCTTTTCCTCTGGGAAAAGTCCAGGACCAGATGCGTATATAGCTTTATTTTACAAAACTTTTAAGGCCGAGCTTACTCCGCTGTTATTATCTTATTATAACTATATATGGGATAAGGGGGATTTCCATATACAAGCCCAGGAAGCTCATATCACTATTATACCCAAACAGGATAAAGACCCACAACAGTGCTCGAGCTACATACCTATTTCATTAATAAATATAGATATAAAACTATATGCTAAAATTCTAGGAAATAGGATAAAACATTTTTTACCTTACCTTATTCACCTAGATCAAGCTGGGTTTGCATCAAAGAGAGAGGCAAAAGATAACTTTTCCATAATAAGGTTAGCTCAAAGAACAAAAATACAGACGCTTATACTTACAACAGACGCCGAGAAGGCATTTAATAGAATGTCCCGGGTAATCCTGGAGAAAACCTTGGAAGGCTTTGGTCTAGAAAAAAAAATAAGGGAGAGGATATTGGCATTATACGATAGACCGTCAGCCAGAATTAAAATTAATGCTACGTTATCGCCAAGGGTACAGATATTTAATGGGATGAGGCAAGGGTGCCCTTTGTCCCCAATCTTGTTTATATTAGTAATGGAAGTTTTACTTTCTCATATAAGAAATAGTACGGATATTTCGGGTTGGAGATAAAGGGCAAGGAATATAAGTGCGCAGCGTTCGCGGATGACCTGATGGTGTATATTACGAAACCACAGGTGATCCTGCCTAACTTAGTGAGGCTTTTCAATATGTTCGGGGAACTAGCCAATTTTAAAATAAATTATACAAAGTCAGAGATATTAAACATCAATATCTCTAAAGACACAGCAGACTTGGAAAAAAATTATTTCTTATTTAAATGCAGCAGCTCCACGATCAAATACCTGGGGGGTTAAAATACGAGCAGATGTGGATAAAGTCTATCAGGATAACTATATACCGCTTTTGACAACCCTACAAAAGACAATAGATAATTGGAAAAATGTAAGGATATCCTGGTTTGGGAGAGTCCAAGCCATAAAAATGATTGTTATGCCCAAGGCATTATATATATTCCAAGTGTTACCTATAGAAGTGCCCCAAGCTTTTTTTAACTTCATTTAAATCGATCGTTAACTAGATATATTTTGGATGGGGAATGCCCTAGGCTAAAATATAAAATGTTAACTAGGTTAAAAGAAAAAGGGGGCTTGGGAATACCAGACCCTCATTTATACTATATAGCAATGCACCTGGGGAGGATTCTGGATTGGACCACTAGAAAAGAAAAGAAAGAGTGGGCTCTCGTAGAACAGGAGTGGTATCAATATCCGATAGAAAGTGCATTGTGGGTAGATAATTGGGCAGGGCCTAAAACATTAAATCAACATCCATTAATTAAAGCAACGATGAAAGTTTGGCATTAAAATAAAATAGCTTTGCACCTTACTAGTCCCCCATATGTGCTCCAACCTCTGATGTGTAATTAGAATTTTCTACCAAGTATGGAAAAAGGGTCCTACTCAATGTGGGAGAAATGGGGAGATAGAAACACAAAAATATGAGATCTGGTGAGGGTGATACCCCTTATCGAGATAAAAAAGCGATGGGGAAAACACCCCTGAGATTTATGGGGATATAACTGGGTGATTCATTTTATACAATCGTTCGGATATCAAAACTGGGAAAGAACCCTGACTCAATGGGAACAATTAATAGAGGAAGATCCGGAAATAATGAAACCATTGTCGAAACTCTATAGGATGATTTTAAACAGTGAATAATTAAAATCCCTACGTTTTGTTTGCAATGGGAAAAGGAAAAGGAATTGGGCATTAGTCTCTCAGAGCAAGGGTGGGCAGAGATATTTAAATATGGGCACAAGATGTCAAGGGCCTCTAAGACAAAAGAGACAATATACAAACTGGTAACTAGGTGGCACTATACACCAGTAAGGTTAAAAAAGATGTACCCGCATTATTCTAATGTCTGCTGGAGATGCAATGAAAGTGAGGGAACCCATATACACATCTGGGTAACATGCCCAGCCTTGAAGGAGTTTTGGGACCAGGTGTTAGACACTATCAACTAAGTAACAGCATCTAAAATAAGTAGGGATGAGCAGGCTTTAATTCTATTGAATATTAAGGGAGATAATCTCACAATCTCACAGGCCCCTTCCTAAATTAATTGGTTGGTGGTGGTAGAAGAAATTAGACAATTAGAAGAGTTAACATACTTGTTATGTCTGGTTCCCTTGGCATAGATTTTTTAGAGTTACTGGATCAAGGGGTAAATTAACAAGGACTATAACAAGTGCATGAAAGTGTATAAAAAACATGCACTTACCATTTCTTGGAGCAGGATGATCACTGCCATCACTGGAGGGCTCTGGACATCATGTATGCAGAGTTGTTGCGCAGCAGGAAGTGAGTGGGTGGCTGTGCAGGGAGGAGGAGGTAAGGAAGTAGCAGACATGCCATGCATGGCGCATCTGCTACTTATAAGTCAGATCTGCGACACAGATCTGACTTGACAGCCCCACAGCCTCGTTGCCCAGGGGGCTGTCATCCCTCTACACAAGGTAACAACAAAAATAAAACAATTATATACAATAGGTAGCAAAGGTACAAAAGGTACAATAGGTAGTGGGTATTTAATTAGATTTCACAAATTTTATAATTTCTTTCTTACAGTTTTCTTACAGTTATCTTTATATGTAACACTTTTTTGTCACTCAACTTTTTTGCAGTAGGGAACAAAAGGTGGAGGAATACACTTCAAACTATAAGCCAACGCCAATATGTGCTTGGCCAAAAGAATCTACAAAATGGCAAGAATAACCTCAGGTCACTTCCCACTAAATTAAAATTTTTGCAGTAAGGAACAAAAGGTGGAGGAACACACTTCAAACTATAAGCCAACGCCAATATGTGCTTGGCCAAAAGAATCTACAAAATGGCAAGAATAACTTCAGGTCACTTCCCACTAAATCTTAATTTTGTGACTTATAACATATTGGGGGAAATGTAAAAAAATGAGTCTGTCGCAATGTAATATTCTTTGTTAGGCTTTTATTGCATTGCGAATTTTAATTGTTCATTGCCAACCTTTAACACCTTCTCTATAGTTTCATTATATATTTTGTTGCAAAAAATGGTTTGTAATTGCAAAATTTCAATAAATACACTGCAATTCGGTCTCAAACTTTGTGAGGAAGTCATTGAGGTATTTTATCAGTCAAAAATGGTACAAACGTGGTTGCTAACATTAGGTGCTTGCATATTACATTCCCAAACAAGCACAATTATAAAAATGTCTTGTAATTCTTATAATTTTTATTACCTGAGCAACAGAGTATTGCTGCACTGAACTTGCAGATGACAAATCACAGAATTAATAAATTATAAGAAAATAATAAAGCCACAAGTGCCAATTTCTCAAATTACCTATAATTGCACATTATATCAACTAAATAAAAGTTATATGGCTGTGTTTGACATTTTGATTCATGCAGTGTTTTGTTTAACCTGTTCCAGGATAGGAGATCGGGAGCTTCATGAAAGTCTGCACAATAAATTCAAAGACTGACAGAAAATTGTCATGAATGCACTGGAGTTCTCAAACAAGTCAAAGGATATGTTTTTAACACACCATAATATTGTTTTTATACTTAAAGGAAAACTATACCCCCAAAATGAATACTTAAGCAACAGATAGTTTATATCAAATTTAATGACATATTAAAGAATCTTACCAAACTGGAATATATATTTACATAAATATTTCCCTTTTACATCTCTTGCCTTGAACCACCATTTCTTGACTCTATCTGTGCTGCCTCAGAGATCACCTGACCAGAAATACTACAACACTAAGGGGCCGATTCACTAAGGGTCGAATTTCGAAGTTAAAAATACTTCGAAATTCGACCCTCGGATTGAAATCCTTCGACTTCGAATATCGAAGTCGAAGGATTTAGCGCTAATCCTGCGATCGATCGATCGAAGGATTTTCCGTTCGATCGAACGATTAAATCCTTCGAATCGAACGATTCGAAGGATTTTAATCCAACGATCGAAGGAAAATCCTTCGATCAAAAAATCACAGGCAAGCCTATGGGGACCTTCCCCATAGGCTAACATTGACTTCGGTAGCTTTTAGCTGCCGAAGTAGGGGGTCGAAGTTTTTTTTAAAGGGGAAGTACTTCGACTATCGAATGGTCGAATAGTCGAACGATTTTTCGTTCGATTCGTTCGATTTCGTTCGAATTCGAACGAATTTAACCAATTCGATGGTCGAAGTACCCAAAAAATACTTCGAAATTCAAAGTATTTTTCATTCGAATCCTTCACTCGAGCTTAGTGAATCAGCCCCTAACTGTAACAGGAAGAAGTGAGGAAGCAAAAGGCAGAACTCTGTCTGTTAATTGGCTCATGTGACCTAACATGTAGTTTGTATGTGTGCATAGTGAATCTTACGATCTCAGGGGGCGGCCCTTATTTTTTAAAATGGCAATTTTCTATTTATGATTACCCAATGGCACATACTACTAAAAAAGTATATTATTATGATAATGGTTCATTTACATGAAGCAGGGTTTTACACATGAGCTGTTTTACTCAGTATCTTTTAATAGAGACCTACATTGTTTGGGGGGTATAGTTTTCCTTTAAACATTTCCCCTTAAATATTGTGTGTGTTTCCCAATGGAATCGATATTTGCAACTCATTTTGTCTTGCACACTGAACTGAATGTATTTGCCAGGAGTAACTGCAATTGAAGAACAGGAACAGGAAGCAACTGAAATTGACTTTGTTGACACTTTGATCAAGGAGAGCTTCTCAAATGTCCCCTTCATAATAAACTGCTGTGTGTTCATCTTAAGTGCCCTGGATTTTTTGTACATTGAGTATTATGTCTGTGAAGTTGAGTATTAGGAACTGTAAGCACCAGGTATGCTATAATATAAGTTCAGGTAAGCACTTCAGATTCATCTTTGCATACAATGGTCATAGCAGATGCAATCTTTTCTACAGTTCCAGTTTTTGTGAACATTTTATGTACTTAAATGACTAAGGTCCTTTTAACTGAAAGCAGACAACAATGCCTTGTTGTGTTGTAATTAGTGCTTTTTTTGTATAGTAGTTAAGGTTGAAAAAATAGCATAACATTTTTCTTATTAATGTACACAAAATACTGATCTACACAAGCAGTAAAGATTGACCTGCTCACATAAATTTACAATCTGGAGATGAATCCTTCAACCTATTGCCCTAGTTAAATGTTTGAAATAAATCCTTCCTCACGTCAATAAATCCACGGAATATATTACTAAAGTAAAGGGTTAATTTATTAATAAAAGCTCCTGTGGGAGTATAAACTATGGTTTTGTGATAAATAAGGCCAGGTCCTAAATCAAGGGAATTGGCTTGGAATTAAAGAAGTCAGGCTAGGGAATAACAAGGTGTGGTCAGGGCATAACTGGGTCAGGGCATAAATCCATTCAAGCTTTAAGTCTATATAAAATCTGCTTAACTGTTAGTTGATCCAGAGGAAGGCTTCAAGATGGCACTGGGCCAGTCCCTGGATTAACTTGTAGTATGAGCTATCTTCCATAACCCTGGATGGGCGAATTTGACCCATTTCGTTTCGACAAAAATTCGCCACCGGCGAAATGTTGCTGACACCCATTAAAGTCTATGGGTGCTAAAAAAAATTTGTTGCATGGCGAATTTTTTATGACGCAAGTTTTTTTTTTTTGTCGTGTGACGCCATACAAGTCTATGGGCGTCAATACTGTGGCGAAACAAGGCGAAAAAATTTGCCCATCCCTACTAAAAAGCTGCCCAACCCTTTCTTAAAGCTTATGTAGAAATTGAGCAGGCACTTCTAGGAACCAATCTTCCAGGCAGACTTTTCAATTAAAACATTTATTTATTGAACAGCACTAGGACACAGCATAACGTCTTTCATATCAACAGGATACTTAATCATAGGCTACATATTTTTTTTCCCACAATATATTTAAAACAAGAGAGGACCAATTGGCTTTGTGGATTCTAGAGTTACACATGTGGTGCAATAAAGCACATAATCATTGGAGACGTTCAGTGTGACTTCACTAGTCAGACGAACCCTTAGCCAGAAAAGTAATAAACACACTATTGACTAAATTTGGAGCATACAATATACACTTTTTTAGGGACAAATTTTAATTGTTTATTGTTCATAGAGAAATGCACATATAATAATATTCTTTATTATTGCAACATATAATAATATTCTTTTTCATTAACATATCGATATCAACTGTGCATGTTTCTTGGATAACAGTGAACAGATTCATTAGAAGTAGCACGTCACGTCATGTTCATTATTCATGCCCGAAGGAAATCTAGTACCTAATGTAAAAATCCACCTTGTTTTTAAATGTAGAAGTTTTTTAGTGATGTCTCCAACAATCTGATTCAGAAAAACTTTTTCTATATTCTATTTTTTGTTTTCACAGCAGAATTGAAAGTGTCTAGCCACGTTGGTTTCATTCTTGTTCTTTCTATTATTTATGTGCTCGCGGGCTCTTTCTTTTAAAGTTCTGCCTTTTTGCCCCACATACTGTTTCCCACAGAATAGGCAAGAAATGAGATATATTACATTACGTGTATTGCAGTTAATATATTGCCTAATTCTGTGTTTCTTTTGTGGTGTGTGATAGGAAAGTATTCCCCACTACTACATATCGGCAGGTAATGCACTGTGTAGTGCCACATTTAAAAGAGGCTTTGTAAGTGAGCCATGTTGTTTTTTTTTTCTTTGGTACGGATCATACTTGGGGACAAGATGTTTTTTAATGATCTAGACTTCCTAGGGACAAAGTGACAGCCCTCTCTTAATTTTTTCCTGCCCTGTCTTTGATAAGCGGTACAAAGCAAATAGTCATTTCATGGCACTGAGCTTTTTGATCTACAAGTCTCAAATTCACCTTATTCTTGATAGCCTAGGACAAGATGGTAATTTTAACATGTTTATTTTTTAAAAATAAATTCATTTTTACTGAAATTATATTGACAATTTTTGGGGTTTATCATTTAGGGATGCACAGAATCCAGGATTCTGTTTCAGGATTCTGCGTTTTTCAGTAGGATTTCGATTTGGCCGAATCCTTCTGGCCGGCCGAACCGAATCTAAATCCTAATTTGCATATGCAAATTAGGTGCGGGGAGGGAAATTGTGTGATTTTTTGTCAGAAAACAAGGAAGTAAAAAATGTTTTCCCCTTACTACCCCTAATTTGCATATGCAAATTAGGATTCTGATTCGGTTCAGTATTCGGCCGAATCTTTCACGAAGGATTCGGGGGTTCGGCCGAATCCAAAATTGGATTTGGTGCATCCCCCTTATTATTGCTTCTCTGCAAATAGAGGCAACAGACTTATTATTATAATTATATATTTTTATTGGTTCTTCTAACTACAAACTTTAGGCTGATAATATGAAGATAACTTTTTTGTAGCCAGTGTCCGACCCCCTCTCCCGATATTTTGATTTTGAAAAATGTATGAACGTCATGTGGTGCCTTCACACAGTCTTGCCAAGCTCAGCGCGTCACATTAGGGGGCCAGAGGTGGGCCCTAAACCAGCAATCCTGGTGGGCCTGGGCCCCCCAGTCCGACCCTGTTTGTAGCTCATCAATTACCAGAGAATATAATTTAAATATAGCCTCCTATAGGTCAAGTTGCAAAAAGAATAGTCTGAGACAGTATGAAAGCTCCAGCATTGTAAGCTAGGAACCAGCAGAATTTTTGATTGTGTCAAATATTAAGTCAAATACTTAATGTACCTGAAATTAAATCTTAAAAATACTAAAGGTACCAAAATTAAATCTTGTGAATCCTGGCTAAACTCTCTTTCAGTTGTAAACTCTGCTCTTTAGTGATGGAAATTATTTTTCACTTAAGGTGGGCAATGGCATAGATGCAAAGATCCAATCGTTCGAATCCTCGAACAATCTGACTTATCGGACTTCCCCATCTCCCAACCTGCCACTAACCTTTCAGATCAAATAAAGTAGTAAAAGAACAGATCAGCCGATGTTCTGCCCCTACAGGAATCGTTCAAAAGTTATGTCCGAGAAAAGCTAGTGACAGTCTCCCACTGGAGATCGTCAGATTGGCAATACATGCAGAGATATTATCGGCAGCCGACAGAAATTTTCTAACCTGTCTATCTGCCTGAACGACCGATCGGCATGGCACAACAGTTGTCGAAATACTCCACACACAATGCGAAAATCGTACGAATCGAGGATTTGTAAAATCGGATCTTTGTGTCTATGGCCAGCTTTACTTGCACTTCCATGATCCCTAGGATATTTTAGGAACTAGTGCACATATGATGCAAAAAATTTTCACCCATCAGAGTTGCAAGATAATAGATCCCACACTACAGTTTAGGGGAAACTATAGTATTTTCTCAATAACACCTGTTTTATTTGTTTAGGTATAGTTAGAATGTTGAAACCAAGAAAATTAATTTAGTTGCAAGATTGTCAGTTAGTTCTGTTCCACTGGCAATATATTTGTCCACTTCATTTAGAATTTGTTCCTCCATAAGCAGGTCTATGGCCAAATAACAAGATACTGAACCTGGATAGTTCATTTGATAGAGGGGCAGGGACTCATAAAGAGCAGTATTTTGGTGCAATGGTTAGCACTGCTTATTTGGGATGCTGGGTTCCATTACAGCCCAGCCACTATCTGCAAGGAGTTTTTATGTTCTCCCAATGTCTGTGTGATCTGATAATGCATAGGCTACCCTAGGCTACAGTCTAGGGACCCAATGTGATCGGGGCCCATATAGAATTTTTTCCAAATATTATTTCTATTATTTTCTTTTGATATTTCTTTTTATTTGCACTGCTGGGTCCAGTCGGGTGAAGAAGGCAGACAAACCGCGTGCATGCACCCAGATGTGTGCAGATCCAGTGATTTTACTGTTGTGCTCAGACCCCGACCCTGCAAAGAGAGCAGTAGTGTAATAGCCTGTGTGGATGTAGCCTATGGGCCCCACATGTCGTTAATCGCCACTGTGAGTGTGACATCATGCAAAATCATTTGGGGTATTGATTATGGATGGTCAATAGAAGTATGACCGCTCAAGACTCACCCCACCATGCATATACCTCCAATCAGCTCTGTAAGCTCCGTGTGCTCAGCCACCAGCATTCCAACTGTAATATAGGTCCAAATAATCAATACAGGCGGCACTGTGGATGGATATGAGGAGGTTTATTGCAACTAAGCGGCACCTTAGGCAATGCTGTTACCTTAATAAGTTGCAAAAAAACTCCTCATATCCATCCGGCCGCCTGAATTGATTATTTGGACCATTGATTATGGTCAATTGTGTGCTCGGAGGAGTTAGTACAGAGAATGTTGTTTGTACCATATTACTGGCATGCTTTTTATACTAATAGTATAAGTTTTAGGGTAAGGCCACACTAAGCGATAGCGCGGCGATTTGACTCGCCGCGACTATTCGCCGCGACTTTTAATCCTCAATCGCTGGCGAAACTTTGGCGCTGGCGTCTATGGGAAATCGCGCAAAATCGCCAGCGTAAAAACACACGCGGCGATCTTTTTTCTATTGTCGCTCGAAATCGCCTAGCGAGGCGATTTCGAGCGACAATAGAAAAAAGATCGCCGCGTGTGTTTTTACGCAGCGATTCCCCATAGACGCCAGCGCCAAAGTTTCACCAGCGATTGAGGATTAAAAGTCGCGGCGAATAGTCGCGGCGAGTCAAATCGCCGCGCTATCGCTTAGTGTGGCCTTACCCTAATACTTGATTTTGGTGCAGAATTCTAAAATATTGTGTGTTGTAACCGCTTACTCTGTTCACATGTGCACGGTATCTGTAAATAAATTGACAAAGTGGAGTTGGGGCAGGGCTATAAACTTTTTTAAATAAATCTGACACTGGAAGTGCCCCTACTTAAAAGTGTTTGCAGATATCAATATTAGCGTTAGTATGCAATGCCATTCTGAATGAGTTAGAGTCAACAAAATCTTGTTCTGTTTTTAAAGACCCATTAAAATAATGTAATATATGGTGCTGTCATCTTAAATTTAGGACAGCAGATGGCCACATGTTCTTTTCTTTTTGTTCCTTTGTTCCTGTACAGAGTTTGTAGCTAAACCATCGTTTTGCAGTGTTTTGTTATTTATGTTGCTGTGTTAACCCAAAGTTCCAGTAAGACACTATTGCAAAGGTTGTGTAAGGTTCCTGAACAGGTATAAGGGACAAGACTAAGAGTATTACATTCTGCATTTTTATTACAAGCACTATGTAGGACAGTTGTGATTTTCATCTCCAGTTTCCAAAATTATTTTATCAAACTACAGAGTCGAGAAAATAAACAAAATACGTTTGAGACAACAATATTTAATAGGATGTAGATTTGTGTTAGATAATTTAAAAAAAAATTATTAGAATATATACTAACATGTGTTGAATAATGAATTGCAGCATATTCTGCCACACTAATATCAGAAGGGTAGTATTTAGGGAATTAAAGGGGATGTTCACCTTTGTGTTCACTTTTAGTATGATGTAGAGAGTGATATTCTGAGACAATTTGCAATTGATTTACATTTTTATTAGTTGTGGTTTTTGTTAGTTACCTTTTTATTCAGCAGCTCTCCAGTTTGCAGTTTCAGTATGCTGGTCGCTAGGGTCCTTATTACCCTAGCAACTATGCATTTGTTTGAATAAGAGACTGGAATATTGATAGAAGATGCCTGGAAAACTGGAATATGAATAGGAGAGGGAATGAATAGAATGGTGAGTAATAAAAAGTAGCAATAACAGTACTTTTGCAGCTTTACAGAGCATTTGTTTTTAGATGGGGTCAGTGCCCCCCATTTGAAAGCTAGATAGAGTCAGAAGAAAAAGGAAAATAATTAAAAAACTATAAAAAATAAATAATGAAGGCCAATTGAAAAGTTGCTTAGAACTGACCATTCTGTAACATACTAAAAGTTAACTTAAAGGTGAACCACCCCATTAAGGTTAGGAATTAGGGAACCAGAGATGGTTTTAGACATTTTGTCATCATTTTGCCTTTATTTTCATATAATTCTGCCTTTATGGCGATGAAATAGCTAAATGAGAATTATATAATATAAAGGTTGAACTTTATCACTGTGTGTCTTTTGTCAGACAAGTGCAGCACGCACACTTTTGCATTCAGTTATTTTCTTATTTTCTCAGTGTTAAGTAGTTGACCTTTCTGACACTAAGGGGCAGAACAGGAAGATCACTATGCAAAAGCCCCTTATTACTCATTCAAGAAATACCTATCTTCAGCAGTATCTGGCTATGCCTTGCACCTCAGGCTGGATAAAAAATATGTCCAAAGGTGCAGAGAATAGCTTTGGCAGGTGCAAGGCCTGTGCATCATGTCACTCCCTAACTTGCACTTCTGATTGAAGTTAGAGGATGCCTAGGGGTTAGACAGTGCTGTACTCATGGGGTAAGCCACAGGTCTCTGTGCACAAAATCTCACCTAGTATGAAAGGCAAGATGCAGTGAGTAAAAGGCAAGCAAATGTATAAGAAAAAACTCCAGTTACATAATTCCTAATGTTTGATATACAGTATATAATCTTCCCATTAGTGTTGCAAATTTATACATAGATTTCCCCCGCTTCTTCCACTTTGCACTTTTTGTCTTCCAGCACAATGCTTTTTTTGCTGTAGAATCAGTTTTATGTTTCAGAAAGAAAGGAATTGAATTGGTTAATGTGAAATTAATGTTGCACTTGTTGTCCCTTCAAAGGGAAAAATGCATTTCTTCAGAAAAATTAAAAATCTCCAGTTTCCAACCACTACATGAAAAAAAACATAGATATTGCCTGGAAGAATGAAGACATTTAGAAAATAATTATGTTTTAATATTTTTTAAACAAGCATAACTAAATGAAACATTTTAGGAAGGCATCAAATAATATATATTTATTCACAACATCAACTTGTGTCAGTATTATCAGTCCGATATTGCTTATGTATAGGCCTCTGTGCAGAGTAATCAGTAGGAACAGGATAGTATAATGTTTGAATGGTGCCTTGTCTGCTGACTCCCCTTTTTTATTTAAAGGCTAGATAGTGTTCCCATAATATGAAATAAGAAAAGAGGTTTATTCTAAAAGGTGAAGGGTGGAATCATTTAAGCTGAGTAAATGAAATCCATGACAAAATGGCTTATTTATGTCTGCAAGTGTAATAAATCCACACTTATTACAGCAGTGAGTTGTGTGTAAAATCCCTTTCATTAATGGTACTTGCATCAAGATGTGCTCCTTGCACTGCCATATAGTTATGTTCATGCTGCTCAGTCCTATCTACAGTTCTGAATCAAGTGCTGCTGCACCTATTGGTACAAAGGAACCCTGGAGCTACCACCACCTCCTTGCCATGTCAGCTCCCTTTACACTCGTTGTCAATAGGCACATCATACTTGCATCTGAAGAATTGAGTGCAGATGTCACTCACATGCTAAATGATGGCCTTGTGTGCAAAACGGGGAAGGCAATTGAATTGAATTGAAGTCTGGTGAACAATATGAAAACCAACTGAACTGAAAAATGTATGAAAGGTGAACAATCCCTTTAATCTGTTACCACTAGCAGACAATTGCCTTTTATCCCCTAGTTGGGTAAGTACCTGATATGATGCACATTAACACATTATGTGTCCCCCATTGTCCCTTGAGGCCTCTCAGATGGTGCAAATCTGTTCCATGAATACCATATCTACATACCTGGGTCACTACAGGTGAATTTTATGTAATTATTACACACTACCAAATGTGACAGCCTCCAGGGAATAAATACCATGATCAATTGTATTCCCAAATAACCCATCTGCAATGTTACTGTATTCAGCAGGAATGGAAAAATAGCAAGTGAGGTCATAAGAGGTATCCCTCTTGGGTGCCCCAGTTCCAGTGTCCAGTAGGCATCAAAAATCCAAAAACCTATTTCTATAAATCCCTTTGTCTTTCCCATTATTATACTTTATTCATATAGTATTGAAATATTTTACATAGTGATTATAGTACTTATTATATTCACATGATTTGGTGACGGCATCAGAGAAGACTTAACGGCTGGGGGGCCTGAGGGTTGGTGTGTGGGGCCCCTGAGGCTGCAGGCCCTGGGCCCCCGAGTCTGACACCTGGTTACATGTCTGTATGTTATTGGAGTGTGGAAGGAAACTGGAGCAGCCAGATTAATAAAATAGTCTTTTGGTCAAGAGTGACTTTGGGACCCCTAATGTTGCATGCTAATAATATTTCTACCCTTGACCGTTTCCTTTAAACAACATACTTTTGATATACAGTATCTAGTAATGATAAGTCTAAGGCCAATGGTTCAGCGGGATAGGGCATGGTGTAGACACACAAAGTAGATCTCATCAAAAAAGGCAGGGTTTTGTATTTTTCACACCACAGTGAGTTACAGCTGTCACTTACCTGAATAAGTTCAATTGAACTATGTGACCAGATATTTGCCACTGCATTACACATAAGGGTTTACTACTTCACTACTAGATAAAATCAATAATCCGGGCACTGAGTTTGACTTGTGGAACATTTATGGGGTTATTTATAAAAATCAGAATTTTGCTCACTATTTTTGGAAAGCCACTCCAACCAAATCTGCACTGACTTTCCCCCCCTGTTTATCATTAAATTTTCCGATTTGATGCCCGAAACTTTTTTGAAAACCCAGCGCAAATCATACATGAACTCAGCAGGTCTGAGTCGGGGTACTTTTTTATGTGGACTTTTAACACCATCGAGGTTTAATAAATCAGGAAAAATTGGAATTTTATTTTCTACGAAAAAAATGGTGGTTTTCCCCTTTAAAAGTCCAACCAGAAAAAAAATCAGACGTAACCCCCTGAATATTACAGAAAAGCATTAGCTTTCAAGAAATCTTATGACTATATGAATATTCAGTTAAAAGTTAGTAGTCAAAAATTGTATATATCATTCCACCAAGGTAATTCTCTAATGATTCCTTCTAACGGCTAAGATTTGCATTTCTGTTGCATTTCTGAGTGTGTATTCCAATGCCTTCTTTACTGACACATGCTGATATAGACGTGCAGGAGTTTGGATAAATGTTTTCATGTCTGTCTGCTGACTCTTCCCTCTCAGAGAGCTGACTCTTCCCTCTCTGGGTGCCTCCCCCCCATGTCTCTCCCTGTCCCTCTCTCTCTGTCTCTTGGAAAAGTTTGGGAAATGCTGTGAGCAGCACAATGAGGCTCTTTCAGGCCCGGACTGGCAATCTGTGGGTTCTGGCAAATGCCAGAGGGGCTGCTATAAGGTCCCATAGAAAGTCAGTATTTAGTGGGCTGGTGGGGGCTGTTTGGGCCTCTATGTGGGCTGATTGGGCTTCTATGTACCTGAAATGCCAGGGCCTATTGTAATTCTCAGTCCGGGCCTGGGCTCTTTATACTGACTTCAGCTCTTCTCAGTCAAAGTCTAATAGCAGGTAAGAAATGCACATTTACAGAAACCTGACTGCACTACGGCTGTGCTTCAGTACGTACATATGCTATGTATGTGTGTCTGTGTATGTTTCAAAACCCCTCCCTGCTGTAGCAACGCACAAAAGGCCACACAGGAGTTTTAATTTTATGCAGTATAAACAATTGTACATGACCAGAAAAGTTACATGAAGTGAGGACAAGTAAAGTAAACTTGCTATTAACCTGTTACATTAAAAGTTACATTAAAGTTGAACCACCCCTTTAACGTGTATTCCTAATACCTAAAGCAGGGCAGTTGCTTTAAAATGAAGGTCATTTGTCACAGATGGCCACCATCTTGGAAAGTGTCTGTGACATTCACATGCTCAGTGGGCTCTGAGCAGCTGTTGAGAAACTAAGCTTAGGGGTCATCTCAAATTATCAAACAGAAAACGAGGTTTGTCTGTAATATAAGCTGATGCTACAAGGCTGATTATTAAATTTTGATGCTAATTGCACTGGTTTCTGTGCTGCCATGAATCTGTATTAATTACTAATCAACCTTATACTATTAATATTCTTTGTGTACTGCATTGTGAGTAGGTCCCTAAGCTCAGTAAGTGACAGCAACACAGAGCATGGGGCATCTTTGGAGGCACAGATCTTACCTGCTAAAGGAATGTGGTTGCCTTGGGCTGGTAAATAACCCCAAAACACAATGTACAACATTTCTAGCCTACTTCTTTAATTAGACTTTAGTTCTCCTTAAAGGAAAACTATACCCCCAAACAATGTAGGTCTCTATTAAAAGATACTGAGTAAAACAGCTCATGTGTAAAACCCTGCTTCATGTAAATGAACCATTATCATAATAATATACTTTTTTAGTAGTATGTGCCATTGAGCAATCATAAATAGAAAATTGCCATTTTAAAAAATAAGGGTCGCCCCCTGAGATCGTAAGATTCACTGTGCACACATACAAACTACATGTAAGGTCACATGAGCCAATTAACAGACAGAGTTCTGCCTTTTGCTTCAACACTTCTTCCTGTTACAGTTAGTGTTGTAGTATTTCTGGTCAGGTGATCTCAGAGGCAGCACAGATAGAGTCATGAAATGGTGGTTCAAGGCAAGAGATGTAAAAGGGCAATATTTATGTAAATGTATATTCCAGTTTGGTAAGATTCTTTAATATGTCATTCAATTTGATATAAACTCTCTGTTGCTTAAGTATTCATTTTGGGGGTATAGTTTTCCTTTAAAGTGCTTTTCACACATCTCACCTGTGATGGCACACTGGTGGGATGCTAATGTAGGGATGTGTAAAATAGCCACCCCTATTATTTTGTGCAGGCAGTCCCTCCACGTTATGGACACCTAAATGGGTCCTAAAATACAGTTGGGAGGGGTACTGTTTGCTCTTTCTGCTCTAAGCTAGCCCCCTGCTATTTCTAACAGTGACCAGCAGATGTCACTGTGCTGGGATATAAAAGGCTCTGAAGCCATGCTTTCAGTCGTCCATTTTGTGTTAGCTCTGACCTGAACAGGCAGGCAGAGCTCGGTGGAACCTAAACAGGTCAGGTCTAGTAAGAATAGGCTACTCACCATTATAGGTTGCTCTAGGAGTGACAGACAGACAGGTTATTTAGCTGAGCAGCTCAAGGCTCCGACGAGGAGAGTCAGAGGGATTAGGATCCCGGGTACTAATAGCCCAGAAGTAGGGACTAAGTGTATAGGAACAGGGTAGATAGATTCCCCTCAGGTTCTACTTAGGGAAAAGGCTGAAAGCTGGATGTACCTTTATTGTTGCTGAGATTGTCCTCTTGCCTGTGGGGACTAATACTGACCATATGGTGTTGTGAGTATTGCCTATTCAATATGATACCAAATCCTGTCATGCTCTATTGTATAATCCACTGAGGATTGTGTATGTTCAATAAATAAGTTCATGTTTAAGTTATAAGAACCACTGGCGCCCAATTATTAAACCCTGAATCCAGTTACAGTTGCACTACACCCTGCCTCCACACCGTTGCGAGGGCTCACTCCCTAAGATTACAGGTCTTATCCGGGGCACATTTAGTGGGAGTGGAGCTCAATAGTGGTGTAAATAAAACACAATTTACTATAGCGCTACATTTTGAGGTGTTAAACTGTAACACCGCACTGCAGCCTAGTGTGACAGGCGCTGCAGGTGCGGACTCAACAGGAAAAAGGCCAATAGCGATAGTGGGTTTTTCTGTGGTTCTTAAAACCCACGTAGCTATGACGTTTGAAAGTACTGTTAGTAACATGGATCAGATCCAGCCTAAAGAAGTGTCCGCATGGGCTGCCGAGAAAGCTGTAAAAGCTGTCGGCATTTTTGCTGTAGACAACGTAGGCCCAGCAGTTACTCAGAGCAGCCTTCAGTTGGTGATGAAGGAGGAACCGTCATGCAAGGGGAGTCGATTAGTGGCTGAGGCCCGCTCTAGAGTGCTAAATAGCCGGTCGTTGTTATAAAAAGCTACTCAGGAAATACATCAAGGAGAGAGACCAACGAGGCTCTATCCGGCTGGATCGTTCCCAAATGGTTGCAATGTGATATACCCAGAGTGTGGTAACGTGTTTCAGGTTGAAGGCAAGGTAAAACCTGAACCAGAGGTCTCTGGTTTGACAGTGCATGGTGCTATCCCTTCAGCAACGGCAGTTCCCAGTTATCCCTCTCCTCAACCCGCTCACCCCCCCTGGTGTTCACGGGGACTAAGTACCCAAAGTTAAAAGTGTTTTCCCGAAGATTCCCGTGCCAGAGGGAGAGCAATGTTTTGACGAATGGCAAGAAACAGCAGAGCAGATGCTGGAGGAGTGTCCGTGTTCAGAGAATGATAAGCGGATTCGATTGGTTGAAAATCTCCGGCCTCCGGCTAGCAGAGTGGTTAGGATGTTTTGTATGGGGCAGGATACAGTCACCGCTAGGGAGTGCTTGAAAGCCCTGGAGGATGTATATGGGACATGTGATCATCCTCATGTCTGGTTACAAAAATTCCAGACAAAGGGAGATGGAGGAAGTTTCTGTTTTTGTGCAGCGCTTATATGATATATTGTGCAAAATGGTGCAGAAGGTGCTGTACTTGGAGTTCCGGAAGTGTCTAAGTTTTGCCAGACTTCCAACCCAGAGTTGCCGGGAGGTTGTGTAGGAAACCCGTGGCATCCTGTGGAGATTCCACCAGGGGGAGTCTACCTTAAAGTATATGTGGAGATTGTGCCTGCTACTTGTGGTAGTTTTTACTTGTTGGAAACCAACCCGGTAGAAGCTGATTTGAATGGATGGGAAATAGTTCGTGAGAGGAAAGACTATCGCTATAGGTGCCCTCGAACAGATGTGGTCACTGTCAAGAATATCACTTCTCACTCGGTGGTGATACCTGCCTGGCGTACAGTGGCATACTGTTATCCCGTGGAGTGTGTAGATTCGTGCCCTGTTCAAATGGGGTCACCCGACGCTAAACTGGCTTTCCATCTGGAAGAAGGTGAAGATCCTCCAAAACATCGAAGAAAGCTAGAAGGGCGACTAGCATCATACAGTGATGTGTTCTCTGTGGATGACATGGACATGGGATGTGCTAGGCATGCTGAACACCGAATACGGTTGAGTGATGCTACTCCTTTCCGAGAGAGGTCCAGGCGGATTCCTCCTAGAGATTTAGAGGATGTTCGGAATTATCTAAATATGTTGCAGGATCAGAAGATAATTGTAGAATCTCGCAGTCCCTATGCCTCTCCAATTGTGATAGTACGGAAACAGAATGGCAGTGTTCGGCTGTGTGTGGATTATCGAACCCTTTACCGACGCACTATACCCGATCAGTATACATTACCTCGTATTGATGAGGCGCTTGATGCATTACATGGCAGTGCTTGGTTTTCGGTGATGGATTTGAGGTCGGGGTATTATCAAATTCCCATGGACCCTGAGGATCAAGAAAAGACTGCTTTTATTTGCCCGTTAGGGTTTTATCAATTCACTCGAATGCCTCAAGGCATAAGTGGGGCTCCTGCCACATTCCAGCGCCTTATGGAAAAGGTGTTGGGAGATTTAACTCCTCGACACTGTATAGTGTATTTGGATGACATTATAGTGTTTGGGTCTACCTTGGAGGAACATGATATTAGACTATTTAATGTGTTGGAGCGTCTCCGACAGGAAGACTTAAAGCTCTCCCTGGACAAGTGCAAGTTTGCTCGGAAGTCTGCACGGTTTGTAGGACACATAGTGTCTGCAGATGGAGTTGCTACGGATCCTGAAAAAGTAGCTGCTGTGCTAAGTTGGCCTAAACCCAGCAACGTGACTGAATTGAGATCTTTCTTGGGGTTTTGTGGATATTATCGGCGGTTTGTAGAAGGATATTCTAAAATTGCTCATCCTCTGAATGGACTGTTGAAAGGTAGTAATACTAAAGAGAGATCATCGGTGGCCTCCCAGTTTCAAAACAACTGGTCTCTGGAATGCGAAGAAGCTTTCCAGACTTTGAAGAAAAAGCTCACTGAAGCTCCTGTGCTGGCCTATGCTGATCCACAGAAACCTTATGTTTTGCATGTAGACGCAAGCTATGAAGGTTTAGGGGGAATACTCCACCAGGAATATCCGGAAGGTTTGAAACCCGTGGCCTATGTCAGTCGGAGTATCAGCAGCACTGAGAAGAATTATCCTGTGCATAAATTGGAGTTTTTGGCTCTAAAGTGGGCCATTACTGAGAAACTGCATGATTATCTATATGGAGCACAGTTTGAGGTAAGGACTGATAATAACCCGCTGACCTAAATTTTAACCACTGCCAAATTGGATGCTGCAGGGCACCGATGGTTGGCTGCTTTAACAAATTATCAGTTCTCATTGAAATACAAGCCGGGACCTAAGAATGTGGGTGCAGATGCTCTTTCCCGTCGCCCTGGGCTACCTCAGCAACCAGATGAGGATGAATGGGAAGAGATTCCCAGTTTGGCTATTGCCGCTCACTGTGCCACAGCGGCGGTGCAAGGACAACACATAGCTTTCTCTGAGCTACGAGTGGTGGACTCTCTTGGGGCTGGAAAATATTGTATTCCTGCTATGTATAGTTATCCTACTGCATTAGGGGTGCATGATTCTCTTCGACTAGGGAGAAAAGATATGATTCAACTACAAAAGAAAGATCCTGTGATTCGGCATGTGAGAGAATCTGTTATCAGGAAAGACCCTGAGTATATAAAGAGAGAGATACCGAAGGAGAGTAGTTCCTTCTTGAGAGAATGGGATAAGCTGAGAATTATTGATGGTCTCCTTTATAGGGTGCAGCTATATCATGATCACCCTGGTAGGAGGCAACTAGTGCTATCTCAAAGTTATAGAAAAATTGCATTGAGAATTCTACATGATCAGCATGGGCATCTAGGCGTTGAAAAAACTTATGGCCTAGTACAAGACCGTTTTTTTTGGCCTAAAATGAGGGATGCTGTTACAGAGTATTGTCGAAGATGTGTTCCCTGTTTGCAGAGAAAAACGTTGCCTGCACCCATGGAGCACTTAAAGAGTGTTGGTCCTTTGGATTTGGTCTGCATGGACTTTTTGTGTATTGATAATGATACCAGTGGGACAGGAAATGTACTGGTTGTAACAGGCTTACCCTACCAAAGACCAGAAAGCTGCTACAGTGGCTAAGACTTTGTGGGAGAAATTCTTTGTTCATTATGGTTTGCCAAATCGACTTCACTCTGACCAAGGGCGAGATTTTGAAAGTCGGTTGATCAAGGAGCTGTTAGGAATGTTGGATATAGCGAAGAGTCGTACTACCCCTTACCATCCTGAGGGAGATGCTTTACCTGAACGGTTCAATAGAACCCTGTTGGACATGTTGGGAACACTGCCTGCCACTGCTAAGTCCTCTTGGAGTCGTCATGTGAGTGCACTGGTTCACGCATATAATTGTACTCGGCATGAGTCTACAGGATTTTCCCCCTATTTTTTAATGTTCGGGAGAGAAGCTTGACTTCCTATCGATGTACAAGCAGGAATATCGACTGACAGAGTGGGATGCAAAGAGCATTATCAATATGTGGCTCGTCTTCGAGCTAGCTTACAGGAGGCCTATTCTTTGGCTGAGGAAAATGCTGCCAAAATAAATGCTGGAAATAAAAGACGTTTTGATGCCAAGGTACGATACCGTGAATTGGTACCGAGCGATAAAGTTCTGCTGCGAAATTTGGGGCCTACTGCTAAACATAAATTGGCTGACAGATGGAGGAAGGAAGTGTTTGAGGTGATAAGCAAATTGCCGGGGATCCCTGTTTACCAAATTCGTGGCTCTGAGGGGCGGATTAAGGCATGGCATTGAAATCATTTGCTTCCTATACCACAGGTTCCTCCTGTGGGTGACGAGATGGATCCTGTGTGTGACACCAATGATGTTTCCAATGGGAGCAAATTGGAAGAGAGTGTGAACAATGACTGGTTTTTACCCTCAGAAGATCCAGTGGCTCCGAGTTAATCAGTTGGAGACAGTGTTGTTTAACCTCAAAGAGGTGGATTGGATGCTCAGGCCCACCCGTTTTGTTCAGGAGAGGATAATGGACATTCCCCTGACACTGGTTCATTGGTAAATGCGGAGCCTACACCTGTCATGATGGTTCCTGAGGAAGTAAGGAGAGGGGATCGAATTAGGAGGCCTCCTTCATATTTTACTTATGATACTCTGGGGAGACCCTGCTATGCGGTGCCTTGTTATTCTGATCTATCTTTCCCTGCTATGAATATAATTGGTGCTCATACTGGACTTGTTGAAATGATACCTGTGTGTTATTAATCCAATAAGCCTGGTATGATATGTTTAACTGTTTACTTTGCAGGTTAACCATTGTTCCCTGGTAGACCTATGGAGAGGCTACTGAAACGGATGTTAACCATACAGTAATGCCATAACAGGTTAAGGTTGTAATGTATTTTTATGTGTTTTTATTTGAATATGTCCTTGCCGGGACGTAAGGAATTCACCAGGGGGAGAATGTAGGGATGTGTAAAATAGCCACCCCTAGTATTTTGTGCAGGCAGTCCCTCTATGTTATGGACACCTAAATGGGTCCTAAAATACAGTTGGGAGCTCTTTCTGCTCTAAGCTAGGCCCCTGCTACTTCTAACAGTGACCAGCAGATGGCACTGTGCTGGGATATAAAAGGCTCTGAAGTCATGCTTTCAGTCGTCCATTTTGTGTTAGCTCTGACCTGAACAGACAGGCAGAGCTCTGTGGAACCTAGACAGGTCAGGTCTAGTAAGAATAGGCTACTCACCATTATAGGTTGCTCTAGGAGTGACAGACAGACAGGTTATTTAGCTGAGCAGCTCAAGGCTCCGACGAGGAGAGTCAGAGGGATTAGGATCCCGGGTACTAATAGCCCAGAAGTAGGGACTAAGTGTATAGGAACAGGGTAGATAGATTCCACTTAGGGAAAAGGCTGAAAGCTGGGTGTACCTTTATTGCTGCTGAACTTGTCCTCTTGCCTGTGGGGACTAATACTGACCATATGGTGTTGTGAGTATTGCCTATTCAATGTGATACCAAATCCTGTCATGCTCTATTGTATAATCCACTGGGGATTGTGTATGTTCAATAAATCAGTTCATGTTTAAGTTATAAGAACCACTGGCGCCCAATTATTAAACCCTGAATCCAGTTACAGTCGCACTACACCCTGCCTCCACACCGTTGCGAGGGCTCACTCCCTAAGATTACAGGTCTTATCCGGGGCACATTTACTGGGAGTGGAGCTCAATAGTGGTGTAAATAACACACAATTTACTATAGCGCTACACTTACTATAAAACATGATAGACCCCAACTTCTATTGCAGTATTTTAATCATAAACCAAGATGCAAATGGACTGGTATCTGCATACTGTCTTCAGAAGTTGTGCTCCACTTTTCTCATTGAGTAGTTTATGACGTTGACCCATCAAACAGTGGCGTATGATAGACTGTGGTGCACACAACAAATCTGAAAACACATACTTTTGTGGTCCCATCCATATCTCTGTGCACAAGGTTTTAAGTGAGCACATAGTGCACAAAACCAAATTCTTGTGAATAAAGCCAAAGAAAATTAGAGGGAATACTGAGCTAAGGCTTATAAATTCTTGTAAATTGTTAAAAATATAATTGTATATCTGACAGGTAGTCTACAAAAAAAGAGTGAAGAAGGCTAGGACAGCAAAAGCTAAATAATATAGTATACCTTATTGCTGCTCCTCTAATGTAATTTGGGGTGGGGTAGATGACATAGAAGGATTATGTAGCAGCAAGTCACAACTATATGTGTCTTTGAGAGATACAACTCTCTAGTAGTGCATGCTGACACACCCAAAATCATTACCTTTCCAAGAGCCTCTCTGGGTCTTGATCAATTTCTAGTGGTGGAGCTTTGAATGTTTGAGGGGATTTTTCAAATGGAGTGGGGAACACAGGGGAAAATTAAGGAACAGCTCTAATTCGCAAAGTGAGACATTCTGCTAGTTGACTGATCCATATCTTTCAATATAAAATACCCAGGTGGCTCACAAGGGAAAGCAAAGGTTGTGGACTTATGTCCATCCACCATGATTACAGGATTATCGGTCCTGGCCATCCATAACTTTCCATACATGCAGTAGGGATAAATCAGACAAACTTCTGAACCAAATCTAGGCATGTATGTTTAGTTTAAGGAATATAAATGTGGTGTTACCATGGGTATGCATAGTAAAGGATTTTTAAATGATGCTATGATGTGACCTATTCTATTAGAATAGAATAGGAATAGACACGCTCCCTGATGTCACCAACTGACTTTTTACATCAGGATGAACCTTCTTCAAGAATGAGGTGGAAGTTTTGGTGTCAACGAGGGCTTTACTGAACATGCAATGTCAATAACATCTATATATCCATCTATAAATATCTATAATCTATAAATATTATTCAAATGATGCAAATAGAAATGCCTATAAGCAAATGTAAAGGGAGCACTGACATAACTGCTGCTGTAATGTATGGGGCTGTCTTGCACCAAAGTGCACTTTAGTGGTAAATGAGTCTTTGACAGTATGGGTAACCATCATAACAAAATAGACCTTACATGCATTTTATTAAGCGTTTATCTCTGAGGGAAAACAAGTTATGCTACTTACTGCTGGGGTTTATTTACAAAAGCATAGCAAACTGAAACTGGAGTTAAAAGAACGTCAACTCCCCCAAAAATTTGAATCCATTTCTTGAATAAAATGGATTGTATACTTTGGAGTTATATTTTGTTCCAGAACATTCACTTAGTCCATTTTGCAGCCGTTAATAATGTTAAATTCAGAAGTATGGAATTTAACTGCACAAAATGTTTTACTACAACCATTTTTATAATAAAATTTTGAGAAATGTAACAATTGTAGTTCAAATGATAGTAAATTTGCCATTTACGGATTTTCTTGTATAAACAAACATTTACCCCAGGTTAACTCCACTTTTGGTAATTCCCTCTATGCTGTTTGATGCTTAAAGAATGCAAGCCTCCAACATTTGCAGGACATTTAGGTGCAAGATAGTCCACATTTTACTAAATGCAAGTTGGATATGTGGAGAATGGATTATCAAACCTAAAATTATATATATCCCAAGGATAAGCCCTGTCAAAGTTCAAGACATGTCTGTGTGTATTAGACACATACTATATGCTATGCTTATACACATATGGGATCCATTATCTAGAAAGCTCCAAATTATGGCATGGCCATCTCCAATAGACTCCATTATAATCAAATAATTAACATTTTTCTTTAAATTTAAACATGGCCTGGGACTGGCGGGGGGCAATTTTATATTTTTATTAGCCGGCACCTTTGGTTGGGGATAACATTTTTGCCCAACAGGTGCCTTTTAACTTATTTCATTCTGCATTTCCCCTTAAGTAATCTCATGAATCTGAGTTATTGGAGTTAGTCTATTTCAATCTGTAGTCAACCTTTATCAGTATTTATTCTATAGGCAGTGTGTTACTATAAGTTTTCAGTGCCAATTTATAGAACAGTACCAGCTTTTAAAGTGACCCATGTTTTCTGCTCTTACACCTAAACAGATCCTAATAAGACTTAATTTACAGCAGAAAAACAGCCTACAATGAAGGTATCTATATGTACTTACCCAGGAAAATGATTCATAAATACCAAAATACCTAAGTGCTTCTGGGTCAAGGCCAAGGGTCAGGATAGGTGGCAAGACACAAATCCATATCCATCATTGAGTCAAGAAGTTCACCACTCCCCTTTTTTATACCACAACCAATTTCAACCACATGCATGTTATCACAAGAAATACTGACACAATACTCACATGATGGTAGCACACCGAAAAACCAAATGGTTGGTAGGGATATCAACCATACCCCTAAAATCCATATGCCTTCTCCTTCCCCGAGGCTAGGACAAAAACCTCCAGTACAAAATTAAACACCTTGAAGACCCCCTGATAAGCATTTTCAATTGCAAACAACCCCCCAACAGGTTCACCTCCAACAGGCCGAGCAGGCAGTGTTTGGCAAAACAAAAGCAGAGTAGGGCAGGTAGAGTATTGGGCACACAGGCAGACTAAGGCAGGCAGATTATGGCAGGGAGAGTATGTCACACACATGCAGCATAGGGCAGGCAGTGTATGGTACACACAGGCAGACTAAGGCAGGCAGAGTATTGCATACATAGGCAGACTAAGGTGGGCAGATTATGGCACACATGGGCAGACTAAGGCAGACAGAGTATGGCAGAGTAAGACAGGCAGTGTATGTCACACAGGCAAAGTATGGCAGGACGAATATAGCACACAGGCAAAGTAGGACAGGCAGAGTATGGCACACAGGCAGTGTAGGGCAGGCAGAATACCGCATACACAGGCAGACTCAGACAGACAGAGTATGAGCTGCACAAGCAGAGTAGGGCACACACAGGCAGTATAGGGCAGGCAGAGTATGGTTCACACAGGCAGCATATGGCACACAAAGGCAGATTAAGGCAGGCAGAGTATGGCAGGGAGAGTATGTCACACACAGGTAGCATAGGGCAGGCAGTGTATGGTACACATAGGCAGACTAAGGCAGGCAGAGTATTGCAAACATAGGCTGACTAAGGCAGGCAGATTATGGCACACAATGGCAGACTAAGGCAGGCAGGAAACAACTTGAAATTGTACACAGACAGAGTCCGTACGTGGGACTGGGTGAGCGCTCTATCCAAAATCCCAATGTTCCACTCTGGTCACAAGGATAAGACAAACACTGTACTGAAAGCGCATACGTCGGATTCTTCTTTGAATGGAGTCGCTATGTGAAAGAACTGTGTAAAATTTTTCCTTTATTGATCAAACTTGATTAAAATCACAAAGTCCAGATGTACAGGGCAGGGGAGTGCATGGCTCAACATGTTTCGTGACTACAAGGTCACTTCATCAGAAGCCAAGTGTGCCCCCTGCTGACAGCATATTTATACATATTAATTAATTAGTTAGTTAAAAACACCAGATGATATAGATCAATCTAGTTAAAAACACCGTAGTCACAATAGCAGAAATCCCAGTATAAATATTTAGAGACATGTCTAATCAATGTAATACTCTCTAATAATACAATATAATATATTATAATATAATAATAGTATAAACCAGGATAATATATATATAAATATACATTTTCATGCATTATACATAGAATATATGAACAAATGAATAAAGTTATCTGTCAAGAATGGGGTCACCTATACGAAACAAGTAACTCCAAAGTACTCAGAGAAAATGCTGCCGATATAATCCAGTATAAATAATTAAATGAGAAAGAAAAGAAGACGGAAATGGTAAAAGTGATGATAAAAAATGAAAACGAAAAACATAAAAAGGCAGGCAGGAGTATGGCACACACAGGCAGCGTAGAGGAGGCAGAGTAAGGCAAGCAGAGTATGGCACACACAGGCAAAGTAAAGCAGGAAGAATATAACACACAGGCAGATTAGGATAGGCAGAGTATGTGTAAGGAACACTGTCCGCATTTACCCTGCGGCGGGTCGGCATTGCATCAGAGGTGGCGGCACCCAGGGGAGGCCGCACGGTCGTCAGATGCCAGCTTGATGTTCTGCGTAGCGCGTTGATGCTGGTGCGTCTATTCGGACACAGCGTAATGACGCTGGCGTCAAAATGTGCGACGTCGGCGCACAACGTATGACATCATCAGACGTGCTTTATGATCAGGCGATCCTTGTGAGTAGAAAATCGTTTGTTTTATGTTGATTTTTAACATTTATTAAAGCAATATTATACTATATTTTGCTTATATCTTCATTATACCACTTGGTGGATGACTGGAGAAAACTTATAAGGTGAAGAACGAACATTACTATATGCATCAAAAATCCAAGAAATCTTGTGAGTATATATCCGAAAGGGGGAATCTTGAAGAATATCACACTGGTGGATTTTCTGCAATATAGCTCTCCAGGCACCATTTTCAAACACTCTGTGGCTCTAGGGCAGGGGTAGGGAACCTGCGGCTCTAGAGCCGCATGCGGCTCTTCATCCTGCTTGCTGCGGCTCAGTCTTGCGGCTTTGCCTGTCAGGTCGTATTTACAGCCCTAGCACCTGCTGGTGGCTTCTTGAGTGTGCGACCGCAGTAAGCACACTCAAGAAGCCGCCAGCAGGTGCGAGGGCTGTATAGACGTCCCAGGAGCCACAGCAAGATGATTTCATCATGGTCCTTACTGCGGTCACACACTCAAGACAAGAGAGAGACGATCATCATGGAGATTCAGAAACAGAAGTCACATTAAACAGATGAGAACACTAGCATTTAATAGGGCTATTCAGTGTTTAATTTATTTCAAAGTAGCCCTGCATATACACAATGCACTTCTGTTTGTTGTATTTTGTTGTTGTAACAGTTAAAATTAAAAAAAGGTTAAAAAAGTTTATAAGCTGCGTTATGTTTTGCGGCTCCAGACTATTTTTCTTTAGTGGGAGAGGGGCAAAATGGCTCTTTTGATAGTAAAGGTTGCTGACCCCTGCTCTAGGGGCTTAATTGTTTATCTTAATTGAGACAATACTACTCTATTGGGGTTATGTAATAAAAGGCACTAAGTTTGCCCACGTGCAGTAACCCAGAGAAACCAATCAGAAGGTAGCATTTACTGGTCACCTGTTTAAAAGCAAACATCTTATTGGTTTCTATGGGTTACTGCCCCTGGGCAAACTTAGTGCCTTTTATTACATATGGGGAAAAGTGTGCGCTTCCTTTTGCATTCTATTTCAGATTTCCTGTGTCGTTTTAACCTGGTGTGAACGGTGATATTCAAGGAAGCAGCCCCCCCCTTTTTTTTGTCAATAGTGTATTGGCGCTATTTGACAAATTAATAATTAATAATATAATTTGACAAATTAATAATTAATAATATAATTTGACAAATTAATAATTAAAAATAATAATTAATTAATTATACCTCTTTCTATCTAAAAATTTCCAATAAGCAATTGCTAATTTGTCCCCACTTCCTGAGCTGCTAACCACAGTGTACAACAAATGCTGAAAATCATGTGCAAAATGCTGTTCTTGCCTTACCTCAGTGCTGTCCAACTGGTGGATTGTGGCCCACACTTGAGTGGCCATCCACTGTGGCTACTTTAATTGCTTACCTTTGTGTAAGTTTTAAATAGTATGAAAGTTAGATCAACTGGCCTCTGTATTGTTCACACCTCTAATTCAGGCTATAAAAGCCCAATATTGTTCAGACCTGTGGTCCCATGTATTGTTCACACATGTAAAACCCTGTGTTTTTCACACCTGTAAGAACCTGCACTGTTTCACACCTTAGACCTTGCATTGATTACACCTCAGACTGTAGGAGCAGTACTGGGATTGTGTCACTGTACATAGTACAGTAGAGTGGAGTGGTCCCAATAGGTCTCCTACCCTAGTCGACCTGCTCTACTTTGCCTGTGTGTGCCATACTCTGCCTGCCCTACACTGCCTGTGTGCTGAAGGCACAGATAGCAGTGTGGACCAAGGAGGAAGCAGTATAGGAAGAACACAGTTTGTGGTACAGAAGGATTAGGCAGAAGAATCAGGCAGAAGAATCATCAGTTCAGGCAAAGGTCGGTTCAGGAAAGGTTTCGTGGTTAGGATTCAGGCTAGGGTCAAGGATCAGGAATTCAATCAGTAAACACACCCAGGAATTCTAAGAAGAACCTATAATTGGGCCCTGAATGGCTCTTCTGGCATCCTTAAATAGGCAGATCTATGTTTTATGTTGATTTTTAACATGTAATAAATGTTAAAAATCAACATAAAACAAACGATTTTCTACTCACAAGGATCGCCTGATCATAAAGCACGTAGTACCCAAAGCAAAATAAAAGAGTTCTCTGGGTCCAGGAAGGTTTCTCCTGTTGAGTCTGTGATCAATGAATAAATCAAACTGCTCCAATATCCGTGATCAATGAATATTGGAGCAGTTTGATTTATTCATTGATCACAGACTCAACAGGAGAAACCTTCCTGGACCCAGAGAACTCTGGACTTTTATTTTGCTTTGGGTACTACGTGCTTTATGATCTGGCGATCCTTGTGAGTAGAAAATCGTTTGTGATAAGTGATGGTCCTGGATTATGGAAATGGCAAACAATCCTGCCTGGATCATAAAGTCCCCAACTCTGGAAAGAATGGAATGTGTGGACATGAACAGTTCCACAGTCTGCATAAGGACTTGCACTAATTCTCTGCAAATACTGAGTATGGCTCATACAGTAAGATGGTGCATATTTCTCAATGGTGACTGAACATATCAACTGAGGAGAGAATCGACTCATTCGTCTTATTCATAACATACACCAAAACTGCCACTTGCAATAGTGTTGGATACCTTATTCATCCTAAATGAGGGAACATAAAGAGCTGGAGAAGTGATATGTAACCAGTTCTAGCAGAATTTTTTAGAAATATTTAAGAGCCTTGGTTTAGCATTCCTTACAACATAATGGCATCATATTATTTATTAATTAAAAAAAAAATTGTATATGTTGTGGATCAGTTCTGAGTAGAACTGATCCAAGTGGGGGAGTGTAGTAATATATATAGACCGATTGTAATTAATCCTTAGGTAGAAGGTATCCTGAGTTTTTATGACTCCTTCAAAGGAGCCCATCCTGTCTTGTAATGAAATGCAAAAATAAGATAAGAAATAGGTGGGACACATTCCAAGAGACCATCTGGAGAAGGCATTTTACATTTCAAAGAGGAACTGTTTGTACAGTTGTTATTGGTAAAAGGGACATCTAAAGAAATTACCTGGTTTTCCTGTTTAACTTGTCATCAGCCAATCAGAACCATTCCCCATTTGGGTCAATGGCATAGAAACAGTATAACAAGGGAGTTGGTCTTTGGCTGAAGAGAAAGGGAAGGAGAGCAGAAGAGGAAGGGAAGCAGGGGAGAAGAGAAAGTGAAGCAGAGGGAGAGAGAAAGAAAAGGATTGGGAAAAGGAAAAGGAGAGAGAGAGAGAAGGAAGGAAGGAAGTATAACATGTGGGCACATTTTGAAAGATCTCTATATAATTTGCTGTCTCTGGGCTGGATAATCTGAATAAATAGTTTCATCTCTGGGAACCTTGGTTGCATCCTTTACTTGGCTGTGGTAAATTGTGGACTCTACATTTCATAACAGTCTAGTTTAGTCCTCCTCTGACAATGCTTCATTCACAAGATTGCTTTTGCTGATTTGTTCTGAGACTATATCTATTTCAGGGCTCACTCTTCAATAATTGAAGGTTCTGGACACACACCTACAGTCATCTTGGAAGGGAATCCAAAAGAAAATGGTGACTCATGACTTGAGCAAGAAATTATGCCAGCCCCATGCCCACCCCCAAATAAATACACACAACCACACCATCCTGTGTGCGCAGTTGATTTATTACATGCACAGTATATTTAGAAGGATACATAATCCAACCCAAAACAAACCAACATCATTATAACTGAATAACATGTTGACATATGTGCGAAACCAATAGCCACTGAAGACTGCATTTAACAATTCACAATAAATTAACGTTACCCTTTTAACCGAGAAACCCAGTCTCCAGCCTCTGCCACCTAACTATATTCCCCACTATGCCACTTTGCCCCTAAGTCTGGTCCTAGGCCTATCCACCACCAACCCCAAATTAACACTAACTTTCCGACTACGGAGGTTAAGATTGCTTCACTGTGCCAGAAGCTGCAATATACCATCTACCAAGCCACCTCCTCAGGGCAGGAGGGTGGCTGCCTGTTCCCGTGCAGTTCACAAAGTAAAGGTGTTCCCTTCCCTATTTTTCCCATGCACTACAAATCCCGTAATTCCAAACCTGCAACTCCCACTTAGTTTCCCTACTTGTACGTCATTTATGCCCCTTTCTTCTCTACCTGTCCCATGCTCCCTACATATGACTTTTTCTCTCAATTTTAAACACCTAACACACCCACAGCTTATAATGTCACCTGCTAGGGTGAAATTAGCTCTACCATACTTATATAATACCAGGGCAGTAATACAGTATTTTAGGGGTGGCTGCGCGTTAATCACCTTCAGAAGGACTAAGATAAAATATGTTCACAGTAATCATAGTTATTTAATATTTGAATGACAGGCTCCAAATAGTTAGTATGTTAGGTTATAGAAATCCAAAACATATGTAGTACAACCCTATTAAATTAAGGGGACAAGCAGAAGTTCTCTCCCTTTTGTTACTCAGATAAACATATGTGAATTACAAAGTGAGCAGGCTTACTACATCCTACAATTTTGATGTGCATAATCTAAATCAGATTGCTTTTTATGAAATTCCATTGAAGTCTCATGTGCTTTGCTGCATTGTGCTTGCCAATTTTCATTGTATAATGAGAGGCTAAGCATCTGATCTCTAGAGTCTCACATGACCTTGCCCACTTGCTGCTCTGGGGATGTTTAACCCTTAACAACAATAGATAGGGAATTATCTACATAATGGCATAATAATCACTTTCAGTTTCTGAAGAAAAGAAGCTATTTGCATGGAATCTATTCCAAGGTAAAGAACATTAAAAAATAGTTTTTGGATAAATTAATAGCATTATTAGCACATAGACCTACAAGGGTATAGACAAGCCATACATTAAACCTACTTTATATTTTTGGACCAGATAATTGATGTGTTTCTACTGTATAATTGGTTGTACATTTGTATTTTAGCTCCTTTCTTCTACTTCCTAAGCTTTTTTGCTGTCTTACCCTGCCTTTTAAGCCCTCCATCCATGTTCTTACCACTTCAACCCAACCTCATCCACGCATTTTTTGCCCCCATGAAGCCACCAATCTGCAATCTCTGGTATGTCACCGATCAACCCCTCCCCCTGTAGTCCATTATGAGTTCCCCAAAACCGCAGTCTTTACCCAGGGCTATGCTGTAAACCTCTTCCTGTAAACTTTTCTGAACAACAGTCACATGTCAGGCTTACCGTCTGATCCAACGAGGAAGGAGCCGGAACTTGTAGCGTACGAACCCACAAGCGCCTCGCACAACACTAACCCACCTGGAGTGGAACAGGGAGAAGTGAAGTGACGAGTAGCCAATGGGACTAACCGAAGCGAAGTACAGAGGGTTCAGGCAAAGCGAAGTCAGACAGGCCGAGGTCGGGGCAGGCAGCGAAGAGTCGTAACGAAGTCAGGCAAGAAGATCAAGGCAGGCGGCAATAGACAATCCGGGAACAAGCTGAGGTCAAACACAAAAGATCAGTAGAATTCAATGCTAGGGTTTCAGTCAAACAACCTAATAACCAGGCAAAGAGTCACAGTTCAACTTAGGATTAAATAGCGCTTATTTGGCGCCAAACTGGCGTCATCACGCTGGCGTCGCACAGCTGACGTCAGTGCGTCCGTCATCGGCGTCCGTCGCTGACGCCCTTGCGTCGGCGACCGTCGCCGGCGTCCAACGCTGCGCACCGACGCGCATCGGTTCCCCGATGGGCGCGCCTGCGCCTGCGCCGGAAAGGACGTGACAGCAGATCCTTACATTGCCCCCCGTCAAGGAGCGGCCTCAGGACGCAACTGGCAGAAGGTTTATCAGGGTAGTTTTTGTGAAAATTCTTCAATAGCTCAGCAGCATGAATGTTCGAAACAGGTTCCCAAGAATTCTCTTCCGGACCAAAGCCCTTCCAACTGACCAGATATTGCAGATGCTTGCCCCTAACACGGGAATCCAGGATCTTCTCAACCTCGAATTCCTCTTGACCGTCCACAACAACAGGAAGAGGAGGTGGAGTTGCACGGCCAGGAAAGTGAAATGTGGAGGCTGGTTTTAGTAGAGCAGAATGAAAAACTGGATGAATACGCCAGGTAGCCGGGAGTTTGAGTTGAAAGGCCACAGGATTAATCTGCCGAGTAATAAGAAAAGGACCCAAGAACCGTTGGCCCAACTTCTTACTGGGGCAAGACAACTTGAGATTAATAGTAGATAACCAAACGCGGTCCCCCACCTTAAACTCTGGATCACTTCTTCGCTTCTTGTCTGCATAGCTCTTGAAATTCTGTTGCGCTCTCCTCATGTTCCTCTGGAGTTTCAAAAAATTATCCGCCAGGAAGTTTAACCGATCCTTGACTGCAGGAACAAGAATATCGGAAACAATGGAAGAAGGGAAGGTGACAGGATGTAGCCCGTAATTTGCGAAGAAGGGAGACTGATTGATTGAGGAATGTTGGGCATTATTATAGGCAAATTCCGCAAGAGGAAGGAGATTAACCCAATCATCCTGGAGATACGATGAGTAACATCTCAGATACTGCTCAAGAGTCTGATTTGTTCGCTCCGTCTGGCCATTGGTTTGAGGATGAAAAGCTGATGAAAGTGACACAGAAATTTTAAGAGCACCACATAAAGCTTTCCAAAATTGAGAGGTAAACTGTGGACCACGATCGGATACTACCTCATCGGGAAGGCCATGAAGTCTTACTACTTCCTTGATAAAACAATCAGCTGTCTCAGGGGCAGAAGGAAGTCCAGGCAGGGATTTAAAATGAGCCATCTTGGTCAGGCGGTCAACGAAAACAACAACAGCGGAGCAATCAGAGGAGGGTGGTAAGTCAGAAATAAAGTCCATAGACACTGAGCCCCAAGGACGAGAAGGAACTGGAAGGGGTTGCAGGAGGCCAATAGGACGAACATGAGAATCCTTGGACCTGGTACAAACTTCACAGGAAGAGACAAATTTCGAACAGTCCTTAGTCATCCCAGGCCACCAAAACAGTCTTTTAGCAGAAATAATAGTCTTCTTAATACCTGGGTGACCTGCCAGTTTAGAATCGTGAATGCTCTTAAGAACCTCCAACCGCATCTGTTCAGGAACAAAGATTTTCCCTTCGTGAAGAAGAAACCCTTCTTTGGGCACGAGAGAGGGTTCACAAACAGTTCTAGATGCATCTTTAATTTGATCCACAAGAACAGACTGTAATAAAAGAAAGTTATTTGAGTTTAGAATTGTGTCAGGAGAAGAGAGAATCTCATCGTCAGAGGAGAACATGCGGGAAAGAGCATCTGCCTTGACATTCTTTGACCCGGGCCGGTAGGTGAGGTGGAAGTTAAATCGCATGAAGAAAAGGGCCCATCTTGCTTGTCTAGGTCTTAGTCTCTTGGCGGAACGCAGGTACTCCAAATTCCTGTGATCAGTAAAGATAAGAATTGGGTGTTTGGACCCTTCGAGGAGATACCTCCACTCTTCTAATGCCAGTTTAATAGCAAGTAATTCACGATCTGCCACATCATAGTTACATTCACACTTAGTCAATTTACGTGAAAAGAAAGCAACTGGATGGAGTTCTTCTTGAATCCCAGACCTCTGTGATAAGACAGCGCCCACAGCATTTTCCGAGGCATCGACCTCTAACGTAAATGGAAGAGCCAAGTCTGGATGACGAAGAATTGGAGCCGACGTGAAGAGTTTCTTTAACCTCTCAAAAGCCAACTGAGCCTCTGGTGACCAAGAGAATCTTTGATTACAACGTGTGAGTTCCGTTATTGGTAAAATAATTCGAGAAAAGTTCTTAATAAATTTCCTATAAAAGTTTGCGAATCCAATGAAGCGTTGAACAGCTTTCTTAGAGGAGGGAATCGGCCAATCAATAATTGCAGAGATCTTCTTAGAATCCATTTGAATTCCTAAAGGGGAAATAAAAAATCCTAAAAAGTCCACAGATGTCTGTTCAAAAACACATTTCTCAACCTTGGCATAGAGCTGGTGAGTACGGAGGCGGGCAAGAACTTTCTTCACATGTAATCTATGCTCTTCCAAAGAATTAGAAAAAATTAGAATATCGTCCAGATAAATGATGACGAAAATATCAAGAAAGTCTCGAAAGACATCGTTGACAAAATGCTGGAACGTTGCGGGGGCATTACAAAGTCCGAATGGCATGACGAGATATTCGAAGTGACCATAACGGGTACGGAACGCCGTCTTCCATTCGTCCCCTTCCCGAATTCTAACTAAGTTATAGGCCCCTCGAAGATCAAGCTTAGAGAAAATCTTGGCCTCCTTAAATCGTTGGAACAACTCTGGGATAAGAGGAAGAGGGTAACGATTCTTGACCGTGATCTTATTTAAGTCTCTATAATCGATACACGGTCTCAAAGAACGATCTTTCTTTTCAACGAAGAATATCCCAGCTCCGGCAGGAGAAGAAGATTGTCGGATAAATCCCTTGGCTAAATTTTCATCCAAATAACTGCGTAATTCCAAGAGTTCAGGCTCAGTTAAAGGGTAAATACGTCCAAAGGGAATTTGAGCTCCTGGAAGAAGATTAATGGGACAATCATAAATGCGATGGGGTGGAAGCCTATCGGCCCCTCTCTTGTTGAAGACATCAGAGAATTCCCAATACGCCAGAGGAAGTAGATCATGAATTTCAGAAGAAGGAGAAAGGGAACAAACCTTGATTGAAGAAGACGCATTCTCTAACGTACATTTAGAAAGGCACAATTCAGAAGAAAATGTTACACCGCCCGTGGCCCAATTGATAAAAGGATTATGTCTCTGTAGCCAGGGTAACCCCAAAATGATAGGGAATAATGGAGACGTCACCACATCAAAATTCATCATTTCACCATGAATTTTATTAATTACAACAAAAAGTGCAGCAGTCTCTTGAACCACAGGACCCGAGGTGATTAGTGAACCATCCGCCACACGAAGTGCTATGGGGTTCTTCTTGGATTGGAGAGGAATTTGGAACTGAAGAGCAACTTCTCGGTCCAAGAAGCACCCACTTGCCCCGGAATCAAGTATTGCCTGGAGATCCACCACCTTGTCTCCCCACTGCAAGGATAGAGAAATTGTGAGTAGAGGCACAGAAAAGTTGCAACTATTAGAGTCTTTTTCATAAGTTTCCTTACCCGAGGGACGGGTCGGACAATTCCGAAGAAGATGGCCCGCTTGACCACAGTATAGGCAAAGATTAAGCCTGCGGCGTCGGAGACGTTCTTCAGGGGTTAAAGCAGACCTAATGGCTCCAATCTGCATCGGCTCTGGGGCAGTAGTAATAGTGGCAGTAGGGACTGTAGATGACATCATAGGAGGCATACGGATCGGAGGTGGAGCAGAAGGTAAGAGCCAAGTAGGAGACACAAGACCAGCCTTTTCAGCCTTTTCCTCCTCCCTACGTTCTCTCAGTCTTTGATCCAACTGAATGGATATAAGGATAAGCTCTTCCAAGGTGTCAGGAATGCCTATACGGGCCAACTCATTCTTTAATTCAGCCGAAAGGCCCAGACGATAGCGGTTCTTCAGAGCTGCAGGATTCCACTCCGTATCCTCAGCCCACTGGCGAAACTCCAGAGTGTAGTCCTCGACAGGACGGGTACCTTGCTTCAGGGCATGCAAGGCGGCTTCGGCAGTAGAGGTTCTGTGTGGGTCATCATAGACCACTGCCATGGCATCAAAGAAAGAGTCCACTGTGGCCAAAACAGTACTTTGCCGATCCAACAGACGGAAGGCCCACGTCTGGGGTTCGCCAGTCAGGAAGGAAATGACAACCCCCACTCGTGTCTGTTCATTTGGATAGGTGTGGGGTTTAAGCGAAAATAACAGCTTGCAGCTGCTCCTGAAATTGCGAAATAACTTCCGGTCTCCAGCAAACTTTTCAGGAAAAGCGACTTTCGGCTCCGAAATTTCGGAAGTGATCACCTGTACTTCAGCTGGAGCAGAAGAAGAGGATGCTGCATCGGAGGAAGGAGTTGCAGCCGGAGGAAGTGCTCTGACGTGTTCCTGAAGCTGGGCGTAACCGCTCTGTAGCTCTCGAACGGCTTGAGTTAAAGATGACAGTTGTTGCGTCAGGACAGCAAATGGAGAAGGCCCTTCGGTTGGATCCATGGCCTGGTTATACTGTCAGGCTTACCGTCTGATCCAACGAGGAAGGAGCCGGAACTTGTAGCGTACGAACCCACAAGCGCCTCGCACAACACTAACCCACCTGGAGTGGAACAGGGAGAAGTGAAGTGACGAGTAGCCAATGGGACTAACCGAAGCGAAGTACAGAGGGTTCAGGCAAAGCGAAGTCAGACAGGCCGAGGTCGGGGCAGGCAGCGAAGAGTCGTAACGAAGTCAGGCAAGAAGATCAAGGCAGGCGGCAATAGACAATCCGGGAACAAGCTGAGGTCAAACACAAAAGATCAGTAGAATTCAATGCTAGGGTTTCAGTCAAACAACCTAATAACCAGGCAAAGAGTCACAGTTCAATTTAGGATTAAATAGCGCTTATTTGGCGCCAAACTGGCGTCATCACGCTGGCGTCGCACAGCTGACGTCAGTGCGTCCGTCATCGGCGTCCGTCGCTGACGCCCTTGCGTCGGCGACCGTCGCCGGCGCCTTCGCGCCGGCGTCCGTCGCCGGCGTCCAACGCTGCGCACCGACGCGCATCGGTTCCCCAATGGGCGCGCCTGCGCCTGCGCCGGAAAGGACGTGACAGCAGATCCTTACAGTCACAACATTTATGGTCTAGCAAGGTCACAAGTAAAGAAGCACTAACATTTCATGCCATTTTGTGGCCTTAAACACAGTGTGTGTCAGCCAGCCAACTGCCATTAGCAGAGGTCAGCAAACACTTCCTTTAGTGAAGGCATGTTGTCAATGCTTTATATAGGAGAGTAGTGATGACAGTCTCTTCTACAGCAACTACTGGTTGGGCCTTGCAAGAAAGAAGCAATTTTATTTAATCTCAGATACCTAACAGAATCTCTCTTTTCTGTTTGCTTTCCTTTCTGCAGGCCTTGCTTCCTGCAAATCACACAGAAAAATGCTGCTTAAAAGCAGAGTGAGCAGTACCTGCAACCTCCCTCATGTGAACATCTCTGCTTTTCCATATGATTTATATACTTCCTAATAAATTATACTCACTACTGCCAGGCAAATCATTACAATTTTAAGATTTGGGTTGCAGATAAAGGAATGTACCCAGAACATATGCACTTACTATAAATATACCTTATTCAAAGTGGTACTGAAAAGTTAGCTGTGGGTGTTGTATACAGAGTATGTCCCTTTTAGGCTGCTGGCGCATTGGCGTGTAAACACACATGCCATTCATAGCTAAGGCGTCCCCGTTGCACCCCCATTAGACCACCAGGTATTTTCCTCACATGAGCCTTACCAGTGTTTTGTAAAGTAGAAGCTTCCTATTGTACCATGAATCTGTATCCCTTTTAATAAGGGATAACATGAATCTATACCCCTTTTAATAAAATAAAATATCCAGTTATGATTAAAAAATTATTGGCAAACTTCACCTCTTGAAGTCTTACCCTATATCATGGTTTTAGAAGATTAATATAATATAAGAAAGTTATTAGCAAATGTTTCAAAATTAAAAGTAGAGGGGGGCTGAACCTTCTTTTAGGAACTATAAATAGTACAATAATTGTTACAAAGCATCAGAAAGGGAAAAATAGAATATGACAAAGACTAATCCTAAAAAATGTTTTGCCTATATAACTTTTGTCAAGATCCTGTTGCAAGGATGCTGCATCCTGGATGGAATTAATTGGGCTGGATAGTTTTGTGTCATCTGCAAAGACTGATACATTACTTACAATACCCTCCCCTTAGTCATTAATGAACAAGTTCAATAAAAGTGGACCCAATACCGAGCCCTGAGGGACCCCACTAAGAACCTTACTCCAAGTAGAGAATGTACCATTAACAACCACCATCTGTACCCAATCCTGTAGCCAGTTTCCTATCCATCTGCAAACAAATTTATTAAGCCCACAGACCTTAGTTTAGAAAGCAGTTGTTTGTGGGGCATGGTATCAAACACTTTGGCAAAATCCAAACAGATCACATCTACTGCCCCCCACACTGTTCAGCATCTTACTTACCTCATCATAAAAAACTAATTTGTCTTACATGACCTATCCTTCATAATGCAATGCTAATTGCCACTCATAATGCCATTCACTAGGACGAAATTTTGAATGTGATCCCTTAACAAGCCTTACCACCACAGATGTCAAACTTACTGGCCTATAATTGCCAGGCTGAGATCGTAATCCCTATTTAAATATTGGAATGACATCAGATTTTCTCCAATCCATAGGTACCATACCAGATGAAAGCGAATCTGAGAAAATCAGAAATAGGGGCTGATCTAAAACTGAACTAAGCTCTCTTAGAACCTGGGGGTGTATGCCATCTGGCTCTGGAGACTTGTTTACTTTCATTTTTATTAAAGTTTTATGAATCATATCCTGAGTCACTGATTAGATAGAGCTGAGCCATCAGTGCAGCTATGAAATGAGCCTGGGAACTCAGACTCCTCTGTATACACTTGTGATACAAATGTGACATGGCAGGCCATGTATGAATGTGAATGTGATCAAGTGCATTCAATATGGCTCCTTAGTTGTAAAATGGATGTACTGATATTAGCAGGAGAACAGGGAATAGACTCATAAACATATAGGTATGTTTATTAAGGAGGAAGCTCATATCTTATTCACATAGTTATAATCAAAATACATAGCAATTATACACAGCAATTATTTTCATTCACATGGTTATTTCCATTTTCATGGTCATTCTCATGGCCATGTCCTGGGCATGTAGCCATTATTATGATTTTATATGTCTATGTGTAATGATCTATTACTTTGTTATTGTACCAATATAAAAAGGAGCTCAGCTGGGGGGGCTTCGGGACTTCATCTACAAGCAGACGTGTTGTGTAGAATAATTGGTCTTGTAAGGACCATTGGCCGATTGATGTGCTCTGGGAGTCGCTGTATTTGATTTGGGCCCGGGGTCCCCCAGCTGATGTTCCTCTCAGAAGTCTGCCAAGGGAAGCTCGGCTAGACGTTGCGTTGTCTTCAATCGGTATTGTATTACTTTTCTTACAATATATTATTCTTCTCTAATGATGATCAATGTGTGTGTGTTTTATTTCCACCCCTATATTTGATAAGTCTGCTGGGGGAAGTGCTCAGTTAGACATTTAGTTTGTGATAAGTCTGCCAAGGGAACTTGTAGCAAGACATTTTGGTACCAGGAGTGGGGTTCGAGAATAAGATAAAATGTTTGAGAGAAAGAATAATAGCATTGTGGGGAAAGCTGTAAATATTGTAGATATCCCTGGTTGGGATGATACTTCATGTAAATTATTGCCACTGAGTGGTCTAAAGGTGCAGGATTGTGTGAGGATTGGGTGCATCAATTGAAAGATGTTAGTCCAATTAACGTAGTTACATGTTTAGAGAAAGTACCCTTTGAAAAAGGACAGGACTTGTGTGCTTTAGGAAGACGGGGGTGGATTTTGTTGTCTGCGTATCGCAAGCAGCATAGTGATTGTTCAGAGTTAAAAGCACGTATTTCTCAGCTTGAAAAAGAAATACTTGACTTACAGAGTCGGGTTACAGTGTTGCAGTGCCAAAATAGATTATTAATGGATAAAGCTGACACGTATCAGCAAGTTGCCGAAACGGCCGCTGTGCGATGTGCAAAGTATAAATATCGAAAGCGTAAAGGAAAAATTAATATGAAGAAAGTATCCAAACTAATTGCTAAGGCAGGAGTTAATTGGGATCCAGATGAGTGGGATGGCAATATTTGGGATACTAGTGATGAATCAGAGGATGATAGGGAAACCTTGTGTGAAAACAGACAACAGTACTCAAATGAGTTTCATGCTGTAGCCAAACCAATTGAGCGGAGAAAAGCAGTAAATGCGCCAGGTGGGGTTGTAAATACTACCACCTTAGAAGATTTTACACAGCAAGAAGTAACAAATTTACATGATAGGTTTAAACAAAGATCATCAGAGCCCCTCATATCCTGGCTAGTGCGGTTATATGAGGGAGGGGCTGCTGGAGGTAATTTGGATAATGGAGACTCATGTAAGTTCTGTTTATTGTCTAATGAGGCAACTGTGCAGGATGAGTTTCGTAATTTTCAGGATGCAAATATGTCCTCGATGTTAGCATTGGCTGCTCGTGGTGCATCCAGGCGTTATCAGATGGAGTCAGACTGGCCGGCTAATGATAAATCTTGGTATACTTTGAGGGATTGTGTACAGCAAATAAAAGAGGAAGGTATGAAAACTGCAGTATTTGTTGGGCAAGCAGATCAAGTACTGGATACTCTTAATTTGGATAATGGAGACTCATGTAAGTTCTGTTTATTGTCTAATGAGGCAACTGTGCAGGATGAGTTTCGTAATTTTCAGGATGCAAATATGTCCTCGATGTTAGCATTGGCTGCTCGTGGTGCATCCAGGCGTTATCAGATGGAGTCAGACTGGCCGGCTAATGATAAATCTTGGTATACTTTGAGGGATTGTGTACAGCGAATAAAAGAGGAAGGTATGAAAACTGCAGTATTTGTTGGGCAAGCAGATCAAGTACTGGATACTCCCTTAACTGTACAAATTAGAAACAAAATGATTAAGCTTGCTCCGCCAGCATATAAAAATGTTATTATGACGCTGCTCGTTAATGAGACAGGGCAGCCGTTACAGCATGTTATTGAGTCCATTCGAGAGCTTGGAGATCTAGGAGATTGGGGTCCCAAGGATAAGTACAAGGACAGGGATAATAAAAAGGATAACAGTCAGAAGGGACATTTTGGTGATAGAGTCCCCAGAAGGGACATGTTTAATGCCCTAATGAGAGATGGAGTCCCAATAGACGAGATAGATGGAATAGATACTTTGGAAATGTGGAGATTGTACAAAAAACGGGGCTTGCATAAAAATCAAAATAAAAGTGTGGGAAAACAAGATAAAGAGGATGTTACAACCTCTACTGGATTAAAAGCACAAGAGTTGAGTGAAGAGTCAAAAGGGATATATCCCTGGGCTGATCTGTCTCAGGCTCAGTGATTTAAATCAGATTAGGGATCAGGTCAAGCTCCAGTAATAGGGCGTATACAGCATGTTGATGACCGCCCGTTCGTTAATTTAAATATATATTGGAAAAATGGAAATATACAAAAAGTACAAGCCCTAGTTGATACGGGAGCGGAGGCCACTATAATTGCTGGGAATCCAAAATATTATAAAGGGCAACAAGTCACTATTACTGGATTGGGGGGAAAACAGACCCTTTTTGTACAGGCTATGGTTGAATTAAAAATTGGACAACTTCCTAAAAAGAAATATTCTGTGTTGATTGTACCTATTAAAGAACACATAACAGGTATAGATATATTAAAAGGAATGCAATTAGATTTGCCTGATGGCCGATATCAGTTTGGTGTTCGTAATTGTAAATATGTAAATACTGTTATAGTTGGACGGTTAAAAATGCCTCCCGTGGAATTACCTCCAGCTGTTAAGACTGTGAGAATGAAACAATACTGAATTCCGGGAGGGCATAAAGAGATAACTGATACAATACAAGAGTTAGTCAAAACAGTCAGTATGCAGAATTATATGCTGTTTTTCAAACTTTAAAGCAAGAAAATTTAGGAGAGTGTTATCTATACACAGACTCGTGGTCGGTAGCTAATGGGTTAACTACTTGGTTGCCTACTTGGCAAAAACATCAATGGAAAGTTCACGCAAAAGAAATCTGGGGTAAGGATTTATGGCAGGAGATTTGGGATATTGTATTTAAAACAAATGTTACTGTATTTCATGTTGATGCGCATTGTCCTATTGATTCATTAGAACATTTATTCAACTCTATTTCAGATGAAAAAGCAAAAGTTGCTGAAGCAGAGACCCAGCCAATTGATGATATAGACCTTAAAGGTTTGGCTTCCTGGGCACATCAGAAAAGTGGACACTTAGGAGAAAAAGCCACGTATAGATGGGCGCAATCACGGGGAATAGGTATCCCATATGATATCATTAGAACAGTGATTTCAGAATGTCCCATATGCCAACATACACAGCATAGACCAATACCACATACTATGAAAGGACAGATTGCAAGGGGTAAATTACCTGGTCAAATATGGCAAATAGATTAGCATGGCCCCTTACAGAGCAACGCCAGATGCTGCAGGTTTAGATTTGCATGCTTATGCAGCAAATACAGTTGCTCCACAACAAGTTCAAATTATTGAAACAGGAATAGGAATTCAAATTCCTCGAAAACATTTTGGATTAATTTGTGCCAGATCAGGATTAGCTATTAAAGGTATTCAAGTATTAGGAGGAGTTATTGATTCAGATTATCAAGGAGAAATCAAAGTAATTTTACTGAATTCAAGTGATACTGATTTAAATATACAAGCAAAAGACCGTATTGCTCAAATAATCATTATGCCAGTCTATCATGGGCCAATAAATAAAGGAAATCCTCCAACTGTATTAACAATAAGAGGTGATAAAGGTTTTGGAGCTACGGGAATTCAAAGTGGTGCAAAAATTTGGATACAGCACCCAAATAAACAACCAGAACCTGCTGAAGTAATTGCAGCAGGAAAAGATAATGTTGTATTAGTAATCAGACCAGGTCAAGAGAAATGGGATTATGTCCCAATAGAAAAATGTTATTTACGAGAATAATAAACTGTATCTCTTTATAGATCAACATTAAAGGAAAAAGAAGTCTTACCTATGAGGACTGAAAAACTCTTTCCCAAAATGGTGGTTGGATTCCCAGGACGATCAACTATCTTGTGGCCCTACGCAATCTTTGCTCCAGGAAATGGAGGTCGGGTTTGTCAAATTCTTATTTTGGCAGGACTTGTGTTCCTGATTGTCATGCTGACTACTACCTGTGTGTATCAACCACAGGATTTGCCATGGTGTGAACAATCTTCAGATCAAATCAATGGGAGCAGAGAGAGATCTAAAAGGGCACTGTCTTTGCAAGGGGACAATTTGTGGGAGTATATGACTAAAGATGTATTGAACACTAGCTACATGTGCTTAAAGGATGTCCTAAGTGCTGGTGAACTAATTGAGACTTGTTTTATTGCCATCCCTACACCCACGACAGTTTTGACAGCAACATTTCAAAGAAAATATAATGACTCAAATGTTGAGGACTCAGATACTGAAACTTATATACCTGTTTATGCATATGTTGCAGATCAGAATGCTACAAGAAAAATGAAAAAAAGTTTTCTTTCTTTGATCACTCACCATATAACTGCAGCAGATGTGTGTTATAATATGACTTGTGATAGTGTAAAGATTCCTGCTTGTATTATGGTCAAGAGTATAAATGCTACCAGTAAAGCTATTGCTAGTCTCTTAGCAGATTTTGGAGATATTAGAAATGCAGTAGTACAAAATAGGGCTGCCATTGATTATTTGCTTTTTAAGCATAACCATGGTTGTCAATATTTTAAGGGTATGTGTTGTTTTAACCTTTCTGACCATTCTCATGCCATTAACCAACAATTAGGTATTCTACATAGTTTAGTCACTAACATCACTGAACATAAGGATGAAGGTTGGTGGGACTGGCTTACTAGTTGGATCCCTGATGTGGGAGGTTGGGTTCAAACAGTTATAGAAGTAGTTTTGGTTGTGATATTTTGTCTGATCATAATTCAATGCTTACCCTCACTAATATCTATGTGTACCCAAAAGCAACAAAAAAGTATAACTTTTTAAGTATATACTTATAGGTATACTATATAACCCAATTATTTAGTGGTATAGTTACAGTTACCATAATCTTCGATAGTAGGAAAGTAGGAAATATAATTTGGTAGTACATCCAATATTGATATCATTGATTTTCATATGTTGTGAAGTCTCTCGCTTGTATTGCAAACAACCGAGGGTCGTGTGAGATTCTATTGAATGCAATTGATCAAGGGTCGAATGTGATACAAATGTGACATGGCAGGCCATGTATGAATGTGAATGTGATCAAGTGCATTCAATATGGCTCCTTAGTTGTAAAATGGATGTACTGATATTAGCAGGAGAACAGGGAATAGACTCATAAACATATAGGTATGTTTATTAAGGAGGAAGCTCATATCTTATTCACATAGTTATAATCAAAATACACAGCAATTATACACAGCAATTATTTTCATTCACATGGTTATTTCCATTTTCATGGTCATTCTCATGGCCATGTCCTGGGCATGTAGCCATTATTATGATTTTATATGTCTATGTGTAATGATCTATTACTTTGTTATTGTACCAATATAAAAAGGAGCTCAGCTGGGGGGGCTTCGGGACTTCATCTACAAGCAGACGTGTTGTGTAGAATAATTGGTCTTGTAAGGACCATTGGCCGATTGATGTGCTCTGGGAGTCGCTGTATTTGATTTGGGCCCGGGGTCCCCCAGCTGATGTTCCTCTCAGAAGTCTGCCAAGGGAAGCTCGGCTAGACGTTGCGTTGTCTTCAATCGGTATTGTATTACTTTTCTTACAATATATTATTCTTCTCTAATGATGATCAATGTGTGTGTGTTTTATTTCCACCCCTATATTTGATAAGTCTGCTGGGGGAAGTGCTCAGTTAGACATTTAGTTTGTGATAAGTCTGCCAAGGGAACTTGTAGCAAGACACCTAGAGTCCCGTTTTCTTCGAGCCCACCAAGGGCATCACCGCCTATGTAATTTTTCTCCATACCCTGGGACTTTTTGCTGCAAGGACCCCACTGAAAAGACTCACTACATCCTGGTGTGAATAGAAAAGTAGACTGACCCTGAGCCAGGGCCGGAACTAGGGGTAGGCAGAGTAGGCACGTGCCCAGGGCGCAAAGCTGGGGGAGCGCCAGGCACGCACTTTCTCTTCATCTCCTATCCACTAGTCCGGTCCCCACTCATGAGTTGTAGGTGAGGGGGGGCTATAGGTGCCCCCCTCCTAATATTTACCCAGGGGGTGTTCCTGGGCTATTTGTAGCCTGGGGCAGCTTTTCAGATGCCACCCCACTCCTCACACCCGGCGCTTACCTTTCCAAGTGCCAGAGTGGGTCGAGAGGGTGGGCACATTGCTAGTGCCCTATTGCACTCTCTGCACTAGAAGAGCTGAAATTCTGATTTAAAAATCAGAATTTTATCTCTTTAAGCTACCAGGAGTGGCTTTTTGCTGCCCCTGGTAACCTGCGGCCTGCTGCCACCTGAGGCGAGTTTCTCAACTTGCCTCATGGCAGCAGCACCCCTGTTTGCTAGGGAGCATCGGCAGTCTCAGGTCTTGTATCGACTGACACTGCACTTTACATTTTTTATAATTGTTTTTAAAGCCAGCATAAGATGCAGACCCAGAAAAACTTGTATGCTCCTTATTGCTCCTACATGTCCAACTGTGGTATAAGTAAACAACTACTTTTGTGTTTCTAGTATCAGTGGGATTCTTTTTATATTTTTGTACAGTATTTTTCAAAAGTGATATTTTTTTGCAATGTATCTCTTTATTAGGTTTTCTGTTTTTAAACAACATGAGAGAAGTGCTCCAATCACATAAATAAAATAGTAAACAGTAAAAAGGAAAAAGGGGGGGAAAGGGGGAAGGCATGCGCTACTAAGTCATGCTTTAACATTTCACAGTATTTCACCTTTTATATATTACAGACTATAAACCATTTTTTCCCAAGTCTCATAAAATTTCTTAACACTATTATTGGCTATTGCCGCTGCTTTCTCATATTGGTACTGTAATAAAATGTATTAAGAATCTGTTGGATTGATGGAATATCTGTACAATTCCAATTCCTAGCAATTATTGTCTTGTCGCATAGATTATGTGGTATATAATTATATGAAAAGCCCTCTGTATCTCTGGTAGTATTAATCCCAAAATAAACAGTTTTGAAAGTGATGGATACTTGTACATTCCATGTTCTTTTAATATAAGCTTCTAATTGTATCCAAAGTGGTTGTAGTTTTGGACAATTCCACCATACTGTATAAGTATAAGATCTCCTTTTTGATGACAGCCTCTCCAACAGCTGTTTGGTATGATCTTGTAAATCTGATTAAATTTATTTGGTGTCAAATACCAGTCATAAAGGATTTTTCTTGATGTTTCAAGGTGATACAGTTAGAGAATCTAGAGGGGTTAGAGTACACCTGTATCCATTCTGTTTGTGAGAGATTGAAGTTAAGCCTCCTGAGCAGGTGTTAAAAGGTTTTATATCACAGGGAAATACCTCCTCTAGCTGGGGTTAGACTCGTCAACTATTTTGCTGAGTGGGTCAGTTTCCTTAAAGGTATTGTATTATTCGCTCCTATGTAATGCCTGATTTGTAGGCATTGATAAAATGCTGATTTCGGGAGTTGTAACTGTTGCTGCAGTTCCTCAAATGGTAGTAAATGTCCGTTCTTAGTTAGATAGTGGATCGGAGCAACTCAATATTGTCCCCATGTGGTTAATCTGAGGTTTGGTATTAGAAGTTCAAATGCTGCTATTGGTGCCACTAGGGATAAATGTCGAGAAATCTTTTATTATTTTTATGATTTTGCCATATTTCACAAGTATGTATCACTGTAGATTAATTATTTTTAGTGGAGTTGGGGTGCCCTCTATTTGTGGTAGTAACAGTGGGGAAATCAAACTCTGTTCAATTTGCACCCAGTGTTTGTCAAACGTCATCCATGCCTTGAATTGTTCCAAATTGACCGCCTGGTAATATCTTGTTATATTTGGAGCTTTAATACCACCCATGCGACTAGAAGATTGTAGTATTAATTGTGACACTCTGGGTTTGTGGTCTGACCACATAAATTGCGTAAACAATTTCTGCAATTTAGATAAATGTGACACAGGGATTTGAATAGAAATTGTTCTGACTATAATCTAAAAAATCTTTGGTAAAGTTACCATTTTTAAGGCATGTACCCTTCCCAGCCAAGTGTTGTAGTTTCCAAGATTTTGTATCTTTTTGTATATCTCGAAAAAGGTTGTTTAAATTTACCTTGACCAAGTCCTTAAGGGATGCTTTAAGTTCAATGCCCAGATATTTTATGGAATCATATATCCACTCATACTGATAATTTTGTTTCAATAATAAGGCTTCTCTTTCTGGGATATTAATACAAAGTGCCTGTACTTTTGAATAAGCTTGTGGGACATTTAGACTTTTTAATGACTAAGATGTAGAAGTCACATAAATAAAAGCGTCATCAGTAAATAATCCCACCTTTTGGTTGTAACCCGCTATATCAACCCCCTTAATTTTAGATTCTTGCCTTATAGCTTGGGCTAGGGGTTCAATCACTAACAAAAAAATCAGAGGGGATAGTGGGCAGCCCTGACGAATCCCTTAGTTATATTAAACGGGGTAGAGAGGGTGCCATTAATGTTCACTTGAGCTGAGGGTCCTGTGTAAAAGGCCATTATGGCCATTCTCAGTTCATTAGGAAAGTTCATTTTTTGCAGAACTGCAGATAAGTATAGCCAGTTAACTCGGTCAAAAGCCTTCTCCGCATCCAGAGATAGTATATTTATAGCTCTGCGTGTACTTTCTGGAGCTCCTCTTCCTTTGGTGAAACCAACCTGATCTGGGTCTATTATTTTTATAATAATAATATAGGTTATTATAGGTTATTACCTATAATAATAGGTTGTAAACGCAGGGCTATAATTTTGGCATAATTTTTTAAATCAGCATTTGATAAGCTGATTGGTCTGTAGTTTTGGACTAGGGTGGGGTCTTTGCCCGGTTTTGGTATAGTTATTATTCGAAACGAAAGCATTTCTTTGGGAAAGAATCCTATGGTAAAGGCTGCATTAAAAGTTTTGGTTAGATGTGGGAGTAGTAGTGTGGAGTAAGTCTTTTAGTATAAGTGGGTCAGTCCATCTGGACCTGGAGCTTTATTACTAGGGAAAGATGCTATAGCTTTGGAAACTTCCTCATTGGTGATTTTATTCCTCAATTTTAATCCAACGGTTGGGGAAAGTTGAGAGAGCTGTACTTTATCTAAAAAGGCATTAATTTGTTGTATAGTTGGTGGTGTTATTCTAGGGCTGTCTGCCAGATTATAAAGAGTTTTATAGAATTCTGCAAATTGAATGCCTAGTGTCCTAGGATCATGAATATCATTAACCTTGTGGACATGTCTTTGTACTTAAATCATTCGAAGTTGATTAGCTAATAAAGTGGAAGCCATATTACCCTTTTTATAATGGGTGGCTTTAATATAATTTTGTTTATTTTGCATTTGTAACATAGCTATATTCTGGAGTTTATGCTTAACTTCCCAATGCTTATGTTTGTATTCCATAGAGTTAAGTTGCAAGAGGAGGTTTTGGTATGTCAGAGCTTTTTTTTTCTTATCTATGGATTCTATGAGAATTCCCCTTATATATGCCTTATGGGCATTCCATATACTAAAAGAATTACACTGTCCATTATAATTTATTGTAAAATAGTCTAGTGTATAGCTTTATATACCTTATCGTGGGACGGTTTTGTGATTAGAACCGGATTAAGTCTCCATTGGGGTCTAGTAGTTCTATGTACTTGGTCTTTTATAGATAGACCCTATATGTATGCTAGATAGACCCTATATGTATGCTTTCAATAAAATCAGGAGATATGTTTGTGTTAGTACTAAATCTATTCTTGAGTACGAAGAATGGACATGTGAATAGAATGTTAAGGGGTAAATTTATCAAAGAGTGAAGTTCCGCCACTAGAGTGAAATTCCGCAGCTCACAATTCATTTCTATGGGATTTTGAAAGGCATATTTATCAATGGGTGAAAGTGAAAGTTCACCCTTTGATAAATACACCTTTAAAAATCCCATAGAAATGAATGGAAAGTGGTGGAATTTCACTCTAGTGGTGGAACTTCACTATTAACTTCACTCTTTGATAAATATACCCCATAGTCCTTTTCATTAGGTTGGTGGAGTCGCCAAATATCATATAGGGCATATTTAAATAATAGTTTCTGAAATGGAGAAGGCTTTGGGTGAGGACCTCTATTGGCTAAGTGTGATCTGTCTAACTGGGAGATGGGGGCAGTATTAAAGTCCCCCTCTCCTATTATTAAGCGTCCATGTTTTAAATAATATATTTTCTGGAAAACTTGCATGATAAAGGATAATTGAGCTGTATTGTGGTCTATATATTGACCAAGTATAAGGTGTTTGGTTAATGTTACAGTTTAGTACAATACAATATCTATATATAAATCTATATATACAAAATCTAAAGTGGTGTTAATCGTTATTGCTACTCCCGCTTTATTTGTCTGTTCAGGAGTATAGTACTGTATAGAGTAATATTCATTCCTAAGAATGTATGGAGTATGGAATGTATGGAGTAAAATGGGTCTCCTGGATAAATATGATATCCGCTTTTTGCTTCCTAGCTTCATTTAAAATTGAGGACCTTTTATACGGGCTATTAAGGCCCTTAACATGGCATTTTTACTATGGTATTTTATGCTTGACTCTACACCTAGTGGATCCCATATGGATTGGTCAGGTATTACATACAAACATAACAACATTGTATTAAGTAGTGCATACTGGGTTATGGGAAATGGAGAATGAATTGGGTGAAATCATAACATACTCATAAACTATAAACACGAGCATTATCACGAGTTATTACCACTGTACCGTGGGACTCGTTAAAAGATAGAGCCCTCAGGGTAAAGTCTATATGGGGGGTGAACTTTCTCTTAACAGACGAAGCACTTCCAGAATCCGTTGAGACGCTGAGTCTTCCGACTGCATTGCGGCCCTTTCTTGGATAGTCTCTGGGTCCATATTTTTTGCATAAAACAATGTAAGTTTAAGCGGAGATTGCTTTTTTCCTGGTTCTACCCATGTTGGATATCGATCCAGATCACTATGTTTGTAACAAACTAGTTGTATTATGAATAGCGAGTTATCTGATCGATGTGATAAATTTGGTCCGGGAGCTGCTGTGAAGGAGCTGCTACTTCATAGCGTGCCAAGCCATGCCCCATAAGATTTTTGATTAAAGCTATACCTTAAACCTAAAAATGTCCATTTTACTGTATTATATAAATAATTATTGATTTTTGGGCTATTGCTCATGACATCTTTGTGTGAATTCACATGCCCCAGGATGGTTTCATATTATAGTGGGTGATTATAATATTGATAAAGCACTGGGAAAAATATATATTAACTGCTTAAAATAGACATAAAATAGACATAAATAGATAATCAGTTATAAGGGAGTTTATACAAATTGTATTTAGCACCTATGTATTATAATTATAATATTCATATGACTGCCTGTTTGTATTTTATATGTCCTGAATGTGACTTGAACAAGATCAGTGTTACAACAATTTCTCTTTTTTAGGTCCCTTTTTGACCAAGAACACTGAGAAACCTCTTTTACTGGTGAGTGTTTCCATTTGGTAGGTACACAATAAGCCTTGATTGTTGTTTGGAGACAACAAAGGGAGTTGTCAATTGGAGTTTTTTCCACCAGAACAGTGGTAATATCTCAATGGGTGTTTTTTTTCTTATTCCAATTGATTTAGTCTGTACCTGTTTTTATGTGGCATTTTTATCACCGATAATTTAGATTTAAACATTTTGAAAAAATTCACCCAAGGCAAAACACTGGGATTTGTCATCAATATTCAGGAGGGGTTGTTAATGTTACTTGATATATACTCAGATTTTAGAATCATTAATATATAATGAGTCTACTTTGTTTTCTGTTATTTACTTTATGTAAACAATATTTAGAAAACATAGTTACATAGGCTGTGAAAGAATGTATGCTCATGGTCAGCACTGTTTGTGGAGCTGCTTCCTCCTGAGGCAACAGCCCCAGTGCCGCCTCCCTTCGTCAGCTCAGAGGTGAAAACTTTAGCTGCAGAGAGGGTCAAAGGGGGTCTGCACTCACTGAATTGGCAGAGGAGAGAGAATTTCCCTGTTAAAACCTGATTTGTTTCCTAAAGGCTTTTTGCAATCCTGATAACTAACTGCTTGCCTGAGGCAAGGTTTTCAACTGGCTTCATGGCAGGAGCGGCCCTTCTCATGTTATTTTCCTCTACTTCTCTTTTGGCAGAAAAAGCAGTCCTGCCTTGTAGATTAATATACTTAGGCCGGGCACACGCACATACTAATAAGCCGAGTATCAGACATATCATACTGGGAGAAAGTCACACATATATTAGTCCAGTATGAATACTCATAGTGGTTGTGGTTATATTGCTTTGATCAGACTGGTTCATTGGAATGGCTCATGCAAAGCACACCTTCACATTTACTTGTCGGCTGATTTGGTTTAAGTGAACTAGATATTGATCTTCTGAAATTATATCTTAAAGGTTTTCCAACACGCTTAGACAATCGTACATAACTGTGCATGTAGCGAAATTTAGTCAATAGTTCACCTTTTCTCAAGCAGGGGTATATTCCAAAACAAACTGAGGCATCATGATGACTGGGGTTAAATAATGGAGAGGAGTCAAGGATGGACTGAAATAATAACATTATTTTTTTACAGGATATTAACAACACATTTAAATTTATACTAATTTGAATATATTTGCTTTTGATAGGAAACGATGACCTTGTGCTTCAGATTTGAGAAGCTTCTCACATCCTGGTCACTAGCAGGAGAAACTTCTATGGAACTCTACTTTTATAAAGATAAACACAAAACATGTTCCATCTAATTTTTATTTTCAACAATATGGGGCTGATTCACTATGGGTCGAATATCGAGGGTTAATTAACCCTCGATATTCGACTAGGAATTGAAATCCTTCGACTTCGAATATCGAAGTCGAAGGATTTAGCGCAGAAAATTCCTTCGATCGAACGATAAAATCCTTCCAATCGAACGATTCGAAGGATTTTAATCCAACGATCGAAGGAATATCCTTCGATCAAAAAAACTTAGGCAAGCCTATGGGGACCTTCCCCATAGGCTAACATTGACTTCGGTAGCTTTTAGCTGCCGAAGTAGGGGGTCGAAGTTTTTTTTAAAGAGACAGTACTTCGAAATGGTCGAATAGTCGAAGAACGATTTTTAGTTCGAATCCTTCGATTCGTAGTCGTAGTCAAAGGTCGAAGTAGCCCATTCGATGGTCGAAGTAGCCCAAAAAATACTTCGAAATTCGAAGTTTTTTTACTTCGAATCCTTCACTCGAAGTTAGTGAATCAGCCCCTAAATGTTCAATCAAATGAGTTCTGTTCTAACTGAATCGGAAAGCCCAACCCTAAGCAAAAAGCATGCTTTCAGTATACCATAAGAGAATGCACTACAACTTGGACTTGCTTCACTAATGCAGACACTTATTATTGTCTATATTCGTAAATCATGCACAAGTTGTCTTGTTGATATTTATTTATTTATGTGAATGCTAACTGACAAAAACAGGGTTAATGTGTGATTTATTAGTTGCAAGTCAGTTGCATGTGTAGCCAGGGTCGGAACTACTGGGGGTGTGGGGGGGTGCAACTGCACCAGGGTCCGCACCCCTCGGGCCCGCTGGTGGTTACGCGCTTGTGAATCTGCCGTGATCTCTGCTTCCTGTTTTTCCTGTGGAATAGAATACAGCAATATGGCTCACTCTGAGGCCCCACTATTGAACACTTTGAGATCTAACTTTGGTTATAAATGGAAAATGGACTCACTGGTTTGTATCTCTCCGTTGTATAAGGACTTGTTTAAACTGAACCTTCTCCCACTTATTCAGCGGCGCTAAATAAAGGACAAGCAAACCGCGACAGCCGATTATTTATTTCTTGCAGAACCACCCGCACATCTAAAATTGGATGGCGTCTCGCTGCACTGCTGCACTGAGGCAGCTCCAGACTGGCTGTAAGTCTTCCCCTGTCCTTTGCCTTGCACTGAGCTGTGGAGATACCGAGCCGGGTGACACCTCAGCGCTCAGCTGCCTGTGGAGGGAGAACCGCTTGCTCCCAGGAAACTGCCTGCATCTTAGGCTGCCTGCACCAGTTGGTTTCCCGCACTCGTACAGCAGCAAGGACTTCATGTGTCGGTCCCGCAGGGTCTTGATCCGCAGCTTCAACTCGCTTCACCTCGCTTCACACGCTGTCGGTAGAATATTGGAGCTAACCAGGGAGGACAAATCGAGCGCTGCAGGAAGGATGGTCGCCCTTTCGCCGTTTCTGAAGAGGACAGGAAGTGGAGATTCTGTAAGTTATTTCTTAATAAAGGCTTTGTTATTTTAAATTTTAATTTGTGTTGGTGTTATTTTTTCGTTGTGTACTAACGAATTTTTGAAAAAAAAAATTTGCTGTTACTGGTCCTTTAATAAAAATTTTAAGTTACAAAAAAAAAGATTACAGCAATATGTTTTTTGCAATTGCAAACTATTTAATCATAATATAAGTTCTCATAACACTCTGGAGAACCTTTGCATCAAACAAGTTATCTTTTATTAAATCACACTACATGTTTCGGATCCAGGTGATCCTTCCTCAGGTGCTAATGTTAACAGTGTGCTTAACCCAATAATTCCATTTTATCAGCACATAAAATCAAATTTTGGGTTAAGCACACTGTTAACACTAGCACCTGAGGAAGGACCACCTGGAATGAAACATGTAGTGCAATTTAATAAAAGATAACTTTTTTGATGCAAAGGTTCTCCCGAGTGTTACATTGAGCAACTCTTAACTCTGTTTGAGGAACCTATGATACAGAGAACAAAAGGAAGCATTTACCAACTTTGATTTCTACTTTATAAGTTCTCATATATCTATTGGACTTCAGTTGTATAGAGAAAACATTCTTGACTATGCATCATAGTAATAAAGGGATAATTAACACACCTTTGCATATGCCGGATGCTGTTTGTAAACTCACTTTTATTTAAGTATGGCTCGGGCATTGACATTGGTCGATCACGCATACCTTTTTACCAGGTGAAATTTCTCGAGTCAGTATTCACCAATTTACTAAGAGCACAGGAATTCATTTTTGCAAAGAGAAATGTCTCCAGTATTAGGCTGGCAAAAGATAAACTATAAGCAGAGTGGTCTGCCTTTAACAGGCAGTATGATATTCCAACACTGAAGAAAATGTATTAGCAAGTTCCCATATGACCCTAACCAGGCAGGAGCTAGGATTTTCTATTACCACCTATAACCTGGTAAACATTTTGTTTTTCACCTGTATTTATTCCCCCCTTTATATTTCCATCAAATGTATCTACTTTTTATATTCCTATTCTACTATTTATTTCCTGTTTTCATTCTATTTCTTCCTTTCTATAATTTTTCCTTTCATATTATAGTCTTTCTCTCATTACATACTAATCAGTGACGTGTAACTCTATGCAAACCTTGCATTCCTGCCAGCACAGCAAAAGGCTCCTCTGTTTCAGTTCCTGCTTTGTGATTGGGCAGGGTACAACTGCCCCCTCAGGGCAGCCACTGCACCACTCTAAGCCTGAATGTGTTTAAAGGAGAAGGAAAGGCGTTGTGCACTTGGGGGTGCCAAATGTTAGGCACCCCCAAGTGATTGTATTGACTTACCTGAAACCCTAGGCTGGTGCTCCTATCAGCAGAACACTGCACCGGCCTCTGGTTATACCAGTGAGCACCACGGAGCGATCCTCTTCCATCTTCCTCTTTCTTCGCATGGCTGTGCGTGCAAACTTTAACTAAAAAAAACATATTTTGTTCAACTGTGCATGTGTCTGCCCTGGGAAATTTGAAGAAAGAAGAAGCTGGAAGAGGATCGCTCCGTGGTGCACATTGGTATAACCCCGGCTGGTCCAGTTTTCTGCTGATAGGAGCACCGGCCTGAGGTTTCAGGTCAGTCAATACAATCACTTGGGAGTGCCTAACATTTGGTACCCGCAAGTGCACGAAGTCTTTCCTTCTCCTTTAATATCTTGATTAATGAAATGTTGCCACAGATTTATGACCTGATTATGACTGGATTTTATATTTTTTAAATATGTTAATAGTAAAAAATTGAAGCAGGAAGAGGTGGGACCTTTAATATCAGAGGGGGTGTGAGCTGGTTGATGAAAACAAACAAAAAGTGCAGGTTCTGAACACTTTTCGTGTGTCTACACAAATGAGGAACCAGTTAATGAAGGTTTCCTTCTTGATAATCCCAATGCTAGCAATTCTTGTAATACAGCTAATATGTATGGTTCACACATGAGGAAATTAAAAAGAGACTAGAACATGTTAAGATAAACAAAGGTCCGGAGCCAGATGGTATTCATCCCAGGGTGCATCTTAGCGATCTTATATTGAAGTCTTAAATGCTATTTATGCTCGGTTACTTGTAAATTAAAAAGGTTGTTCACCTTCCAACACTTTTTTTTCAGTTCAGTTAGTTTCAGATAGTTTACCAGAAATATACACTTTTTCCAATTAGTTTCTATTTTCTATGTAGGACTGTTTTTCTAATATTGAAGTGTAAAGTTTAATTTTTCACCTTCAAAAGCAGCCCTGTAATTTGCTGCATTTGTTATCTTTGTTCCTGCTCTGCAGAATCTCTGGGTTTCATTAAAGTCAGCTGTTAGAATTGACACAATAGTTGCTAATACTCCAGAGTTGCTGCTGAAAAATGTATCAACTAAATGTTGCAACATTTTTACAGATTAGTGTACGCCTGAATTACTGAGCTGCCAGACTGAAACAAGAGAGACAGGGACATTCGCAAATTTTTCGGCGAAGCGAAACACCCCAAATTCGCCCATCACTAAAAATCAGCATATACAAATTTAAGGTTTCGGAATATTTTCACCATTTTTAAAAATCCATGCATGGGAACATATCAATGCATCTTAGAGTTAGCTACAGCAGGTATTTTGTTTCTACCCAGTGACAATGCTGGATTGTTTTTTTCCATCTACTGGTCGACCTCTTTAAAAAATGTTGAAACCCCCCTGTGACTCATACCTTACGCCTCTTCCAACCCTTTATTGTCATGCTTTTTATACTCAGATGTTTAAATAAATAATGTCATATTTGTGTTTTTTTTAATTGTGTTTATTCAAAGTAGAAAAAATCCACTAAAATTACACAAATCTGAATTTTGATAAATGAGGCCCTTAAAGACAAAATTCAGATAATGCAGTATATTTCAGTTCAAAAATATCATTATGAAGAGTTAACTTCCACTAAGTTTAAATTTAGGATTTGTTTGAAATCTTTGCTGAATACTTTAAATTTTTGTAAGATTCAGATTTAGCCAAATACCAAACAGGCCTGGATTTGTGGAAATGCCACCTAGACCCGGGAATAGGGCGGCAGGATTTTAGGGGGGCAGCACGCTGCCCAACCACACTCAAATTGGTTCAAACACTGGGAATGCGCTGGAGATACAATAATTTTTTTAATTCCCATGCGCCAATCCCCATTGATCGGGGCCAGATGAAAATTTGCACAAAAAAAGGGGAGGGGACAGGGGCGACGAACGGCAGTGAGCCTAGGGGCACCCACTACGTAAATCCGGCCCTGATACCAAATCCATACCTTTAAAATCATTTGACTTTGGACAATCTTTGGTTCAGCCGTGCTCAAGAGTCTCGTTATACTGATGAACGTGAAATGAGCCAATAGCATTTGCCTTTAAATACGCTGAAAACATTTCAGATTAATTAATAAAAAGTCAACATCCTCTGCTTTTATGGGATGAGTAAACCTCTAACTGAATCTTATAGGACAAATATAGCCAAGATTTCTGTTATATACAATTTATATTTACCAAACTACTGGTGTTATATCCAATATATAAGTAAAGCTATATAGTTAAACCCATGCATGTATCAAATGCAGATATAATATCCCAATTTAAATCTTGCTGACTTCAAAAGGGCAAGATAAGATATTACATACTCATATATTTTAGTACAAGTTGGCACTTAACACACATGTTATTCATAGTAAATACTTATTTTTGTTTGTATAGTTATTAGAAAACATTCCTACATACATGCACATATTACATATAAACATAAAAAAATATATTTATAAATAAATTTGAAACCTGCTTTAATTTATGGTCAGCAAATTGTTAAATTGAGAAAAATATATTTAATATCAGCTTGCTGCTGGGAAGGAAGCCTTGCAATTGAATTTGAGAGCTGTTATAGTTACAGAGTCTGACACAACGCTGAAAGTATTGTGTTTGAAATTGGATTTGTGTATTATTGCTTTCTAAATTGCATGCCGCTTCAGCAGAATCTCCTCTCACTGTTTGTTTATGGAGCTCGGGATTAATAAGGAGACGCAGGCACACGCAGGCAGCTGCTAATTAGCCAGAGCAGGGAAAGCCTGGGAAGCTCCGGAGATGAGCAGCCACGATTGCTAGCTCTGGGAGAAAGGGATCAGCGGGCACTGGTGGCCCCAGGGATCTGTACATCACTTAATGATGGGATTAATGGGGGCTTTTCTGGTTGAGGGCTGTGCGGGATTGTGATAATGGATCTTGAGATAGGATTAAATGATGTAATTGTGCAGTTGGATAGTGACAGAGAGGGGTATATGCAGGTTGATGAAAATGTATGTGTACAAGTGTGTACATATACATTCATTAGAAAATTGGATATGTCCATGAACTGTCACTAGATAACTGACAATTAATACAAGACAAAACTAAAGTTACTTTCCACTTGCTACCAAATGTTTCCTGATATTGCAGTTACATTCTCATATCTGCTCTTCTTATTAACGCTTTTCCTTCTGCTAAAGTGCATGACATATTTTGAGTTTAGCATCAGAAGTAATGGGTTCAGAAACCCATACCATGTGTGAAACTCAGGGCGGGGCCAAGCTGACCGGAGCTATAGGCAACCATGCCCCCCTGCGCTTGTGTGAACATGAGTGCACATGCCCCTTACAAGAGATGAGATCGGGAGCGGGGAGAGACTACCAACAGTGGGGAGGGAGAGAGTGATGGAGGGGAGAGTGACAGAGGGGAGGGAGGGAAGAACGACTGAGGGGAGCAAACTTGGACTAGAGGTAGACAGAAGACCTTTAACAGGTACCTGGCCAGCGGCCCCTATAGTTGTAGCCCGACACAGCTTGTTATACACAAGGCTTACCCAACAGTTGCCCTTCTAGGGATGAACCCAATCTGTAGTTTTTTTTATATAATCATATGTGAAATAGTATTTTCCCATCCTATTTCTTACCCGCTTTTTATTCAAACCGCAACCATCTTTGATAAGCACCTGCATATCCCATAGGGGTAGATTTACTAAAGGACGAAGTGGCTAACGCTAGAGACAATTCACCAGTGTTACCATCAATTCACTAACAGGCGCAGGCGTCAATTTGCTAGCGAAAGAGACCGTCGCTAGCGTTCATTTGTACTCTATCACCAGGCGACTTTTTGCTCTGGCAAAAGGTTGTTACTCTACAAATTCAGTAAAGTGCGGATTTTACTGAACCTTACCTCTATCGACAGATTTGACTTTGCCACCTCAGACCAGGCGAAGTGCTTAAAAGAAGCTAGCTCTTACTTAATCTTCATTTACAGTTAGGTCCATAAATATTTGGACAGACAACTTTTTTTCTAATTTTGGTTCTGTACATTACCACAATGAATTTTAAATGAAACAACTCAGATGCAGTTGAACTGCAGACTTCATCTTTAATTCAGTGGGTTGAACAAAAAGATTGCATAAAAATGTGAGGAACTAAAGCTTTTTTTTTTCACACAATCACTTCATTTCAGGGGCTCAAAAGTAATTGGACAAATTAAAAAACTGAAAATAAAATGTTAATTTGCAACTTGGTTGAAAACCCTTTCCTGGCAATGACAGCCTGAAGTCTTGAACTCATGGACATCACCAGATTCTGGTTTTCTTCCTTTTTAATGCTCTTCCAGGCATTTACTGCAGCGGCTTTCAGTTGTTGTTTGTTTGTGGGCCTTTCTGTCCGAAGTTTAGTCTTCATCAAGTGAAATGCATGGGTTCAGATCAGGTGACTGACTTGGCCATTCAAGAATATTCCACCTTCCAATGAATCTGACTGCATTTAGCTGGATTTGAGCAGACAGTGTCTCTGAACTCCTCTGAATTCATTCGGCTGCTTCTGTCCTGTGTCACATCAAGGATAAACACTATTATCCCAGTGCCACTGGCAGCCATGCACACCAAAGCTATCACACTGCCTCCATCGTTTTACAGATGATGTGATATGCTTTGGATCATGAGCTGTTCCATGCCTTTTCCATACTTTTTTCTTGCCATCATTCTGGTATAGGTTGATCTTGGTTTCATCTGTCCAAAGAATTTTTTTCCAGAACTGTGCTGGCTTTTTTTAGATTTTTTTTTTTTTAGCGAAGTCCAATCTAGCCTTTCTATTCTTGATTCTTATGAGTGGCTTGCATCTTGCAGTGCACCCTCTTGGATATCGATTCGCCTACCTCCTGGAGAGTGGTGTTCATTTGTCTGGCTGTTGTGAAGGGGTTTCTCTTCACCATGGAAGTGATTCTGCAATCATCCAACACTGTTGTCTCCTGTGGATGTCCAGATCTTTTTGCGCTGAGTTCACCAGTGCTTTCTTTCTTTTTCCAGATGTACCAAACTGTAGCATTTGCCACTCATAATATTGTAGCAATTTCTCAGATGGGTTTTTCCTGGTTTTGCAGCTCAAGGATGACTTGTTTCACCTGCATGGAGACTTCCTTTGACCATGTGGACTATCTTCCACATACAATCACCCCCCTCAAATCAACTCCAGGCTTGTATCTGCTTCATTGATAGACATAACAAAGGAATTGCCCACACCTGCCCATGAAATAGCCTTTGAGTCAATTGTCCAAGTACTTTTGAACCCCTGGTCCAATTACTTTTGAGCCCCTGAAATTAAGTGATTATTTTAAAAAAAGGCTTTAGTTCCCCACATTTTTATGCAATCAAAGCATTGCATTTTTATGCAATCAAAGCAATTTTTTTTAAGTGGGATTACCTGCAAAAGTCCAAACATTTTTGGGTAACCAGTTTTCACCAGACACTTCATAACATATGGAACCTTAATTTTACAGTGGCCTTATGTGTAGGGAATTATATTAATTCTCCTGTCTTTATTAAGGTTCCCTGGACATTTTTAATAAAAAGTGGCAACCTAAAGCATTTGCACCAACATTTATTGACCTAATCGCAAGATCACTAGCGAATTTTCGCTAGCCACAAAAGAACACTAGCGCATCTTCGCTATGAAATGATCGCACTGCCAAAGTAACGCTAGCTAAAAGTCACCAGCATTCAGTGCCCAGGCGAAACTTTGCATATAAGTGAATTAGCGTAGTCAAATTGCATTTGCGCCTTGCAAAGTGGTGCGAGGTGTGTGAAGCTGACACTGGTGAAAATTCACCCGTTAGTGAATCTACCCCACAGAGTCTGTGCAAATAATCCCTCCCATACACACATATCTGAAGATATGCATGCCATAGCAGCAGGGGGAGGTTGCACAATACTATTGCACATGAAGCTAGTCTGGGGCAATGGGTAATGGCTTGGTGACTTTGTTTCTTGCATAGAGAGCAATTATTAAAGACTTACAATGAGGAGCCAGGAATACAAGTTTTATATAACATAAACAGGTATGAGATCTGTTATCTGGAAACCCGTTATTCAGAAAGCTCAGAATTAAGAGAAGGCAGTCTCCTATAGACTCTATTAAATTCAAATAATCAAACTTTTTTAAAATGATTTTGTTTTTCTGTATTAATAAAACAGTACCTTGTACTTGATCCAAACTGAGATATAATTACTCCTTATTGGAGGCAGGACCAGCCTATTGTGTTTATGTAATATTTACATGATTTGCAAGTAGTCTTAAGGTATGAAAATACAAATTACAGAAAGATCCATGATCTGGAAAACCCCAGGTACCGAGCATTCTGGATAACAGGCCCCATACCTGTACTTTTAAACAGGCTTTCCTTGTCCTTTAAAAGAAACAGGTTTCCTTGACCTACTAGGCTCCACTTCAAGCCACCCAGTCCTTGTCCCCAACTGGCCCAGTTCCCACTCTGCAATATCACCACAGCATATCATGATGTTAGTGCTCCACCCAATTCAGGTTCATACAGAAACATATTTTAGAAAAGATGGCAATCCTAAATGCTCAATGACTCGTGAGATTGAGACTACAGGGTAATCAGTGAATAACTGATTTAGGACATTTTGCTAAATATCAAGGGATTCTCTAACAGTTACCAGGAGAGTTTTGTGAATGTGCATGAATCCAAGGATTTAATGCTACCAGGTTAAAATAACAAGTGCTGTAGATGACAAATTTCTTATGAATATATTTGTGGGTGCATGGTGCATTGGCAAAGGAGGAAGTGGAAAGGAGTCACGGCTCCTGCTCATTTCCCACAATTTTGATTTTTTACTTGTCCATGGAATATAGCCAGGCATGTATAAGGCACTTGTAAGGTAGACAGAAAAGACCAGTGCATGGCTGCCATAACTGCAAATTAAGAGGACCATTCCTTGTTGTTTTTCTATGAGTAAGCAAAGGTACATGGGATTACAAAAAAAACATATCACAGCCTTAGTTTAGTCCACCACATTTTGGCAATTTAACCAAAGCCTTATCAGAGTCAACAGTCACATCTTACCCTATTGAAATTTTTATTCCAAAATTATAATTAGGTCTAAAAGTGTCTGGCAACATTGCTGTTACATACATTTGTTATATTTCTTTATTTAAATCAGTAAAATGTATGACTGGGATGTATTATCAAGGCACTGGCATTGTTACAATATGGTGTTCACTGTGTTAAAGGAAAACTATACCCCCCAAACAATGTAGGTTTCTATTAAAAGATACTGCATAAAACAGCTCATATGTAAAACCCTGCTTCATGTAAATAAACCATTTTCATAATAATATACTTTTTTAGTAGTATGTGCCATTGGGTAATCATAAATAGAAAATTGCCATTTTAAAAAATAAGGGCCGCCCCCTGAGATCGTAAGATTCACTGTGTACACATACAAACCAGATGTAAGGTCACATGAGCCAATTAACAGACAGAGTTCTGCCTTTTGCTTCCTCACTTCTTCCTGTTACAGTTAGTGTTGTAGTATTTCTGGTCAGGTGATCTCTGAGGCAGCACAGATAGAGTCACGAAATGGTGGTTCAAGGCAAGAGATGTAAAAGGGCAATATTTATGTAAATATATATTCCAGTTTGGTAAGATTCTTTAATATGTCCTTCAATTTGATATAAACTATCTGTTGCTTAAGTATTCATTTTGGGGGTATAGTTTTCCTTTAATACCAGATTTGCAAGTAAATCCTCAAAACTTTCTCTGGCCTCAGAGTTTAAGGAAAAGCTACTTTATTCTCATCTGGGATTGACTGCATTTCAAAATTACCTTTGGCCATTTGAAAGTGAGTTAGGTATTCAACATAATATTGCTACAGAGTTGTCTTTTCAAGTACTCAGGTGTTCACTTCATGTCTAGCATTTCAAGATGTACTGTAAATTTATACTTTTTATATAATAGTTTTTTTTAGCATGTTTGGGCATTAAATAGTGACGGATTATTTAACTCCTTGCGGCTAAATTCTCTTGCATCATTTAGAATGGCAGTTTACCTTTTGGTGTCAAACTTGGATATTTGGCTCTGAACCATTAGGCTGTATCTGTGCCATAAAACCAGCGTTTCTGGATGCATAGTTGGCCAAAGGGACATAAAGGAGTGATTTGCATGTTTCTGTCCATGCTGCCTTATGGGAGAATTAAAACTCACATTTTTGGTGTTTAGGCAGTGCTATGTGTATGGCATGAGAGAAGAAAATATATACAGACATACTATTTAAATTAAGGTAAATATTACATGTTTCTGTTCTTATTAGATGCATTACTTTCATATTCATTACAATATGTTCTTGTTGATTTTTATTTTTGTAATTTGCGGAATGAACAATAACAATGGTGCTAATCCATTTAGGGATTTAATATAGTAAAGATCAAAGTAGGAAGTTTGGAACCTCCACTGGGCTGTGAGCAAATACTGTGATATATTTTCTTTTCTGCATTTTTGCAGCTTAAAGGATATAGCACACAAGACTTTTTGTCTCCAACACTAAATTACCTTTGGTGCATGCAACAAAATGTCAGAATAGTTAATCTGAAGTTAAGAAGTTAGTCTGAATTGCCACCTGTAGAACATTTGAAACTCCCTTCTCATATATTGTAATGTGATAACGGAATTCAAATGATTTACCAGTGGCAATTCAGTTCCACTTCAGTGCAAAGGTATTTTCAGACATGTTGTCTCCAGAGCAGAAGGTGGTTGATTTAGTGCAGGCAACAAAACATCTCATGTGCAGTGGCGTAACTACCTGTGGAGCAGGGGGTGCAATTGGTCCAGGGCCCGTACCCCCCCGCAGTCACGCGCGCCACTGGATTCGGCTACAGCCGCACGGACGATGGTGGGGACGGGGCCCGGCTGCACGGCCCGCACCAGGGCCCGCCCCCACCTAGTTCCGTCACTGCTCATGTGCCATGACCCTTAAAGGAATTGTTCAGTATAAAAATAAAAGCTGGTTTAATAGATCAGCTGTGCAAAATACAAAATGTTTCTAATATAGTTAGTTAGCCAAAAATATAATGTATAAAGGCTAGAGTGACTGGATGTCTAACATAATAGCCAGAACACTACTTCCTGCTTTGCATCTCTCTTGGTTTCCACTGATTGTTTACCAGGCAGTAACCAATCAGTGTACAACTCAACAAAATCCGATGGCACACAGGGCTAAAGGAATTCTTCCAAATTTTATTTCAAAGCGGACAATAAAATTTGGAAGAATTCCTTTAGTCCTGTGTGCCATCGGATTTTGTTGAGTTGTACCCTGTCGTGAGGTGGCCGAGCCTCTACCCTTGTGCACCAGGCGTCTTGGTCGTTCTACAGGGTGTGCAAGGTCCTGCACTGCTTTGAACCTTGAGTAACCAATCAGTGACTTGAGGGGGCACATGGCTCATAACTGTTTGCTTTTGAATCTGAGCTGAATTGTCAAGATCAATTGCAAACTCTAAAAAATTATGTCCCATGTTGTCTCCCTTAAAGTCACTGACTAAGTCAGAGTTAGAGAGCTGAAAAGCACAAACAGTTGTGTTCTGTTCTGTTATGTTATACACTCAGTCACTCCAGACTTTATACATTACTTTTTGTGACTAACTAACTATATTAGAAACATTTTTAATTTTGTGCAGCCTATCTATTTACCCAGTTTTTATTTTTACACTGAACTGTTCCTTTCAGGGGCGGATTAACGCCTAGGCTAGCCTAGGCTATAGCCTAGGGGCCCATTGTGGTAGGGGGCCCATGAACTTTAATGAAAAAATTTTTTAATTTAATATTTTTTTTTTACCGTCCTCCGGTCCAGTCCGGGGGCGGGGGCCCCCTGCCGTTGGCTGCCTGGGGTCGGGTCGGGAGGGGACATACAATTTGGGCAGGACAGGGCAGGGGCATCTGGGCAGACCAGGCAGTGTGAAGGCAGGCGCAGGCACACGTCACAGCAGCGCGTGTGCCTGTCAGTGTGCACATGCGCCGACGTGCTGCTGCCTGCCTGGCCCCGGCTGAGTGAACAGTGACGCACGTTGCACGCTGGTGACGTAATTGACCCACGCCGTGCCTAAGCCTTTATATAGTTGAGCAGTTGGCGCGCTGGCTCACACTGCGCAGTCTGACCAGACGAGTCACATCACAGTTGCAACTTCACTTCCTCTCGTTGCTCCCCTCTAGAGACTAGACTTCACTTTTTCATTGAGAATTGTTGTCACTCTTGTCTTGTGAATATTATCTTAAAATAAGAAGCCTTAAATTAAGCTGCAGATGACTCAGACGAGTCACAAGAAGACGAGACAGTGCTTAGCTAACTAAGGCTAGCAGCACCTTCCTTCAATCTTCTTGCCTAGGCCTAGGTGTAGGCCTAACTAACTGTCTGTGACTCAGTACTACTACTACCGGCGGCCAGCTAGCTAGAAAGCAGAGGGTGGGGGGGCCAGGGCCACTTGGCCAGGCCAGCAGCAGCCAGTAGCACTAGCAGCCAGGCTAGCTAGCACCACTGGCACTGGTCCTGCTGCAGCAGTCAGTGGGCAGGGCAGGCCGCAGCAGTGCACAGGGGGCACCACCCGGCCTGGTGTAGAGCCAGGTGAATAATTTCTGCAGACACAGTTAAATAATTTCTGCAGACTGTGAAATAATTTCTGCAGACAATGAATAATTTCTGCAGACAGTGAATAATTTCTGCAGACAGTGAATAATTTCTTCAGACAGTGAATAATTTCTGCAGTGAAATAATTTCTGCAGACTGAATAATTTCTACAGACAGTGAATAATTTCTACAGACAGTGAATAATTTCTACAGACAGTGAATAATTTCTACAGACAGTGAATAATTTCTGCAGACTGAATAATTTCTACAGACAGTGAATAATTTCTGCAGTGAAATAATTTCTGCAGACTGAATAATTTCTGCAGTCTGAATAATTTCTGCGGACAGTGAATAATTTCTGCAGACAGTGAAATCATTTCTGCAGACTATAATAATTTCTGCAGACAGTGAATAATTTCTGCAAACAGTAAAATAATTTCTGCAGACAGTGAAATAATTTCTGCAGTCTGAATAATTTCTGCAGACAGTGAGATAATTTTTGTAGCCTGCAGACCATGAAATAATTTCTGCAGACAGTAAAATAATTTTTGTAGCCTGCAGACAGTAAAAAAATTTTTGTAGCCTGCAGACAGTAAAATATTATTTGTAGCCTATAGACAGTAAAATAATGTTTGTAGCCTGCAGACAGTAAAATTATTTTTGTAGCCTGCAAACAGTGAAATAATTTCTGCAGACAGTAAACTAATTTTTGTAGCCTGCAGACAGTGAAATTATTTCTGCAGACAGTTAAATAATTTCTGCAGACAGTAAAATACTTTTTGTAGCCTGCAGACAGTGAAATAATTTCTGCAGACAGTTAATTTACACGGCGGGTGGTGTTTTTCTTTAAAAAAAAGTGGCGCATACCGCAACGATATAAAGCCCTGCCCTAGAAAGGGGCCTTGTGGAAAGTGTAGCCTAGGGGCCTCACATGTCCTTAATCCGCCACTGGTTCCTTTAAATTATGATGGGCTGTACTACAATAAACATGTAGCCAATCAGAATATAAGAATACTAGCAGTTTCAATTTTATTTGCAAACTCTAATAGAGGCAGCAACAAAATGTATGAAACAAGTTTTGTTGTACATCCAACTTGCTATAATGCACAATATTTTTCCATGTTCTAGTGAACATGATGTGGCTTTTTCTGTATTTAAATTTATTTGCATTGGTTGATTATATTTTCCTGTACCTTAGTCAGCTTTATGTATGGGCAAATAATATATTTGTGTAATCAGCAAACAAGATATGCAGAGAAATTTAAAACAATTCACCAATTTTCAGTATCTATATATTTCCACATTTTTGTATGTATATCCTAATATTGCATGATAAAATCATGCATTTGATATAATTTACTTAAACTGACTTTTCCCATTGTTATGTCCACAGATACAGGTCCTTTTGTTCCAAGATAGAGCACCTGTATTCAGCATAGCTGTATGGATGACGTGTGGGATGGAAGAGGAGTCCCTCATCCTGTCTGCTGAGGTGGTGCAGTGCTGCACTTTACACCTTGCACTAGATTTTTAATCCTAGGAGGTGCAGAGTTCATTTGCAGAGGCAATTGCTCAGTGAATGAAAACTACGGGGCACCATTTTGAGCCCTTCAGAACTCTATCCAGTGTATTACTAAATTATATTTTATTCAGGTAACAATGAAAAGGTAAAAACAATTATGTTTTAAAACGAATGGATAATAGAAATGCCCAGTATACCTTGTATACCTGGCAACACCTGCACCATGCAACTGGAACACACAGTCATGGAAGCAAAGCAGCCAATACCTTTTTTAGTTGTAACTCAGACTCCCTTTCCTTTTGTCCTGGAGGAGAGAATGTCCATGCAGACAGAACCAAAATGCTCATAGCAGTAATTATAAGGGCTGGTGAAGGACAAAAAATAGAACGACACTAACCCCAGTGTGATATCAGTTCCTATACTTATACCACCTGTAAAACAAGTGACAGGTGAAATAATACCACTAGCTAGCTTTTGGTCTTTTTTGTGGAGGGTACGGCAGTTTGATGTACTAATATGTGCTGGTTTTTCTTTTACTTCTCTCTTTTTTGTGTGTGAGTTGGGCTAAAGTATTAAAATTTACTAGCACTAGAGGGTTTAGCAAGTTATTCATCATCAAAAGGTGATAGCAGCGCAATAGGTCAATATATATGTGTATATATATGTGTGTGTGTGTGTGTGTGTGTGTGTGTGTGTGTGTGTGTATATATATATATATAAACACCATAAGTATATATATATATATATATATATATATATATATATATATATATATATGTGTGTATATATATATATATAAACACCATAAGTACAAGCTGCACACCTCGAGTGTAAATAAAGAGACCTGGGTGCTCAAGTAAATTTTGGAAATATAGAGTCTCAAGTACTGGCACTCACAGGATGTGCACAAAAAAGGAGGAAAAAGGTTATCTGATGAATAAAGATGATGGTTTATTCTATCATCTTTATTCATCAGATAACCTTTTTCCTCCTTTTTTTGTGCAAATCCTGTGAGTGCCAGTACTTGAGACTATGGACCCATAGGGTTAACAGCCCCTAAACAGATAATTTCCCCTGTTGCTGGGTAAAAGACCTTGTAACCATTTATTTGTATTTACATATTTCTTGATGTGAATTAGTACAACTGTTTTGACCACTTCCTGCCTCACTATAATATAGTACTTGCTAAAGAGGTAGCCCTTCCTCTTTGGCCTGCAGCAGTTGATCTCGGTGGATGCATACCTCCCAACATTTGAGAATAAGAAAGAGGAACAAAAAGTTCAGTTACATTTTTTGCCACACCTACTTGTTGGTCACACCCCCATGCATCACACTCATTTAACAAAACACACTCCCTTTCCTTGGTTGGAATGGTAGCATCAGACACACAATTTGCACTAGCATTTTAAGTGGCCCCCATTCCTTATTGAGCTTTAAACTTAGATTTTGGAAAAAAACAGTAAAACAGTAAAAAATTAAAAAAATGTAAAGCAATTGAAAAAAAGTCTTTATTTCTGGGAATAATCAGGAAAAAACTCAAATGAAAAAGTATTTGGAAGGTGAACAACCCCTTTAACTGTGCCAACCCTAACCCAAGCTCAGCCCACCACTCTACTTTGCACATCTGCACCCAACCTGCCAGTGGCGTAACTAGTTGTTACTGGGCCCCATAGCAAATTCAATTTAGGGCCCCAAAATATTTATAATTTGGCCTATTTTACCAAGATATATTAAAATTGCTAATTAATTAGGGTCTCACTGGGCCCCCTACACTCCTGGGCCCCCCTGCAACCGCAGGGTCTGCTTCCTCTATAGTTACGCCCCTGCTGCCAATCTCTAACATCACCAAAGGAGGTGGGCCTAAGTATACAACTAACAGCTGAGATGTGGGGATACAGGTATTAGCACTCACCTAGCGGCACATAAGTAAGGCCAGTAAGTGCAGGGTAAAAAAAACAAAAGACCACAGTGAAGCAGGAAAAGCAGCGAATAGCGGGACAGTTGGGGGGTATGCATTCTGCATGACATTAAAATGGAAGTGACAAGAGAACAGCTAAATCTAAGCCTTAAATAAAGTCACATTTGCTCCCTCCTGAGAGCACATGGAAATAGCTACAAAAAACATGTGAACATATTAGTGACAAATGATAGTTATAATGGCTGAAGAGGATAACATTTTCGTTTTACTGTATCTCTGACATTTTAGTTTTTAGACAGAGGACAGAATATTGTACTCTGATGCAATATTCAATATCACAAGGATAAAAAGACTGCTCATCCAACCAATGAGGTGGCTTTATATTTACTGTACATCCCCAAACAAAGAATAGCACTATAGTTACTACTAGCTTCTACTGTTGAGGCATTTTTCATGACTTACCTCCACAAGCCTCACCCCCTTACTCTAAAATATTTATTTTAACCATGTAGAATATAATTTCAATACATATGCATGCTCTTTTTATCAATGAGAGTTCTATGAGCAGCTGAAATCAGATGCAGCATTTTCCCTTTGAATAGTCTTCACAATGCTCTGTGTTCTGTATGTTAAGACACTCACTGCTGTGTCCATATAATAAATCATGTTCTGCCATCAATGTATTCTGCCATAACATAAACAAACAAGGTTTGGACTCCACTGGTTCAGTTTTGAATATGAGTAAATGTTTAACCATCGGCTGGAAGGGTACTCTACCGAAGCAATAAACTACAAACAAATGTCATTCTGAAAGAAAACACTAGGATCAAAAGTAAGATTAGTGCTGCCTTACATTTTACCAGCAGCTGCCTTTAGCAGAACAAACGCGTTCGCTGTCTCCTCTTCTGGAGCAGGATTGTGACGTCACAGTCATAGTCTCTTCTCGCGAAACTTTACTAACTATGCTAAGCCAGAAGACACGATAGAGCCACAGAGAGCGGAACATTATCTTCACAATCCGTGACAGTGGAACGAGCTGTCGAAAGCGGGACAGTCGGGGGTATGTGGATGTCCGTTAGGCCTGGGAGCAACAAGGCCCCAGAGGTGTTAGGCCCTAAAGGGACATCCCCTTTAATGAAGTTGGGAAGCAGGGACCCTGTGAACGAGGTTTAGTTAGGGTATAGGATAGCAACTGTTATAGTGCTCTATAGAGAAATTAAGGTAGTCAGCATTAGCTAGTAAGATCAGCTTTATGTACCACCAACGAGGAAAGAAGGGAGTAGCTCCCCCTAGGCTGTGCTTGCCTAATGACAAGGGATCAGGATATATTCTATCCTCGTTAAACATCTACTGTAGGGGATCTGAACCACATGAGGTACTGACAACCTAGAAGGTGAATCCTTTCAACTCCCAAAGCTATTTCTTCAGTGGTGCCATCTGAGCACAAATTTGAAGCCCTGAATCATTATTGTTACAGAGCTTCTAAAACTTTTGGATGGTGCAGAAAGTTCAGTATGCAAAATACAGCATTTCTACCCATATTGGTTTTTAGGCTTTAAAACACATAAAAGCATTTTCTCTTGTCCCCTTAGTTAAAACTAAGTTACATACATGTGAAAACATTGCTTTATGAACATTAAAAATATCTATAACAACAGATTAGTGTTTACCCCAAATCTTATCCTAAATTTCCCTTAAATCTCACTCTAACTGTGCTTCAGGCTGCGCCACCCAAGTCACTCAGTCCCCCTAAGGTCTATATTGTTAAATAATAGTCACAACGGCTCTCGTGTGTGATAAGCCTACATAAGATGAGTAGAGCAAAATGCTAAAATTATATATATTTGGAAATGACAAGAGAACAGCTAAATCTAAGCCTTAAATAAAGGCACATTTGCTCCCTCCTGAGAGCGCATGGAACTATCTACAAAAAACATGTGAACATATTAGTGGACAGAACCCATGAAGCTCCATTTGACAAATGATAGTTATAATGGTGGAAGAGGATAGCATTTTCTTTAAACTGTATCTCTGACATTTTAGTTTTTAGACAGAGGACAGCATATTGTACACTGAGGATAAAAAGGATAAAAAGACTGCTGATCCAACCAATGAGGTGGCTTTATATTTACTGTACATCCCCAACTAATATATATATATATATTACTAACAATAAGCAGATGTTAGATTTCCTTTATAGGGATGCTATAATCAAATGTGTGTTTATGCCTAAAACCAATATGTAATAATGTGTAGAGATGCACTTAAACCAAGGATTAAGTTTAGTATTTGTTCAAATCACGGCACTACTAAATGCAGCCAAAATATAAGTATTCAGCTGAAAGTCAAATTACATTACTTTAAAGGAATAGTTCAGTGTGAAAATAAAAACTGTGTAAAATAAAATATGTTTCTAATATAGTTAGTTAGCCAAATATGTAATATATAAAGGCTGGAGTGAACAGATGTCTAATAAAACAGCCAGAATCCAACTTCCTGCTTTTCAGCTCTATAACTCTGAGTAAATCAGCGACTTGAAGGGGGGCCACATGGTACATTTCTGTTCAGTGAGTTTGCAATTGATCCTCAGCATTCAGCTCAGATTCAAAAGCAACAGAAATGACCCATGTGGCCCCCCCTCAAGTCTCTGATTGGTTACTGCCTGGTAGCCAGGGTAACCAGTCAGTGTAAACCAAGAGAGCTGAAAAGCAGGAAGTAGTGTATAGACTGACTGGTTATACATCAAATCACTCCAGCCTTTATACATTACATTTTTGGCTAACTAACTATATTAGAAACATTTTTTATTTTGCACAGCCCATCTATTTACCCAGTTTTTATTTTTACACTGTACAATTCCTTTAAGGTATTGGATAGCTAGAGACCATACACCTTTGTTCACAAATGGTATGGGTTTGTAGATTGTGCGTGGATTTTAACATGCAAATCGGTGGGTTTGGATTGAGTTTACTATTTGGCTGAATCGTTTAGAAAAAACGGATTTACACTACTTATAATAGTCTTTGGGTTTACTGATGATAATTCTTCAACAATTTATCAGCAACAGTCGCTTTGCTTTGCACAGGGACGCCGGCATTTTTTCCTTTTTTTCAGAGTGATAGCCTGCAAAAGTCCTTAAATTGTTTTGGGGTAACTGGGTTCTGCCATACATTTTCTAACATATAGAACATAAATGTAGAGGACAAGAGGAATCCTTCCTCTGTTTTTCTGCCTGTGACATCATCCAGCCAAGTTACAGGCTGGAAAGCAAGCCGATTGGCACCCCTGTGCATCCTTGGGAGAGAGGGTGTGCCTGACTTTGGAGCCAAATGTACAGGGTCTCCCAGAGAGCTGGACAGAGCCAGCACGAGTAGCTGTAATACTGTCAAGTACAGAGGAGCTGTTAAATCTGTGGAATCTGTGGAGGTACAGATTGAGCCCAGCCTGTCCCTTGTCAAGCTGCTACAGACTCAGAAGGATAAAGGTGCCACTGGTGAGATTTATCCTGCTGCAGAGCTGCCTGTTATCTCCAGTGTGATTGCCTCTGAGAGCACCCCGATGAGTGAGCCACCGAAGGGAGGATACTGGCATGGATTCAAGCGTGGGGCCCCAAAGTGAAGACAATTCAAGTATTTACCTGCTACATGGGAGTCGCTGCTAAATTCCAAAGGGAGAGGTAATTTTGGGAAATAGTAGCGCTACCTGAGGAATAAGAGCTCTGGGGAAAGGACATTTCATTTGAACTGTGTGGTTATTAACCCCTTCCGGAGGATATTAAAAAGGACTGTGTTGGAGCAGCAGTTAAGTACCTAATAGTTATTTAGGTAGTGTCCCACATGTCCCCAGTGTAGGAGTGCATGGTGTATTAGTTTGCCCAAGTTTTACTCCAGTTTATATAAAGTTTATATTTGTTTAATTTGCAAACTGTGTGTTTTATTATTCCTAGTGGAATCCCCCTGAGGTATATTCCTTAGTGTTCCTTAGGTGGAGGCACTGCTCTGTAATTTTTCATACGAACAAGGGACTCAGGGCCCCTGGATTGCCATGGGTAAGTTGATATTTAAAGAGACAGTAACAAAATTAGGGTTATATTTGGAGGCACTGCTGAGATGTCGACTGGGAAAATGGAGATGTGTGATGAAATTATGTCTGCCTTTGAAACTCCACGAAGTGTTCACCAGTGGTGTACTGCATTGGGACTTAACCCTCGAAAGGTTGCCGCTGTGGGGCCCATGGTGCCCATAGTGAAAGAAGAATTTATTTACCAAGTTCTGGATCGGGAACAGATGTTTAAACCGCCCAAGGGTGGCTGCGTCACACTTGGATTCTGCCTGGGTCCTGCTGAATGTTCTTATAGACAGCCACAGAGAGATAGATCGTGACCGGGTTCCCCCTGATATTGATGCTGAGAGTGAAGGTCCCTGGAAGATTGTTCTGCTTGACATGTTTGATGACGCAGATGAGTTAACATCCCAGGGTGAAGCCCTTACTACGAGTGTTGGACTGGCCCCTCTCCCGATTGCATTTGACACAAAAAAAAAAAATTTTTTTTAGGCGCCCTGCAGCGCCATCTGTGCATGTGCGTGGCACCTATTCATTCAGGAGCACAGCAGGCACGTCATAGTATTGGGGGCAGGGGATCCTGGACAGTAGTCCCGGTGGGCCCCCCAGTCAGACCCTGCTTACTACCCAGTATGCAGTGAAGGCACCAGAGAGTGTGCCGATTAACAAGACATTGTTTGATTCGCCAGCTGAAAAGAGTCAAGTAAAGAGATGTCCATCCTGTGAGAGCATGGTCTCCAAGGGGAGTCACCATAGCTCTGGTGGCTGGCTGGATACCCCAGAGATTGTGAGTGCACTGGGACAACTGACTGACCAACTGTCACAGCTGGCCTGGAATGGTAATTTTAAGAGACTTAAAGTGTTTTCAGGTACCGATCCTGTATACCCAGGTGAAAAGTCCTTAGAGAGTTGGAGAGACTCCACTGTTGTGTCCGTGAGAGATTGGACTGACCCCTGAGACAACTATAAGATGGAAGATCCTTGAGAGTCTCCGCAGTCCTACCGTGGATGTTGTTAAATCCTTATATGGTTGGTCACAACGACGCTGATTGAAGTCCTGGAGGTGACGTTTGGCCCTGTAGAGAGTTCTACAGAGATGATTTATCGCTTCCACTCTACATTCCAGAAAGAGAAGAAAGATTTGTCTGCTTATCTTGTGCGGCTAGAACAAGGCCTGAGACTGCTAGTGAGCCGCGGTGCAATTACAGACAATGAAATGGATTCTCTGAGAATTTGCCAATTGAAAAGAGGCACCCTGAATAGTGACCATGTGTGAAGAACGTACCTGGTGGTCTAGTGGGGGGACGGCAGGGATGCCTGCCGCCCCCTCGGCGGGGACGCCCGCCGTGTTGTATGGTCTCTTTTAGCCCGCAGGCGCGTGTGTCTTAGGGCGCGCACGGCACGCTCTTGTGAAGTTTAAAGGTGCAATGGCGTGAAATTTGAACAGTATATAAGGCTCATTGGGGCTGTGAGACCTTGCCCGTGATAGGATCTTGTTCCTGGTGCTTTGTCAGCTTTATTATGATTCTGGTTTTGATCCCTGCCTGGCTATAAGATTATCCTGACTTCTATATCTGACCCTTGCCTGAATAACGACAATCCTTCTGCTAAACCCCCCTGTCTGATTGATTACCCAGTTTTGACCTTTGCCTGCCTGATTATGATTGACTTCTGCCTGCCTCGACCAGGCCTTTACTGACGACGATTCTGGTTTCCTATTTTGTACCGTGACCCTCAGCCTAAAGACTCTTGCTAACAGTCGTGCTACTTTGCCTATCCAGAACCTCTAGCCTTGCACCTCTCGTTTAAGTCCTGGTGGCATCCAAGTAGCTGAGGGCTCCTCCCGAGACCAAAGGCAGTCACACTACCGGTGAAGCACGAGCTGAGACCAGGGTGCTTGGCATTTGTTCTGGTGTTGGGTGCCGAAGTGACACCCTGTTGCCATGACCATTAGAGTGCACTACCAGGATAAGCTACCCCCTGTGTACATTGCTCTGATGGAGAGAGTTTGGCGAGAGGAGGCGGATGCCTATGTGAGGGTCAAATGAAGTTCCACTTCAGGGCATACAGAGAAACCCCTGCTGATGCAAAACTGCTGGTAGAGAACAAGAAGCTTCACAAAGAGTTACAGGAGTTAAAAGCTCAACTGTCTGAGAGAGCCAAACCCCAAGCTGAGGCTAAGAAAGTTCCTAAGTGTTACCGGTGTGGCAAGCTTGGCCACATCCAGCCAAACTGTCCAGTTCCTGATGAAGGTGAAACCCAATCCGCACTGTGTAAAGTACCCTGCAAGCCCCCAATAGATCTAAAGGAAATATAGTATAATAACTAAATATAGTATAATAACTAGGAACGTCGTTGCAAAGCAAAACCTTTTTGATTCAATAGAAGTGTTGGTGTTGAGGTGTGTAGGAAAATAAGTGCTTTTAAGGCTTTCAAATTACCTGGGAAAGCCAAATCATTTATAAGGTACAAGGAGGCCAATAAATCATGCAAAAAAGCTATAAAGCTGCGAACATTTTTCATCCGGTGGAGATCGGTCGTTTGGTCGATCAGACAGGTTAGAAAATCTCTGTCAGCTGCCGATAATATCTCTGCATGTATTGTCAATCGTATGATTTTCAGTGGGAGACTGTCACTAGCTTTGTCAGACATAACTATTGTACGATTGCTGTCAGAGGTAGTACATTGGCTGATCTGTTCTTTTACTACTTTATTTGATCGGAATGGTAAGACTTTGATCTGAATGGTTAGTGGCGGGTCGGGAGATGGGAAACTCCAATCGTACATTGATTCATACGATCGGATTTTTGCGTCTATGGCCAGCTTAAGGCAAGCTAAAATTGATATGGAAAAGGATATTGCAGCAAGCAGTAAAAAAAAATCCAAAATTATTTTTTAAATATGTTAATAGTAAAAAAATGAAGCAGGAAGGAGTGGGACCTTTACTATCAGAGGGGGGTCAGCTGGTTGAGGAAAACAAAATAATAGCGCAGATTCTTAACTCATATTTTTCATCTGTCTACACAAATGAGGAACCAGTTAATGAAGGTTTCCTTCTTAATAGTCCTAATTCTAGTATTACAACTAATAATGCATGGTTCACACATGTGGAAATTCAAAAGAGACTAGAACATGTTAAAATTAACAAAGGTTCGGGGCCAGATGGTATTCATCCCAGGGTACTTTGCGAGCTTAGCTCTGTGATTGTCAAACCTCTTTACTTAATTTTTCAGGATTCATTGAGGTCTGGCATAGTTCAGAGAGACTGGCAAATTGTTAATGTTGTGCCTCTATTCAAAAAGGATCTTGTTCTCAGCCTCAAAACTATAGGCCAGTACGTGGATAGAGAACTGGCTAAAGGATAGACTACAAAGAGTGGTGGTAAATGGAACATTTTCTGATTGAACCAGTGTTGTTAGTGGAGTACCGCAAGGCTCTGTACTAGGTCCCTTGCTTTTCAACTTGTTTATTAATGACCTGGAGGTGGGCCTTGAAAGTACTGTTTCTATTTTTGCAGATGATACTAAATTGTGCAGAACTAGGTTCCATGCAGGATACTGCCACTTTGCAGAGTGATCTGTCTAAGTTGGAAAACTGGGCAGCAAAACTGGAAAATTAGGTTCAATGTTGATAAATGCAAGGTTATGCAATTTGGCAAAAATAATATAAATGCAATATATACTAAATGGCAGTGTGTTGGGAGTTTCCTTAAATGAGAAGGATATAGGGGTTTTTGTAGATAACAAGTTGTCTAATACTGGGCAGTGTCATTCTGTATTAGAGTCAAATTGGGAGTAGAATCAGTAAACATTACTGGTATGCATGCCGGAGACCTCTAGTGACCAAACAGAGGTATAACCAAATACTCAATAATTTCTCCAAGGCATGCTAATAAGTAAAAAAATATACTTTATTTACATCAATAGTTAAAAAACATGAGAAATATCCCCTCTAACGCCTGACGCGTTTCATGCTTACCCAGCACTTAGTCATAGGCAGAATCCAACTAGTCTCTTTTGCTCTGTTCCTTAAGTACTAGCACATGTAGTCCCTCCCCTTAATAAAACCAATCACAACCATGTGTTACAATTGCCATATATCATCCAATGGACTACTGGCTTTGTTCAGATACAATGATCTATGTGTTAGATAATCCATGTTACAGGTGTAACATGGATTATCTAACACATAGATCATTGTATCTGAACACATGGTTGTGATTGGTTTAACTATTTAACTATTAACTACTGGTTTAACTATTGATGTAAATAAAGTATATTTTTTTTACTTATTAGCATGCCTTGGAGAAATTATTGAGTATTCAGTGTCATTCTGTGGCTACTAAAGCAAATAAAGTTCTGTCTTGCATAAAAAAGGGCATTAACTCAAGGGATGAAAACATAATTATGCCTCTTTATAGGTCCCTGATGAGGCCTCATCTGGAGTATGCAGTGCAGTCCTTAAGAGGGGTATAAATGAGCTGGAGAGAGTGCAGAGATGTGCAACTAAATTGGGTAGAGGGATGGAAGACTTAAATTATGAGTGTAGACTGTCAAGGTTGGGGTTGTTTTCTCTGGAAAAAGGTGCTTGCGAGGGGACATAATTACACTTTACAAGTACATTAGAGGACATTATAGACTAATAGCAGGGGACCTTTTTACCCATAAAGTGGATCACTGTATCAGAGGCCACCCCTTTAGACTAGAAGAAAAGAACTTTCATCTGAAGCAACGTAGGGGGTTCTTCACACTGCTGGGTGATGTTGTGATTCAGTTAATTCCTTTAGGAATGGCTTGGATTATTTTTTGGGCAGACATAATATCAAAGGTTATTGTGATACTAAACTCTATAGTTAGTATAGGTATGGGTATGGGTATATACGTACTGTATGTGAAAGTAGGGAGGGGTGTGTGTATGGATGCTGGGTTTTCATTTGGAAGGGTTGAACTTGATGGACTTTGTCTTTTTTCGACCCAATTTAACTATGTAACTATGTAACTGTACAGTTACAGTATTTCCTAAAATATATTTGAAATACTATGCTCTCTTCTTGGTATTTCTTTACTTCGTACAAATGTATTAATCAGACAAATCACTGGTGAGTTCTGTGCAAAAAAATTAAGGATTATAATAATTGTACAGTTATAGTATTTCCTAAAAGATATTTGAAATATTATGCTCTCTTCTTGGTCTTAACAACTGGCACCAGTAAATAAAGGGATTAACATTATTATTGGGGTTGTGCCATATCTCATAATAAATAACATTTAATAGTAGAAGAGGAGATGTATATACTTAATAAGTTCAAATTATTAATATGGACAGGATATGTATTACAGTATAGTAACTGTACAGTTATAGTATTTCCTAAAACATATTTGAAATACTATGCTCTCTTCTTGGTATTTCTTTACTTCTTACAAATGTATTAGCAACTGGCACCAGTAAATAAAGGGATTAACATTATTATTGGGGTTGTTCCGTATCTCATAATAAATAACACTTAATAGTAGAAGAGGAGATGTATATACTTAATAAATTCAAATTATTAATATGGACAAGATATGTATTACAGTATAATAACTGTACAGTTATAGTATTTCCTAAAATATATTTGAAATACTATGCTCTCTTCTTGGTATTTCTTTACTTCTTACAAATCTATTAATCAGACAAATCACTGGTGAGTACTATGCAAAATAGTTAAGGATTATAATAATTGTACAGTTATAGTATTTCCTAAAAGATATTTGAAATATTATACTCTCTTCTTGATCTTTTTTTACTTCTTACAAATGTATTAACAGCTGGCACCAGTAAATAAAGGGATTAACATTATTATAGTGGTTGTTCCGTATCTCATAATAAATCACATTTAATAGTAGAAGAGGAGATGTATATACTTAATAATTTCAAAGTATTAATATGGACAAGATATGTATTACAGTATAATAACTATACAGTTATAGTATTTCCTAAAACATATTTGAAATACTATGCTCTCTTCTTGGTATTTCTTTACTTCTTACAAATATAAAAACAACTGGCACCAGTAAATAAAGGGAGTAACTATTGGGATTGTTCCATATCTCATAATAAATAACATTATGGGGCATATTTATCAAGGGTCTAATTGAAAAAACTTCGAAATTCAAATTCAAAAAGACCAACCGAAAGTTGAAGTTTTTTATTTGGTCGAATATGTCCGTTTTTGATCGAATAGGTCTGTATTCAGCCAAATTATAATCGTTCGAATTGAAGGAATAGCGCTTGAATTGAATTTGATTAGAAGTTTTCCACAAAAAACTTTTATTTTTAAAAGTCCACCAATTGACTACAAATAGGTTCTAGGAGGTCCCCCATAGGCTAAAACAGCAATTTGGCAGGTTTTAGATGGCGAACGGTCAAAGTCAAATTTTGAAAGAGACAGTACATGATAAATTTCGATATTCAAATTTTTTTCAAATTTGAATCGAATTTGGACTATTCCCTAGTCGAAGTACACAAAAAAATATCTTGAAATTCACATTTTTTTCATTCAAAAATTCACCTTGACCTTTGATAAATCTGCCCCTTAATAGTAGAAGAGGAGATGTTAATACTTAATAAGTTCAAATTATTAATATGGACAAGATATGTATTATAGTAGATAAACACCAGAAGATTATTTAGCAAATAAATCTAAAACATAATAACATGGGGCATTACATGGTAAAATTATTTTTATATGATATATCATGTACTTGTATATTAACATATGCAATTTGCAAATCACTTTCAAGATGTTAATGGTTAACTACCACCACCTCCCATTCAGCTGTGTTTCGCTATTCTCATGTAGGGATGTAGCGAACGGCGGAAAAAATGTTCGCGAACATATTCGCGAACTTGCGACAAAACATGCGAATAGTTCGCGAACGTCGCGAACCCCATAGACTTCAATGGGAAGGCGAATTTTAAAAGCTAGAAAAGACATTTCTGGCCAGAAAAATGATTTTAAAGTTGTTTAAAGGGTGCAACGACCTGGACAGTGGCATGCCAGAGGGGGATCAAGGGCAAAAATGTATCTGAAAAATCCATTGTTGACACAGCGCTGCGTTTTGTGCTGTAAAGGGCAGAAATCACACTACGTCACTCAGGTGATGTTTCTGGACACGGAATGTGAAAAAGCTCACACAGCTAGGTGGCACTTGGTTAAAGACTGGGCAAACAATGCCTGCAAGGGCAACGTATACACTACAGCAGTGGATACGGAATATATTATTGCTGCTTGGAAAACGTCACTCAGGTGGTGTTTCTGGAGACGGTATTATTATTGATATTTAGACAGAATGTGAAAAAGATCACACAGCTAGGTGGCAGTTGTTTGAAGAACAGATGCAGATGAGAGATCAGCAGCAGGATAGCTGCCCACAGCAGCTACATACAGAGCACTGCAGTAGAAGGTAGATTACTAGCCAGCAAAGCTACCTAACCTAAAATGTCCCTCAAATCCCTGCAGAGTTCTGTCCCTACAATACAGAGCAGTATCAAGTAGATTACTAGCCAGCAAAGTTACTATCAACTGTCCCTCAAATCACTAACAGCTCTCTCCCTACACTAGCTCTTCCAAGCACACACAGGCAGAATGAAAAAACGCTGCAGGGCTTCAGTTTATATATGGAAGGGGAGTGGTCCAGGGGGTGTGGGGGTGGTCCAGGAGGGAGAGCTTCCTGATTGGCTGCCATGTATCTGCTGGTCTGGGGTGAGAGGGCAAAAATAAGCGCCAGCTAAGGCGAACCCAAATTGGCGAACGTCGCGCGACGTTCGCGAACATTCGCCGAACGCGAATAGTCGATGTTCGCGCGAATTAGTTCGCGGGCGAACAGTCCGCGACATCCCTATTCTCATGCACTGCTGCTGGGGTTACATCAGATGTTATAAGCAACTGTTGAAGCAGTTTTTGGGGACAAGGGCTCTGTATTGGCAAAATCCAACTTCAACTCAATTCAAAGACTCGTATAGCAAGGAGGGAATTTGTCTCCAAAAGCTTCTGCACTGGAGTGCCCCAAAAAAAAAAAAAAAAAAAGGGCAACCCCAGCAAAATTCACAAAAGCAGAAAACAACTACTGGGGAGGGCAGTGGAAGTTATCCATTAATACCTGGAAAAAATTAAACATTTATAATTATTAACTAGCTCACTAAATAAAACATCAAAAATGATTTTCATGACAGTCCACCTTTTAACTATGGTATAATATCCTGTTAAATGTTATTATAATCCTTCAGAATAGGAGACTGTTTTCTATTCAGAAGAACATGAAGAATGAATTAAAAAAGCAAATTGTTTCTCCAAACAAAGTACAAATAGAATTGTAAATATCCAGGGCTTATGTACAGTCACATTTTTAGAGCACTGAAACAGAAGCCAAATGATGGCTTTTATCATACTGAGGCAGAAGAAGAACATATAAGTTTTAGGGATGCACCGAATCCACTATTTTGGATTCGGCCGAACCCCCTTATCCTTTGCGAGAGATTAGGCTGAATACCGAACCGAATCCTAATTCGAGGATTCAGCCGAATTCGAATCCTGCTGAAAACGGCCGAATCCCGAATCCTGGATTCGGTGCATCACTAATAAGTTCTACCTATATCATCCATCCTTTTTGTCACTCCAAAATAACAAGTTTGAAATTATCATTTTGGAAATTACCACTAATTTAATAGTAAAAATAAATTAAAAGGGACTAGTGTAAATTTGACTTAAAAAATAAAGAAATATTTCTGTAAGTTGTAGGACAGGGTAATCTTAAGCATGTTACTTAGCATACAGGCCTTTAGCAGATATTTACAGTATCAGCATTTGCTACATCATTTAAACAAACATTTTTTTGGGGGGGGGGGATACTGTTCAGTAGTTGGTCCATGGAGCACATGCCCATATATATGGTGCTGAATACGTTTCTGTACAAGATACAATTAGGCGTTAGTGTTGATGTGTAAGGTATAATAATTCATTCTTCATTCAATTTAATGGCACACATAAAAATAGTTACAGTACCTTATGTATTGCAGTTTTGCAGTTTTAGCGATCCATCATTGTAACCCCAGCTTAAGTTCATTGCATATGTTGGAGGTAATAGAACATGATTTTTCTCTGCTGCAAACACTGCCTTCTCTGTCACAAACATGTGATCTACTGCTCCACGTAGATTTCTTGCTACCCAGACCAAGAAGAAATAGATAGTGACTAAATGTGATTTATAGGGAAAGCTGGTTAAATGCAGCTGTGTGTTTCATATGGCAAAACATCATTATTGATAGCATAAACAGGCAGCAAGGATTGCGGGAAAAAAGTAAATCATATTTTATGTTCTGCAAATGAATATTCATTATAAATAGACTGCCATATTAAGAGTTATTTTTCTGATAATATCTTGTCTAATATCTTGTCTAGCAGACAGTATAAAGACTGTAACCAGCTATAAAAGGCATTACTGGATGCTCAGTTAAATTTCTGATTGGACCTGAGCTAGGAATTATTGATCTTGAAAGTAGAGGTTCCCAGCTAGTGGCTTGAATTTCTTTTAATGAAGGATGACCTGATGGGACACTGATGCAAAACAAACAAGACAGATGACAGATGTAGCAAGCCGTGAAAGTCCTATAAGCACGTTAGCATGTGCTTTTCACAGCACCAAAAACATGCTGTCTGTAACTGCTGCACACTAGGCATCAACTACAAAAATGTCAAAAGGCCTGTGTAGCTAAGCCCTAAGGAATGGAGAGAAAGACATCTGCAATTCCTTAGATGGAGGCAGATGAGACCAATTATTCTTGGGGCTAGTTGTTGCTGATTGCCAGTGGGAGGGGGTGCGGGTCTCTCTAGTTGGTTGTTTTCAACCCCCTTGCCTTGGCTCAGGGAAGGTATGAGAGGGGAGGAGATTAAAACTTAAAAGGTGAGGTATGGGGGGGAGGAGCCAGATCACCTTTTTGTTTTTGTGTTTTTTCCACCCTCGTATACCCAGGCTGTGATCATATGGTCAGGCTTCCTCAGACACCTATAGTATGGACCACCAAGGGGCGCATGGAGAAAATAGCAAGCAGAGAGAGAGCAAGGCAAAGGGCTCTGGGCTCATCCTTGGTAGATGCTCAGGTGTAATGTGGCAGGACAAAGTAAGTGCCAGAGGGTTGGGTTCTATACCCAGACTTGCAGGCTGTGATCATACTGTCAGGGTTATGCGGAAACTGTGGTATAGACCACCATCCATAGGAGCACGCTGAGAGAAACCAAGAAAAGCAGGTCTCTGGCCTCTGGGCTCTTACTTGGTGGATACTCTTAAAATACACCACTGAATTCCTTACAAGACTTATATCAATCCCCGACCCCCCTTCAAAGGGTATTTTTATGTTCTCTTGATGTACGTGACCTCTATACCTCAATACCACATAAGGAAGGTGTTGAATGTGTACATACTTATCTTGGTCATACAACTCTACCCACACATAAAATAATTTTTTATGCACTTTATTAGAGTTTGTTCTCACTAAAAATGTATTTTCTTTCGAAAAAAAGTACTACTTACAGATACAAGGCTGTGCCATGGGGGCAAACATGGCACCGGCATATACCAATATTTTCATGGATTATTTTGAACAAACATTTATATTTAGTAACACAGAATTTGCAGTATACATTCAGTCATACATGAGATTTGTCGAGGACTGGCACACAAATTGAACTTAACAATTTTTTGAATTATTTGAATAAGGTTCATTCCTCTATAAAATTCATGCTAGAATCCCACCCCTCTACTATTCACTTTCTAGATGTGAATATACAACACAGTGACACTGGATTTGTTATTTCCCTATACGCTAAACCCACAGACCAAAACAATTTACTTAAACCCACCAGCTTTCACCCTCCAAGTCTGTTTAAGGGTATACCAAGAAGTCAAATGCTACGTGTAAGGAGAATCACTTCCACAAACAAATTATATGCGCAAAAATGACCAACAAATTCCTTAAAAAAGGTTATAATCAAGCGGAACTGGAGAAAATCAAAGAGGAGATAGGTGCAATACCAAGGGAAAATGTATTAAAACAAACTAAAAAATCTAGCAATAAACCTGATCGAGTACCATTTGTTTCTACATATGACACTAATTCTATAGCCATTAAAAATATCATCCTTAAACATTGGGTGATTTTAAAAAATGACCTCAAAATTGGTAAATTATTTTCTATGTAAAGAGGTCGAAGAAACATCGCCTTACTTTCAAATAATATTTAAGCAGCACCTATGGTGTGTGAGTCCACTGGTCCACGTGTAGGGTAAAATTAGTTAAAAGAGCTAGGTGCGCTGGACATCAGTGTCACGATCCCCAAACCTATAAAGAAAAAGCAATCCCAATAGTGTAGTAAGCCTATACCAGGACGTACTATATTTGTATGTGAAACTACTCACAAACGCCTTGTCATTATCGTGCCCGTAGATGTTTGTGACTTTATCAGGACTTGCGTCTGGTTTTTACCTAAAGGGAAAAAACGACAATAGTGCAATAGAGTTGGTATAGTATATGGACAGTGAATTATTGTCCGCGCTTACCCCTCCGTAATGCGATAGATGCGAATCTGATGGTCGCCAGTCAGATGCCTCAGAATGGCCTTCTACTCAGCGCCGTGTCTGCTCGAATGCGCTTGAACTCGAGGCGGCTCCTCCGATCCTAAGAAGTGCCTGCAGTGGAGTTGTTATCCTCGTATGGAAAGCACTACGGTAGTGCGGTTGGTGCATCCGCCGATACCTTCTGATCCGGTCCTTCAGAGGTTGCCTTCCTTTGTGGTATGCTTGTTCAGGTATGCTGGACCTAGGAGCGGCTTCTTTTAAGGACGAAGGATGTCGGTTGTGTCTCAGTTTAATGATTGCTTCTAGCTAGAGGGGTAATTGTCTCGTACAGAGAGGCTGATGGTTTACAAATTTGCACTAATTATCTTATACGATAATAGGAGAAGTAGACACTGTGACTATATAATAATTAGCTTTATTTAGGATAAAGTTGATACAGCCCAACGCGTTTCGTATTAGGTAATACTTCCTCAGGGGCAAAGGTTAATTCCCACGTTCCTTTTCGGTAGCTTTTCGGTGGGTGGTTCTCTCAATTAACATGGTTAGTAAAAACAATTATAGATTACAGATCTAAAACATCATTTTCAATGCATTTCAATTTGTATATGTAAAACCATACATGTTCATCATAGGTATAAAATCAATTATTCAGTTAAAAAACATTTAAGATCAATGTCAATATTTAAACCTCTAGGTGCGAGTGTCTTTAGTTTGTGAATCCAGACTGTTTCTTCCTGGGAAATTATATCGCTTCCTCGCCAGTGTGTTTTTTTGTGAATAATTCCTGCAAAAGTTAATAGAGATGGGTCAGAGTTGTGGTGACTTTTAAAGTGGGCTGACACGCTGTGTGTTAATACACCTTTTTTAATGTTTTTCATATGTTCTCTTATCCTTGTCTTAAGGCACCTGCCTGTCCTTCCTATGTATTGTTAAGTTACATGGACATTGCAACAAATATATAATGTTAGTGCTGTTGCAAGTTATTAGACTTTTAATGTCAAAAGTTTCATTAGTTACATTTGATTTAAATTGGAAACATTTTTGCTCGTTGTTTTTACAGGTTTTGCAGGCTTTGAATTTTTTGTAAGGATAAAAACCTTTATTGTCATGGGCGAGGAATGTTTTAATAGTTTTATTTTCAACTGGTATACAACTGGGTACTAGAATTTGTTTTAAAGTTTGTGGCTTTTTATATAATATTCTTTGATTTTTTGTCTCTGTACGAGACAATTACCCCTCTAGCTAGAAGCAATCGCTAACTGAGACACAATCAACATCCTTCGTCCTTAAAAGAAGCCGCTCCTAGATCCAGCATACCTGAACAAGCATACCGCAAAGGAAGGCAACCTCTGAAGGACCGGATCAGAAGGTATCAGCGGACGCGCCAACCGCACTACCGTGGTGCTTTCCATACGAGGATAACAACTCCACTGCAGGCACTTCTTAGGATCGGAGGAGCCGCCTCGAGTTCCAGCACGTTCGAGCAGACACAGTGCTGAGTAGAAGGCCATTCTGAGGCATCTGACTGACGACCATCAGATTTGCATCTATCGCATTACGGAGGGGTAAGCGCGGAAGGTAATTCACCGTCCATATACTATACCAACTCTATTGCACTATTGTCGTTTTTTCCCTTTAGGTAAAAACCAGACGCAAGTCCTGATAAAGTCACAAACATCTGCGGGCACGATAATGACAAGGCGTTTGTGAGTAGTTTCACATACAAATATAGTACATCCTGGTATAGGCTTACTACACTATTGGGATTGCTTTTTCTTTATAGGTTTGGGGATCGTGACACTGATGTCCAGCGCACCTAGCTTTTTTAACTAAATTATTTTCTGTAGAAACATAGGGGACATGGTTAAGAATAAAAAAACTATTGCTTGACCAGACAAGGCATCCCCTGGAACTTATCCTTGTCATAACTGTGGACATTGCAATAGCATAATAAAAGGTGACTGTGTTACACCCCTGTAAAGGTACACAACATCATACTAAGAGATTCCACACTTGTAACTCCATGAATGTAATTTATTACATTTAGGGGCAGATTTACATAGGGTCGAATATCGAGAGTTAATTAACCCTCGATATTCGACTGCCGAATTGAAATCCTTCGACTTCGAATATCGAAGTTGAAGGATTTAGCGCTATTCCTACGATCGAACGATTAAATCCTTCGAATCAAATGATTCGAAGGATTTTAATCCATCGATCGAAGGATTTTCCTTCGATCAGAAAATTGTTAGGAAGCCTATGGGGACCTTCCCCATAGGCTAACATTGGCCTCGGTAGGTTTTAAGTGGCGAACTAGGGGGTCGAAGTATTTTTTAAACAGTACTTCGAACGGTCGAATAGTCGAACGATTTTTACTTCTAATCATTCGATTCGAAGTTGTAGTCGAAGGTCAAAGTAGCCTATTTGATGGTCGAAGTAGCCATATTCGAAATTCTAAGTATTTTTTCTTCTAATCCTTCACTCGAACTAAGTAAATGGGCCCCTTAATGTCCATGTGGATTAGCGTATATCGTCCAAACAAACAGACCAATTAAAACAGGACTTAATGAGCACAAATCTGCTAAACGGAATTTTCAACCTACAGCAGAAGATGAGAAAAACTAAAATAAATTAACCAAATGCACTTAATACGAAACTACATTGGCCGAACACTTTTTTGAAAAACAGCACAGAGTATCACAATTACGGTGGCAAATTTTGGAAAGGATTGAGGTTTGCAGTGGACAAAATTTAAAACAAAAACTGTTACAAAGTGAAAGTTATTGGATTTGGTTATTACAAACACAAATGCCAAGGGGACTAAACGAAGAGTTTAATTTAGCCTGCTACCTATAACTTTGGTAACAATTTATCTTTAGTTACACTTCACCCTGTTTGTTAGAAATGTATCAGTGTTTCAGTATTTTGGCAGCTTATACTTATGTTTAACCTAATTACTTACAATATATAATTTTACCTTTCAGATAAACTTCTGATCATGATTTTGCTCCAAGGGAAAGGTAATATTATTAATAGGGAAAGTATAATTTGATTCAGCCTTGTATTTCCATTTGTGTACCTATTTACTCCTTAAGGAATTTAAAAAAAACCTCTCTTTAAAAACACGGCCTCGTTTTGCTCATCATATCATCTGCTAAACAAAATTGTATAAACTATTATCACTACATTTATTTATTTAAGTCATTAGGAATGCATTGAGATTCAACCAGAATTCTGTCTTTTTCAGCAAGATTTGGCTGAATCCAGGTACCTGGCTTATTGAATCTGAATCCTTACCCACCACACAAACAAGGAGATTGTAATTTTTTCCACATGCACAGTGTGTGTTTCATTCTAACCATACCTTGCTCACATTTGAATGTGGAAATTTGGGTTCAGATTTGGTTGAATCATTAATGATAGATTCAGGATTTTTATGAATCCAAAAATAGTGCATAAAAATGAATACCATGCAGTGTGTTAATCCATTTTATTAACACTTTAATATAAGTAGTGAGCTCTCAAATGGCGCTGGGTGCAGATCCGTCATTAGTCACTAACCATGGTTATGTATACAATCACAACTTGGGTATTGCTTTATATTCTTCATCATATATTAAACTGCCTATTGACAAAAAGTAGGCACATACCACAAGCAGCAACATTTCATGTCCTCTGATGGTTGCTATTAGGGATGAAATAATTGTGAGATTAAAGGCATTTTAATCTATAATGATAATGATAGTGATTAGAATTTATTACCTAAAATTAACAGTGTACATTGACAAGTCAGGATTTATAGCGAGGCCACAAAGGCCCGGGCCTATGGTGGACTCAAAGCTCCCCAGTGCTTCTGTGCCTAATAGCGGCCAGCACTAGCACCCTGCGGCATGGGGGAGAGGCGGGGGAGAGGCACGAGTAGAATCGTCTGGGACCATCAGGCCCTGTACATTGAGAATTTTAATTTATCATTACATATTTTTTGCAGTATACACTAGTGTTTAAAAGTCTGGAATAAATATAAAATGTGTTTGTTTTTTACAAGCTCATGTCATCCCCAGCACATCACCGTGCTCAAGTGTACATCACAACAAACACAACAGCGGTGAACGGACTGCCGGGGGGCCCTGAGGGGGTGCGGGCCCTGGCCCGCTCGCACCCTCTGCTCCCCTGGTAGTTCCGCCAAACAGAGCCTCAATGTAGATTGACAATCCACATAGGGGCTACCAAATGGCCAATCACAGCACTTATTTGGCACCCCAAGAACATTTTTCATGCTAGTGTTGCTCCCCATCTCCTTTTACTTCTGAATGTTGCTCATGGGTTCAAAAGGTTGGGGTTCCCTGCTCTAGAGGAATCAGCCTGTAATTGGATATAAAATGTCTGAACAAGCACTTTCATGTGACTTGGAATGATTCATGGGGGACCATATGATGCAGTTATTTTGCCATTCCCTTTACCAGTTTTCTCTATTTTTTAATGACTATAAGGCTGTATGTGTCCTTGTGAAATAAAATTATTAAATATGACATGCTAAAACATTAATGCTCAATTGTGATCTCCCGTGTACGCTCCTGTACAAGATGTGCTGAATATATGTGGAAGAAATCCCGTACGCAAGCAGACTTTATTCACTATAAATTTCAATTGTCCTGCCTCAATTCTGCCTTTTAAAGGCCAAGCAAGAGTACTACAGTACCCTTATAAACAGTCACAAATCCAACCCACAACGCCTGTTTTCTCTATTCAATACTCTTCTCCATCCCTCATCAACCGAATCAGTCAAACCTGATGCACTGTCCTCAGGACTTTGCTGATACCTAATGTAAACCAGCTCCTCCTTCCTAAGCCCTCTTCTGCATGTCTTAATTCCTTCCCTCCGGTAACAATGTCTGAAGTCTCCAAGCTTCTCTTGTCCTCCCCACTCACAACTTGCCCCCTTGACCCTATGCCTTCTTCTCTGCTCAAACACTGTGTTGCAGAGCTTACACCACTACTTACTCACATCTTTAATTCTTCTCTAGCTTCTGGAACCTTCCCTTCTCCTTTTAAACATGCCAGTGTAAAGCCTATTCTTAAAAATGCCACACTTGACCCATCCTGTCTATCAAATTACAGTTCTGTCTCCCTTCTACCACTTGCCTCTAAACTCCTAGAGCGTATTGGGATTCTCCCGTGTTACTAACTCTCTTCTTACCTTTCTAACCGATCATTCACTGTCTCCTATGATAACAAAACCTCATCTCCAGTTCCACTTAAAGGGAATCTGTCGTCATTTTAAACTTTTTTTTTTTTTGCATTTTTATAAAAAACACACATCCATAAACACTGTCTGGCAAATAAAATGTTAATCCACAAATCCATGCATAAGTTATTTTAGTTAGTATTTTGTCATGGGGGCTTCCATTTCTGCTCATTACACATTCATCCTGTGCTGCTCTAACAGCAGGCACAGCATTACCTGTGTGCTTGGAGGCAGCCACTCTGTAATGAAAAGCCAGGTTGCACTAGGACATGAGAATCTAGCTGTACACTCCCCCTCCCCTCTCTGCCCATGAGTGTGATGTTTGGAGGAGAGAGGTCACATGGTTTGCAGGGAAGCAATTACTTTTACTTTCCTACGTTCTGCTCTACAGCTGCACTAGCAGCCCTCTCCTCCCACAGACACTATCAAAGCTCCTGCCGTTCTGTAAGTTTGTTCTCTGCATTCCTTTGGAAGGGGGAACTTTCTATCCTTGCTGCCTTCCTAGTTTGTTTTACTGGTTACTAGATGAGGTAAAGGAGCTGTGAGTTCCCTCTGCTATCCACCTCACACACACCTTGCTCCTTTCCTGCCTACTACTTACTGCCTCCTTTCTCCTGAGCTATTTTAACCCTTCCTAGACTTCCTCTTAAGTTTTCCTGGTTTTCAAGGATGTCCTTATTTTATCCTTTTTTCTATTCCCTGTCATCAGTCCTGGGAGTTTACTCCTGTGTTTCATTTTTGTGTAAACAAATATAAATAAACTATCTATATAAAATATTTTTTCCAGTGCCCAAAATGAATTGTGTGTGTATATATATTTATTTATTTTTGAAACGTAAGTGGGGGCAGTGATCACAGGACTATATTATTATTTATATGTTTGTATGCAGGATTTCAGTCCTTCTGAAGTGGTGTCAGTGAGAGCTTATCTTGATACCTGCCTATTGTTCATTTGACAGGCTCAGCAGACAAGGCTCTATTTACATTACAGCAGCTTGTAGGAGGGAGGGGTAATGACATCACTCCAACTTGCAGTGCAGCAGTAAAGTGTGACTGAAGTTTATTAGAGCACAAGTCACATGACCTGAGGGCAGCTGGGAAATGTCAAAATGTCTAGCCCCATAGCAAATTTTAAAATTAGATATAAAAAAATCCATTTCTTGTTTTGAAAAACGGATTTCAATGCAGGATTCTGCTGTAGTAGCACTATTAACTGATACATTTTGTAAAAAACATGTTTTTCCACGACAGTATCCCTTTAATGTGGGGGTGCCGCAAGTCTCTGGTCCGCTGCTGTTTTCCCTGTACACTCTGTCTTTGGGAGATCTCATCCGTTCATTTGGCTTTAATTATCATCTGTATGCTGATGATGCCCAAATATATTTATCCAACCCTTCATTAACACCGAAAACACAGGCTCAAATCTCTAACTGTCTCCTATCTCTAATTGGATGAACCAGCGCCACCTCAAACTCAACCTAACAAAAACTGAACTAATCATCTTTCTACCTAAGCCTGGTCCTACTCCCCTATTTACTATCTCTATTGATGGCATGCTCATTAATCCTGTCAACTCAGCACGCTGTCTGGGGGTAATCTTTGACTCCTCCCTCTCCTTCTCTGATCATATTAACACCACTGTCAAAACCTGCCACTTTTTCTTACGCAATATTGCCAAAATCCTTCCCTTCCTTTCACCGGCTACGGCCAAGACGCTCATGCATGCTCTCATCCTATCCAGACTAGATTACTGTAACCTTCTACTAACTGGCCTCCCTAACTCCCATCTCTCCCCTCTACACTCTGTATTAAACACTGCTGCCAGAATTATCCTCCTCTCATCCAAAAGGGTACAGGCCCCTCCACTGCTGAAGTCCTTATCATGGCTTCCTATAAAACAAAGAATAACTTATAAACTCCTCCTCATAACCTTCAAAGCCCTTCATTCCTGTGCACCTAACTACATCTCATCTCTTGTTTCTCTATATGTTTCCGACCGAAACCTCCACTCTTCTCAGAGCAACCACTTGGTTGTGTACCCCCCACTACTACTGCTGTTTCCCGTATCAAACCCTTCTCTCTTGCGACTCCTTATATTTGGAATGCCATTCCTTAATCTCTCAGGAGAGAATCCTCCTGTGTTTTTAAAACAAAATTAAAAAACTATCTCTGGGAGCACCTGGATAACACCTGAACTGGGAACTGGCACTTATATAACAGTGTAACAAACTATAACCTGCAGCACCTTAATACCCCTGCGAATTGTGTCTGTATGTTAACCTCCCATTTAGACTATAAGCCCTAGCCCTAGCCTTTTGTTCCTTGACACTGAGCACTTAATCTGTATTGTAATTATATTTTATGTTTATGTAAATTGTATTTCTAATAATTTTTAGAATTATTTCTAATAATTCTAAAATAATTTTTATTACTACTAATTTATTGTTTTGCTGTACAGTGCTTTGCCCTTGAGGAGCTCTATACAAATAAAAATATACATACATACATACATACATACAATTGTAATGTACATTTTTTGTATGGCACATATACACTCTCTTTCAAATACAATTTGTACAGTTTCAGTCAAAGTGTGTCTGTATTTCCCTTTATACATTTTTACATTTCACTTTTTTCTGTATATGCAGTTTTATTTTTCTATCTGCTGGTTAGTCTTTTTTAGTGTTTTTGTTATTATTTTGTGTGTATATCTGCATTGGCTTTATGTGTGTATCTTTGTGTGTGTTGCGTCAGTATCTCTGTGTTTCCCTCCCTTCCCATTTTACTTTATGAGTTTTGCCTCTAATCTCTTGGGACCCAATCAATTGGCCATAAAGAGATTATCTGTATTAAATACAAGTAATATATACACAGCCAGAGCCGTTACGTTCACAAATCGCGTTGCCGATATTAGCAGGCGGAGGCCGGGGCCTCTCGCTCCTTCTGTAATGCAGTTTGGGCAAAGTAATATCTTTATTGCTTTATGTCCTTTTTAAATATGTATGCAAGTTTCTTTTAATAAATTAGGTGCTGCTTATATCTGGATTATTCAGAAAACAATAACTCATTTCCCACATCCTGTATTAATATGTTTATTTGCATGTTTATAGATAGATGTGCTAAAGTGAATATATTTTTATGTTTGTGTATATTTTATATAGAGTTTTGCTGTGGGAAGGGTTATGTAAATCTAGATAGAAAGGAGAAAAGGAGGCTCACAGAGCAGCCACTGGCAGGGGCCAGTGAAGTGAAGGGAGGAAAAGGGGCAGTGGAGGCTAATGAGGGAGGCAGGTTTGTTAGAGTTACGAGGGGAAGTAGGGGACAGAAGTGTAGGTGGGCTGGTCCACAGCTTGTCCAAAACAACAGATTCACCATTTTGGCTGAAGATGCTGGGAAGGAAAGCTCTGAACTGGCGTGTATGGAGCAGACTGACTCTCAGAGCACCCTGGGAGGCAGTGGCTCTAATACGGGTCATGGGGGGAGTGCAAGGAAGGAAAGGTAGGTTTTAGTTTTAGGGAATTCCATTATTAGAAAGCTGGATAGGGTAATCTGCCATAAGAACCCTTCATGTCTAACAGTCTGCTGCTTGTCTGGTGCTAGAATTCTGCATGTGGTGGAATGAGTGGACAGATTATTGGGAGGGGCTGGGGAGGACCCAGCGGTCTTGGTACACATAGGTAGAGGACATAGTGAAGTTCTCAAAAACAATTTAAAAAAAACTAGCTGTAAAGTTGAGGGTGAGGACTTCCAAGGTAATTTTCACAGAGATATTACCTGTGCCAAGAGCAATACTAAGAAGACAGCAGGAGCTTAGGGAGATTAATGCGAGGCTGAAAGATTGGTGTAGGGAGGAGGGTTTTGGGTTTTGGAGAACTGGGCTGATTTCTCCGTCGGCTACAGGCTCTTTTCTAGGGATGGGCTGCACCTCAATAATGATGGTGCAGCTGTTTTGGGAGAAAAGATGGCTAGAAGGTTGGAGGAGATTTTAAACTACGCATGGGGGGAGTTAATATTAGCGGCTATACTTTGTTTTGGAGGGTCAGAGACAATAGAAAAGCAGGAGGGTTATGTCTGTTTGTTTGGAAGAATTTAAAAGCTTATATAGATGAGGAGGTTATGTTAGAAAATGAGGAACAGAAGTCTTATGGTGGAGTTCTTCACTGATTTTAAAGAATCCAGCAAATTAATTGTAGGGAATGCAATAGACCCCCTAATGTAAGTGAGTAGGAGGAAGCTAAGCTCCCGATGCAAATAGAAAAGGCTGCTAGTTTGGGTAAAGTAATGATAATGGGGGATTTTAATTACTCAGATATTGACTGGAGCAACAATACTGCCAGATCAGTTAATAGGAACAAGTTTATAAAAATTTTATGGCACAGAGGTTGTTGAGGAGCCAACCATAATGCTATTCTGGATCTAGTGATGTTATATCATTCAATGTCTGGTGTAAAAAACAAATATACACTGGGGCAACAAAAAAATCTGAATTTCATAAAAGCTAATGTTTTCAGCTAAAAACACAGAACAGAAATGGTTGTCATTTAAAATTATATTGAATTGTTACTGGTTTGTATTTAAATAATAATGGTACCAGTATGGTTGTAAAAGATACAGAAAAGTCAAATGTGCTAAATCAGTTCTTTTCTTCAGTGTATACACTAGAGGAGTCTAAGTTCCCAGGCTCACTTCATAGCTGCACTGATGGCTCAGTTCAATCTAGTTAGTGGCTGACTCAGGATATGATTCATAAAGCTTTCATAAAAATTAATGTAAACAAGGCTCCAGGGCCTGATGACATACACCCACTGGGTTCTAAGAGAGCTTAGTTCAGTTTTAGACCAGCCCCTATTTCTGATTTTCTTAGATTCACTTTCATGTGGTATGGTACCTATGGATTGGAGAACAGCTGATGTCATTCCAATATTTAAAAAGGGATTACGATCTTAGCCTGGCATCTTAGCTATAAGGAAAGACTTGCCAATTTGGGGATGTTCACGCTTAAGGGGTGATATGATAACTATGTATAAATATATAAGGGGATCATATAATAATCTCTCTAATGCTTTATTTACCAGTAGGTCTTTCCAACTTACACAAGGTCACCCATTGTGATTAGAAGAAAAGAGGCTACGCCTAAATATTCAAAAGGGTTTTTTTTACAGTGAGAGCTGTGAAGATGTGGAATTCTCTCCCTGAATCAGTTGTACTGGCTGATACATTAAATAGCTTTAAGAAGCGGTTGGATGACTTTTTAGCAAGTGAAGGAATACAGGGTTATGGAAGATAGCTCATAGTACAAGTTGATCCAGGGACTAGTCCGATTGCCATTTTGCAGTCGGAAGGATTTTTTTCCCCCTCTGAGGCAAATTGGAGAGGCTTCAGATGGGTTTATTTTGCCTTACTCTGGATCAAGTAGCAGTTAGGCAGGTTAAAAAAAGTTAAAAGGTTGAACTTGATGGACGTGTGTCTTTTTTCAAACTTACTTATCATGTTACAAAAAGTTAAAAGGTTGAACTTGATGGACGTGTGTCTTTTTTCAAACTAACTTATTATGTTACATAGTCCTCAACCTTAAATATGCAATTTCTGGTTTACAGGCAAGTGGGCTTTTATGATCTTTTTATAAAGAAGATCATACCTGGGCTGTCCAAGTCATCTGTTTGGCAATCCCAACCAAACGCATGGGTCTGAGATGAAGCCTACATCATAACATCAATAAAAGTTGCAAGGTAGGAGATGATCCCCATCGACTAGTGATTGGCGAATTTATTCCCTTGCATGGATATGCTGAGAATTTTCAAATTTCGCTGGCCACGAAAATGCGATGTGGAAAATTTGGCGCAGCAAGATTTGTGCTCATATAAAAATTGTTGCCTGTTTTTGAGATGCTCATTGACTTTAATGTATTTGGACAAAAGGGTCGCATTTACAAAAATTTCACTTGTCAAAATTGTTGCCGTTTTTTTTGACGAAGCAAAAAGGAACAGTAGAGTACTCTTTGTGAAAATTTGTGGACAAAACAAACTCAAAAACCGCAGATACTTTGCTGCAAGGTTTATTCTACACAACATGTTTCGAGCAGTGCGGCTCTTTTTCAAGTGTTCTCACTGAATAAACCTTGCAGCAAAGTATCTGCGGTTTTTGAGCCTGTTTTGTCCACAATTTTTCACAAAGTTTGCATTTGCATCAGCTTCTAGTTGGGACAGAAGCAGTTGCACAGGCAAGATATTGTGTAAACTACTATTATTTGTACAGTAGAGTATGTTATGTTTTGGGTAGCCGAGGATGAGTAGAGTATAACAGTGCTTTATTAGCAGGCTCATGCAGCTATTACACAATAGTAACTTTCACTTTTTAAGCTGTCTAGGAAACATGCACAGTATAAGTCTGAGCACAGTGACATCTACAGGCCATCTGCACAAACACCACATATTCCCTCTATAGTAGGAAAGCATTTTGGCAAATGTACTAAACAACAACAATGCATTTTAAAGCAATAATATACATTCTTCTCATCACATAGTCCTTGGTCCATGCAGGTAGTTATCTTATTCTCTCAGTATACCTTATAGGTTCACTTTCTTCAGCCCTATTGCAGTTGACATCAGGAGTAGGAAAATGTCCTTCATGAAATGGAGCTTCTCCAAAGTCATATCTAACAGGAGCAAGACGACTTGCATTCCATATGCGTCCATCAGACAGTTCATATGTGTATGGTCCTCGCTGGCGTCTCACTTCAAGAAGTGTAGTAAATTTAGATTGTCCTTGTTTCAGTATTCCTGGTTTCTTAATTCTAACTAAAGATCCAGGCTGAAAGTGTACTTACCTGGCACCACGTTTTCTGTATAAGCCTTCCATTTGGCTTGGTGTAGTTTCACAATGTCAGCAGTAGATGATTTTGTAGGCAATAATTCAGCTGGAGACGATTGGCTTGTTGCATGGCGCGTTGCTCTGTAGTTATGTAGGAACTCTGTTGTAAATACTTTCCAAGATTTTCTGTCTGTAGTGCTTCTTTCAGACTGTTGAATCACTCGATTTCTCCATTTGCTTGTGGGTAATACACTGAAGATTTCCTATGCACAATATTCCTCTCTCTGAAAGGATTCAAACTCATATGAGACAAACTGTGGTCCATTGTCTGATATTAACTCCTTTGGATTACCTTCTCTGCTGAAGACTGTAGACAGAAATGTTATTACTGTAGCTGATGTTATATGAGAAGCAAATGCAATTTCTGGCCATTTACTGTAATAGGCAAGCACCAATCCGGAACATGCAACGAAAGTAGATTCCAAGAGACAAAAATATATATAAAATATAATACTTTATTTTACATCACATCTATAAAAGAAGAGTAACGCCTGACCCGTTTCGTGTCACAAGGACACTTAATCATAGGCTAATTTTTTAGGATACAGTCACAATATTTAAAATGATAATGAGCCAATAGAAAACAGCAAATAGCCTAAGGCACAGTGATCTCTAGTGGACACTTTATAGAACACACAATATATATTTAATTAAGAAGAATATTAGATCACGGAAATATAAAAATTCACAAATATCTTCATTTATTTAGATACATGATGTAAAAAGTTTAAATATAATTAGTATAGTATTATAAATAAAGTCAATAAATATAGCAATACATCAATAAATACATTATAAATAAATACATAAAGGGCTTCGTTTAGATAAAGCAAAAGATATCAAATTCTAAGTTTAACCAATTAGGTTGTCTAGTGGCTAGATAAAAGATCAATTTTGCTTCTTTTTTTAGGAGATCTGAAGTAACACTTCCACCTCGACTATTAGGAATAATTTTATCTCTAGCTATCACACTTAAAAAGGATAAGTTTCTATTATTACAATCCGCAAAATGTTTGGCTATAGGAGTAACACACGTATCTTTTGAAATATTAAGTATATGCTCTCTAATCCTGTCTTTCTTTTACGTCCAGTTTGACCTACATATTGTTTTTGACATTTAGTACAAATTAAAAGATAAATAACATTTTTGGTATTACAATTAATGTAATGCCATATGTTATAAGTTTTATTTGTTATAGAAGAGGTGAAAAACGTATTTTTTTTCAAAAATTTGCACGTAATGCATCTACTTGCACTGCGTTGAAAACATCCCTTTGTTTGTAACCAGGTATTATTTTGTTCTTGAAATTTTTTTTGTGTGTTTAGTGAGAAATATTGTTTAAACACTTACCATAGCCTATTGTTTAAATTTTATTAACGGCTTCAAGAGATTTTTTATTTGTTTTTCTGTCCAAATTCCACATATCATGGATGTACATACACAAGAACAAAAACTTAATGAAGTTTTTTCTCAAGAGAATGATGAGACCATGAGCTCTCTTAGAGAACATTTCAACAAATTAGAAACATTATCCTTGAAGGAAATGAGAACATGGTGGGAAATAGCCTCTTTTGAGAAATACTTGTCACTTAAAATGATACCAAGAGGCCTAAGGATTAAAAAATATCCTACATTTTTAACTAATGATGATGAATGTATGGATCAATGGAATAAGATTTTGTCTGATTGTTCTCTACGCTTAATGGCACTTCTCATTGATAAAAACCGTCAAACATATGATCTTTTACGAAATGACATTTCCAAAATAAAAAAATAAATAAATAAAAAAAGAATATTTAGGTTCTATTGAACAACCAGAATTCTTGAAATTTACTGAAATTTTGAATAAGAAAATAGAGAGAACAGAAAAATAACTAATAGACTTTAAAACCAATAAATGTAAGCGAGATAAAAATGATTATGAATCAAATAAAGTTTATACTGTAACTGGTCTAGAATACATGATAAATATAAGAGAGTACACACACCGGATCAAAAAAGATTCTATTCTCAGAAGTCTATATTAAAACCCCCCAAAGATAAGCATGTTAGTTTTTCGAGCACTGACTATGATAGCTTTGAAAATATGGGTACTGGTGGCTGCTCCTCCTCTCCTTTGTCTTCACAGGGAAAAAGAAATACGTATGTTCAAGAAGTTTTCTCTGAACGAGAGATGCCCTCTGAACCCTACTATCCTGCAAAAAACGTGTATGGAAATAAGAACAAATGGAGAAACAAAAGGAATTTCCTCTCAAGCAATTCAGGAGAGGAAGACGAAAGAATGAGAACATCCAAATATCCACTGAGAGAGAGGAACAAAAGGTTTTAAACCTTTCTGATCGAACTTTGAAGAACTAAAAGTTTTAGATAAGGGTTTAACCTATTGTCCCACAAAAATTTTTGATTTGTTTGATACAGTAATTGATATCAATAGATTTGTCCGAAAAATATTGTTAAAAAACACTTCTTTAATGAAGATAAGGGGGAATTTGATAAATTGAGAATTGAATCGGATTTTGACTTTAAGCAATCCAAATTTTCTAATTTTAAAGAGTTGAAAGCTATTATTCATTTAGAAAACCTACAGCGTAATACTGATCCAGATTTAGGGAGAGTTGGCAGTGAGACAATAGAAAATAAATTCAAACCAAAGCCTAATTTCTATCCAGTTTATTTAAGAGATCATTTGATTAATATGTTTCAAAAAAATTTAGAAAAAGTACTTACAAACTTATAAAATGAGGTGAAAGCTGTAAATAATGATTCTTTACGTAGAGATAATTTGACCATTAGAGAACGACAAGCATTAAATAACCTTAAAAAAGATCAAACTATAGTCATCAGGAAAGCAGATAAAGGAGGGCAAATTGTCATCTTAAATAAAAATGATTATTTGATGGAAGCTAATAGACAATTATCAGATCTATCATCTTATAAAAAGTTAACTAAAAATCCAACAGAGAAATTTAAAAAAGAAATGGAAGGGTTTAGTGATGGCTACTTTACAGTTTAACATCATAGATGAAACTACAGCTACCTTCCTTAAAGTGGCAAGTCCCAAAACTGCGATTTTTCATTATCTTCCTAAAACACATAAACCAAATAGACCACCGGTAGGTCGCCCAATTATAGCAGGCATTGGCTCACTAGGAGAAAATTTATGTGAGTTTATAGATCAATTTTTACAACCTTTAGTATATAGACTACCTAGTTATTTAGAAGATAGTGGCCATGTTATACATGCATTGAATAATTTTCAGTGGGATGCCTCCTATAGATGGGCTTCCATAGATGTAGTGCTGAAGGTCTGGAGCATGTGCACCCGGACCCAACTGGGAAAGCGGTAAGCTTATCCTAATGATACATTAAGGCTTATGGATTTCCAATTACTGTAATAGTCTATCAAGGTTATAGCAAATCTGCAGTCTATAGGAGCATCTGTAAAAGGACCAGCAATATCAATAGCAAGTTTTTCCCATGCTGAATCAGAAAATGGTATTGGTTTTACATCTGGTCTCAACTTAACTTTGTGTACAAAGTTCTTTGCACAACCCAGTGAAGTGTTGCTTTGTGGTGAAATTTTAGACACTGGCTGTGTGGCAGGCATTGGTGCTGTAGTAATGAGACCATCAACTAATTGTAGGTTTAATGCAACAAAGAGATCCCTAGTATAGCAGTACCCTTATTTACAATGTAAAAGTCCGATTTTGCAGTATTTGATTCAAATTGTACAGTCACGGGCAATCAACCAAGCACAGGGATTGGATCCTTTAAGTAACTGACCAGTTTCAGGGCAGGTGCAACAAGCAGATCTTTTGCAAAGTATATCAAGAAAATATCCTTTGGTAGTATAGATACAGCTGAACCTGTATCAAGCATCAGGTTAATGGAGTGCCCCTTGTCAGCAGAAGCAGTACTGACACTGACAGTTGATATAAACTTGTCTGGATTAAACGTACCAGCTTTATCAACACTTAATACAGTAACATTTGTAGTAGTGACTTCATGAACATCTTTAGCAGAACTACGGCAGGCCTTAGCAAAATGTCCTACTTTTGTGCATTTGCGGCACCATTTAGCTTTTGCAGGACATGTAACATGATTTGCAGGGTGTTGTGTTGAACCACAGCAAAATCAGTACTTTCTATTTGTATTTGCTATATGGTTTTGCAGTGTAAGTTAATCCCTTTCCTTAGCACTGTATTTTGCCTGTGACTGTGCATTATTAGGCCACAGGGCGGTACATGGGGCGGGTAGTTCGCAATGACCCAAAGTAAGAAATAAACACACTTAAACAATGAGAGAGGTGGTGCAGGCTGCAGCTTGTTTATTGGAATAAGCACTGAATACATTTCCATTTAAGTTCCCAATTAATCTTTGTTATAATGCAAACGTAAATTATTATTATTATTCCGTAAACCTGGTCAGCCTCTGCTAAACTCAGCAGGCTGCCTTACCAATTAACGCAAAATCTGCCATTAACCCGGCCAGAAATAAAACAAAATTCCTTGCACACTTAAATTTCCTCCACGTTAAGCCCCCTAAATTAGACCAAAAACTTTAGTGGGGCTTGGCCACCTCCCATCTAAGTAAAGCTCTTTCCAATGCTGTTTGCAAGTCAATGTTAAATATATCCAAGCCAATTTCAGATAAATGAATTCCATCTGTATGATACAGACCTGCTCCACCTCCCTCAAGATCAGCATGTCTATAACTCAACATGTTTACTGACTTTGTGAATTTTGCAACTGCAAAATTAACTTTTTTTTGCACTATTCCAAGTACTTGCACCCCAGTTCCCTGTCCATACCCACCTGGATACAACTTCTGACCAGATGAATACAACTTGAGGCCACAAAACATGCAAATAAGATAGATCTCTTTTTATCATTTGTATGATATTTATAGAAGTACTTTTTCCAATGTCATTCCCCCCAACATGCAACACAACAATATCTGGTAAACACCATTTCCAATGCATTTGAGCTAAAACTTCCATCACCTTAACCCATACCATGCCACGAACTCCCTTCCAGATAATTTTAACTGAATTCTACTCACAATCTAAGTTGAGTCCATATGGTCTCTCACAGGCTCTGTTCTCTGCCAGAGAAATATAAGAGTCTCCTATTATCCACACGGTCTTCAACTCATGATCTGTGTAAAGAAAAACTGGTTAGAAAATCAATTGACAAAAGAGGGTCTGATATAAGAACGAAAATGATGAGATTGCCAGTGGCCCAGTTTCTTTATTCGCTCTTCTGTAAAACCCAACAATGAAGCTTGAGTTGCTGCTCCAATCCTAAAAGACTGGAAACTATAAATCTCATCTTGCAACCCAGAAGAAGTGACACATTTTTGAAGAACTTTATTCAAACTGGAATCTCGTTACTGGGGTCTCGTTGTGATGGATGAAAAATTTAGATCCTGACTTAGGTCTTACTGCCAAAAACCTGCAGTAATTGCCCATAGGACATAAAAAAGTATTTTTAATTGGTCCCAACCAAATTATATTACCAACTTGGTCAGTTTTTGATTTTCCTATGATGATTTTTAACCTCTGTTTGAAAAGGATAACATTCACACTACGCAGCCCATTGTCTGCTGTTTTGCTAGAAGCAACTATTTCACTTATCCAAAAAGCGCCAAAATATGTAAAAGAAAATAGGCACTGAAACAAAGTAACTTCAAAGTCATCAAAACAGACAGCATTCAATACATTTAACAATTTTTCAAGCAAATTAATTGTTATTAGTTTTCGTTGATCCACTGTTTGAGATTTTCTTGCCATCCCTTTTAGCATTTGTCTAATCACATGTGCTTTTGTAAAATCTTCCTCGCCTTTCAATTTCAGAAAAAAGGAAATGCCCATAAGCTTTTTCTTAATATTAGACACAACTTGTTGAGTCTTATAAGATTCCAATATGAATTTAATCAATAATTCCACTGCTTGATTATCAGAGGAATGTTTGGTATAAAATTTAACCCATTCTTTCCATACAGCGCAATAAGACGCCCATGTTTTATTAGCTACAGAGTGACCAATCAATTCCATCACATCATCTAGATGATGTCCCAGATGTGTTGAGGACAGGGGGTATTCATAGGATCTGCCTGTGTCTGCAACTCCCGGAATAATTTTATCTGAAATCGGGAAAGAGCGTCCGCAGTTTTGTTAGCATAACCTGGTAAATGTTTTGCTTTAAACCAAATATTTAATCTAAATGTTTTCAACACAAAATATTTTAACAATTTCCATACTGGTGGGGAACTAGTAGTAAGATTATTAAGCACATAAACTACCCCCTCATTATCACAATTAATAATAATCCTTTTATTAGCCAGCTTATCACCCCATAACTCTACTGAAACAACTATAGGGAACAATTCTACAAACACTAATTTTTTTAGTAAATCTGTCTCTTGCCACTGAGCAGGCCACATCTCTGCGCTCCAATGACCTTGTAGAAAAGCTCCATAACCGCAAGAAGCGGCCGCATCTGTAAATAAATGAATTGACTCATTGTCCGCGAATTCTGTTTGCCAAACCGATCTACCATTGTAAGTTCTTAGAAAACTCATTCCAAATAGCTAAATACTCTTTCAATGCCTTGGGTATTCTTAAGTGCCAATCGGGGCACTTAACCCCGGCAGTCAAGGCTACTAGCCTACGAATGAAAACCCTCCTTGCTGGTATAACTTTTGTTGCAAAATTTAAGTGACCAATTAAAGATTGGAGCTCTCAGTTTGATTTGCTTGCACTGTAATAAAAACTGAACAAGCTCCCTAAGTCTTTCAAGCTTTTCCATGGGCAATCTAAATTCCATATTAAGGGAATCAATTTCTATGTCTAAAAATTGAATTACATTACAAGGAAGGACTGTTTTTTCCTCCGCCAAAGGGATTCCGAATTTTTTACATATCCATGTGAAGTGATCTAAATTTGCTGGACAACCCTGGAATTAGCTGGGCCAACAAATAAAAAATCATCTAAATAATGAAGTGTTAACCTAGAACCAGATTCCACCATGACCACCCATTCTAAAACCATTGAAAAAAGCTCAAAATAAAAGCAAGATAGGCAACAGCCCATAGGGAGACATTAGTCAAAATAATATTGGCCATCAAAATGAAATTCCAACAGTTTGAAACAGCTTGGGTGAATAGGCAGTAACCTAAATGCTGACTGAATATCGCTTTTCGCTAACAAAGCCCCTTTTCCACACTGATTTAGCAATGTTAGCGGTCTATCAAAAGAAGCATATTTTACTGAACACAATTCTGGGTCAATTCCATCATTGATAGAGTTACCCTGTGGAAAGGACAGATGATGGATAAGTCTGAATTGACCTTTTTCTTTTTTAGGGACTAAATGGCGACATCCTGAAGCCCTCTAGTGGAATTAAATGAAATGGGCCTTCCATTCTTCCCACTTGAATTTCTTTTTGTTTTTTTCCCTCACAATGTTGGGGTCAGAATTAACAGATTTCATGTTATCAGAAACTGACTGAGTGCCTATTTCAAATGAATGAGGAATCCAAAATCCCTTGCTAAAACAAAATCTAATTAAAGCTGCCTTCTCCTGGTTTTGGTACAGCTCTAGGTATATAAGACATCATGCCTAACTAACAGTCGATGTCCTTAATGCCCCATTCTAATTCATTATGAACCGCCATTTTTTGTCTGAATTTTTCTTCATATATGAACCATCCAATTCAGCCAAAACTCTTATAAGCTTCAAGCACTATATCAATATGCTTAAATAACTGTGGAGCTAATTGTGGTTTTTTGGATGAAAGTAAATGATCAAAAATACAGAAAGTCTGTAGCTAATTTGAGAATGTTCTAGCTATTGGCCTCCTTCTGTCCTCCTCAGATTCACCTTTCCGTTTAATGAACTCTTTTGCCGAAGGTAAAAGGGATAATATATCGATATATTCGCCCCTGTAATTTTTTCCTTTACAGACATAGGCAAGTGAAGACCTAAAGATGTACCTTTGCAGGTGATAGTATCCCTATGACAAGTTTCAGGCACACCTGCCTTTGCTTGTGTATTTACTGTGCCAGGTGTAGTAACTAACATATCCTTAACTAGGTTTCTAATGTAACTGCTTAAATCTGAAATGTCTGGTGTATGCTCAACTGATGTATCTTTAGTCGAATAATTTACAGCAAAAGGAGACAACAAAACATTACCCTCAATTCTGTGTTCATTTTCTCCAGTTCCTGAAGTGTTTGGGCCAGCTACCTCTGCTGCATTTGCATGTGACGCCTCCTCAGACCCAGGTGGTGACATTGCTGGCCATTGATAAGTATCCTCCAGTCTTGTACTTTTTGCAGCCATCTTTGCCTTTTTTAGCATTGCTGTTGCTTTAACAGCACTTACTGAGCGCTTAGCATCCGGCACTCTCTTTCTCCCCCTCCCTCTAGTTGTAGCAGGGAAAGCCGTCTCCTCAGAAGGCGTGTCGGATACCGCGCTACCAATTGAGAGACCTCTCTCAGCTCCTCTTGTCCTGCCTCCTTCTGTAGCCAAACTCATACCTCCTCCATTGAAAGTCTCCTCCCCGCCGCCATGCTGTGCCAAGACTAAAAGTAGCGAGCCTCCTTCCCTGGCTCAGCGAAGTGAAAAGGAGGTAAGCGTGGCCCCTGCAGGTCTATTTAACCCCTCGGCCACCGTGCCACCGCTGAGCTACCAATGAACTCACTTAAACAGCAGTGATGTGGCCGCTCAATCAGTCTCCCTCTGCCACCTGGACCCTAACCCTGCTCGCACCAGCCCCATGCATTCACAGGGAGTATTACACTCCCTGTTCACTACCTTCCCAGCAGTTCCCTGACTGAGAGTTTTAGCCTCTGCCACTGCTGTTTCAATTTGGCTAGCAACTATAATAGCCTTTGCAAGGTTTAAATCCTGCTCTAGGAGCAGTCTCTCTCTAATGGGAGGTGAGTTTGTTTTTTCCAATATTTGATCTCTTAGCATTTCATCTGTTAGATTCCCAAACTCACAGATAACAACCAGCTCTCACAAAGCTGCTACAAATTGTTCTGTGGATTCGCCATTAAGCTGTCCACGTTGTTGGAATTTATATCTTTCAACAACCACATTTTTACTCTTGGCATGAAAAAGTTCTTTATAGCAGTGCAGTTTCATAAGTATCATCAGGTAATGGTAATGTATAGAATATACGAAGTCCCTCTGCTCCCAGGCAGTGAATAAGTAAAGCACGCTGTACTAGCAGCAGAAATCACCCTGTGGTCAGCAGCAATAATGTAATTTTCATACATACGAATCCAAGCATTAAAAGGTATGGTAGGCTCACCAGGGTTTGGAAGAAAAGGTGCAGGCTGCTTCAAAGGTAGAAGAGCCATCTCGTCGCCAATTGTTATATTTTGGGTAGCCGATGATGAGTAGAGTATAACAGTGCTTTATTAGTAGGCTCATGCAGCCATTACACAACAGTAACTTTCACTTTCCCTTTTTAAGCTGTCTAGGAACATGCACAGTATAAGTCTGAGCACAGTGACATCTACAGGCCATCTGCACAAACACCACAGAGTATTCTTTCAGATTTGGGATAATTCTACAGCTAGAGCTGTGACAAGACTCACTCTATAAATACTCCCTTCAGTTTCTGCAGTTACTACCGTGCTTGACAGGTTCCTTCATTCCCTTTCATTTTTTTAATTAAAAAAAATGTGTTTTAGTTTTGTGAACATATTATTACAAGAGAATGAAAGGTAAAGCACTGGAGAGGAGGGGGGAGTAGCAATCTGTTTAGCACCTACCAGCAACTACAGTATAATCGCTAACCCCCAACCCAGGTTCTACATATCATCTGCTTGATCATTTCTGACAATTCCTAAACTGATCTTTTTAAGAGATGCCCTGAGCATTATTCTTATAGATATGCAGAACCTTTAGGGAGTTTAGTTTTCCATTAATTATTAAATATTATGGGGATCATATGAACATTTTAACAAAATACAGAGGTCTGTCGACATATAATTGCTTTGGTGCCCTCTCTGAAGTGGTCTAACTATACAGATGACAGTTATTTTTCAACTTTACATCAGAGAGCATAATGTTCTCTTGTTAATAAACCAGGAGTTGTCACTAAGAGGACTCATGTACTGCTAATACGGACAGCATACCTTAAGGGGTAACTATTGTATTATACACAAGGATGGAGATAGTCTGAATACGAAAATCCGGCATCTCACAACTGCAAAGGCTGCATATAAGTCATTGGGAGAAATCTGCGCTGGCAATTATCCGAAGATTTTTAGGCACAAATCTGAAAAAAAAGTTTTCGTGTGGAAAATCCGAAAAACTCATACAATCTGAATTTTTCACAAATTTATCGAGGTTTTTGCCTCACAGGAAATTTTTGGGAATATGTATTGATTAATAAGGGTAGTTTGCAGAAAATAATGAGATAAATTCGGACTTTGATAAATGGGCTTCATCACACAGAAATAAGGAACTTTCTAGATGTAATCAATGAAAAATGCTGTACCATTTATGGCATAATCAAATTTCACTATCTTTCTCTCTTCAATCTTGCTTCATATTGGAGTCAGAGTCAGTACAATCTAATTTACCTCAAATAACTGATTCCAGCACAAACAAAATCTAACAAAATCAATGACTTTGGCAGAAATCCTGCATACAGAGACAGTTATTTTGAAGAGTTAGCTCTAATAAATCTTATAAGAAAAAGAAGTACTTCCAAATGCTGTATATTCATATTATTATTTATATTTATAACATGTATTTAAAAACACCAACATATCCATTCTCTGTACTATTATGTCAATCAAACTCCAACTCAAAGCAATGAGGAAAGATAGATGCTGAAAGGGAGATAGTAAAGAGTACTGTGCAGAATTTGTTTCTGTTTATTAATCATATCTAGAAAATGTCTTAATTCATTATGATGAAGCTTATATTACATTTTAATTTTTGCAACAGTTCACCTTTAAAGGGGTTGTGACTGGACATATATTAAGTATGTCCCAGTGCCTTGCAAGTTGCAGAAACACTGTTGACCATTTTTTTGTCTGCAATTACTATTTACACCCATCATTCACCAACCCAATAAGGTCTAACAAATAAATCACTCTTCAGTTATGTAGTACTTCCAAATCTATTTCAGTTCCCACTCCATGATCAAGAATCAAACTTTTAAATCATTTTTAATTTAGCAGGTCTGTAGGTCCCATGATCTTTAGCACTATAAATCATAATATACTGAATAATAAACCTACCCACACAGGGACTGTTATACTGTATACCTTATTTTATGTATAAATAAGTAGATAAGGATAAAAAAAGATAAATGTACCTCAAGTCCAACCTTTTTATCTAAGTGAAACCTGCCTTAGGGTGAAGACACACAGAGCTACTAGTAGCAGCTACTTGTCACAGCTACAAAATAGATTTTTAAACACACTATGAATGTTTTAGCAGATTATTGTCTATGGCAGGGTATTTTTTTTTTTTTTTGCATTTTTTAGCCCCAACAAGTAGCTGCTACTAGTAGCTGCATGAATCATCACCCTTTTTTCTCACTTATAGCTCTGGGCTCAGATTACAGCAGAGAAGGGAGGGGGGAGAGGAGCAAACTGAGCATGCTAAACGCCTGGGGCAAGGAGGTTTAAACTGGTATATTTAGGTTGACCTTTCTGATACGTCTTACTTAGTTTAAACCTTTCCTTCTCCTTTAAGAAAAAGGAATCTCAACATGAGCCTAAAGTCATAAGTCAGTAACAATGACTGGGGGAAGAAGTTCAGGTGTGCTAAGAGCAGGGCTGGCATCAGAAATCAAGGGGCCCCGCATAACAAAATTTTTTGGGCAAATTTCATCCATCCAATCACCATGTGGCTTAACCGGGACTTAAAATTCACATATATCAGAGCAGTTAGAGGATGCAGGCTCCCACCCACTCTCCCTTCTGAAGTTTCCAGCTCAGAGACAGCAGGCCAGCTATCCAAGCAGCACGGCTGGGCCCCCCTTAACTCCTAAAACCCTCAGGGCCTGGTACAACGCTCCCCCCTATCCCCACCTGATGGTGGCCCTGACAGATGGCCCTGACTCGTGGCTTCAGGACTTCAACTTCACCAACTTTCATGACTTTGGGTTGTTTCTCCGCTCCAGGACTTCAATTTTGTCTGTTTTCGTTACTTCAGGTCTTTTTGCTGCTTCAGCACTTCAATTTCACCAATTCCTGTGACTTTGGGTCTTTTCACTGCTTCAAGACTTTAACTTTGACTGTTTTTGTTAGTTCGTGTCTTTTCGCCGCTTCGTGACTTCGGCTTTGGCTATTTTCGTGACTTCGGGTCTTTTCGTCGCTTCGGGACTTTCGGCACTTCCGCATTTCGGCTGTTCAGGACTTCGGGAGGAGTCGACTTCGGCGCTGTCAAGGGAGGCCCGGCTCTTTCGAAAAGTTCTGCACTGCCGGGCTCCCCTTCAGGCCCGGGCCAGGTACACTTGTACCCCCTGTGTCCCCCTGATGGCGGCCCTGCGTATAAAAGCTGGAGTGACTGGATATGTAACATAATAACCAGAACAATACTTCCTGCTTTGCAGCTCTCTTGGTTTCAACTGATTGGTTACCAGGCAGTAACAAACATGACATAACAGTTTGTTTTTGAATCTGAGCTGCATGCTAAGGATCAATTGCAAACTCACTGAACATTTATGTCCCATGTGGCCCCCCTTCAAGTCGCTGACTAACTCAGAGTTAGAGATGAAAAGCAGGAAGATGTGTTCTGGCTATTATGATAGACATCCAGTCACTCCAGCCTTTATACATTACATTTCTGGCTAACAAATTATATTAGAAACATTGTTTTTATTTTGCACAGTCTATCTATTTACCCAGTTTTTATTTTTACACTGAACTGTTTCCTTAAACATTGATATGTGAGTCGCTGTTTTTTGTATCTTACAACATTTCTCAGGATGCAATTATATAGTGCGTTGTGCAATATAACAATGCTCTGCATGCCATCACGTTATTCGATACGTTACACAATTTTTTAAATTTTGACTATATAGTTTAGCTCCCAGTTCCATCACTCACTATAATCCGTCTCTACCATTTTTAACACTGCTATATGTCATTTCCTATTATCTATTTTTCTGTACAAATCATTTTTGTTACTGGCCTTTCATGTGTGTTGCTACTATCTGCTGTTTCCTGTTCCTGGATAGGAATAAGTCCCAGCCGCTAAATAAATCCCATTCACCTATTGCTGTTGGGGCCTATGCTGTCCTTTTACAAACACATTCATGTGATGCATTTTCAGTAGTTGTGGTAACCACTCTGCCTCCCATCCCTGTCTGACAAATGATTAATGAGCTTTCTTTGCACCCTGAGGGGAATGTATGTACACAAGATGCTACATCCGAGAATGCTCAGCTCTGGGAGACATTTACTCAGCCAAAACCATACACAGGCCCCCACTTTTCAAAATAATTGCATACCGCTTCCACTTACATTACATTTTGTGCACAGCATACTCTATGTCAGTTTATTTAAACATAAAATACTAGCTTACCCATGCTAACCATTGCTTCTAGATAAAATGGAAATACAACTGTTAACATATTTAGATACTACATGACATGTCTCATCTTACAAAATGCAGAATTAAGGTTGTTGCACATAAGACACAATTGGGTTTTGTCCCTCAATCAGATACAAAAAATGGCCAAGTAGATTTGATTTGTGTGCTTTAGCCTAAACAGAGAAATTTAAATGCAGGTGAGAGGTGGAAAACCATTAACATATTTAGACACTTATAAGACATGTCTCATCTTACAGAATGTTAATGTGGTTGCACAAGGGTTACTTTTATGGATTTCCCTGAATCAGATCCAAAAAAATGGCCAAACAGATTTGATTTAATTTCTTCAGCCTAAACAAGTAAGCCTGAATGCAAGTGAGAGGTACATAACCTGTCAAATTGTAGTGTGCCAATGCCCAGCTAAATTAATCATCTAAACTTTTTGGCCATATCATTAAATGTACATCTTAAGACCCTGATTTATCTGTTGCATTCAACCATAGGAGATCTGATCAATTGGATCATCTACAGGAATATTATGAGACAAATTATCATTAGGTATTATGATTTAAAGACAACTGTGCAAAATGAGGCCCATGCCTTAAAAGGAGACTATGTAGCAGGCTATAAATACATTCCAATATTTCTATTTTGAGGACAGTCAGCAAATTTTTATTTCATGTGTCTTTGGTCTAATATTTTGATCAGTTGCTGTTTTTTCCTTCCTTCTACAGGGAAATGCCAAAGAAGAAAAATGGGCCAAAAGATAAGAAAATCACCTTAAAACATCACATATGATGGCAAACGCAGGTTAGATCTTTCAAAGATGGGCATAGCAGCCCTGCCCAAATGTCTACTTAAGCTGTGTGATGTGGAAGAGCTGGCAGAAATCTAATTCGAAAGGTGCCTGACTGGATACAGCGCTTCCAGAACCTACACTGGCTTGATCTACAAATCAAACAGATTGAGAAACTTCCAGAATCTATTGGTCAAATTCAGGCACTACTGCACCTCAATGTCTCTAATAACAAGCTTACTGCAAAAGGAATACCACTGGAGCTTAATCAGCTCAAAAATCTCTGCCTTCTCAACCTTGGATTAAACACTATTGACATTCTTCCAAGCTCTCTGGGGGCCCTAAAAGAACTGAAGGAGGTAGGACTTTTTGATAACAAACTGACAAGTTTCCCAACCAGCATCATGAAATTGCCTAAACTCAAGAAGTTGAATACAAGAAGAAATCCTATTTCACTAACAGCAGAGGAGCTAGATAAAGACAAGAAGGATACAATCCAAATAGTGGAAGCTCTTTGTCTGGTAGATCAAAAAGATCTGTGCCTGAGTAAGTGCCAGGAGGAAGAAACAAGATTAAAAAAATGAACAACATTGGGCCATCAACACTGAAGAAGCTAATCTTTACCAACTTGGCAAACTAGGGCCAAAGAAACCCAGGCTGAGTGGAGGTGAAAATCAGACTGAAACTAAACCTCACATAGAAATAGGTGGGATAATGGATGAAGGATTCAAAGTAAAATAAGACAGATGAGTGTATACCTATTTAGCTAGTGACTTAAGGGGGGAGGAACATTAACCCTTTCTTACTGCAAGAGATCTCAGATAAGATTAAGTAAAAAAAACTGGTAAAGTAGCACCCTACTGATAATAAATCAGTAATGCAATGGCATAAAGATTACATTGTTGCATACCTGCTTTGTTCCTGTGTGTGCAAAATATGTAGAGGAGAAAGATGAAAGAACTAGATCCAATATTAGGTAACCATAAGGGTAACCATACATGCTACAGCTTCCCCTGACCTTCCCCTGACTTAAGCAACCACCTGTAAAAAATTAATTATTGCTATTTGGACATTTATAATGATGGTCAAATAGACCAATATCCAACAAACTAATAATTCATGTAACAAAAAAATATAGGCACATGAAAAGTCATTCATAGTATGCATAGTTTTTCAACAACTGTGACCATAATGCTTTAGATTAGGAAAATCAGATTCTTCAGGAGGTTACTCACTTTTCTTTTGTCCAGTGCTAAATTAGCATATTCTTTGTGTGAAGTATGTATGGTTGCTTGAACAACCTGTCAATCAATCAGAACTGGAGGCCTGTAGCACTCAGAATAAACTATACATAAACTACACATTGCAGGAAACGGTGTTATTTTCACAAACCTTGGTTTGTGAAATCAAAGCTTCATTTAGTATCTATCTTGATCTCTTTTACATGTAGGGGTCCACCTCTCCTGGTTCCTAAAGGCAAGGTTACACACAGTGGATTGTCCTCTTTCCTCTGCAGGAGGTTTTTTTTTTTCTCTTAATAGAGGAATGCGGCTCCAATGACAGGCCCAGAAGTGGCATGTGTGCAGGTACACAGAGCAGATATCAAAGGTGAAAATGTAAATTTATGCATTTTCCCTCTGGTAATAAATAAAATAAATAGTTAGTATAGTCCTTATAGTGATGGAAATCAGTGATATGCACCAGTGATGGACAAATATTACCATTTTAATTTACATAATTGTTAGTGGTAGGTTATGGAGAGGTTAACAAAAAACAAAGGAGAAGAAAAATAGAATGTAGGGCTATTGGGAACATATCTTATATGCTGACAGTCTTCATCAGCTACTTTCACTTTTGAATTTGACATTGAAGATCGTAACCCGGAAAAATCAGACAGTACCAGGATGGTAATAAACATGGGAAATAGTATAGGAATGTGCAAATAGGTTATGCACAATGTTTGCAACAGTAACATTAATGAGATGTAAACTGCCATAATGTAATTTATTCTAGTCAATTAGAACAAATATGTGGAAATGCAAAGAAAATAGACATATAATTTCACACAGACATAAAGCTATAGAATAGTGCAGTAATGCTCATTGTAAAATCCACCTTTACCCTTTTATTGCTGTGCTTACGTCATTATTGGGAAAACTAGGAATCTGGAAGTTCTGTTCCTCAAATATATTTCCAGCAAGGCCGGAACTAGGGGTAGGCAGAGTAGACGCCCACCTAGGGTGCCATCATGGGTTGGGGGGCGCTCTTTTAATAGTAACTTAATTGTAATAATTTAATCATTTTTTAATTATATAAACTGCCTGTTCTTTCCCGTGAGTTGTACTGTGGGTAGAAGCACTTCCCACCTCACTCTTGGCAGCTGCTGGCACAGGTACATATTTGTGGGCAATATCTTGGCTGCTAATTGCACAGGTAAACAGATGATATGGGGCAATATGATGGATTTTTGGATGCTGCTGGCACAGATAAATATTTAGTGGCAATATGATAGATTTTTGGCTGCTGCTGGCACAGATACATATTTAGGGGCAATATGATGGATTTTTGGCTGGTGCTGGCACATATACATATTTAGGGGCAATATGAAGGATTTTTGGCTGCTGCTGGCACAGATACATATTTAGGGGCAATATGATGGATTTGTGGCTGCTGCTGGCATAAACACATATTTGAGGGCAATATGATTGATTTTTGGTTGCTGCTGGCACAGGTGCATATTTTGGGACAATATGATGGATTTTTGGCTCCTGCTGGCACAGGTACATATTTGGGGGCAAATTTGTGTATATTTTGTCTACTGCTGGTATAGATTGGGGGCAATATGAGGGATTGGCTGCTAATGGCTCAGGTCTATGGGACAATATGGTGGATGCTGGCACAGGGACACAGATGTTTGGGGCAATATGGTGGATTTTTGGCTCCTGCTGGCACAGGTACATATTTGGGGGCAAATTTGTGTATATTTTGTCTACTGCTGGTATAGATTGGGGGCAATATGAGGGATTGGCTGCTAATGGCTCAGGTCTATGGGACAATATGGTGGATGCTGGCACAGGGACACAGATGTTTGGGGCAATATGGTGGATTTTTGGCTCCTGCTGGCACAGGTACAAATTATGGGCAATATGATGGATTTTTTTGGCTGCGGATTGGGGGTTACAGTATGATGGATGTTTTGGTTTCTGCTGGCACAGGTATAGATTGGGAGTTTGGGAGCAATCTGAGGGATTGACTGCCGTTGGCACAGGTACAAATGGGAGCAATATGATAGGTGTTGGCACAGGTACATGAGGCAACACAATGGCTGCTGGCACAGGTACAGGGGGCAATATGAATGGTATGGTTGGAAATGGTAATGCAGGACCAGATGGGGGGCACTGTTTGAAGCCGTTGCCTAGGGTGCCAAAATACCTTGGCCCGGCCCTGATTTCCAGAGCTATTTCCTATAAAAAAACAAAAAACTATGTCAACAAAGAATAAAGAAAAGAATAAAAGAGAAATAGAAAATATTTACATGTAGGAGAGTATCCTTACACATGGGGTATGCTGTACCTGCATGAGAAAACACACGTGCTGCAAATCTAACAGATCATGTAATGGATAGTAATGGATATCACTTGATTTTTTAGTTCCTGCTGATCCACTCGCGTACACTGCCATCCCCTTCCTAACCAATTGTACACCGACCTTCATGTTCCCAACCTGCTCGCCCCCCACCTGTTCCCCATCCGCTCACACACACCCGTGTCCCTTACCCGTTCACACAACTCCCTGCCCCCAACCTGCATGTTCCTGACCTGATAGCGACCCCCGTTCCTGACCCGTTCAAACACATCCCTGCCCATACCCCTAGCAAACCGATCGCAACCTCCTTCCCACAGCCCCACTGCTCACCTACTTCACACTGAGTGAATAAGGCTGTCTAAATTGTGCAGTGTAATGTCATTTTATTATGAACTACACCATTAAATGTATATATTTTATAAATATTTTATATCTATTTTTTAAAAATAAGGAAATGAAACATACTGAAAAATATGTATGTCACATAGAAACATTTATGAGTACAGCATGCCTATATTATGACAATGACGCACAGGGTAGTTTGTTGCCTGTATTAAATTGCTCAAAATGACCTCCTTAACAAAAGCTTAGGAAAATTGGCACAATTCAGTAAAAATGCATAACTGTTTGAAAATGCCCCCAATGCATTTTTCCTAGAGGGCATCTGTAGTGCACTAGAAGAAAGATTGGATTGAAGATTTTCAATGGCTTTAAGGTTATTTGGACAAATCCAAATGTAGCGGAAAGCAGCATTTGCTTATCCCTTTCTATTTTCTGATTTTCTGATCAGCTAACTTTTAATTTATTCTATCTGTAAGTGCAGAGAATATAAACAGCAAACAAATAGTGATTAAATAGCAATCACATTTAAAATATTATAACCACTGTAAATTTATATATTGGACATTTGTTTAGAATTACATTTTGCAAAAACAGTTTGGAAACAAATAAATAGGAGACTGTTTTGCTTTCTCTATTATTTAAATTCATTGTAGAAGTGCCATGTAAATGCTGAATGAAAATGAACTGCAGTCATGCATCAAATGTCACATCACAATCACGAAATTCCAAATAAATGAAGACAGGGCCGGACTGGGAGTAAAAAGCAGCCCTGGCAAAAAAATCAAAGCAGCCCACACAGAAATATACATACCAATAGGTATTTAAATTTATGTTTGCTTATCATTTACAGTATGGGGTACATTATCCCTTATAATACACGAGTGATACCCAAGAGTTCCCTGTATAACTCAGCCTACAGCCTTGTGCCTTTATATGGTCACAGAACCCCTCAGTGACTTCTAATATCCTTATAATTTACAGTAGGGGGTACATTATCCCTTATAATACATGAGTGATACTCAGAGTTCCCTGTATAACTCAGCCTGCAGCCTTGTGCCTTTATATGGTCACAGAACAACCCCTCAGTGACTTCTAATATCCTTATCATTTACAGTAGGGGGTACATTATCCCTTATAATACATGAGTGATACTCAGAGTTCCCTGTATAACTCAGCCTGCAGCCTTGTGCCTTTATATGGTCACAGAACAACCCCTCAGTGACTTCTAATATCCTTATCATTTACAGTAGGGGGTACATTATCCCTTATAATACATGAGTGATACTCAGAGTTCCCTGTATAACTCTTGCCTGCAGACGTGTGCCTTTATATAGTACACTGTAGTGTCTTTTTTAATGTAGTTAAGTACAAATTCTAAGCCTTCAAAAGGGCACTCAAACTAATAAAACCAGCAGAACTTACATACTAATGTATGTTCTAAAATGTATCAGTGCAGTTGCTTATAGAAATCAATAAACAGTTTGAAATTAAAGAGTTACTGACACCTGAAATTTAACTTTTTTTTACATCTATTATAATATTGGCTTTGCAAGCTACTTCTAACTTTGCCATAAAGTATTTGCATGATGCTTTTACATTACCTGTCTGATCCCCCATGTTCCTGTATGAGGGGGCTGCCATATTTGTGCAGCAGGAGTCCATTAGCATTAGAAACTGTAACTAACAGGCTGAGATGGGACAGTCAGGTTGGCAAAGTCAGAGTGTCAGAGTGTCAGACTTAGGAACTTCAACTAACAATTATATACAAAAACAAACCTCAGCAAAAAATTATCAACATGACCTATAGGTAACATTTAATGTACATTCATATGCTAAAATTAATTTTTTAGTGTCAGTATCAATTTAAAGTGAAGGTCTAAGTGGCTGTTATAGGGAACTGCTCTGGAGCAATTTAACATTAGTTAGTAAATCAGCCACAGTTTATTTATTAAAGGCAAGGTGGCAAATGCAATTCCAATAATAAAGTACAGTATCTCCATAATTCCATAGATCATACAGAATAATTCATTAAAAAAATCAACTTATAATTATTCATGGTTTTCCAGTTATATATTTTTTGTTCAGCAGCTATGTGGTTGCTAGGGTCTTGTTTTTCCTAGAAACTAGGCAGTGGCTTGAATGAGGGACTTGGGGCATATTTATCAAAGAGTGAAGTTAGAGATCGCCACAGTCCACTAATGTGAAATTCCGCCACTCTCCATTCATTTCTATGGGATTTTTTATGATTTTCTATGAGTATTTGTCAATGGGTGAAAGTTCATCCTTTGATAAATACGTTTTTCAAAATCCCATAGAAATGAATGGAGAGTGGCGGAATTTTACATTAGTGGACTGTGGCGATCTCTAACTTCACTCTTTGATAAATATACCCCTATGAATAGCAATACATGAGTTACTTAATAACAATACATTTGTAGCCTTTCAGAGCAATAGTAAGTGACCCCCATTTGAAAGCAGAAATAGTTAGCATTAATTTAAAAAAAGTTAAAATATGTAGACCAATTGCAAAGTTGCTATAAATAGGACATTTTATAACACACTCCACTAAAACTGTGCAGCCTCCATGTCACACTTATAACTACAACATAAGGCTAATATCATGTTTGTCACAGCTTCTGCCTTCCTGATGAAAAAAAACACTGTTCCCTACCTCCCCTTTTAAATTAAACAGTAAAACCATAATGTTACATATGGGAACAGCTGTGTTTGAAGCAGGCTAAAAAACATTCAGTGCCACACAGCTCACAATGTACAGTACAGATGCACTCCCCCCCCCACACCACTGCCCACCACAGAATTTGAAATGCTGGTCACCTCAGAGCCTTTGCTGCTGTTTCTTCTTCTTCAGACTGATGAGACACTGCTGACCCACACTCCAGTCCAGTCCACTTTCAGCACCAGCTTTGCCCTGAAAAAAATACTTCTCTCCAGCTTCCCAGTCCACTGTTTGTAAATAGTCCAGCGTGTGATGACGTCAGATGGGTATCCTTGCCCACTAATTCAAAATTTCTGCAGTCCTGCCCCCACCTCTGCTCTGCTATATTACAGTGCTCTATGGAGGTGGGAGGGGCTGCAGACGTGAGCGTGTCATGCAGGAGAGGGGGGGAGGAACCGGAGCAGAGACACAGAGCACAAGGGAGGACTGATTGAAAGCAGACGGCGGGTCACAGATTAGTTTAAAGGTAAACTAATTAAGTGGCCGCGCCGTTCCTGCGTTCCTGCTCAGTACAAGTATACGCGACGCTGTCTGCTGGCTGACAGTAATTACTAGCGCCGTAAATTAAAAGCAAAGCAGTGAAGTGCCGCAGCCCGCATCTATTCAGACAGCGTGCGGCCCACTGAAACAAGGGAGATCGGCCCCTCGGGCAAATGCCCGAACGGGCAGATTATCAGTCCGGGCCTGAATGAAGATTTCTCAGACACACCTTAGGAGCAACATGTCCTAATAGGCATATACAATTATTGGTCTAATATATGTGTAGGCTTTCCACCAGATCTAGCTGTATGAAATTTCCTTGTGTCGAAGCACGTGCAATGAATTTTAAGGTTGACAACCTTTACTTCATGCAGTCTCCAGGAGGGATTTGACCAGCTAATGTTAGACTCGAGTGGAGTGTCTTCCATTTCCGGTTAAAGTATTTCCCTGGCAGTTCAGTAACTTGCATGGGGTGTCAGGATTTTTCTAAAGGGGAAGCCACCACATGTATTCTCTCTTTTCTTCTCTTCTTGGTGGAGGAAGTGGAGGGCTGAAGGGCCTGAAGCAGAAGCAGGCCTCAGAGAGTAAAGTAAGTGCTAGTAATGATTTGTAATAGCTCACTCTAAGAGTGCGAAGCAGGGTTTGTCAGAAGAGCAGACAGAGGCTCCAACGAGGAGGCCAGGAAGTGATAATGCCCTCACCTACCAGTAAAGGGACTCACTCGGTCAAGCTCAGGAATAAGACATGGAGAAATATACTATTGCGAGCATCTGCTAGCAATGCTAGTTCAACAACCTGTGAGTACTACCTCTGAGGTTTTGTGAACAATACAGCTGTGATTGTAAAAGTACCATCTGAGGAATGAATGTGTCTGAAGCATTTATGATATGATTTATGTACCATCTACTAGCACCTCCAATGAGACTGTGTAATATCCATTCAACAAATTACTATAATTTTGTTTTATGAACCACTGGCACCCAAGTTTATTTGAAAGGTTAGCTTTGTGTGTGATACAGTGTGATTAATTCTTCCTCCACCAGTACAGCAAGGATCCACCCAACTAAAAGAGTTGAACGTAACACACCAGAACTCCAGGAGTTGCCTGGCCAAGTATGAGGGTCTACATCTGAAGGTAATATAAAGTGTGAGCATCTTTTGTTCAAAAAGGTGTTACATGAAATACTGTATGCTGATCAGAATCTTATTTTGTACTTCTCTTTCATGGATTTTGGTTTTCAGATTTATGTGGGGGGTTCATTGTATGTTTCAACCTGTATTTTGCTACAATAACAAAGAAGGTCCCTGGTGGATGACTAAAATAAAGCAATTTGCTGTTTTGGATCAAAGCTTGACAATACTCAATATTTTAATATGAATAAAATGCATTCCCAGTGTTGTGGGCTTGTGGTATAAATACATCTCAACACCCTAGGTGTTATTATTAATCTTTAAGATAAGAGCAGGAAATGTTCCTTGGACACTGACCACTTTGCTTGTTTTATTATTTATGAAGATTCTCATGGGCATGCAAAGAATGCGTATATATAAATGCCTGTATAAAGTTGTTTTTAGTGTATTATAAGAAAACCATGGGTCTATCAGCAAACTACAGAAAAAGTCCAGGGTTTTATATATACCTTGACTTGTATGTTGCAAAAAACATCACCCGAGTTGGAGACCCCTTCCATGATCACATGTGCCTCTACTAAAACCATAGACATCTTAAAAAATATCAGCAGAAAGAAAAATACACAGTTTCAATGAAGTATAATGTATGCAAGTGCAAAGTCATTGTAAATAACATATATATATTTGCACTATAGCAATGCATTCTCATGTGTAGATCATCAAAAAAGAAAGTACTAGTAATTAAAAGCTTTGAAGACCGAAGCAAAGCAAAGGAATTGGAAAGAAAGACATCTGAAATTAAAACTGGCAAAAACAAAAATAATAGATATTTTTATTGATTTCCTCCCCACCACCATACACTTGTTGCTTATTCCAGCAGCAGAGTTAAGAAAGTTACCATACACTGATCAGTGATAGTAGTGGATCCAGTTGGAAGACTATGACTATGCTAACCAATGCAAATTTTGCACTTAAAAAGTAATACACAACATTTTCAGAAAATAATTGCCGTTATAGGGGAAAAGAGCAGCCAATTGCACAAATTTTGCACACGTTTATAAACAAGGCCCCACATGTATTCAACTTCTAGAGATATCACTAACCTAAATGATGGGCATTTACTTGCAGTTTATTTTAGCAAAAATATGCACACATAAATAAAAATTAAAAAATAAAATTGTAGTTAGTGTCTAGGAAAATAACAAAAGTGTGCAAAACCAATCAGTATTAGACATACACAGCCATTATGTTGAACAGCCTGTATCACATGGAGAACATTAACACAAGGCCTGCTGTGTATAATAGGCTACCTGCACTCGCATCATTTGCTGCTGTGAATGACTAGCACATGCAATCCTGCCTCAGGCTGACGTATAACAACAACAGGAACTGTAAGAGAAGCTTGTTCCTGCATGTACATGACCCCATTCTCAGCAGGATAACGCTTTACTTATGAAAATCATTGAATGCTTTACACTTTGGCAACTTTCATAGTGACAGTCTTATACAATGGGATTTATCATGGGGTTTCAGTGGGGAAACTAAAAAATTCCCAGGCCAACATCAAAATCCTTTTAGGGATCCGTTATCTCTTAAACCGTGGCAAATATACTGTATTTTCATTGGCATATACTGAAAGTGAATATCAGTTAGGGCCAACTGCATTTCCACATCCTCCACCAACCTCTGGGTCTGTATGCCATATTATGCTTAATGATTAGGGTTCTCCTGCAATGTTTTAAGGACCAGAAATTGCTTCAAAATAGCTCAGCACATTTCTGTGTATCTAGATCTTTTTAATGTTGCAGCATAAGGAATTATAGAAACTATAAAAGTAAATTCTCTTTTAATTTCAGGGGATTGAGCAGTCCCAAAAAAGTATTGATGTCTGCTACTATAGTGATTCAAATTCTACAATTAATATAGATAGTGGTATATATAGTTTATGTGAGTGTATGAAGTGTGTGTGTATGGATGGATGCTGGGTTTCATTTGGAGGCGTTGAATTTGATGGACTTTGGTCTTTTTTCAACCCAATTAAACTATGTAACTATGAACAAAGTTCCATCCGAATAGGTTCACTTGCCCAAATAAACAGTACAACTTACAAATTGCAGTAAAGTTACACTATGGTTTGTATCTAGTGATGTTTATCCACAACTTCTAGAACTGGGCAGATTTTATCTCACAGACCGTAATATGTGTGATGAAGATCTGATGTACTATATAAAATGTGTGTTAAAGGGGTTGTTCACCTTTGAGTTAACTGTTGGTATAATGTAGAGCGTGATATTCTGAGACAATTTGCAATTGTTTTTTGCTATTTTAGGTTTTTGAGTTACAGTATTTAGCTCTTTATTCAGCAGCTCTCCATTTTGCTATTTCAGCCATCTGGTTGCTACGGTCCAAATTACCCTAGCAACCATGCACTGATTTAAATAAGAGACTGGAATATGAATAGGAGAGGACCTTACTAGAAAGCTAAGCACTAAAAATTGGCAATAACAATACATTTATAGCCTTACAGAGCATTTGTTTTTTAGATGGGGTCAGCGACGCCCATTTGAAAGCTGGAAAGAGTCCGAAGAAAAAGGCAAATAATTATAAAAATATAAAAAATAAATATAAAACCAATTGAAAGGTTGCTTAGAATTGGCCATTCTATTACATTCTAAAAGTTTACTTAAAAGTGAACCACCCCTTTAATGTCATGTTACAAAAAGGGCTTCAGAAAAGTATTTAAGCAAACTCCAATTAGCCTTCTTCTATTTTAAAAGGGGATAATTGCGGTCTTAAATTTCACAACATCTAATCATCACATGGATTGAAATTATCAAGTTAATTTTTACTTGTACTGTGCCCAATATGCTGGTTGCAGAAAAATGGTACAATAATAGCACACTGTGGGATAAAGATGCTTTTAAGCTATCTTTTTCTGCAGTTAGTGTTGAAAAACACTGGGGTTTATACACATGTGCTGAACTACCAGGGGTGCAGGGGCACAGTCCCTAGTGCAGCTGCGCCTTCTACACCCCCTTTATGGGGCCCACTGTGTAGCAGAGGAAATACATTAAGGAAATACTAGTAATACATCGGCGCACTGCGTGTCGTCAATGTTGACATGCTGCGTGACGTCGCTGTTAGCGCGCTGCGGGACATCGCTGGTAGCGCATTGAGTGATGGTGCTGATGGCGTGCTGTGTGACGTCGCTTGTGGCGCGATGTGTACAATCGGCCCAGTACCCATGGGGTAGTAGGAGTGGGGCTTCACATGGAGAGCTGTCTTCAAGGAAGTGGAAGAGGATAACAGCTGATCAATGAGGAGCAGGCGTGGGCTGCGTGTTACCAGTGCTCCCAGGTGCTGCTGGAGGAGCATTGGCTACAGGGGCAGAATTCTGGATCCCTTGTCTCTTTTGAGTTAGGGCCATCACCGTTGGATGAGTGCATTCTATAGGCTATTCAGTCTTCATGAGGACTTGCAATTGAGTAGAGAAAAGGGGAACTATTAAATTGTTTGATTATAGCGCATCCCATGAATTACGCCTGTGCCATCCTACTATAAATTCTGGAGGAATTTGTACATGGAATTGAACCTGTGCCAACCTGCTATAAATTCTGGGGGCATTTATACATGGAATTACACCTGTGCTATCCTACTATAAATTCTGGGGACATTTATACATAGAATTACGCCTGTGCCATCCTACTATAAATTCTGGGGGCATTTATACATGGAATTGCGCCTGTGCCATATTACTATAAATTCTGGGGGCATTTATACATGGAATTATGCCTGTGCCATCCTACTATAAATTCTGGGGGTATTTATACATGGAATTGCACTGTGCTATACTGCTATCAATTCTGGAGGAATTTATACATGGAATTATTCCTGTGCCATTCTACTATAAATTCTGGGGGCATTTATACATGGAATTATGCCTGTGCCATCCTACTATAAATTCTGGGGGCATTTATACAAGGAATTGCCATTCCGCTATGAAGTTGCCATTCCGATATGATGCTATGGGGTATTTATACATGAAATTCTACTGTGCCATCCTGCTTTCTGGGTGAGGGGGGTATACAGAAAATACAGGTTTTACTTAGGCTTAAAGTCTTAAGGGTTTTTTTTTAACTCAATTACTCAATTATGTTTATATATAATTATTATGCTGATGCAGTGAGATTGGAGCATTTGTACAACTGTCCCATTATAATATAACATTGCTGTTTAACTAGCATAAAAGGGATCCATTTAGTGAGAGATATTTTAATTTTTCACATTATTAATGCAGCTCCTCATACCTTGCATTTTGGCAGAGCAGAGCAATAGAGTGAGGCAGTACATATGGAGGTGCTAGAATTTATAGGCTTGGAGTGCCTGTTCTCACTGATTCTTGCTATATAATGCATTCTTGTACTTATAGCCACTTTGTTTTATTGTATATTGTGCTTGGCCTGCCAGTATTCTTTATATCTTACAGCTCGTGGTGCCATTGGTGTGTCAGTGCCCTTTGCTTCTAACTATATAATGTTCTTTATAGTGCTTGTGGTGCCTTGAGAGATCAGTACCTACTGCTCCTTTGTATGTCTTTTAAATACCCCAGTCTCTGCATGTAATGTACTTTAGATGCCAGAATCTTTTTTCCCTTTCCCCCATAATTTGCTTGTAGTGTCAGCATTCACAGCTCTCAGTTAAAATTGTACATGTGGTGTTAATATTCCCTCCTGCAGTGCCAGACTTAAAACAAATTTTGCCCTCAATGCTATGGTTTGATTTTCCAGAAAATTCAGTGAAAGCACAAGGGAAAGTCGGTGGAGTTCAAAGGGAGTGGCAAAAAGGGGCATGGCCAAATTCTTGTGGCGGCGCACATATCGCTCCGCCTGGGTTCTTTATCTTGGCCCCCCCCTGCCAAAACCACCTTTTGCTGCCTATGATCAGTATTGTTTCACTTTTTTCGGATAGAGTCTTATAGAACCATTTCAATCTTTTATAAGAACCATCATTTTTTTCTCTCTAAATTTCCGCAGCATGTTAAGTCTCTCTGGACATACAGTGCATGTAAATTAATATTTCAGGTTATCTTGCAGAGTTTGAAAGAATGTTAGACTAGTCTCATCACTCCTTTGTTCATTCAGCCTCATCCACGATTCGTACGATCGGATCTTTGCGTCTATGGCCAGCTTTATACCCCAAGAGCAGTGAAGATACTACAGCATTGAATCTACTTTATCTATCTAATTCATGTAATTGACCTTGGCATTATTGTCCAGATGATGGATACTTAACATGTTTATTTTGGGTTAACTTTTAAAATAGGTATATTTGGATCAAATCCCAGTACCAGCTGCTTAATATCTTTAGCAAGCCATTTAATCTCTTTGTGCACCAAGTCCCAAAATGTAATTGTAAACTAGTTGCTGAAAAATTTAACACATGCAGCTGTGCATATTGCAGTGATATACTGTATCATTATCTGTATTACATATTTAATTTACAGACTGGGACAGTCTATGTTGCAGAATTATAACTCCAACCCACATTCTGCAAAAGAAAAAGCAAGGTATACTATGCAGGAAATCATATACTTTTAATAAGGTTGTCAGCAACATGCAGAGGTCTTAAAATTTTTGAGAAAAAAGTCTGAGAGAGAAAATTAGCATCAGACCAGTTATCAGGGCTTTAATAGACCATTGCTTTGCACAACAAAGCTATGGGGCCAGTTTACTAATGTTTGTATTTCGTTTGTTTTCATGAACTGCATTTTTTAGCACTGAAAATTGTGGATTATATTCATTATTTAATTTAAACCACAAAAATTTGTATTAAATGAAAAAATAAACTCACAAAAACCACTAATTAGTGATGGGCAAATTTCTCCCGTTTCGCGAAAACGTAGTGAGACTCTAAAATTGACCACCGCATAAATTTTTGACGCCTGTCCAAAAAGTCCCTTGTGTCAATTTTGACGCCGGCGTTAAAGTCAGTGGGTGTCCGAATAGTGTTGACACGATTTCTGATGCCTGAGAATTTTCGCAGGAGTTTCACCAATTTATTTGCCGGTGGCGAAACACGTAAATTGACTGCAAATTCACATCAGGCTAATTTATTCACCCATCACTACCACTAAAACCTGCACAAAACTTCGCCATATAAAACTGGCAAGGTCATATAGAAGTCAAAGGGGATTTGTCCTTTTCCAAATGTAAAACCTTTCTTTAACATTTAGAAGGGTTGTTTTGTTTGCAAAGAAAAATCGGAGGATTTCATAGCATTATTCAGATTATTCTGAGGATTTCGTTTTATTATTCAGATTAGTTCCGAATTTTTATTCGTTCATAATTTTTATATTAGGCTGTTTTAATAAATGACTTGGCATTTGTGGTTTAAGAGAAATTATTTTATTGTTGTTTTTAAAACCTCCCGATTTGTGTTAACTGTAACCTGGTGTATGAGAATATTCCATAGAATAGCAAAGTGCAGTGCACTATCCCTTCATTTTGTGACAGAGCAAAGTGATTGGAACATAGATAAAGAGAGATGCATAAGTTAAAACTGGTAGGCTTGTCAAGAGATTAAAAACATCTATTTGCCCCATGCAACCATATGCTATACATTATTAATGATAATCTAGCCAATTGTAAAATTGAAAAAGGATAATTATATTATTGGAGCAATTAAAAGCTTTTTTTACAGCTTTATGCACTCATGCAAAAAAAAAAACTTGCTTAAAGGTAATATCCACCAACAAATTAAAAGGGAATCACCAGACCAAGATAGAGGAAATGAGTAAGAGAAAGAGTCATGAAATAGAAGGCATGATTTCCACATTTTTTCTTCTGGTAAACAGCAGAGGATTGCTGCAATTCTGCTTCAGAGATGGGATAACCGGTAGCTCAATCTCATGTGAGCGTGAAACTTTCTTTTAGGCACAGGAGAAACTGTACACAGACACCATGCTTCTCTTGCTTCAGTATCAGATCAGTATGGGATCTGTATGAGAGCACACCCATTCATACATATCTTAACACCCCTACTTGCTCTCATATTACAGAAAGACATATTTAGCATAATTGTATAGTAGACTGGTTTATACTTATATACAAATATGTAATGTACAAATTCTCCCAGTTTAAACTTTGTTACTAGCTTAGTCATAACATCTGCTACCATTTTGTTTGTGGAACAATACTCAAGAGTTAATCTTTCCCTCGCTTAGTACAGATCTAAGAAAATGGTATTTGATATCAACATGTTTGCACCTTTGATGGCTAACCAGGTTCTTTACAAGAGCTATTACACCTTGATTATCTTCAAAATTTTTTACTGTCTCTTATTGACATTCGCTGTCCATTTTTTTGAGTAACTGCACAACTCTCCTGTGTTGTGGCAGCCAGTGCTATATATTCAGCCTTATAGGAAGCCGACCGTGGGTTGTTTTTTTTTGACTTCCAAAAAATCAGTGCACCTTTTGTGGATAGACTAAAACAATATCCTGTTGTGCTTCTTCTGTCATTTAGGTCTGAGGCCCAACCAGCATCACTATATGCCTCAAGGTTTAAGTTTTACTTACATTTTCTGTAGCTTAAATCAAAAGCAATAGTACCTTTCAAGTATCTCACCACATGTTTAGCGTTGTATGTGTCAGATATATCTGCATTGCTTTTTATTGCATAGACCCATCTACTCCCCACTGCATTTTTACCTTCTGGTAGAGGGGTCAGTGTGAACGTATTCTCTTTTAGTGAATCTATTTCATTTTTCATTGCATTAAGCAATATCGGTGACTTGGGTGAATCAATGGCTTCTCTAAAAGTTTGTGGTAAATCATGTGCTCTGTAGTCAATGTTTGTCAGTATCTGATCATTACTATCTGACTGTAATACATAGTCATCTAAGTACTGAGGGACTTTTCTGTCCCTTTTTGGGTATTCTTCTACAATGGCTGTCCTGTATTTGGCCATTATTGTTGCCCTCTGCAGTCTTAACTTCAGATACTGGGACCTCATCTGGATTTGGGTTTAATATAGGGCAAACACACCTTTTCATATAAATGTTATCATCAGCATCTAACACATCAGTTTGAGTTTGTCTCTAAGTCACACTTTTTGTAATGAACAGCCTGTGTTTAAATACCTCTCCAGTGCTTGGGTAATACACCAGGTATGAGGGACTATTTTGTCATATACTATGAAAATTCCCTTTTTACATTTTGAGTCTAGTTTCTTTCTGTCATACTGGTATGCAAAGCATTCTGGCCCAAAAGTTTTCATCCTTGATAGATAAGGCTTTCTCCCAGTTAGCACGTAGTTTGGCAATTTACTCTCAAGTAACATACACCTTGCCAATTTAAATAGGGTGTTCCAATTTCTCTCAGTAGTCCCATTTTGATGGGGTGAATAAGGTGCTGAGGTTTCATGTCTTATGCTCTTCTTAATGAGCAGTGACTGAAAGTGCTTTGCCATAAATGTTGTGCCATTATCAGACCGTATACATCTGATAGGTCCCATAGGGGGCAGCGTCAGCAATGATGTGGCTGTGGCTGTATTAATCTTATATATTTAGAACATACACAAATACTGCACCAGAGTAATCATCAGTAAATGTTATGACATATATAAAACCATCTTTTGCTATTGGCTCTGTGGTTCTGCTAAATCAGTGTGTACTTGTTCAAGTGATTGCTTGGCATGGGTGTCAGACTCTCTGTTTCTGTTCTGAACAAATTTTTCCAGGGTACAAATTTCACAATTTAGGTTAGACTTATCAACCTTACCCTTAAATCTTTATTCCATCAACTACACATTGTAGTTTTAAAAGATCATCATAATTACAGTGACCAACCACTGTAACCTTCTTTTATTTAGTTTGTTTGGGCATGTGTTAGCTTTGTGGCCCTTTTGGTTGCAGTTGTAGCAGACAGGGTTAATGCTGCCTCTCTCCCTTACTGTTGTAACAGGGGTGCTGACCTGCATCACATTATCAGTGTTTGGGTTGACATGGTGTTTTTCAGTGTCCTCAAAACTTCTTAACTGTGTTTTAAACTCGATAAAAGTCACTTTTCCATCACTGCGTGTGATATGGATAGCAAAGGGTTTAAATGATTCAGGTAGGTCCTTAAGAATCATTGTATATAGGCCATCACTTAGGGGCCGATTCACTAACTTCGAGTGAAGGATTCGAAGTAAAAAAACTTCGAATTTTGAAGGTTTTTTTGGGCTACTTCGACCATCGAATGGGCTACTTCGAACTACGACTACGACTTCGAATCGAAGGATTCGAAGTAAAAATCGTTCGACTATTCGACCATTCGATAGTCGAAGTAATGTCTCTTTAAAAAAAACTTTGACCCCCTAGTTCGCCATCTAAAAGCCTATGGGGAAGGTCCCCATAGGCTTGCCTAACTTTTTTTGATCAATGGATATTCCTTCGATCGTTGGATTTAAATCCTTCGAATCGTTTGATTCGAAGGATTTAATCGTTTGATCGAAGGAATAATCCTTCGATCGTATGATCGTACCATCTGCGCTAAATCCTTCGACTTCGATATTCGAAGTCGAAGGATTTCAATTCCCAGTCGAATAGCGAGGGTTAATTAACCCTCGATATTCGACCCTTAGTGAATCAGCCCCTTAGTGTCTCTCCAGCATTTCTCAGTGCTTTAATGACTGTTTCTGCATGTATTATAAAGTCTGTGACACTTTCATTTGCAGCTTTCTGAAGAGATGTTAACTCTGTGTATAAGTTTATTATTTGTGGCTTACCTTTGTCAGCATAGGGATTTCTCAGGATTTGAAGCACTTTCCTTCCATCATCATCAGCTCTCTCATAATCAGAGACAGACTTTTATCATCTAAAAATTAAATTAACTCAGCATAAGCCTCTTTTTTCTTACTTATGTCCTCATCCAAGTCTGTGTTCATTCTGGATGGTTTCTTTAAGATTCTTTAACTTTGTCTCCCATAGTTCATACTTCTTTTCATCTCCATCAAATATCAGCCTGCTCCATTGGTTTTGGTTTCTCCCTCTCTCCTGGGTCCATAACCTGTTGCCATTCTGCTTAAGAGATGGGATAACCGGTAGTTCCATCTCACGTGAGCCTGCAGCCTTCTTTTAGACAGAGGAGAAACAGACACCATGCTTCTCTTGCTTCAAGAATACATAACTTTATTAACACTTCTGCATTAGCAGACAAACATCATGTCACATTACACTGTATCAGCATCAGATCAGTATGGAATCTGTATGAGAGCACCCCCATTAATACATACAGTATCTTAACAAGGATCCAGGTGGCCCCTGTGAATGCAATTTATAGATAAGAGGGTTTATTTACAAAGGCCCTGGTTACTAGTTAAATTTAGAAACATTGGTCTGAACATATTTGAACTTGGATAGAGAACTGGCTGAATCATATGAGTGTTAATAAATGGAGTATGTCATACAGTTTTGGGCTTCAGTCCTTAAAGGACCAGTAACGTCAAAAAATTTTATTAAAAAATTCATTCTAATACAACGAAAAAAAAACACCAACACAAATTAAAATTTAAAATAGCAGAGCCTTTATTAAGAAATAACTTACAGAAACTCCACTTCCTGTCCTCTTCAGAAACAGCGAAAGGGCGACCATCCATCTGCAGCGCTCGATTTCGCCTCCTGGCTATACACTGACAGCGTGTCCTCTGGAAGCGTTCTTCCTTGGACGCATTCTTTTTCAGTGACGGAGTAGCACGGGGTCGGCAGTCAGGGCTGCATTCCTGGAGCGGAGGAGCGGGAGACATCACCTTCCTACTGCTGCTGAATGAAGAAGAGCTGGAGAAGGCGATCGGGCAGAGGACACGCTGTCAGTGTATAGCCAGGAGGAGAAATCGAGCGCTGCAGATGGATGGTCGTCCTTTCGCCGTTGTATACATGTCATTCAGTGGCTACTAAACCAAATAAAGTACTATATTGCATAAAAGGGCATTAACTTAAGAGATGAAAACATAATTTGCATCTTTATAGGTCCCTGGTAAGTCCTTGCCTTGAGTATGCAGTGCAGTTTTGGGCTGCATGAGATGGAGAGAGTGCAGAGGCGTGCACTATGATTTAAACTATGAGGGTGGACTGTCAGAGTTGGGGTTTTCTCTAGAGAAAAGATGTTTGGGAGGGGACATGATAACTTCCTACATGTACATTAGAGGACATTATAGACATATAGTGGGGCATCTTTGTTTCTCATAAAAAATTACAAACAAAGAGAGACTAGAGGAACAGAATTTTCATTTAAAGCTGCATAGGTGATTCTTCATGGTGAGGGCAGATTGATTGTGGAATGCCCTGATGGGCAATATTGTGATGGCAGTTTTTGACGGGGCTTCCATCACTGCAGGACATCTTCCACAAGCGCTGTGCAAGAAAGGCCTCCTGCATTGCACTGGACTCCACACACCCCTCACATGGACTGTTCACGCTGTTCCCATCTGGCAGACGCTTTCGCAGCATTAAAACCAGGCTGTGCAACTCACTGCCTGCCTTCCCACTACATTCCAGACACACCTGAACTGTACTTCTGTGCTTTGCACACCTAGACTACCTCAGAGACACTCTGATAGGTGTACTAGCTGGAGCCACGTCGTCTCGTCTGACTGGGTACTGTATATATACTGCTGAGATGACAATAAAGTTTACTCTGACTTTGTTAACTCCTTTAAGAGTATTTTGGATGATTTCTTGAACATGCATGATATCCAAGTATCCAAGATCTTAATTTCTATAGTTAGTTAGTATTGTTATTCACCCCTTCAGACTAGAAGAAAAGAACTTTAATTTGAAGCAACGTGGTTCTTCACAGTGAGGACAGTGAGGTTGTGAAATGCACTGCAGGGTGATGGTTGATTCTGTTAATGTTTTTAAATAGGGGCTTGGATGATTTATTGGACAGACATAATATCAAAGGCTATTTAATACTAAACTAATATACAATAATTAGTATAAATATGGGCATATATACTGTAAGTATGGAGGGTGTGTGTATGGATGCTGGGTTTTCATTTGTAGAGGTTGAACTTGATGGACTTTGTCTCTTTTCAACCCAATTTAACTATGTAATTATTATTGGTATATACAGTATTGGTATATAATATTATTATAATACCATACCACCTCTTATAACTTATGTTAAAAAATAAAACTATTCATTTTTAATTTACTTTTGTTTATTCAATATTACTTTCATGGTCGCACCATGTGACCTGCAATATAGCGCCTTGATTATATTTTCATAGTCCATAGTCCAAACAAGAAAAAGGCAGCACTCATTTAGTCATAAAGTGAAAAAATTGTGTATTAAAATTAACAAAAGTTGCAACATGAGTCACCTGTTTCTAACAATGTTTCCATCAGCAATGTTTCGGGCATACATTGTGCCCTTTCTCAAGCTTAACAAGTGGTCACATATCACAGGTACAAGCCAAACATTTAAAACACTCAAACAGGAAATGCCATTGGCATTACTCAGTAACGGATGCAGCAGTATTGTTAACCCTATGTCTCCTTTAGCTTGAGTCAAATCTCTAACGCAAACATATCAGAGGAAATTTTTTATTTATAGAAACAGATATCTCATAATCTCAGTTTAGACCATTGGGTGCTAAAGTATTTAGTTTGTATATCCACCACACCTCTCTCTGCTTCAACTTCTGCTCTCTATCACCCCTCTTTCTATCTCTATCTCTATCTATCTGAATATTACTAAGGAACAGAGACATGCATTAATTAATCTGGGACAAAGAACTGATATAACCATAAATCCCTCTGATAAGGGGGGTGCTATAGTTATTTTAGATACATCATATTACGTTATTGAAATTGAGACCCAATTGTCAGATCAAGATGCATATCAGCAATTAAAATGTGATTCTTTACCGTCTATTCATAGGAAAATTGGAAACCTTCTGAATAGAAAGATCAATAAAGGTGTGATTACTGCAAATTCGCAAAAATATCTAACAGTGCAAAATCCTAAAGCGCTTAAATTGTAAACGTTACCAAAGATACATAAAGACCCGGTCGCCCAATTGTCTCCTCTACTGATTCAGTTTTCAATCCAATGGCTATTATGCTGGACAAGGTCTTGGGTCCGTTGATCCTGGAAGTCCCCTTGTATATCAAAGAAACGGGCCACTTTTTGGAAAAACTGAAGCCACTGGAAACAGAAATCAAGGAGTATATTTTACTGGCCACTTTTGATGTGGCCAGTTTATACACATCAATACCCCATGGTGAGGGGAGTGATGCTTGTGCTTGACTATTGGGGGAAAGGGCGAAATATCCAGAGAAACAAATTTTGTTTTTCTTACTTGCACTTGATATAATATTGCAATGCAAGGACAGCAGGGGAGTGGCACAGAACTTGCAGTACTGGGCCATGCACCAATAACACATATATCAATCACAATACAATACAATCAATCACCGGGTGCTGTGTGTAGATTGCAAAATCCAGAACTCCAATAGGTACACGCACACCGTTTGTCTCATCATAATATATATATATATATATATATATATATATATATATATATATATATATATATATATATATATATATATATATATAGTGATGAGACAAACGGTGTGCGTGTACCTATTGGAGTATATATATATATATATATATATATATATATATAGTCTCCTTTTTCAGCTTTGAATGGCTGCCCTCATGCCTATAAAGCAGCTTGTTTAAATAAACTATTGTAGAGTTTCTGAAGCAAGCATGTGAGTTTTAACAGTGTAGCACAACAGTACATTATATTTTCAATACTTTAAAATACTTTCATTTTTTGGTGTTACTGTTCCTTTTAGGTCCAGTATTGTGCACCCACTCTAGTCTATATATATATATATATATATATATATATATATATATATATATATATATATATATATAGATATGTATTTAGTACAAATTAAGAAATATAGTAAAGGCATACCAAGGTGGTAAAGGCATACCAAGCAAGAATACATTAAATACATTTAATGTAAACTGCAGAAAGAACAGTTCATCACTAAATATATTCAATATATGTAATAGTGATTACTTTATATAAGAAACAGGCACTTCTAAGTATAAGGGTTGCTTATTGCAACCCTGACCTCTAATAAAGGAACTGGAATTTCATACAACAGAAAATAATTTCTATCCCAGCACTGCCACTCCCCTTGCTGTCTTTGACACTCCTCTCATTTACATTTTAATTGGGTCTCAGGAAGGCAGGAAGATGCAAGGCACCCATACACAATGTCAGCTACTGCATTTGCCATCACAAGATGTCTAATGAACTTAATTAGATGATTAGCAATGTTCATTATCCTTTGTGTATCCGGTTGTACGGCTTATTGGGGACAGGAGGAGGGCAGCAAGCTGCTTCTTCAGGCTGTTCATGCCACAGATGAGCATGGCTATGTGTTCCAATACTGTAAATCCAGGTCTTGGTACTCTTCCTAGTTAACAATGATCTCAATATGTAGGACAGTGTGTACTTTGATTGCCATAGGAATGCTGGAAGTTAAGCACAGCATGCTATGACCTCAATTATTGTGGGATAAGCCAGCATATATTTTGACATATAGAAAGAAGCCCATATTTATTATACTGAAAGGAATTACTGGATTGGAGGCAACAACATATGGGCTCTGACAATATACCTGTTCTAGTGTAGAAAAAATGTTCTAATGCTAAGCATTAGGAAGTCTTTTACTGTATTTTTTAAAGGCTTCTTTGTGATTTGTGGGTTGTGAATTTGCTTGCTTTTTGCACCGGAACAATATGAGCACACTGGATACCACAGGGTTAATAAGCCAATCTTAGTTTTTGGGGATGCTGCACCTCCCACTACACTTGCATCGCCTGTGATGTTATCAATTGTATGTCCCCCCTCAATTTGCCCTGGGGTCTGTTTAATTATTTTTTAAAACTAATTGTGATTATTCCAGTTGATCGGCTCAGCAAGCACTGTAATTGATATCTGCTGGTTTCTCCCACAGAGAGATGGCTATGGGATGCCTTCTGCAACTGAAGGTTAAACATGCTGTTATTGGTTTTCCCCTAAATATGCCAGATTATTAGATCTTTAGCTCCCCCACTAAAGCACCCACCATCTGGAGCTACGAATAGAGACATCACTCATGCAGGAATGCATGAAATTGAGGTGCCTGTTTCTCTTTTTCTCCTTCTATCTGCCGTGCAGAGCATTTTATACACAAGGAGATTGGAGAGAAGGGACATTACTCATGAACTGTTATTCCTCATCACATCAACTTACGACAGCTTCTCCATTCTCTCACAGAGCCATTGCCAGAGGGCTGAGAGGGTGATCTGTATCCCCCCCTCATTTTCAGGCAAACTTGTAGACAAGTTACAATGGAAGAGTTAGCTGGGAAGCCTGGGAATACAAATTTTTTCACACAGGCACATTATATTTTCCTTCATTCTCAAATTTACTTATTACTGACATTAAAGCCCTTGAGAAGTACAGAATCAAGTTGTTTAACAAACAGAAACCCTTTCTACCAGCTCCTAATATACTGCACTTCACTCTTTCAGATTCCACTTTATAGTGGGCGGCTAGAAATCCCATAACTGATGTGGTACACTAAAACATTCTATAATGTGCCACTTTTAACCAACAAGAAATACTGTGATAATAATTATTAGCATTTTCATAATATGCAGTTTATTTGTTTATAAAAGTTGCTATGTTGTACCAATAAAGAAAATGCATTTGTAGAAACTCCTTGTAAGATTAGTTCTAAGGTCTTGAAAGTAGCTAATTAGTAGAGTAGAGTAAAGGTTTGTTTTATTTTGGTAGGTTGCTTCTGCACAAATCTGTTGACAGACAGTACTATATAATGAAGTAATGCAGTTTCAGCAGCAGGTGGTCACACATATACAAACAAATGAACCTTGGCCCATTTCAGCTACCCACACAGTGGGCCCAATTGGCTGACCCTAGAGCCACTGACTGAAAGGGCAAAACAGCAGCTTAAATCTGCCAGTGTACGGCCATCTGTGTAACCACCTGTAGTAATATATGTAGACCTATGTATATATGAATACACATTTTTTAGTTCCTGCCTACTTCAAAGGATTGTAATTAAACGCCAGTTAGGAAGTAGATGTTCTAGATAGTCTAATCAAATGCAAAATAATATAGCATATCAGTTTGGAAACAAGGCATCCTAACAGGTGGGAGACATACCCCGATAAACCATCTGGAGAGGGTTTTTTAGATTTCAAAGAGGAACTGGTTGAAAGATCTCTGTATAATTTGCTGTCTCTGGGCTGGATAATCTGAATAAATAGTTTAGTCTCTGGGAACCTTAGTAGCATCCTTTTACCTGGCTGTGGTAAATTGCGGAATCTACATTTCATACAATATTAGGATATACGAATACTCGGATATTAACATACCAAAAAAAGGAAAGGTGTTGGAGCTGGACATCCCAGAACAAGTTTTATTTTTTCTGAATTCAGTAGTGTAGTGGGCTGGAAACTATGATGTTAAAATATATTATATATTCTTCAGGATTCCTGTAGCTGAAGAGCCCACAGATAGTTCCAATATATTGATTTAATATGTGTATCTGCCTTGGGATGCTAAACATGGGCTCACATTTAGCAAACTGTCAATAGAGGTTATTGTGAGCTAAATAAATAGACATGGGTGGATTTAGAAAGAACATATAAGAACATTTGTACTCAGAATATTGATATTATTGCTGCATATTTGCAGGTTTAAAGTACATCCATTAATATTCTGAATCAGGTCTGCGTGATATTGTGGGTGATATTGTGTCCAAAGCTAGAGCTTGTGGCAAGGTGAGTTATCTGTGAAAGCAACAGTAATACAAACTGAGGAATGACAAAAAGAGACAGTGCCATCTAGCACCAGCAAAAGTATAAGATCCTAGTACGCAACTCAACTGCTACTGAGAGCAATATGGAATAAAGAGAACCAAACCCTTGGAGGAAAACTCTAGATGCTGAATGGACATTATCATGTCTATCGAGTAGGGAAGTGGGGGAGTGATGTAAGTGGTAAACAATCCTGCCTGGATTATAAAGTCCCCAACTCTGGAAAGAATGGAATTTGTAGACAGAACAGTTCCACAGTCTACATAAGGACTTGCGCTAATTCCCTGCAAAGGCTGAATACGACTGATGCAGTTAAAAGTAGTAACCTCCACTGTATGCTGGCAAATGCACGGAGTTTGTCAGGTATGATGGGAGATCTAGAATTAATTGCATGCTATATGATATAATTGGTATCACTGAGACCTGGTGGGATGAAACATGTAACTGGACTGTAAATTTAAATGGTTACCAGGGGCGCGCCACCAATGAGGCGAGTTGAGAAAGTCGCCTCAGGCGGCACGCCGGAGAGGTTTCCAGGGGCGGCAAAAAGTTTTTAAACTGGAAATTCGGCTTTACTAATGCGAGAGAGCGCAATTGCGCTCTCCGCGTTAGTGTTCCTGCCTCCCCCCCGACAGGTAAGCCGGTGAGGGGGGCGGCATTGCAGGAGCCGCCTCAGGCGGCGATTTACATAGAATCGGTGCTGATGGTGACACCCTTTTTAAGAGGGACGGAGGGATTAAAAAGGGTGGAGAAGTGTGTTTGTATGTAAAGCCTGAATTAAGGCCATGCAAGAAATAACCATAGCTGGCATTGGTGAGGGTGTAGAATCCCTCTGGGTAGAGATTTTGACTGGGCAAAAGGTTACAAAGAGAATTATCATTGGCGTACGCTATAAACCACCTTGTATAAGTGACGAGTATGAAGCCCAGCTACTCTTACAAGCGGCTTCACAGCTGGGACAAGTTGTTGCTATGGGTGACTTCAATTATACAGATATTGACTGGGGTAATGGGGTTGCCAAGACAGAAAAAGCTAGTAGGTTTGTAAATATGCTGAATGAAAACTTTTTATTCCACCTTGTTCAAGAACCTACTAGGAATAACTCACTTTTAGACCTTGTAATAACTAATAATACTGAACTCATCTCTAGCATTTGTGTGGGTGAGCATTTAGGCAATAGTGGAATAACATGGTCTCCTTTGAGATTCTGTTGCACAAGCAATTTTGTAAGGGAGTAACTAAAACACTAAATTTCAGATGTGCAAACTTTGATAGTGTAAGGGCATCTCTGAAACATATTAAGTGGGAAATGCTTTTCATAGGTTAAACACAGAACAAAAATGGGAAGTTTTTAAAATGCTGCTTAATAAATATACATGTTAGTATATTCTCCTTGTAAGCAAGGAACATCGTTGCAAAGCAAAACCTTACAGGTAGGTAAGAAAAGATGTGCTTTTAAGGCTTTCAAGTTAGCTGGGACAGCCGAATCATTTATAAGGTACAAGGAGGCCAATAAATCATGAGAGCATGTGTTTGTTCATAGCTCCGTGATTTGGACCCATTTATGACACCTAAAAGCTACAAAATTCGCTATCACAGAGTTTAATTCTCAAGAACAGATCCCGCTGCCTCAAAGAACACTCATGGGGCAGCATGAAGAAGGGCTTCTGAAGCTGCCACAAAGCTCGGGAAGTTTGCCTGCAAAGGGAAACAAAATGGCGCTGACCTCCCTGATGCACAACAGGTTGGGGCTTCGTCTGCCAGCAACTCTACTCCATCTCCAGAGCCAACCCTGTCAGAATTGCTGCATATGATTAAATCCTCCAGGGAAACCTGCACTGGCCTAATATCCTCGAAGGTAGACGAGGTAAAAGTGGAGCTCTCTATTATATGGCACGATATGCAAAAGATGCACGAGAGGGCTGCCGCTGTTGAGCAATGGGTGAGTGATTTGGAGGATGCCAGCAGGCCGCTCCCTGCGCAGATGCGCGATATTCAAATGGCAGTACAAACCTGGCAGAATAAAGCAGACGACCTGGAGAATCGCTTGCGGTGAAATAACATCAGGCTGTTGGGATTTCCAGAGTGCTCAGAGGGCGAGTCTCCTGCCCTATTTACAAATACAGAAGTCTCTGTCTGTACAACACAACCAGCAATCAATCCTGTTATCCCACATCCTGTTCTTGAGCTTAACATGCAAGGCTCTTCTAAAGGCCTTATCACAAATCTATATGCAGCCCTTCATGACAAGTTATTTAATAAACTTCTGGAGAAACTAAGAGGTGGGAGGTGACTATTGGGCCCATACATGACGAGGAATGGGATGAACTTCTGGAATCCCCATCTCGGGCTTCTTTCTGTTACTGGGATAGGATGTTACAAGTATTTTTTGTGTGCATGGCATATTACACACCGGCTAGATTGCACCAGATTTTCCCTGGGTCCTCTTCTGAGTGTCCCAGGTGTCATTCAGAAAATGCTACGTTATTTTGCATGGTCTGGGACTGCTCGGCTCTAACTCAGTACTGCACTAGCCTTCTTGATAAGCGTGATTCAGTGCTTGATGGAGAGATCCCACGTTCACCTCGAGCTTGCCTGTTCTATGTTGGTCTAAAGGAGCACTTTTCCCATTATCAGTGTATTTTAATATGTGAATGTTTATTTATTTGGAAAAAATTGATAACTGGGAAGTGGAAAGACTCGGTGCCGCCCACGTATGCTCAATGGCTTTCTGAGATCAAACTCCTAAACACATTGGAAAAATTGATAGCTAAATCCAGGGGGTCTAACAAGAAATTTAAAAAAAATTGGGATCAATGGTCAGATTTGAAAGATTGAGGACTCAGTTTTGCTGCTTTACTACAGGGCAAGTTATGTAGCTAATGTTGGACAACTAAATCAAAATTGTTATGCATCTGTTTGCAAATTGAAATAATGTATGTATACTCCACTTTCATTCCTGCTTCCTTCCTTTTCTACATTGTGACCTTGACACTATATTGCTGATTGTATTTGCAAATGTGGCTATATGTGCTGACTTTTCAATAAACTTGCCTGAAAAAAAAAAAAATAAGGAATGCTGGCCTGGAACATAGTATTTGTACCTGGATAGAGAACTGGCTAAAAGATATACTACAAGGAGTGGTGGTAAATGGAACATTTTCTAATTGGACCAGTGTTGTTAGTGGAGTACTGCTGGGCTCTGTACTAGGTCCCTTGCTTTTCAACATGTTTATTAATGACCTGGAGGTGGGCAATGAAAGTACTGTTTCTATTTTTGCAGATGATACTAAATTGTGCAGAACTATAGGTTCCTTGCAGGATGCTGCCACTTTGCAGAGTGATTTGTCTAAGTTGGGAAACTGGGAAGCAAATTGGAAAATGGGGTTCAATGTTGATAAATGCAAGTTATACACTAAATGGCAGTGTGTTGAGAGTTTCCTTAAATGAGAAGGACCTAGGGGTTTTTGGAGATAACAAGTTGTCTAATTCTGGGTAGTGTCATTCTGTGGCTACTACAGCAAATAAAGTTCTGTCTTGCATAAAAAAAGGGCTTGAAAGGGATGAAAACATAATTATGCCTCTTTATAGGTCCCTGGTGAGGCCTCATCTGGAGTATGCAGTGCAGTTTTGGACTCCAGTCCTTAAGAGGGATTAAATGAGCTGGAGAGAGTGCAGAGACGTGCAACTAAACTGGTTAGATGGATGGAAGATTTAAATTATTAGTGTAGACTGTCAAGGTTGGGATTTTTTTTCTCTGGAAAAAAGGCGCTTGCAAGGTGTCATGATTACACTTTACAAGTACATTAGAGGACATTAAAGACAAATAGCAGGGGACCTTTTTACCCATAAAGTGGATCACCGTACCAGAGGCCACCCCTTCAGACTAGAAGTAAAGAAATTTCATTTGAAGCAACGTAGGTGGTTCTTCACAGTCAAAACAGTGAGGTTGTGGAATGTACTGCCGGGTGATGTTGTGATGGCTGATTCAGTTAATGCCTTTAAGAATGGCTTGGATGATTTTTTGGACAGACATAATATCAAAGGCTATTGTGATACTAAACTCTATAGTTAGCATAGGTATGTTTATATATAATTTATGTGAAAGTATGGAGGGGTTTGTGCAGGGGTGCTTCGCCAATGAGGCAAGTTGAGGCTGTCGCCTCAGGCAGCAGCACCCCACTAGGTACCAGAGGCAGCAAAAATGCTGCTCCTGGTACTCCCTGGGTTTGTGTATGAATGCTGGGTTTTCATTTGGAGGGATTGAACTTGATAGACTTTGTCTTTTTTCAACCCAATGTAACTATGTAAGTACAGGTACATATTTCTCCTTGGTGACTGAACATATCAACTGAGGAGAGAATCAACTCATTTGTCTAATTCATAACATACTCCAAAACTGCCAATTGCAATAGTATTTGATACCTTATACATCCTAAACGCGGGAACGGAGAGCTGGAGAAGTGATATGTAACCAGTTCTCGCAGCAATTTTTTTTTATAGAAATATTTAAGAGCCTTTGTGTAGCATTTCTTATAACATAATGACATCATGTTATTCATTAATTTAAAAATGTTTGTATATGTTGTGGATCAATTCTGAGTAGAACTGATTCAAGTGGGGGAGTATAGTAATATATGTAGACATATGTTTATATGAATACACATTTCTTAGTTCCTGCCTACTTCAAAGGATTATAATAACCCCCAGTTAAGTAGTTTGTATAACCCAAACTGTAGTCTAATCAAATACAAAATAAGATAGGATGCTTTGTTTGCTAACTGATATGCTAACAGGTGGGTGATATACCCCAATAAACCATCTGGAGAGGGTCTTTTACATTTGAAAGAGGAACTGTTTGTACAGTTGTTATTGGTAAAAAGAACATCTAAAGAAATTAGCTGTTTTTCTTGTTTAACTTGTCATCAGCCAATCAGAACCATACCTCATTTTGGTCACTGGCATAGAAACAGTATAACAATGGAGCTGGTTGGGGCGGAGTCGAGCCATCAACCAAGATGGCCGCATGCTAGGGGAGCTCCAGGCAAGCGGGAGCAAAAATAAGCATTGGAGACTGGTGGTGATCCCTGTAATCAGAGATATATCTGTTATCCAGCAGCGAGAACATGGGGAAGTCACGTAAGAAAGCTTCCCCGGTCAAGATGACGGCTTTTTACCCCAAGGCGGCCTCAAACCAGGGTTCGAGGACTCCGTCACAAGATGGCGGCGACTCCGCGGGTAGCAGCCCGGCGCATCGTACGCGATTCGCAGACAAGCTGCCGGCACCCCTGGAGGAAACAGCCGAATACTCACCACTCACTGTTGAGTCGCTGAAGGGGTTATTGGCGTCGCTACGAACGGAAATTCAGGGTGATTTCAGGTCGGCCCTTTCCTCGCTGCACACAGATATTCGCCAGGTGGGTGAGCGCACTGACCACCTTGAACTGAAAATGGCTGAATTGGTTACTTCACATAACGAACTGATAGACGCAAACAGCGCCTTAGAAGAAGATGTCCAACTCTTGTCTGCTAAATTAGCCGATTTGGAGGACCGTAATAGGCGCAACAATCTCAGGCTGCGGGGCATCCCGGAAACGGTCCCTGCGCAGGATTTAAGTGCGTATGTCTGTGCCATGATGGGGGAGCTACTGCTGGATGTGCCCCAGGACCATCTCATGCTGGACAGAATCCACAGGTTGCCACGAGCTCCAACGGCGCCGCAAGGAGCCCCAAGAGACACTATATTGAGGGTTCACTACTACTACGTAAAGGAAAAGCTGCAACAGCGTTTCAGGCAAAAGAAAGACTTTCCAGATAAGTACAGTCAGCTGCAATGCTTTGCTGACCTTTCCAGTTTTACCCAGCGCAAGAGGAAAGAATTCTTTAACATCACGGCAGTGCTGCGAAGCAACAACATACCGTACCGCTGGCTACACCCTGTGAAACTTCTGGTCACCAAAGACGAGACCCAAGTTATCCTGAATACGCCTCTACACGCAGAGCAACTTCTGGAGCAATGGGGCCTGACTACAGCAACTACGACCCAAGTGACCGATCTACCCCAAAAACGACCCCGTATCCAGCCTGAGTGGGTGACGCAGTCAAGGCAAAGCAGGAAGAACAACAAAGCTATACCTATCCCTGGAGAAGCTGATCTTGATGCCGGATAGGAGGCCTGACTTTATACGAGCACCACCCTATTAACCAGTCTTCTTAAGGACTATGCATTAAGGCAACATCTATGATGCCTTAATAATGTTTTTTTTTTTTTTTTTTGCTCCCCCGAGCTAGGAACCCCCCCTATAGTGGATACCATCCCACAAAACCCCCCCCCCCAGTTACTCTGCCCGACCATAGTGGTCTAGTCTCGAGCACCCTTGCTTCCCTCCCAGGGTTTCCCGGGCAGCCTCCCCCTTCTGCCAATACCTTAGCAGTATTGCTGTATATAAGTTTTAAACATATTGTTGATGTTAAACGTATGTTTTTTCTCTCTCTCTAGCCTTTCCTTCTTTCCTACTCTTTCTCCTCTCTTTCCCGATCACCAGCATCCACTGGCAAGAAATGCTTCTCTCACTATCTCTCTCACGAAGAATACAGCTGCTACACGCGCATATGATGAAGTTGCGATTCCTGCCTCGCTCCTCCGAGTCTCTGAATCTGAGTAAGTCCGTTCCATTTTATATTCCCACCTTCACACAACCATGGGGATCAAGATCATATCACAAAATGTGAATGGGCTTAATAGCCCACAAAAACGCTCGAAACTTATGAATTGGAGCACGAAGGCAAACGTAGACATACTCTTATTACAAGAGACGCGTTTTACTAGCCAGAAACAGACCACTCTTAACTCCAAACATTTCCCTATGCAAATCTATGCCTCCAACTCCATTAAAAAGCATGGTGTAGCCATTTGGATCAACAAACGACTCCCGCACTGCATGCTATCGCAACATCTAGACCCGTTGGGTAGATATCTTATTGTTTCTATTCGGATACAAGACCGCTCTTACACCATTGTAAATGTTTACAGTCCAAACAAGGGTCAGGCAAAATTCTACAACATGCTTTTTAAAACAATAGACAAAGCCACCACTGGTCCTCTCATCATTGGAGGCGACTTTAATGTCCCGCTGAACTATGAGATAGACACAAGTGCATCCAGGCTGGTAACTAGTCCCCGGGGCATCGTTTCTCAGGCCAAAACACTGAAAAAACTCCTGACGCAACGGGCACTCTATGATGTGTGGAGAACGCAACATATCTCGGAAAGAGACTACACCTTTTTCTCCCATGCTCATGCTAAATACTCTCGGATAGTCTATTTTCTGGTAGACAAAACCGTATTGCAAGCTGTAATAAGTTCTGAAATTGGAATCTCCACTTGGGCTGATCATGCCCCGATAACCATAGACCTTGACAATAACCAATACTTGAGGTCCCGTCCACATTGGCGTCTCAACGACTCCCTCTTGCACAATCTCTCGAACTTAGCACAATGTAAAACGGTTTTGCGTGACTACTTTCATACAAATGACACTTCAACTGTTTCCCAAGCTACTCTATGGTGTGCTCATAAAGCGGTCATTAGAGGTCATTTAATTAAAATAGCTGCTTCCACCAAGCGCAACAATGAAGCCGTTATGAACATCCTCACACAACAACTCATAGACCTAGAGAGCTTGAACAAACAATACCCGACCCGCACTAGATCGAAATCTATTCAGGAGTTGAAATACCAAATTTCATGCCTAGATAATAAAAAAGTAGAATGGCAACTCCGACGTCTACATCTCACCAAGTATACCAAAGGCAACAAAGCTAGCAGGCTACTGGCCACCATAATTAAGCGACGACAAATAGCCCATTCCATCGCTCAAGTGATGTCAGCTCAAGGCCAACCCATTACTAATCCGAAAGCGATAGCTAACAGATTCGCAGAATACTACGCCTCCTTATATAATCTAAAACACGATGTAGCAACGCCACAACCTTCCTTGGAGGCCATCCACGCTTTCCTTGCAGCTGCTGATATTCCACAACTCTCGCCCTCACAGTTACAACAACTCAATGTAGATATTACCTTGGATGAGATAAAAGAGGCCATAAAATCAACCCCAGCAGGGAAGGCACCGGGGCCCGATGGTCTCACCGCTGGCTATTATAAACACTTCCAAGACATTTTACTTCCGCACCTCGCCACACTATTTAATTCTGTCCTCCATGGGGGTTCCTTTCCTACTGAAATGTTATCGGCAACGATTACCACAATACCAAAGCCGGGGAAAAACGTGGAAGAGTGTGCAAATTATAGACCCATTTCCCTGCTAAATGCAGACCTCAAACTCTACGCTAAAGTAATCTCCTCCAGATTGATGTCAATTATGCCCTCCCTACTACACTTAGACCAAACTGGGTTTTTAAAGGGGCGGCAGGGACCAGATAATACCAGAAAGATGTTGGCACTAATAGAATTGTCCTCCAAAAGGAAAGAACCCACTGTATTATTTAGTTTGGACGCCGAAAAGGCCTTTGACAGGGTTGATTGGGGATACCTGGATCAAACCCTTCAACATTTTGGACTATGTGGCCCTATCAAGCATGCCATCCTGTCCCTCTACTCTAACCCCACCGCACAAGTCAACAACAATATGGGATTCCTTTCCAGCCCCTTTCAGATATCAAATGGCACTAGACAAGGGTGCCCCCTGTCGCCCCTTATCTTCTTTGGAACCCCTTGCCAGGTCGATCCGGAAAGCGGTAGATGTTGCGGGCATTCAGGTAGACGGTATCACCCACAAGATGGCTATGTTTGCGGACGATATTATTCTTACCCTGACAAATCCGGAAATTTCATTACCGGCAGCTACTCAGATTATAAAAAATTTCAGTGCAATTTCCTACTACAAGCTCAATGACTCCAAATCGCAGATCCTTCCACTGGGGATGTCCTCTGTTGCGGTAGCACGCTTGAAGGCAAACCATCCATTTCAATGGCAGTCCCATTCCATTACTTACCTGGGAATCGAATTAAGCAGTTCTATATCCAAGACCTACGACGCCAATTATCCTAGGATGCTAAGTACTGCACAAGAACTTTTGACGAAGTGGGCCCCATTATACACTTCTTGGCTTGGTAGGATTGCCACCGTCAAAATGATGATCTTACCCAAATTTATATACTTATTTCAGACTTTACCCCTGATGGTTCCGCGCCCCTATTTCCATAAAGCCCAACGAATCATCCAGAACTACATTTGGGCCAACCGAAGACTGAGAATTCAGCAGAAATACCTTCAGAGAGCGACTGCTGCTGGGGGCTTTGGAGTCCCTAATTTAGAGGTTTATTATCAGGCAACGATTTTGGACCAAATTAGAGCGTGGAACCTTCCCGTTGACAATCTGCATTGGCTACAGCTGGAACAAGCTGCTATTAAACTGCTGCCGCTTAAAGGACTACTGTGGGTACACCCTCGAGCTCTCCCCATCAAACACGCTCTGACCAGCCATACCCTCCAGACGACCCTATATATTTGGTCCAAAGTTAATGGTAAACACTCCCTTATCAGATCTCCAGCCCAAAAGGCAGGCATAGAGATGCTGGAGGTGGCTATACCTCATCTCAATCTGTCGAAATGGCGCACTCAGGGTTTGACAACCATTGGTCAACTGTATGAAGACTCCTCTCTTAAGCCCTTCGATACACTGATGAAAGAGTTTGATATCCCGAGGCAGGAATTCTATAAGTATTTGCAAATTCGGCACTTCTTGAAAGACACAGAGACCTTTGCTGGACTCCAACCTACCAGCTTTGAGAAGCTTGCTTCACAGTATCCCCGCAGCAAACGTGGAATTGCCACAATCTACAAACTACTAACTGAATCGCCTACACTGGAGAAACCGGCTCACTTACGGAAATGGGAACAGGAGCTTAACATGACCTTGGACTTAGACCAATGGACCAAGCTGGCAAATATGGCGTTCAAATATTCAAAATGCACTAACCATCTTGAAAATGCGAGGAAGCTCCTCTATAGGTGGTATAGAACCCCGCACTTGTTACATAAATATTACCCGGGTACGTCGTCTGCATGTTGGAGAGAATGCAACAACATTGGAACTTTAACCCACATCTGGTGGCATTGTCCACGGATCTCCACTTTATGGTCCCATGCTGAAAACATACTAAGACAGGCAACCCACTTGAATCTGACTTTGTCTCTGCCTTTAGCCTTGCTCAACCATAGTCTAGACACCTTCCCTAAAGCACTCCGACATCTTATCTTTCACGTTTTAACTGCAGCCAGACTTTTGATACCAAAATACTGGAAGACGTCGAAAGTCCCTCATAAACAGGAACTAGTCGCACTTATAGACTCCAACCTTCTGTATGAACAATTGTCATTGGGGCCTGGTCCATTGAACAACAATTGTATACATTCCAAACACCTGTGGGAGAAATGGAAAGCAACCCACTACTTACCTCCTACTCCTTAATCCATGCCAGACTTCCCGATTCCGACAGGGCCATAGCTCTCCAGACAAAGTATGTTACCCTGAGGGGAGTAAAGACCTTATTTGACTCCTCCATCCACTGATGCCCGCCTCTTCCTTCCTCACCTAGGTCGGTGATGCCATATCCAGCTGGTGACCTCATTCCCCCTTCCACTTCCTCTTCTTCCCTCTTTCTCTTTTACCTTCTGCCTTTTCTATGTCTTTCTAACCTTTTTTCTTTTCTTCTTTTCCTTTCCATAGACATGGCTACTCGTATTGCTTTGCGGATGACTATGTCTGATTCTATGTCTATTGGAATAATTTGTTAAACCCAATAAAAATCTTTCATACCAAAAAAAACAATGGAGCTGGTTTTGGCTGAGTTGAAAGACAGAGAAGGGAAGGAAAGAAAAGGGAAGTGAGGAAAGAGAGGTAAGAAAGAAAGAGAGAAGGGCTGGAAGCAAGGAGAAGAAAAGGAGGCAAAGGAAGGAAGTATAACCTGTGGGCACATTTTGAAAGAATGCTGTATAATTTGAAGTCTCTGGGCTGGATAATCTGAATAAATTGATTAATCTCTGGGAACCTTGGTTGCATCCTTTTACCTGGCTGTGGTAAATTGCGGAATCTACATTTCATACACTATTGGATATACAGATACTCAGATATAATATTGCAAATTACACCACCTACCTATCAGTCCGACATATGCTGGTAGAAAATCAATGATCAGACCAGGCCAGTCACAAATTAATCTGTTTACCAGTGATTACATGAACACTGCACCCCCATATACAATGAAAATTTGGACACAGGCAGATTTAAGACAGTTTGGTAAAAATATTGTTGAATGTAATCTGCTGTGGTTTAATAGATGCATAACAATAGCAGCAGTGCTATATTTATAATGACAGTACAACATTAATCACAGGATAAAAATAGGTACAGTAGAATATTTCCACCTGTGGCTTGAATATAGCATCTTGTCCATTCACTCCATAAAGTCCTCTGACTGCTGTAATCCTCTGCCCTGGACCTGCTGATGTTCTGTTTTTACTCTTCAGGGTCTTCTTCTCTGATACTGTAAAATATTCAGATTACATATCACAGTTTGTTGCAAGCAGTTACATTTAACTTACATACAATCAGTTGCATTTTATTTATAATATCCAAACAATTTACTGGTTGTTTCATAACATACAGTATATGTTATAAACATACAGGTATTTTGTCATTCTCCAATAAACCAAGGCAACCATATCAACCTATGAATAGCTAGTTTTTATATGCAGACCATGGAGGAGATTTTTAAAGTAGAAGGAAAGACAAAAAAGAAATAGCCTTCTAAACAAAGTCTTGTGGACATAGAAATCACTGACTATTTTAAAGATCTCTGTGTGCTCTCATGTAGAAGCAGCTACACTGTCTGAACACTGCAGCGTGTGAGTTGGGTGACGTCACTCTTTTTTCAGGCTCTTGCTCCCTGCTGCCCGAGGCAGCCTTGAAACGCGTTGGGCATAATTCTGTTGTTATGCGCCTGTACTGGGGAGCTGCCTACAATGAAGCGCATGCAAATCAGTATGTGCACGTGTCATCATTGACCCTCTGCCCACGCCCCCTGGCCAATCAGATTCTCAGCATCAGGGAGCTAAGGAGATACATGGGAACTATTTTTTAATTACATTTGGGACTGCAAATAGTCGGCAACAAGCGCTTGTGGTGCGCAGCGAGTGGGGAATAAATTTATATACGGCAGACTAAGGTGAGGCACAAATGGCATGATTATTACATCGCTTTATACACAGGACTGATGATAATTTTATATGCTGGATTGATTTTATATACAGTATTGATTAATTATTTTTACACAGGACTTCAGTAGTGATGCGATCCAAAGGTTGATTTTTTTGCACATGCACAGTAAGGTGAAAGAAGAATAGGAAGCCTACGCTACCTTACTAACATGGCGCCTGAGTGTCTGATTCTGCGGGCAGAAGAAGCAGATGGATTCTACACGATAGGATTAACATATGTGAGTTACAAACATAGCGATTTGGAAGGTCTTTGGGAGTAGATTACAGGGAAATAGGTATTAATTTTTACCTTTCCTTCTCCTTTAAGTTGTCCAGTATGAAGACTAAAGTCAAAAAAGCTATATTAGATCTAATAACCTATAGCAGTGCTGTCCAACTTCTGTATTATTGAGGGCCAAAATTTTTCTGGCCTACATGTTGGAGGGCCGATAATGGAAGCCAGTTTTAACCACTCCCTGTGTTTTTAAACTATACCCACTTTAAACCACATCCATGTTTCCATAATACCGTAGCCACATTAATTGTGGTAGCACACCAAAAACAAATGGTTGGTGCTCACTGCAGGGATATCACTTATCACTAATATGTGAAAAAAGTTGTCATAAATCCATATACCTCCTCATCCCCTGTGGATAACACAGCACCCGCAGCACATGATTAAACATCTTAGGGGCGGCTAACAATAAATTGTTTTCAAATGCTATCAAACCCACAGAACAATTACCAGGCTTGTGTTCCACAGGCAGAGTAGGGCACACACAGGCAGAGCAGGGCACACACAGGCAGAATAGGGCACACACAGGCAGAGCAGGGCACACAAAGGCAGAGCATGGCACATACAGGCAAAGTAGGGCGCACACAGATAGAGTATGTCACACACACAGGCAGAGCAGGGCACACACAGGCAGAGAAGGGCACACACAGACAGAGCAGGCCACTCACAGGCAGAGTATGGCACACACAGGCAGAGCAGGACACACACAGGCAGAGTATGTCACACACAGGCAGAGCAGGGCACACACAGGCAGAGTATGGCACACACAAGCAGAGCAGAGCACACACAGGCAGAATATGTCACACACAGGCAGAGCAGAGCACACACAGGGAGCATAGGGAAGGCATAACAGAGCAGAAGACAGGAAAACCTATCAGGACCACTCTAAGATGTACTACATACAGTGACACAGTGCTGGTGCCCCATTAGTATTTTGTATAAAGTTTGAACAATGCAGGGGGATTACAGGTATGAACAATGCAGTGGATTAGTCTGAATTCGAGGTTTAAACAATGCAGAGGCCAGTTAATCTCTCTAGTGATACCATTTAAATCTTACACATGGTAAGCAAACACATCAGGTAGGTGGGGGGCCACACAAGGGGGGGGGGTCAGCCCGCGGGCTGACAGTTGGACAGCCCTGACCTATAGGAACCAATTATACAGTATAGCATTTACTAGTAATCTGTTTGAAAACAAACATCTGGTTGGTTGCTATGATTAACTAGTCTTTGTGGAAACTTTAATACTTTTATTACTATACCCAATATTACAGGTGGACAGAAGTGCCCCATTTCACAGCATGCATCACAGCAATGTTTAAAGGGCAAGTCAACACCAAAATAAACATTTGCCTCATAAAAGAAAACATGATTCTAGTCAACTTTCCTGGATACATTTATTAAAAATTTAAACAATTGCTATTGAAAGCAGCATTTTCTTAACTCTCAGTTGTTACTTTAAACAATGTTTCAAAAGTCTTAGTTCCCCAGCAAAGACAGGTCTGTTATTCCACTGCCTTATTTTACACTGTTTCAAAAGTCTGAGCCACCAGTGCATAGAATAGAAAGGGACAGCCAAACCCTGCTTTCAATAGCAATACATATAAACAGAAGTTGCTTAGAATTACATTTTATTTTATTAGGCAAATTTTATTGGGCAATTCTCAGCACTGACCTGAGCCAGTGAAGGAGAATTGAAAACTCACCTTCCAACAAAATAGCCTATACCTCAAACATAGAACTTCTTGGCAAGAACAAGTCTGGAGGCAGTGGAGAGTACTGATGTTAGCAGGGCTGAAGATTGTTTGTTCTAGTTTTAGAAGTGGAGTTTTGATGAGGAAATATGAGGAATAGATGCAGGAGTGAATATAATCTTTCACTGCTATGTTTGTGACATTTTTAACATGAAATTCAAAGCAAGCCTCTGATTTAGCTGACTGCAAATATATAACAAGTATTTTATCGATTGCAGTTATTGAGAACTTCACAGAAAAGCATATTAGTTTATTTGTGTGGTATAAACTGTGGTATGCTATATGTCCCCTTTAAATCTTTCAACCTGTAAAACTGAGATCCGCCCTGATAAATTACAGAACACAAAGCACACTCTGCATGATGTCAGATCTGTGTTGAACATTTACTTTTCCTGGCCACTTCATGTCAGCAATACTATGGGTATCTGCCCTGCCCCAATACCCCGGTTGTAAAGTGGGTAAAAATAATGTCATGTGAAAAGTACAGTGTATGACAGTATAAATGTGATGATGCCTGTTATGTGTATATATGGGTTTTGAATGTTGAAAATTGTAATGTTTTAAAAGTGTATTTACAGGGTTTAAAGTGTTATAGAGTCCTATTAATTATGTAATGGTGTAATGGGATGAAAAACAGTATAAATAGGGGCAAGAAACCATGGGTGTGGCAGTAGGTGGGCATGGTCCAGTGAAGAACATTTGCTGGAGGGAAGAAGAGCCCAGCCCTGAAGTAAGTAGTAGGCTTAGCCAGAGTTAGGAGATTTATGTTATAGTGTGCATTAGATGCACAAGGCAGTTAGGAAAAGGGAGCAAGGGACATTAAGAGCCCCAACCAGGAGTAAGTTAAGATCCTCTAACAGTCAGGGACTATGCTAATTTACTAAAATGCGAAGTTGTGTCCAGGGTGCCAAACGCTGGCAAATTTCGACTAGCGTTACTTTGGCAAACAAAGCGAAGATGCGCTACCATTCAATTATGCCTAGAGTAACTTCATTAGAGGTCTTTGTTCAGGCTAATTTGCATATGGCGGGGAATTATAAACTTAAATGGACGTATATGTCATGGGAACCTTAATAAAAAAAATAGAGTTGTTATAATGCCCTACACATGAGCTCACTGCATAGTTTATGTTCCATATATTAGAAAATGTATGGGGGAACCCGACTTTTGCAGACTATCACTCTGATTAGAAACTTTTTCCATTAAAAATATGATGTAAGTAACAGAAGATTAAGGAAGATCTATGCACTCCAATGCACTTCGCCTGGTCTGAGCTGGTGAAGGCAAGTCTGTGGGCGAAAGAGGTAATGTTCAGTAAAATCTGCATCTTAGTGAATTTGCGGGGTAAAGTCCATTCGCCAGATCGAAAATTCGACTGGCGATAGAGTGCAAATGAACGCTAGCGTCTGTCTCTTTTGCTAGCAAAGTTATGCCTGCGTCCGTTAGTAAATCTGTGAAGTGCCTAAAAATGGTAACGCTGGCGAATCGTTGCCAGCGTTAGTCACTTCACCCTTTAGTAAATCTGCCTGGAAAATTTTTGCAGGCCATGCTTGTCCCGCAGATTCATGGAGTGAACAGTTTCTAGATTCCCATGAGGTCCTTCTAGAAACTGTTTGACGGTTATGTGTAACATCTGCCGAGTTGGTTCTTATCAGTATTCTGTATTATTGATATATTCTTGTACCTAGGAGAATCGTCCTTGAAGCTACTCTTTTCTTTTTCCCATACCAGTCCTTATAACTCCCTTCTACTCCATTTTACCTCCCTTCCCATGAAGTTTTGTACCAGAGGGTATATAATGTCTGGTCAATCCTTTGTTCTGTCTTCTGTCTCTCTTGAGTACAGGATCCATGTAGTGGATGTTTATTATATAAATCCATGTTGTGTATTTATTATATAAATAATAAACTTGGTTAACCCTTTTACCTCAAGTTTGCAAATGCAAATTTCAAAAGTAAAAGTAGTAACCTACTCTGTATGCTGGCAAATGCACGTTTCTCAGGTAAAATTGGAGAACTAGAATTAATTGCATGCTCTAAAAATTATGATATAATCGGTATCACTGAAACCTGGTGGGATGAAACATGTGACTGGATTGTGAATTTCAATAGTTATACCATTTTTAGGAGGGACAGAGGTATTAAAAAGGGTGGAGGAGTGTGTTTGTATGTAAAGCCTAAATTAAAGCCAAGCACTAAAGTAATAACCATATCTGGCACTGATGAGGGTATAGAATCCCTCTGGGTAGAGATTTTGACTGGGCAAAAGGTTACAAAAAGAATTATCATTGGTGTATGCTATAAACCACCTTGTATAAGTGTCGAGTATGAAACCAAGCTACTCTTGCAGATTCAAGTGGCTTCACTGCTGGGTCAAGTTGTTGCTATGGGTGACTTCAATTATCCAGACATTGACTGGGGTAATGGGGTTGCTAAGACAGAAAAAGCTAGTAGGTTTGTAAATATGCTGAATGACAACTTTTTATTCCAACTCGTTCAAGAACCTACTAGGAATAACTCTCTTTTGGAGCTTGTAATAACTAATAATACTGAACTCATACGGAATAGTGATCATAACATGGTCTCCTTTGAGAGTCTGTTGCAGAAGCAATTCTATAAGGGAGTAACTAAAACAGGAAATTTCAGACGTGCAAACTTTGACAGTATAAGGGCATCTCTGCAACATATTAAGTGGGAAATGCTTTCAGTATAAGGGCATCTCTGCAACATATTAAGTGGGAAATGCTTTTCACAGGGTTAAACACAGAACAAAAATGGGAAGTCTTTAAAATGCTGCTTAATAAATATACGTGTCTGTACATTCCACTTGTAAGCAAGGAACGTCATTACAAAGCAAAACCTTTTTGGTTCAATAGAAGTGTTGGTGTTGAGATTGGTAAGAAAAGACGTGCTTTTAAGGCTTTCAAATTAGCTGGGACAGCCAAATCATTTATAAGGTACAAGGAGGTCAATACATCATGCAAATAAGCTATAAGGCAAGCTAAAATTGATATAGAAAAGGGTATAGCAGCAAGCAGTAAAAAAAATCCCAAATTATTTTTTAAATATGTAAATAGTAAAAAAATGGAGCAGGAACGGGTTGGACCCCTACTATCAGAGGGGGGTCAGCTGGTTGATGAAAACAAAATAAAAGGGCAGATTCTGAACTCTGTTCTTTTACTACTTTATTTGATCGGAATGGTAAGACTTTGATCTGAATGGTTAGTGGCGGGTCGGGAGATGCGAAAGTCCGATCATACATTAATTCATACAATCAGATCTTTGCGTCTATAGCCAGCTTAAGGCAATAGTAAAATTGATATGGAAAAGGATATTGCAGCAAGCAGTAAAAATTATTTGTTAAATATGTTAATAGTAAAAGAATGAAGCAGGAAGGGGTGGGACCTTTACTATCAGAGGGGGGTCAGCTGGTTGATGAAAACACAATAATAGCGCAGATTCTGAACTCATATTTTTCATCTGTCTACACAAATGAGGAACCAGTAAGTGAAGGTTTCTCTCTTAATAGTCCCAATTCTAGTAATACAACTAATGATGCATGGTTCACACATGAGGAAATTCAAAATAGACTAGAACATGTTAAGATTAACAAGGTCCTGGGCCAGACGGTATTCACCCCAGGGTACTTAGCGAGCTTAGCTCTGTGATTGCCAAACCTCTTTACTTAATTTTTCAGGATTCATTGAGATCTGGCATAGTGCAGAGAGACTGGCGAATTGCTAAAGTGGTGCCTCTATTCAAAAAAGGATCCCCTTCTCAGCCTCAAAACTATAGGCCAGTTAGTCTGACATCAGTGGTAGGAAAGCTTTTTGAAGGGTTAATAAAGGATAAGATAGTAGTTACATAGTTACATAGTTAAATTGGGTTGAAAAAAGACAAAGTCCATCAAGTTCAACTCCTCCTAATGAAAACCCAGCAAACATACACACACCCCTCCCTACTTTTAATTAAATTCTATATAACCATACCTATACTAACTATAGAGCTTAGTATCACAATAGCCTTTGATATTATGTCTGTCCAAAAAATCATCCAAGCCATTCTTAAAGGCATTAACTGAATCAGCCATCACAACATCACCCGGCAGTGCATTCCACAACCTCACTGTCCTGACTGTGAAGAACCCCCTACGTTGCTTCAAATGAAAGTTCTTTTCTTCTAGTCTAAAGGGGTGGCCTCTGGTACGGTGATCCACTTTATGGGTAAAAAGGTCCCCTGCTATTTGTCTATAATGTTCTCTAATGTACTTGTAAAGTGTAATCATGTCCCCTCGCAAGTGCCTTTTTTCCAGAGAAAACAAACCCAACCTTGACAGTCTACCCTCATAATTTAAGTCTTCCATCCCTCTAACCAATTTAGTTGCATGTCTCTGCACTCTCTCCAGCTCATTTATATCCCTCTGGATATACTGGACTTCATAGCAAATCATAATACTATGAGTTTGTGCCAGCATGGTTTTATGCGCAATAGATCTTGCCAGACTAACTTAATTTCTTTTTATGAGAAGGTAAGTATAGACCTCGATTCTGGGATGGCAGTGGATGTGATTTACTTAGACTTTGCTAAAGCATTTGATACAGTGCCCCACAAAAGGTTACTGGTTAAATTAAGGAATGTTGACCTGGAACATAGTTTCTATCTTTGCAGATGATACTAAATTGTGCAGAACTATAGGTTCCATGCAGAATGCTGCCACTTTGCAGAGTGATTTGTCTAAGTTGGAAAACTGGGCAGCAAACTGGAAAATGAGGTTCAATGTTGAATGCAAGTTATACACTAAATGGCAGTGTGTTGGGAGTTTCCTTAAATGAGAAGGATCTAGGGTTTTTTGTAGATATGTTAATAGTACAAATTGTCTAATTCTGGGCAGTGTCATTCTGTGGCTACTAAAGCAAATAAAGTTCTATCTTGCATAAAAAAGGGCATTAATTCAATGGATGAAAAAATAATTATGCCTCTTTATAGGTCCCTGGTGAGGCTTCATCTGGAGCATGCAGTGCAGTTTTGGACTCCAGTCCTTAAGAGGGATATACATGAGCTGGAGAGAGTGCAGAGACGTGCAACTAAATTGGTTAGAGGGATGGAAGACTTAAATTATGAGGGTAGACTGTCAAGGTTGGGGTTGTTTTCTTTGGAAAAAAGGCACTTGCAAGGGGACTTGATTACACTATACAAGTACATTAGAGGACATTATAGACAAATAGCAGGGGACCTTTTTACTCATAAAGTGGATCACCGTACCAGAGGCCACCCCTTTAGACTAGAAGAAAAGAAATTTCATTTGAAGCAACGTAGGGGGTTCTTCACAGTCACAGACAGTGAGGTTGTGGAATGCACTACCCGGTGATGTTGTGATGGCTGATTCAGTTAATGCCTTTAAGAATGGCTTGGATGATTTTTTGGACAGACATAATATCAAAGGCTATTGTGATACTAAGCTCTATAGTTAGTATAGGTATGTGTATATAGAATTTATGTAAAAGTAGGGAGGGGTGTGTATATGGATGCTGGGTTTCCATTTGGAGGGGTTGAACTTGATGGACTTTGTCTTTTTACAACCCAATTTAATTGGGATTTTTCCTCAACAAATGGTGGTTGAATGCGGGCAGGCTCAAGACGCTGACTTCACCCATCCACAGTGAGGACCCGGAGAACTAACGGGGCAGGAGTGGCCAAACAAGGTAAGCATACCTTGTTCTGTCTCTTTCTCCTCTGGTTCCACATGGATTGGGTGTTGCTGCACAAGCAGCCTGACCCAAGGAGATCACTCGAGGTATATGTGTTTGTCTTAACCGTGTCCTGTATGAATGTGCGTGTGACTGGGAAATAATTGCCAAGTAAAAAAGTTCCAACTCTTCCATACTTTCGCTGATTATAAGACTTGCACTAACCCACCTCATAAGAAACCTGTAGTACCACAGATACACCCCAACATTAGTCTGAGTACTTGAGGGAAGAGGTCTTTAAGATGGGCTTTAAGACCTCTAAGGCAGTTAGCCATGGACTCTAAGCTCACTAAGGTGGTTAAAAATGGACTCTAAGCTGACTAAGGTGGTTAGCCAGCAGGAGATTAAGCCTCCGTTAGGAGCATTTCGCCCTAAAGGGGAGGAAGCCAGGGAACAGGGGTTGGCCACCTCTGCACATTCACCAGGAAGGTGATAGTGGATGAGTATGGTAAAGGCATAATGTTTTACCTGCCTAAGTGGAGAACTTACACAGGGTAAGTCCTTTGTTATTTCTCCAAATGGTACATGAGATCACGAGACAATAATACAAACATCTAAATACATAAATAAACAGTATACCATTGATATCTCAGAAGCTCTAGCCCTACAGACTTGAGTGGTTGCAACTCATAAGGTATACATAGAGCTATGCTGGAATGTTTCCCATAATAACTAAGAGCAAGGGAGAGCAAGAATCAGAGAAGGGAAGAAGGTCAGGAATATGCCACAGAAGAAGGTCAGAAAAGTGCCATAGAAGGTCAGGAAAGTGCCCTAGAATCAGAGGAGGCAGCAGAAGAGGAGAAAGAAAGTCAGGAAAGTGCCCTAGAAGAAGGTCAGGTAAGTGCCCTAGAAGAAGGTCAGGCAAGTTTCTAGAATCAGTGGAAACTAGAAAGCAAAGAGAGGAACAAGAAAAGCTGATAGAGGAAGAGATACATCTCTTTAATTAATAGTGAGAAATTAATTTATAGTGAGAAACGACACCTAAGTCAAAAATTTTAGAGACAATGTATCTGTCAGTGCTGAAGACAGCAGCTCTGATACTGAGGAACAGGCAGTTCCCATCCCCACAGCCAAGCTCTACCCCACCTGTACAGTACAAACTAGAGAAGAGGGGTGAGAGGCAGGGGCCACTGCAGTGAGTCTCATTACACACACACACACACAGTACATTTCATGGGCAGCATCAGGGCTTAGAAGGATTTGTCAAGATCTTCCACATTCTGCACAAATCCACACAAATTTGTACGGGAACTCGTTTGTCCATGGTGCCCATAACCCTAATTGGACCGATATGTTAGTTGTACTCAAATGTGTGCGGTCCAGGGGGTTACCAACATCTGTTAGCCAAAATGAATTGGGTCACTAACCCTGCTGACCCAGCCCAAGTAGGGGTCCGCTTACATGCTCTGGAAGGTACCGTAGGCACCATTTTTCCAGAAGCTTCTTGGGAAACAGTTTTTAAATTTAACCAAGATGCCCCAGATTCTGTTGTCCAGTATGCAATCAGATTTAAGTAGAGGGTCATTAGATTACTAGATGATCTTAAAAGTAACCTCAGCATATATAGTCCTGCCTGGAAGCATAAGAAGTTAGAAGAGATCATTTCCATTGCCACAAGTCTCAAGAAATCCCATCCTAAGCCCAAGCAGGTGGTACTCGTTCAGCAACAATCGAACAACTTCCAGAATAAGTTCCAAAACTCCAGAAACAATAACTACTACCAAAATAACAGACGCAGAACAGTTCAGATAACTGTAACAAAAACACAGTTATTTGTTTCAATTGTAACAAGCCAGGTCATTATGTTTACAAGTGCAGATCCCCAAAGAAAGCCCTTTCACAGCAGGAGATGCAGCCCCTACACATTCCAATGCATCCCTCATAAATCTCAACTGAAGGTGCGAGGCAGCCCTGGTACCAGTATTTACAAACAATTCAAATCATCACCCAAATTTGCCACTTTCTGGTAATGTAGTCATGGCAGTGGGAGGAAATCCTATCCCTATGGCAGCTGCCTTTCTTGTAACTGCCTCTGCCCCTGACAATCTCATAGGTAGAGACATCCTGTAAACTAGGGTGCACCATATACTGCGATCCGGACAGAGTATTTGTTTCTGTCCCACCTCAGCAAGTTTCTGAGATGACCAATGCCCTAGATACAGCTAATCTTTGTCACTAAAGGACATTTCTAAATGTCTTCTGTTCCTTCTGAATTATGTGTCACAAGTGATTTTTGGGCTTCATCAGCGATGGATGTCGGGTTGATCATAGGTTATACATCCCACCTGTGTCCATACAAGTAGACCCAAGGGCCCCCCTGCCCAAAATCTCACATTACCCACTGTCCAGAGTGCAGGTAGAGTCATTCAAGGGTTACTTGATAAGGTAGTGTGAATTCCTATGATCAGCCCTGTAAACATGCCTATCTTGCCAATTAAAAACAAGCCTGGTTATATAATAAAATATTTAAACCATGTGTTGTAAAAGAACCAACTACTGTATATATGTTCCCTCTAGTGCTGTTTTATCTGCCCTTCAGGACCAAGCAGAACCTGAGGAGAAGGAACATTGGCTTAAAGCCAGATGTACACAAACTCCAGATGGTGATGTTTCTGTTTAGTGCTTAGGCGATTGCCCTGTCACACCCCGTGCTCTGTTATCCTATTTCGTTGCTGCCTCACATGGTCTCACCCACATTTCAAAAGGGGGGATGTGTGATGCAGTATAAAGTGTGTGGTTTGCCTCCAGGTTCTCGTCTATCCCAGCCAAATATGTACAATCACGTCTCATTTGTGTGCAACACAATCCAGGTAAGACTGTTAAAACACCTACCAAACACCTTCCTAAATTAATGTACCCATTTCAGATATTGCAGATAGATTACATAGAGTTACCTAAATGTCGTACTTATGAATATGAACTTGTTTGTGTTGACCAATTCTCGGGTTGGCTGGAAGCCTGGCCCATTGCAAAAGCTTCAGCTGAACCTACAGCTAAAAAGCTGATTGCAGAGATTGTTTGCAGATATAGACTGCCTGAGGTATTATCCTCTGATCAAGGTACACATTTCACTGGACAGGTAATGCAACTAATCTGTAAAGACATTTTGATACATCAAATGTTTCACACACCTTACCATCCCCAAGCTAGTGGGAATGTGGAAAGACTTAATGGTGTTATTGAAAGCAGACTAAGCGAAGTATGTGCAGAAACTAAACTTGAGTGGCCAGATGCCCTTGGTATAGTGCTTATGTCTGCCAGGCACACTCCCCAAAGGCTAATTAAACTCTCCCCACATTAAATATTGTTTTCTCCTGCTGATCTTTTTTGCATGAACTATGGAAGAATGACTCAATATGTTAGTTACATAAAGAACTGACCAAAATGTATTCTGGAGTTTATTCTTCATTACCAGATCCAGCGGATGTTCCGGGATTGCATGCTCTCATTCCAGGAGATTGGGTCCTCATAAAGAGACACAATGAATTGGATGCACGCGTCTCACTGTAAGGAGACTCAGTTTCCACCTGTTGTGTAGCGGTTGCACATATGGACACATGTAAATTTTGCAAGCCAACACTTAAGGGGTTATTTATTAAACTCCGAATGTTGAAAACTCAAAAAATTCGGGATACATTAAAGCACAATGCTGCAAAAAGTCTGAATCCGAAAATCCGGTATCTCAGACCTGCCGAGGTTGTACATACAGTAATTCAATGGGGTATATTTATCAATATATATATATATATATATATATATATATATATATATATATATATATAGGGAATGGTGGGGGCAGGCTGCACACCTTGAAGTATACCAAGCGACCTGGGTGCTCTGATTATAGAATAAATAAGGACTGCACTTGGTACCGGCACTCACAGGATTTGCATGAAGAATCAAACGTTTTGATATGGTGAAAATAAAAAATTAGGTTTATTAAATCCGACGTTTCGGTTCCTCACAGGAACCTTTCTCAAGGACAAACAGTGCTCAACAGGCAATGACAGTTTAAATTCAAAAAAAGGCGCCAAACAAGTTGCTAGGCAACTCTCAACTCCACCCCCACCCTCATTAGTTATAGAACCATAGTGTGACTGTTCTATGTGAACCAAAGACAGTGTATAAATACAGAAAAATAAGATATAGAAAGTGGGATAAAAACATGCACACTGGTCATAACAACGGGCCTCTAGGTATGCGACTTCAATCGTAGGCCCACTCAAGCATAAATTTCAAATGCCAAACTAAACCTTCCGGTGAATATCTGGGATAATATCACATACTCAAAGTAGTGTCCAGGCTGCACCCCTGTGCCTAGCCATGATACTGTAGAGGTGGGCGGGCCATTCATTAGAATTAGCCCCAGGTGTAGGCAATATACTCTGTCTAATTGAGCTCTATGCGTATCCACCACAGAAGCTTGTCAGACTCTAACCATAAGGCCTCCATTTGCATACCCATTTGCCACTACACAGAGAAGGTGTTAAGCGTGCAGTCTGGACAAGCAACACCTAAATACACAAAGCCAAGATTGGCACGTGTTTACTCTGAGTGGTGCATAGCAGGGTCTGGGGATTTGGGATAAAGAGTTTATGCCATCTACCACTGCCCACATACCAATATCCACTGTGATGGATGAAGTAATCACTACCAGATAGGTCATTTAGAGTGTATCATGTGCATTGAGTGCCTAGTCCTAACATATATACCCAAGACCACTTACATGTGTCCGAGACCAGTAGTTGTGCATATGGAGATATAAAGTTAGCAGGTGCCAACTTAAAAATAAAAACAATCAGTGAACTGCTAGTGAACCAGGGCAAATGCACAAACCATACAGTAAACAAGGAGGATATGCCATTCAAATGTTCAAAACATATGCTAGGTAAGTCAATGAAAGCAACCCAGCGGTAAGGACTCGTTCAGTCCCCTAGGGGACAAAGTGTTCAGTCTGTGGATCCAACGAGCTTCCCTACGTAGGAGGGCGAGATCCCGGTCACCACCCCTGGAAAGGGGCGGCTGATGGTCAATTGCCATGCATTTGAAAGTAGGTAGTCCATGAGCCTTGGTGAGAAAATGTCTGGCAACCGGTTGTATAGATTGTCCCTCCTTAAGAGCCCTGCTGATGGATGATCTGTGGTTGCTAATGCGTTCCCTGAGCGTTGTGATTGTTTTCCCAACGTAATACAGGCCACAGGGGCAGGTGATGATATAGACCACATACGTAGAAGTACAAGTTAGTCTATGAAGGATCCTAAGCCTTTTGCCTGAATGAGGTTGAGGAAAGTCAGGTCCACTTAACAGACAGCGGCAAGTAGTGCAGTCAGGGCACCTGTAGCAGCCCAATTTGGTATTTCTGGTTAACCAATTGGTTGGATTTGGACATTGTCCCCTAAAGTCAGTGACCATTAGTATGTCCTTTAAGTTGTTACCCCTTTTGTAACCCATCATGGGATTGGGTGCTCCGCATAGTGATAGTGATTCATCCATGTTGATCATGGGCCAATTGGATTTTATTATCCTGGCAAATTGTTTAGTAGCAGGTGTAAAGGTGGCAGTGAAAATTAAGGGGATAGGGCCCTTGGGAGATGATTTCTTCAATTTTAACAGGGAACCTTGTGTGTGTTGCTTTGCTCTTTGCAATTGAGTTTCCAGTAAGTGGTAATCATATCCCCTGTTAAGGAACCTTTCAAACATTGATTGGAGCTGAATACGCATAGAGCTCAATTAGACAGAGTATATTGCCTACACCTGGGGCTAATTCTAATGAATGGCCCGCCCACCTCTACAGTATCATGGCTAGGCACAGGGGTGCAGCCTGAACACTACTTTGAGTATGTGATATTATCCCAGATATTCACCGGAAGGTTTAGTTTGGCATTTGAAATTTATGCTTGAGTGGGCCTACGATTGAAGTCGCATACCTAGAGGCCCATTGTTATGACCAGTGTGCATGTTTTTATCCCACTTTCTATATCTTATTTTTCTGTATTTATACACTGTCTTTGGTTCACATAGAACAGTCACACTATGGTTCTATAACTAATGAGGGTGGGGGTGGAGTTGAGAGTTGCCTAGCAACTTGTTTGGCGCCTTTTTTTGAATTTAAACTGTCACTGCCTGTTGAGCACTGTTTGTCCTTGAGAAAAGTTCCTGTGAGGAACCGAAACGTCGGATTTAATAAACCTAATTTTTTATTTTCACCATATCAAAACGTTTGATTCTTCATGCAAATCCTGTGATTGCCAGTACCAAGTGCAGTCCTTATATATTTTTTTTTTTGCTTTTTGCCTGTAAAGTCCAAAATAGTTGGATTTTTATGCTAATTCCAGCACAGATCACAGAAACTTCCAAACTTTATCAAAAATTTAAGTTAGCAATCACCACTGTCCTCTACAGTGAAATTCTGCCACTCTCCATTCATTTCTGTGCGATTTTGAAAGGCGTATTTATCAAAGGATGAAATTTCATTGTCACAAATTGATAAATGCTCATAAAAAAATCCATAAAAATGAATGGAGAGTGGTGGAATTTCACTCTAGAGGACTGTGGTGATCTCTAACTTCACTCTTTGATAAATATACCCCAATGGGAGAGGTGCCTATCCTATTTGGAAGTTTCTGTGGTCTGCGCTGGAATCAGCCTGAAAATCCGACTATTTTGTACTTTTCGGGCAAAAATCCAAAAAATTCTGAGTGATCCGAGTGACTCGGGAAAAAACTAGATTTTATAGAGTTTGTCCCTGATCCGATTAAATTGTGGCTTTTTAATAGTAAATAAGGCTCAATTGTGGATTCTAGTTTTTCTTCTACTTCAATTAAACTCACAGTTTAACCCTTTTGCTGCAAGTCAATTGTTACTTTTATTGCCAGACCATTTTTGAACATTTTGTACTTTTTCACTTTAAGGGCCTTTCCTAGGGGGGTCTTTTAGTTTACCTAGGAAAACAATATATTTTTTTCATATGCTAGAATTTTGGTGTAATTATACTTCCTCAAAAAGAAATACGCTTCTAACAGTCTAATTAAATTAAATAAAAATCAGGTTTCACATAGTACAATCACATATATCAGAAACATAATTGATTTTATACATGAGAACACAGCCGATTGAAAAGTTCTGTCTCCTGAACGCTCCAATACCAAATATATATATATATATATATATATATATATATATATATATATATATATATATATATTTTTTTTTTTTTTTTTTTTTTTTATGGAGATTTCTCACTTGTATAGGTCAAAATCTCCAAGCAGTATACTACCAAATTTCCAAAGCACCACTCCACAAAACAGCATCCTTCTGATTTCAAGGGCAAACATTCCACTAGCAGTAGGTTTACCCTAGAAACGACCCATTATTAGAAAGTAGATTCTGGCAAATCAAAAATGGGTAAATATATCTAAAGAATACAAAATTGCTAAAAATTGGTTTCTACTTCAAAGTGGCAAAAACACTAAAGAAAAACATAAGGAACAACACTGCAAGCATAAAATATCAAAAATCAAATACAATTAGTCAAATCAATGAAATAAAATAACTGATCCAACAGCATGGTTAGTAGTCAGAATGCTTGATCCAATAGTCACTTTATGAAATCAACAGTTTTTAGGGGAATAACAAGAGGGAAACTGATAAAATGAAGAACTAAAAAAAAAACATTAAAAAAAAACTTATAAATAAACATGTGTGTATGCATATGTGTACAGTTCTAAAAACGGTATAAATGTGTGTGTATGTGAGTGTGTACATATGTGAAAAAAACAGAAAAGCAAAAAATAAAACAACTAATAATAAACTAATAATATGTGTACTGTGTATATGTAAATGCATGTATGTGTGTGTGTAAATGTGTAAAAAAAAAAAAGGGAACCTACCGTTTCTAGGTGAAGGGGGGTCCTTAGTAGTCCTGGGGGATCCATAACAGAGCTGGAGGGTCCAGATCGCAGATCGCTCATTTCATAGGGGGCCTCTGTGACAAACTGCATGGTGGCAAAAGCTGCTAGTGTAGCGAGAAAGAACTTTAATGCAAAGCTCACAGGTACTACGTGCTTGGGCATTTTTCAGCCAGAACGTAGTACCTACATGCTTGGCAGTTAAATGGTTAAAAAAAAGTCAATGTTTGCTTATTTACAAAAAGAATCCAAATGTAAAATTGATCGAATACAATTCTGAAAAATTCTGAAAATAACTTGAATGCCTCGATTTTTTCGGGTTTATGGGATTAAAAACCTTGGAAAGGTTTTTGAGGGTTTTTTTGCTTAATAAATACGAGATTTTTCAGTTTTTGAAAATATAATTCAAATTTGTGAGTTTTTGTGCAAAAAATTTTGAATTGTGGCAAAAATTCTAATTCAAACCTTGATAAATTCCCTTGCTACTGCTTTGTTTTAAGATCATTCATTCTGTAAATGAGCTTTATTTACACGTTATATGTTTCACTGCAGAAAAGTTCAAAGGTCTTGCAGACCCAACACTTACATCAGCGGTGCTAGTAATGGTTAGTATGAGCTGAAATATCCCTGAGTTCAAAATACTGTAAAAGACTTATGTCTTAATGCATGTGCCAGAAGCTGAAAACAAAGTCAGCATATCTGGTGTTAGTACAGGTATTCTTTCTTTCTCTTTCTTAAAGTATGTATGTGTTATGTTCATTTTAGAAAACTGCAACATTAGAAACAAAAGGGCAATAATAAAATGGATATATCCACATTTATATCATGTGAAAAAACATTTTGATGTCATTTTAAACTAGATGAATGAACTTTATTTTAAAGCAATTTTTTGAAAACCTTTCATGACATAGATCAGTGATCCCCAACCAGTAGCTCGCGAGCAACATGTTGCTCTCCAACCCCTTGGATGTTGCTCTCTGGGTCCTCAAAGCAGGTGCTTATTTTTGAATTCCAAGCTTGAAGGCAAGTTTTAATTGCATAAAAACTAAGTATACTGCCAAGTTGAGCCTTTTGTAGGCTGCCAGTCCACAAAGGGGCTACCAAATAGCCAATCATAGACTTTATTTAACACCCCAGTGGACTTTTTCATGCTTGCGTTGCTCCCCAACTCTTTTAACATTTGAATGTGGCTCACAAGTAAAAAAGGTTGGGGACCCCTGACATAGATGCTGCTGAATTTACATAGATTACCAATATACTATTCTGTTTATGAATCTGCTGTCTAGGTGCTCAGTGATTTGGTACAGCTAATGTATTCTGTCCCAGACAGAACAAAATATCCTCAGAGTTCTATCTATGCAATACAAAAAAGCTATGGAAAGATAAAGAGGGACAGCCAACACAGCAGATTCGTTTGCAAATTCTGATTAGTCAGAGCTCCAATTATACCAAATGAAATACAGAAGATGGGCCAATAGGTTCCCATAAACATTCTAAATGCCTTAATTGCTCCTGTAAAATTTCCATTTCATAAAGATCCCGGCTGTATTTATTAAATCCAGTAACCTAATTACACCCATCCATCCTATTTAATCTTTTTCATTGCAGTCATAAAAAATTCATAGGAGAAACAGTATTGGTTTAATAGCTGAATTGGAGGAAGGTGAGTGAATCAGGTAAGGATGCAAAGAAAAAAATGAACACAAAGGAGATATTTAAAGACATGTGCATGAAATATGGAAGTGAACAATAAAATGAAATTTTTGCACCATACTGCTTTCAAGTAATGACCGGAAACCCAGAGGCTTCACACACTGTGAATTTTACTAGCTCCACTAATAATTCATACTATTGCTCTTTACAAACCTATCAATTCCATCAATCTCCTCTCCGTATTGTTTCACAGCACTTACTAGTCTACAAATTGTTTTTGCACTACAGGGGAATGAATGGCTAACCCTTGAGGGCCACAAACAGGCCAGAATTTAGGGATATACCTATATAAATTAGAATTACTCAATCACCTAACTCTAGAAGGCATATTAATCTAAATCCTGAACTATTTATTCCCACTCCAGGAATATCTAATTTAATAAAACCGCTCCTGTTGCTATACAGGCCTGCTTGGTGTAATTTCTACCATTGATTCACCTATTTGCTCTATACAATCATATGTATTGGCACAGATTAGATGATTTCTATGGAACTCCATTTTGCTAAAAATAACTGAAAAATAAAATCATTCAGAAAGTCTATTCTCTCATTCACACCACTGCATGATTGCTCAGATAAATGGGACCCTAACAACCACATAGAAATTACAAATTGGAGAGATTAACAAAAAGCTATGTGAGAAAAATGGTTTGCTAATACACACAGACATAGCCAGTGACATAATACACTGATAAATATTTTCTCACCCTTAGTTTGCAGAGTTACAGCACCAAGAGTATGCGCTGTACCCTGGAGCTATAAAGCCAAATTTCTTGTTTTCTAGAAGATAGGGGTTGAATTATTCCTTGATGGAAGATAGGAAGGGGGAGCCAGCCACAAGAATACTAATGTGGAAACGCTGTGATGCAAGTGGCGTAAAAGGGCAAGTAGGTGATTAAAATAAGATATGTGGGGCATCTGAAATGAAACACTTATTATAAAGGCATGTTTTGGCCATGTGAAAGGATGGTTGGAGATACTGGGTAATCTTAAAATAAGAACTGGGGTACATACCCAACTAGCCTTTAAAATGTAGTATACTGTATACCCAACTAGCCTTTAAAATGCCTAATTGCAGCAATTGAATGTGCATCACTTATCCAGTGGACGTGGTTAAAAGGAAAAAAGGAAAATTTATAAACTAATAAATGTGATCCCTTTTGTAATTAAAACCTTTAAAAAGTAATAGTCAATGTCTAAAAGTTCAACTCAATTAATCTATTCTTATTCAATCAATTAATTGATTAGCACTATTAACAATTTATATCATCTGGAATTTCTATTACTAACAAATACATTGTTTTCCTTTTAAACACATCCACTGGATATCAGAGTGCGTGTCTAACTGCTACAATTATGCTTTTGACATGTGGAGTCTCCTCCTGATACGGGCATTGCACCCAGACCGCTGGAATGTCGTGGTGAGTGACTTTGATTGCATGCCTTGTAAGATATGCATCCTGATCCACTTTTTTAGAAAAATTAAAACATGTGCAAAATTAAAACATACTAGTTAAATACTACAACTAAGTACAAAAAGATTACCATAAAAAAATTCTAAAATTTTTTTTAAAATTAAGTATAGCAGCAGAGCATATGTAGTAAAAGATGAACCATGTTATTTACATACATGACAGTGAGTGAAGATTGAATATAAATATATAATATAAAAACAGCAGTGCAGTACAGTACACCAAATAACCGTGTTACGGTGAATGTGAAATAAAATAAAAGAAAACGGTGCAGTAACAGTACACAGTATTAAAGTGCATAGTATGTGGATTGTATAGTACTGTATTGTGGTGATGTAATGTGTCACATAGATCAAGTAGGTGCAAGTGAAAAAAGGGAGGGGGTAGAAGATATGGGGAAGTTGACATAAATCATATTATTTACATAAGCGACAGTGAGTGAAGATTTTATAAAAAGTATAAAAATATATAAAAAAACAGCAGTGCTGTTTTTAAGTGTTTAATCTTACATTTATAATTTGAATACTTGTTTTAAAAGTTTCCCTCTCTTTAAACTTAATACATATAATCATACCATGGAAGTTTCTGAATTTGGTGGACTGTATAACTGAAAATAGATTGCACCTTCAACACCAATGTTTACTTAGCACTGGATCAATTTGTGCAGATATTTACAAGACTGTATGTGCAGAGTGGTAGATGTTATTAAGTAGACAATAGTGATGGCCGAATCTGTGGCACTTTGCCGAAAAATTTGTAAATTTACAGTGAAATAATTATTTTGACTCACATCAATTTTTATACAAGAAACTATTTGTTCCAAATGCATTAAAGTCAATTGCGTCTGAATAATTTTGACACGCGACAGATTTTATGCACAAACCAATTTCGAGCGTGACAATTTTTTTGGCGCGCCAGATTTTTTGTCAGAGAATTGTCACAACAGTTTTACTAATTAATTTGCTTGTGGCAAAAAGTGCAAATTTGCTGCAAATTCGTGTCCATCACTAGTAGACAAGTTTTTCAATTACAGTTTTGCTTTTATTGTGGGTGGTTCTGCTGAATTCAAAATAATTATTTTTACATGTTTATTCTGTAGCACTTTATAACACTTTGGCAGTTATTTATCAAAGTCCGAATTTATCTCAATATTTTCTGAAAAAAACCCGCACAGGTTTTTTCAGCTTATTATTGATACACTTTTCCAAAAATTTTGTTTATGGGAAGAATCCGAAAAATCGTGAAAAATACAAATTTGACAAACTTTTTGGAATTTCCACCGAAACTCTAATTTTCAGATTCTGATTTTTTTTCACTAAAAATTCGGATTTTATACAAAAAAAACCACAAATTTTTCGGGTTTTTGGCATTCGGAGTTTAGTAAATAACTATCTATATGTAATAGTGTAATGTTCATAGATTTACTGTCTCTAAAAAAGTTTCTTTCCAACAGCCTTGATTTCAAATAGGCTTCAGTCTCATAATGTTTTAATTCCCAATGAATCTATACGGGAACACATCTTGAACCGGGATTAGTGAATGGGAAATCAATAAACCACTTTAAACAACAGCTTGTTCCCACAGCACTATACCTGCACCTTATACTGTTGAGTGACAAGTAATAACTGAGCGCATTAATATCCATTTCAATCCCTGACCTGTGCTGAGAAGGGGAACTAGAAATGCAAAAAAGGATCCAGTGTTGGAAATACTGCACACATTATGAGGTGAGTATAATGAAACACAACTGCACACAAACTGTAGACATAACATGCACAATGATCTGCACATTGACTGAATGTACAGTCTACTTTTTTCTCTTTACCCTGCTGTGCATGTATTCTTTAAGTATTCTTAATATTGAAGTCTTTATTTAGTAATGTAACGCTAATTTGGTTACTGTCCCTTTAAATAATAGCTTCCTTGGCAATTCAGGGGCCCTGAGTCCCTTTTGCAAGTCGAAAAGTACTGGGAACTGGGAATCACAGCGCAGTGCCTCCACCTAGGGAGCACTGAGGAACTTACCTCAGAGGAATCCCCTAGGAAATAATAAACACACACTTTGCAGATAACAATATTTAACTTTATATAAACTGTAAAGTAGTAACTAATACAAAAGTCACGCCTGTATGGGAATATAAGGGACACTACCTAAATCCCTATTAGATTTGAACTATCTGTTCAAACACAGTTCGTATAGTATCACAGTCCCACTTGTCTGGAAGGGTTAAAAAGCACACAGTTCAAAATGCAATGTCCCTTTCCCCAGAGCTCTTATTCCCCCGGTAGCGCTACCTTTCCCAGAGTACCTTTTCCCTTGGAAAATAGCAGCTTCCCACGTAGCAGGCAAAATTACACAAGGCCTGTCTTCCTGTGGCAAATCCTCTTTTCAAGGGATTTACTCAGCGCTTTCTCTCAGAGGCAGATCACATTGGAATCACAAATAACTCTTCTCCAGAATCACTCTCACCAATGGCACTTTCCTCCTCTGAAGCTTTAGCAGCGTGGCAGGGTCAGACAGCCTCTTTCTGCACTCTTGCAGACCTCACAGATCCAGCAGCTCTTGCAGGACTTTTCTCCCTTTTGATCCTTTCTCAACAGCACGTGTTAGACTCAATCACACGGCCTACACACACAGATCCAGCAGGGCCTACACACACAGCTTCACAGTCTGGCACACCCTCTCCTCCTAGGATGCACTGCGGTCTCCAGCCAATCAGGTCGCTCTCCAGCCTGTTACTGGGCTGAATGATGTCACAGACAGAAAAGCAGGGGAAGGCTTTCTCTTCTCCCCTACATTCTCCCCTTGGACAAATCGGCAACGTCCTCGCTTGCCGTATGCCCTGGCATGCCTGGACAGCAAAACAGTCAAAAATGTCTTTATCACTACTGTTACCTGGGACTCTAACATTGGCCTTACCTGGAGACCTGCGCTTACCCAGACCCAGTACTTTAGATCTATCGGGGGTATCAAAGGTTTCAGGGGCCACCGTCATGCCAATAGGGTTCTCCACAGTAGTCTTCTCTCGACACAACACCCTATCCTCTTCAGGGGAGTCACTCTCACAGACAGAAGGCTCATAATAAGACTTCTGTATGGTGGAATTTTTGTAAGTCTTACAACTTCGGGCCTGATGACCCATCACCTGGCACTTGTAACATCTCCCATGGAATCTTCTACGCCTACGGCGTACTTTACACAGTGCAGATTGGGTTTCAACTTCATCAGGAACTGGGCAGTTTGACTGGATGTGGCCAAGCTTTCCACACCGGTAACACGTAGGAACTCTCTTAGTTTCAGCTGGGGGTTTGGCTCTCTCAGACAATTGAGCTTTTAAGTCCTCCAACTCTTTGCGAAGTTTCTTGTTCTCTTCTGCCAGTTTTGCTTCAGCAGGGGATTTCTCTGTATGCCCTGCAGTGGAACTCCGTTTGACCCTCACATAGGCATCAGCCTCCTCTCGCCGAACTCTCTCCATCAGAGCAACATACCCAGGGGGTAGCTTATCCTGGAAGTGTGCTCTAATTGTCATGGCAACAGGGTCACTATTCAGGGTCCCTCTTTTCAATTGTCGAATTCTCATAGAATCCATTTCATCATCTGTAATTGCACCGCGGCTCACTAGCAATCTCAACCTTGTTCTAGCCGCACAAGATAAGCAGACAAATCTTCCTTCTCTTTCTGGACAGTAGAGTGGAAGCAGTAGAGCATCTCTGTAGCACTCTCTACAGGGCCAAACGCCAGGACTTCAATCAGATCACCCGAAGTAGCATTGGGGTGACCAACCATATAGGACTTAACAACATCCACGGCAGGGCTGCGAAGACTCTCAAGGATCTTCCTTCTCATAGTAGTCTCGGGCCCAGTCCAATCTCTCACGGACACAACAGTGGAGTCTCTCCAACTCTCAAAGGACTCTTCATCTGAGGGTACAGGATTGGTACCTGAAAACACTTTAAGTCTCTTAAAATTACCATTCCAGGCTAGCTGTGTCAGTTGGTCAGTAAGTTGTCCCAGCGCGCTCACAATCTCTGGAGTATCCAGCCGGCCACCAGAACTATGGCGACTCCCCTTGGAGACCACGCTCTCACAGGATGGACATCTCTTTATGTGACCCTTTTCAGCTGGCGAATCAAACAAGGTCTTGTTCAGCTGCACACTCTCCGGTGCCTTCACTGCATACTGGGTAGTAAGGGCATCACCCTGGGAAGTTAACTCATCTGCGTCATCAGACATATCAGGCAGAACAATCTTCCAGGGCCCTTCACTTTCAGCATCAATATCAGGGGGAACACGGTCACGATCTATCTCTCTGGGGCTGTCTATAAGAACATTCAACAGGACCCCGGCAGAATCCCGCCGTGACGCAGCCACCCTTGGGCGGTAAAAAATCTGTTCCCCATCCAGAACTTGATAAATAAATTCTTCCTTCACTCTGGGCACCATGGGCCCAACAGCGGCAACCTTTCGGGGGTTAAGTCCCAATGCAGTACACCATTGGCAAACACTTTGTGGAGTTTCAAAGGCAGACATATTTTCATCAAACATCCCCAGCTTCCCAGTCGACATCTCAGCAGTGCCTCCAAAATGTAACGCTAATTTGGTTACTGTCCCTTTAAATAATAGCTTCCTTGGCAATTCAGGGGCCCTGAGTCCCTTTTGCAAGTCGAAAAGTACTGGGAACTGGGAATCACAGCGCAGTGCCTCCACCTAGGGAGCACTGAGGAACTTACCTCAGAGGAATCCCCTAGGAAATAATAAACACACACTTTGCAGATAACAATATTTAACTTTATATAAACTGTAAAGTAGTAACTAATACAAAAGTCACGCCTGTATGGGAATATAAGGGACACTACCTAAATCCCTATTAGATTTGAACTATCTGTTCAAACACAGTTCGTATAGTATCACAGTCCCACTTGTCTGGAAGGGTTAAAAAGCACACAGTTCAAAATGCAATGTCCCTTTCCCCAGAGCTCTTATTCCCCCGGTAGCGCTACCTTTCCCAGAGTACCTTTTCCCTTGGAAAATAGCAGCTTCCCACGTAGCAGGCAAAATTACACAAGGCCTGTCTTCCTGTGGCAAATCCTCTTTTCAAGGGATTTACTCAGCACTTTCTCTCAGAGGCAGATCACATTGGAATCACAAATAACTCTTCTCCAGAATCACTCTCACCAATGGCACTTTCCTCCTCTGAAGCTTTAGCAGCGTGGCAGGGTCAGACAGCCTCTTTCTGCACTCTTGCAGACCTCACAGATCCAGCAGCTCTTGCAGGACTTTTCTCCCTTTTGATCCTTTCTCAACAGCACGTGTTAGACTCAATCACACGGCCTACACACACAGATCCAGCAGGGCCTACACACACAGCTTCACAGTCTGGCACACCCTCTCCTCCTAGGATGCACTGCGGTCTCCAGCCAATCAGGTCGCTCTCCAGCCTGTTACTGGGCTGAATGATGTCACAGACAGAAAAGCAGGGGAAGGCTTTCTCTTCTCCCCTACAGTAATCTACTAGATAATTTTCTTTGTTCTTAAAAGGCAACTCTGGCTTCCAAACCAAATTGATAAATAGGCCCACATAACAGAGAAACCCTTAATATACCCATCACAGTTACCTATTTCTTGAAAAAGAATGAATAAATGCCATTTTCTATGCTACAATCCAGCTGGTAAACAGTTCTTCTCTTTCTGCATCATTTGAAATCCTGGCAGGGAAGGAGGGACTAAAACACTGATGTTACAACTTTTCCACAGCTTACAGACAGCATGCAGGAACTATATAACCCACAATGCATTGCACTATGATGTTCCATTCCTTATTGAAATCACATGTGCAGGGAATTGTGGGATTTGGAGGATGCAGTCTACGGACAGCAAGCTGTTGATACAAAGTAATGGTAGTCAGCCAGCTCAGCAAAGTAGTCAGAAAGATCAGCAGAAGAGCAGGGGCTAGGCTTAGGGAATTGTCAGAAACCATTAAAAATCAAGAAAAGTCTGCATATTTTTTAATCGAATATTTTTTTTTTCTTTGCATATTTTTTAAATGATAAATAATGCAAAGTTGTTTGAAATTATATTTACTTTTTCAAACAGCTTAAGTTATGCTTTTGCGGAGTTCCCCTTTAATTGGGTATATTTTTTAATAGTTTTTACTCACTGCTCTAAACATAAAAAATAAAACAGTTTCATTTTATAACTTCCTTAAACAAAGAAAGAATCTCCTTATCTTAAAACCTAACAAAGGCTGCAGCTCAGAGAAGGAAGTTGGTTTGTTATATAGAACTCCTTATCACCATTTAACAAATTGCCCTGACAAGGGAGTGAGAAGTTCAGTAAAAAAAACAGAACAATTGTCCATTAGTGCTCTATAATAGCAAAGTATAATTTTTTTAGAGGTGTGGTTGGGGCCTGAGTACATAGTGTACGCTGTAGGTCCCCAGTTACGCTGTTGTGGACATTTATCTTCAAAAAACAGAAACGTTTTCTATACACACCATGCAAACTTTGGAGCTTAAGGGTGTGAACATGATCTTTCTTTATTTATATGAATATGAATAAAAAATGTAATGTTTTTAAATAAATGCTGTAACAAGTGCCAAATCTAAATCAATCAAGAGGATATAAATTCAAGGTTATTACATTATTGAAATAACATAGATTACTAATAATGACATAGTAGTAATTAAGTTCAAGAAAAAAAGTTGCACATTTTGTTGCATTTTTTCCCCACAATCACGTTCCCCCTCCCCAGCCTTGAAAATCAATTAATCAGCCTTCATGTGTTTTAATGTTTGAAGAAATCAATTATTAAAGATGGCTTTTCTTCCAGCTGCTAAGATTAGTTTGACAAATTTCTTGAAAATATTTTAGCAAATAACTTCTGCGTCTGCCATGATGCTTGCATTCTGGGGAAAATACTGCATTGTGGTAAAAACATGGCAAGTGTGCTCTAAACTGCACTTTGCTCATTGCACTTGAGAATGTAAATGAGTCCATAAAAGAGGAAACAGAAGACTTAGGGGACTTCAGATTGTAGTTTTGTAGCAGTAGATTCCATAGGATGGGAATTAAAGGACCAGTAACATCAAAAAAAACTTGAAAAAAAAATTGTTACGAAATATAAACACCAAGACAAAGTACACTCCGCTTCCTCTCCTCTTCAAAAAAGGCGACAGGGTGACCATCCATCCTGCAGTGCTCGATTCAGCAGTGGGCACTGCCAGCCCCGGGCACACTCAGATGGGCACAGTGATGGGGAGCAAGTGGCATGCACACCCCATTGATCCGGCTCTCCCAGTACCTGCTGCTGCTGCTTGGAATAGGGGAAGCGCTGCAGACTCTGTCACTAGAATAGCCAGGGAGGAGAAATCAAGCACTGCAGGATGGATGGTCACCCTGTCGCCTTTTCTGAAGAGGAGCGTAAGTCATTTCTTAATAAAGGCTTTGCAATGTAAACGTTTAATTTGTCTTGTATTTATTTTTCGTTTTCATTTTTTTTGATGTTACTGGTCCTTTAAGAACAGGACTCCTCCTAAGCCTGTTAAGTCTTCCTGATTTTAAACTCAGGTTGCAGACAGAATGGAATTGTATGAGGTTGTATGAGGTTAAAGAGCCTCTTTGTTGTACTGTAGTTTGTTAAATCAATGAGAAATTTGGTAAAATAATAATGTAGTTTTTCTTTTTCAGAAACATGGAATTTATCTCTAAATTCTTTCCAAAATGTAATCTTGCCAGAGGTTAGGGATATCACATCTTGTAATAACCACATGACTTTTTTCATATAATCAACATCGGCTAGTGAACATAAGTTTATGTACATTTTTCAAAGCCACAAAGGTGTCTCTGTAATTTGTTTTATTTCATTTCAGATATGATATGCCAATGTGACGTGGTTTGTTCATCAGACTTATGGGTTATTCCACCTGCTGATAGCTGTTAGGCCAGAATTAAAAAATAATTAAGCAATCACACACACACACATATATATATATATATATATATATATATAGATATTCATTCCCTTCATTAGTGTATTTTTTCCTGTCCTCTGAAGCTGATCCGGGGGGCCTGTTTTCAGGTTACAATTATGGGTACCACACCAGAGAAAGTTCAGCTTCTCTTTCTCTGAAGATCAATAGACGTATACATTTAATAGCTAGGGACCACTTGAACTGTGAGATACCACCATGTATCTGCTGGGCAGGTAGCAGTGAAATTAACTATTTCCAATTTAAAAGGGTTATAGGACAGAATACTTGCATCTCTTTTCCAAACCTTTAATTGACTCTCTCTGTTTTTTTCTGATCAGCTGATTTTAAATACTGTAAAATTCTTATAGAATGAGAACTGTGTTTTAAAGGACATGTCAACCCTTAAAACAAGATTTTATTCAGTAAAAAGCCTAATTGAATTAGTCACATACATAGCATTCCAGTCCTTTTTACGTTAACAACAAAGGAGCTTTGTTGATTTAAGTGTCCTGCAGGTTTCCTCCACATTCTGCCACTCTCCCCCCTCCCTTCAGAATCAGCGCTGTTGCTTGGCAGTTCCTCATTCACAATTTAGCACATGCACAGTGCAGGGGAATCAGCATCGGAAAAAAACTTTATGCCGGAGCAAAACTGACCTCTGATGACACGCCTATCCATGCTATCCACCAATCTCGCCATAGCATTGGTGGTTGCTATGGCGACTTTAGAATTGTCAGCGTTGACTCTCTGCTCCTCCAGCTCCTTGCTCATATTTCTGCTGCTGACTGCAGGGAGCTTGGAAGAGAGCCAAAGTCTTTAACTACTTCACTGCCGTTTCCAAACCAAGGATAACCATGTAAGTGCTGCAAGTTCAGGCAGGGAAGATTTTCTAAATTAAATCTGCCTTTCTTCATTTATTTGTGCACAATTATATTACACAATGTCATATGTAATTGTTTTTAATTACAGTAAAAATAAATTAGTTATGCCCTCTAAACATAATGTAAAACTACTGCTTTCTGTAAATTTCAGAGGATTGTAATTTTTTTTTGAATAAAGTTTTATTGAAAAGTTAACATCAATGAAGAGGTCAGGCGGGCGGGACTTTCGGCGCATGCGCAATAAATCAAGGAAGTGAATAGCATGGACAAAGGGGCCACGGGGTAAAAGTTTAGATCTATGAAGATAGAACGCGATGGTGCAGGGAACTGGAGCGGAATTTCCGTGCGCTAACAATGTGGTTCGGGTTGGGCAGAGGTAAAGTTTGCATTCATACAAAGAGTATAAAAATGGTTGACATGTCCTTTAATGGAAAACTTTATTTTAATTATCTGCATGAATGACACAACTCAGCTGTTGAATGTCTACTAAGCTATTACTAGCATATGGCTATTTTTTCCTGCCAAGTTAAAATTGCTGCGTTTCTGCTGTGAAAAAAAGGTAAAAAAGTTAAAAAAAAAATATATATTAATACTGTAGTATTGTAAACATATATATACTATAATATACTATGCTTTGTTTCCGCTGTGTTCAGTATATTTTCTATAGTAGTGCAAGTTAACATACCATTCTGTATTTTCATTATGTTGTGTATATTAATGCTGAAGTAGTATGTAGTACAGGTATGGGACCTGTTATCCAGAATGCTCGGGACCTCGGCTTTTCCGGATAACGGATAAATAAACCCAATAGGCTGGTTTTGCTCCCAATAAGGATTAATTATATTTTAGTTAGGATTACGTACAAGCTACTGTTTAATTATTACAGAGAAAAAGGAAATCATTTTTAAAAATGTGGATTATTTGGATAAAATGGAGTCTATGGGAGACCATTCCATTCCATTCCGTAATGCGGAGCTTTCTGGATTTCGGGTTTCTGGATAAGGGATCCTATACCTGTGTCTTTTCCCTTTTCAGAGTGCAAAAGTCATTAAAAAATTTTTTGGGTAACAGAGTTTCCCCTTACATTTTATAACATATGGAACATAAACTATACAGTGGGCTAATGTGTAGGGCTATATAACAACTCTATTTTCTTTATTAAGGTTCCCTGGACTTGTGTAATGTAATGTATTTGCTGCAACATATACGTCCATTCAACTTTATAATTTCCCATTGTATTCAAATTAGCCTGAGCGAAGACCTCTAACGAAGTACAGAAGACCTCTAACGAAGTTGCGCTAGGCATACTTGAACGCTAGCGCATCTTCACTTTGATTGCCAAAGTAATGCTAGTTACAGTTGTTAAATCCTTATAAATGTCTGCTTGCAGCTATTTGAAAAAAGATGTATTTTTTTAAATAAAAAAATATTAAAACATTGCTTTGATTTGGACCAATTGAGAGATAATATGATACAGGCTGTATATACTGTAGATCTATAGGGTAGGGCATATTTGGGTTGGGGCTTGTGCACCTGGACTACCATTTCAACTTGGTGAATGTTTTAATACCAAATTCTTGTGCCCTCATTATTGGTTTGACATATTTAGTCATGCATAATTTCTTTGTCTGAAGGAAAATCTAATTTAGAGGAATTCATGACGTATTAAAAAAGAAAGATTGGAAAAAAACTGTTTTGCTTTGCTGAACACTAACATTCTGTATTGATCTTAATTTTCTGCTTACGCCTCATCTTGTTAATATAATGTATAGGGGTGGTGTGGGTTCCTGAAAGTCATTTTGTATCATTATAAGTCTTACTTTAGTTGAAAGCATTTGGCAGCTTTTTGTTTGCAGCTTTTGTTTGCAGTGAGGGGGGATTGATTCTGTCCAGGTCATCAATACTTGATATTGTGAAGTTTCAGCTAAAACTAGGATTCCTGTAAACTGCACTTTACTGAAAATGTTTAATGAAGCCGGAAACTGGATGGTTTTAAAAAACACACAATGGATTTTTATGCAGGATATTTATCTGTCAAGGGATAAAAGGAGGGGCAAAAGTGAGAAAGGGTGAAAAGAAAATGATAATTTATGAGATTGAATGTCACTGTAGAAAGAAGAGAAGCTCTTCTAGAACCCTCTTTTGAATTCATACAGAGTATTATTTCCACTATAAAAATGAAGAGTGAAAATATCATTGATGCTGCATGAGACTTTCACACTTGTTTTCACACCAGTGGGGTCCATTTATCAACACTGGGCAAATTTACTCATGGGCAGTCTAATAGCTGCATTTATTGTTCTATTTTAAACAGATTTTATTAAAAGTTGTAACATTTTCATGCAAGTCTCACCAGTTTTTAATAAAAATAAATTAATAATGGTAACATACAAATGGTTTATGTATGCACCACTGCAACCACATACATTTTCATTTACTATATGGATGCATTTTTTGTAGTTATATATGGCATTGCTGCCACCTGCTGTTCACCAGACAAAATTCATAATGAAGCTTCATAACTATAGTATGTACTAAAACACAACTCACTAGTCCCATACCTCTGGATAATCTGCACTGTATACATTCTGAATAAGGCTGATGACAATGCACAAAGCACCAGGCTCCACAGTGACATGGTCTTCTCTGGAACAACTGTGGGAATAATGTCAGTAAATTACTTAATGGAAAAGGGGTTTTGTTTGTTTATGGCACATATGGTACAACCTGTGCAAATCAATCACTGCATGAAGCACCCATTTTATTTCCTGATAAATAGCTTACAGTGTATTAAAGGTACAGTAACATCAGAAAATTAAAGGAATGTCAATATAATGTATTGTTGTCCTGCTCTGATAAAACTGGTGTGTCTGCTTAAGCAATTCTACTATAGTTTATATAAACAAGTTGCTGTGTAGCCATTCAAGCACAGGATACACAACAGATAACAGATATGTTCTGAAAAATCATATTATATACTGCAGAGCTTATCTGGTGTGTATCCTGTGCCTTGTCTCCTTTTTCAGCATTGAATGGCTGCCCCCATCGCTACCCAGCAGCTTGTTTACATAAACTACAACACACCAATTGTACCAGTGCAGGACAACAATACATTATGTTTTCGTTATGTTTAAACACTTTAAGGAGTTACTTTTACTTTAAAAAGCAGCAACTAACTCTATAATTGTAGTGTTAGTTTACTTGCTAAGCAGGTTGCCTTTTAAATACAGGATAATATTTTGGACACCAGTTTTTACATATACAGTATATACAGGTATTGGACCTGTTATCCAGAATGTTCAGAACTTGGGGTTCTCCAGATAAGGGATCTTTCCGTAATTTGGATCTTCATATCTTAAGTCTACTACAAATCATTCAAATGTTAAATAAAACCAGTAACCAGGAAAAGGAAATCATTTAAAAAATTTGGATTATTTGGATAAAATGTAGTCTATGGGAGACACCTTTTCGTAATTCGGACTATTCTGGATAATAGGTTTCTGGATAATGGACCCCATACCTGTACCACCTGTAGCAAAGCTGGAAAAAGTTTAAAACAAAAAGATGCAAGGCAGGGGAGGGTAATTTTTTTTTTAAAAAAAAACAAACTACTTTCACCCCCAACCGGAGTATGGGCTCTATTAGCCCGCACCTTTACTTGGGGATAGTATATTTAGCCAACAGGTGCCCTTTAAGGGAGAAAAAGAACAGTCTGACCCTTGAAATAGCACCTTCTCATTCAACAATATCTCTACAAAATCAAAATATTTAATAAAGGGAAAGGTTCCTAACCCAAATAAAAATTTATCATTGATTTCAGGAAGTGGTGGACCTTGAGCATTGTTCTGAGGGATCTCCCAGAATAACAATACCCAATTACCCATTCAGGGTGTTTTAACAGGCAATAGTTAAAATACTTTAGCTTTTAACTCAGCAAGTCAGACTGCCAACAAGATAGTTAACAAAAACAGCTGCTGCTTGTGCTCATTTATAGCATCCTAACTAGCAGAGAAGGGTATAGTTTGTGTCATTTCATACATGTCTTATAACTTCAGAAAATGCATGTTGAATGAAGTTAGTTAAACCCTCTTCCATTCCTCAAAAATCTCGATAATGGACAGCACCTTTTTATGTAGCCTTTATTGTTTCATGGCTATGACCAACGATACAGTTAACGTTTCGAGCCACATCCTGGCTCTTTGTCAAACTAACTGATACATTTATCAGACTTCCTTTTAAAGCACTCCAGATAGCGCCCTCTGGTGTGTTAAGTTAGATACAAAACATGGTCAATTTAAAACAGTACACACACAAAGTTTCCAATATTATACGATATAACAGTACAGATGTAAACAATGTATCTTGTTGCCACTGGCACTTATCTGTCCATGTAATCAAAATTGTTCACGTTATTGTGTGTAAATAAATCTGTAAAATATAAATATTAAAATCAAAATTAAAAACTAAACTTTAATATATTGTCTGCAAATCGTATTCTTTATTGAGGCCATTAGGGGTTAAGGTTTCTAGGCGGCGGATCCAGTATGCTTCCCTTTTTAAGAGTTTCTTTACTCTGTCGCCACCTCGTCTGGGGCAGGGTATGGTTTCCACTACCTGAAACCGCAGCTGTTGTACCCCATGGCCCATCTCCACAAAGTGTCCCGCTACAGCTTGCTCAATCTTTTTGGTTTTAATGGCCGATTTATGTTCCCTTATCCTCTCCCTCACTTGGCGAGTAGTTTGTCCTACATACAAAAACCCACACGGCATTTAATCACATATACTGCATATGTAGTCAAACAAGTATGGTACCCTTTGATTTTGATGGGGGTGCCCTTCCGAGGATGGTAAACAGTCGGACCCTTCAAACAATTAGTGCAACATTTGCAATTCGAACATGGAAACGTTCCATTTTTTCTAGGTTGTAAGGTCGACTGTCTATCATCCCCACCTCCCAAGTCGGATTTTACCAACATTGAGCCAATCGTGCGTCCTTTTTTGTAGGACATTACTGGGGGAGACTTAAAAGCTGGTACATCTGAAAGACCATCCCTCAAAAGACGCCAGTGTTTCCGTAAAATATTGGGGACTTATTGTAGTGAAAGTGGAGACGAATGGAATACGTTCTAAATGTTTCTGGGGGCCACCCAATAGAACTCGGTCTCTATCTAGCTGTTCCACTTCTGAACGCTGTTGTGTAAGTAATTCCATAGGATATCCCTTTTCCTGAATTTCTGCTGCATTTCATTCAACCTGTGCCCCAATACCCTGGGTTCACTAACTATTCGTTTAACACATGTGAATTGTGATTTTGGTAAAGCTCTCTTTACTTGGACTGGATGTGCTGAATCGTAATGCAGCAGTGTGTTCCTGTCTGTTGGTTTAGTATATAGTTCTGTTAGTAACATGCCACCAGACCTATATACCGGGGTGTCCAAAAAATAAATCTCAGATGTGTGTAAACTAAATGTATTGTGACACTGAATTAACCTGTTGGACAAAGTTGTCCAGGGTCCAACGTGGCCCCACCCATATCGCAAACACGTCATAAATGTAGCGATACATCTATACATAGGTATATGTTCGCATATGAGGGGGCCACATTGGACCCCATGGCTGTCCCCCTAATTTGCACATAAAATTTGTTCTCAAAAAGAAAATAATTATTGCGCAAAACCAACTCCAGACAATTTAGAACAAATTCTTTTTGTGAACCATCTAAGGCGTCATCATTATTCAGTTCCATACGGACAGCCTCGACACCCCCATCATGTGGGATGGAGGTGTAGAGGCTCTCTACATCCAAGGTTACCAACAGAGCATCATCAGAGATGGGGCCTATCTCCTTTAGTTTTACCACAAAATCTCCCGTATCTTTGATATAGGACTTATGCTGAGGAACATAAGGGTTAATGATTTTGTCTACAAACACAGAAAGTGGTGTTAATACAGAATCCATAAAGGACACAATTGGCCGGCCGGGTGGGCATTGTAGTCTTTTATGAATCTTTGGCAAGATATAAAAAATTGGATTTACCGGATTTTCATTTTGTAAAAAAACAAATAGTGCATTATCAATAATTTCTGCTTTCAATGCCTCCCCGACCAGCTCCAATATTTTCTTTTTTATAGGGGGTAAAGGACTGGTGGCAACACATCTATAAGTATTATCATCCGATAATTGGCATATTATTTCCTCTATATATAACGCTTTATCCATTACCACCCGTGCTCCCCCCTTATCTGCTGTTTTTATAACAAGTGTTTGATTAGACATTAAATCATTAAGTATCGTGTATTATTAACATGTATTTATATAGCGCTAACATATTGCGTAGCACTGTAAAGTAAATGTGATTATACAACTAAATCACATGAATTATATACATAGAACACATGGAGTTACATACATCACAATCAATACAGGTACAAAATGTGAGGAAAGGCCCTATGCATAGGCATACACTCTAAAGGGAGGGGAGTAATACACAAGGTGTGGGAGTGGGCAAGATCGAATTAAGTGGGTGAGAAATGTGGTACTGTATATGGTGTTGCGTTTGGTAGTTAAGCAGAGTGAAGGTAGGCTTCTCGGAAGAAGTGCGTTTTAAGAGATTTCTTGAAAGCAGAAAAGTTGGGAGAAAGTCGGACAGACCATGGGAGAGAGTTCTAGAGGAGGGGTGCAGCCCTTGCAAAGTCTTGAATGCGGGCATGTGAGGAGGTAATGAGGGAAGAGTTGAGTAGCAGGTCTGTAGAGGAGCGTAGTAAGCGGTTGGGTGAGTATATAGAGATGAGTTCAGAGATGTAGGGTGGGGCAGAGTTATGAAGTGCTTTGAAAGTCAGTGTCATTAATTTGATTCTGAAAGGTAATGGAAGCCAGTGCAGGGATTGACAGAATGGCGAGGCAGAGGAGGAGCGGTTGCTGAGGTATATGAGCCTCGCAGCAGTGTTCATTAAGGACTGGAGAGGTGACAGTCTCTGCAGGGGAAGGCCAATTAAAAGAGAGTTACAGTAGTCTAGACGCGATATGATGAGAGAGTGAATAAGAATTTTGGCGGCATCTTGGGTGATAAATGATCGTATTTTGGATATGTTCCTTAGGTGGAAGTGACATGATTTGATAAGTGACTGGATATGAGGAGTGAATGACAGGGCAGAATCTAGGATAACCCCAAGGCACCGGGCCTTGATAGAGGGGGTGATAGTGGAATTGTTAACTATGATGGATACTTCTGGGATGTTACTGGTGTTCGTTGGAGGAAAAGAGAACCATTTCAGTTTTAGAGAGGTTCAATTTAAGGTATTTTTGCGACATCCAGGTAGAGATAGCGGACATGCAGGAGGAGACGCGAATTAGGAGTTCTGAGTTGAGATCAGGAGATGAGAGATATCGAGTATCGTCAGCATAGAGGTGGTAGTGGAAACCATACGACTTGATTCATTTGCCGAGGGAGGAAGTATAGAGGGAGAATAGTAATGGTCCCAGGACAGAGCCTTGAGGAACTCCAACAGAAAGAGGTAGGGGAGAAGATGCTACTCCATTGTAGGAGACACTGAAGGAGCGATTGGTGATGTAAGAAGACAACCAGGACAGGGCTGTGTCACGAAGGCCAAGCAAATGGAGGGACTGGAGGAGGTGAGGGTGATCTACAGTGTCAAATGCGGCTGAGAGATCAAGCAGTATTAGTAGTGAGAAATGATTGTTGGCTCTAGCGGTTAAAAGGTCATTAGTTAGTCGAGTCAGGGCAGTTTCCGTGGAGTGTTGTGGCTTAAAACCAGATTGTAGGGGGTCCAGCAGGTTATTGTCAGAGAGGAATGAGGTTAGTCGGTTGTAGACTACGCTCAAGTGTATTGTTCTTTAGTTAAATTATGTGGAGAAAAATGTCGCCCACCCTTTCTAATTTTGTCCGCTAAGATGGAAACATCCTTAGTGACATTCTGAATATATGCATCAATAAATACAGTACATTATTATCATCAGGGTTATCGCGGCTAGGCCTCTTCAAATGTAACTCTTTCCATTTAAAGGTGTTAAGCATTAAGGGGGGATCTACACAATCTACACCCACAAAATGTGATTTTAACTAAATTGCCCGAAAAAATCTGTACAGTTCAAGGTCAAGTTAAAAAAAGTCTGGGTTTGAGGTAAGTCCAAAAGAAAGCCCCTTTTCCAGTACCTGTAATTGGGGTTGTGTCAGGATGATTGATGAGATGTTTACCACCGTTTGGGCCTGCGCCGGTTCTATGATCGCTGCTGTTTTTTTGTGGTGTTTGCGCCCTCTGCGTTTTCTTCCTCTGATGTAGCTGTGGCCTGAGATCCATCTAAAAAAGAAGTTGAGGACGTTGATGCTGGGGATCCTGGGACTGATCCGGACTGCCCTGCTTTTTCGCTTCTTTCTGGATATCCCCTCTGTTTAGGCTGATACATCAGCTTGCGGTCATTAAGGGACTTTCCATATCCCTTGGTTCTCCACCGGTATGCAGTGCCGGTTTTGTAGTCCTCGGCATCACGTTGGAACTTGTTCCTTTTGCGGGACTCCACTTCCGCTCTGAATTAGCCAATGTGGTCCGTTAGCTAAGTCATCCCTCCAGACACTACAGCCGTCTCAAAGGAGTTCTGGATACTCTCCTCCATCCGCTCCGTCTCTCCCTTAACCTCAGGTAACGCTATTTGCAATTGCATCAGGTCTAGCGAGCATTTATTAATGATGGCTTCCCACTTCCCAGTGCAATACTCCTCGTTATCAGAGAACAACGTAGGACTCAAATGAGCCCGTAATCCTCGTGGGATGCGCTGTAACTTAACATATTCTGCCAGAGTCCTTAGATGTAAATCATACGCCGTATGTTTGGGCTGTAGGCGTTCAAGGGCCCGGAATTCCTGGAAACAGTCTTTAGAGTTTAAAAACTCATTCTGGCCCCTTACTGCATCAGTTATGCGTTTCACATCTTGGTCTGAGTAGGCAAAAGTCATTTTGGAAAGTGCTCGACTCACGTGGCAGTTTTGTAGAAGGATATACGAGTCAGCACACACTCACTTTTATGTAGATAAAAAGCCTTTATTGTTACATGGCTACGACCAACGATACAGTTAATGTTTCGAGCCACATCCTGGCTCTTTGTCAAACTAACTGATACATTTATCAGACTTCCTTTTAAAGCACTCCAGATAGCGCCCTCTGGTGTGTTAAGTTAGATACAAAACATGGTAAATTTAAAACAGTACACACACAAAGTTTCCAATATTATACAATATAACAGTACAGATGTAAACAATGTATCTTGTTGCCACTGGCACTTACTGTATCTATCCATGTAATCCAAATTGTTCACGTTATTGTGTGTAAATAAGCCTCTTCCATTCCTCTTTTCTCTTCATACGCTGAAAGAAGGTTTCTCATTGCAAGTTAAATAGTAATTTGCTTCCTGGCATGTTCCTGCCTTCTACAAGTTAGTTTGCCTGCTGCCATACCCAAAAGAAGACATAGGGGCAGATTTATCAAGGGTCGAATTTCGAATTCCAAAAACGTGGCAATTCGAATTCAAAAAGACCAACCAAAATCAAGTTTTTTTTGGTTCGAATTGGTCCGTTTTCGAACTAATAGGTCTGTATTTGGCCGAATTCTAAATCAAAGTAATAGTGCATTAGCTCGAATTCGATTCAAAGGTTTTCCCAAAAAAAAACTTTGATTTTTCAAAGTCCACCAATTGACTCCAAATAGGTTCTAGGAGGTCCCCCATAGGCTAAAATAGCAATTCAGCAGGTTTTAGATGGCGAATGGTAGAAGTCGAATTTTTAAAGAGATAGTACATGATAAAATTTCGATATTCTAATTTAGAATTTTTTGCAAATTCTAATCGAATTTGGACTATTCCCTAGTCGAGGTACACAAAAATATCTCGAAATTTGAATTTTTTTCAATTTGAAAATTCATCTCGACCTTTGATAAATCTGCCCCTAAGTATTTTAAAACAGTTTCTTAGTAATTGTGTAAGTAATGGATAGCACACCTGATTTGAAAAATTAAATAAATTTATTACAAAAAATAAGAAAACAATAATGTACAGAAAAATAAGTATAAGGAGGTGAGCCCAACGCGTTTCGACCTTAAGGGTTTTCCGCAGGGGCACAAAAAAAACAAAAAAGATCAAAAAAGGCTGCCTTCCTTTGATTTTTAGTTTATTTTGTGCCCCTGAGGAAGATCCTTAAAGGTCGAAACGCATTGTATGTCAACCAAAGATCAAATCCAAAAGTTCCCGAAGAGATCTTCCTTTGGATGACATCTGATTTTGATTAATATTTGTCTGATATATAAATGGAGATTTAGCAGCCCAGCTGTTTCAAATCTACTGCCATCTTCTGACTGGACTTCTGACCAATACTCTCCAGGTGGATCATGTAAAGTACCTTCCATGTCTGAAATAAGAGACAAAAGAACATCAACCCTGGCTTCATTTCTGAAACTGGTTTGTTCTCTAGGTGACTTTAGCATCTTTTGAAGGGACTCGTAAACCAGAAATGTAAGACACAAAGATAACATGTTATCATACTATAGACATATTACTATATATTTGTTAGTTAATGACTATAGAATTCTCGACCAGCTGCTCTTCATATAATTGTTTTTTGAGCATTGCCCTCTGCCCACAAGCTCCCATGGCCTGAGGCCATCACAGTCCAGTGCAAACAGGCAGTTTTCTGCTCTTAAAATACATTTTCATGTTGTGTTGCATTCAAGAATGGCTTGATACACTCACCCAATACATAGTAACATAGTAAGTAAGGTTGAAAAAAAGACACACGTCCATCAAGTTCAACCTTTTTTTTTTTTTATATATATATATCTGCCTAACTGCCAGTTGATCCAGAGGAAGGCTGAAAACCCATCGGAAGCCTCACCAATTTGCCTCAGAGGGGGAAAAAATTCCTTCCTGACTAGTCCCTGGATCAACTTGTACTATGAGCTATCTCCCATAACCCTGTATTCCCTCCAGTGTCGGACTGGGGTGCTTGGGGCCCACCTGGAAACCTCAACTCAAGGGCCCAAACCCCCACCCCACTACAAAATAGCGCCCACATTTTTTTTACATTTAATTTTGAAATCTGGCATGGGGTGCCCCAGGTGCCCCCAGTCAGGTGACTTGTGCTCTGATAAACCTCAGTCACTCTTTACTGCTGTACTGCAAGTTGGAGTGATATCACCCTCTCCCTTCCCCCCGGCAGCCTAACAACAGAACAATGGGAAGGTAACCAGATAACAGCTCCCTAACACAAGATAACAGCTGCCTGGTAGATCTAAGAACAGCACTCAATAGTAAAATCCAGGTCCCACTGAGACACATTCAGTTACATTGAGTAGGAGAAACAACAGCCTGCCAGAAAGCAGTTCCATCCTAAAGTGCTGGCTCTTTCTGAAAGCACATGACCAGGCAAAATGACCTGAGATGCACCTACACATCAATATTACAACTAAAAAAAAATACACTTGCTGGTTCAGGAATGACATTTTATATTGTAGAGTGAATTATTTGCAGTGTAAACAGTGTCATTTAGAAATAAACCAGAATCCCTTTAAAATTAACTTTTAGTATGACCCAGAGAGTGATGTTCTGAGACAATTTGCAATTGGTCTTCATTTTTTTTTTAATTTGAGTTTTTTAATTACTAAGCATTAAGCATTTTGTTCAACTCTCCAGCACTGATCTGGTTGCTAAGGTCTAAATTACCCTAGCAATCAGGCATTGGTTTGAGTCAGAAGAAAAAGGCAAATAGCATAAAAATGAAAGAGGCAAAATAAATAATACAATAAGGCAAATAACAATAAATAACGAAGAGCAATTTAAAAGTTGCTAAGAATTGTCCATTCTATAACAAGATAAAAGTTAATTCAAAGGTATACTATCCCTAAGAAGTTGAAAAAAACTTGCAACTTGTATGGTCATTCCCACCCTTGTAACATTGACACAAAGAACATTTAAACATTTATTTTTTTTTAAATAAGTTTTTTTAGATTTTTGTTTAGTTAGACCAAAATCGGTACCTGTGGCATCTTCTGTTATAATGCTGCAGCAGGGGGTTCACAATTGGAGGCTCCCGAGCAGCCAGTAACTCCCTATTTTATTTTGCAGTTGATTTGTTTTTTTTGTTGGTAAGTTAAAGCTGTGACCCTTAGTCATTTGACCAAGAATGGTTAGTTATAAAGAGAGTTAGAATTTTAGTCATAAAACAGGCCAGAACTGCAGTTTACAATGGTTATGAAATAACATCTGTGCCTATGGGACAGAATGTTCTGTTATACAGATACATGTAGATAGAATCTTAGCCATAAAGTAGGGCTGGGCTGCTGCTTACAATGTGGATCAGTTAGGATCTGTGCCACTGTCAAAGAATGCTCTGTTATAAATATAATTTAGATCTCAGCCATAAAACAAGATATAACTTTGTGACCACTGTCAGATAATGCTTTTCTATTAAAACTATAAAACAATATGTAAGAGTAAATAAAGATAACCACCAGAAATCCATCCATGGGCTTTCGTGATTTCACATACAACCACTGCAGACTTCAGTACATACACTTCTGCTCTGATTTCACTGCCCCCAACACCAGCCTGGTTCCTACTTTCGCTATTCCTCTGTTCTGTTGACTTCATTGCTTCTGGAACAGACAGTCAATGCTATCTCTTCCATGTGCACATAAAACTGACCTTTCTAAAGTTGTAGGGATGGCTGATGAACAGCCGATACTGACACGCAGCACGTTAATCCCTTGACTACATTGCTTACAACAATAAACAAACTGTGTCTTGTAGGGAGCCCTTCAAAGAAAAGAATTTGCCAATGTAGAGATGCTGCATCTTAAATCTTCAGTCCTGCTACAGAACTGCTGCAGCCTCACCAAGCCTTCATTATAATCCGACAATACCGGGTCACCTGGGTCAGTTGGCTGCCTCCTGAATCGCTGCCTGAAACGTAGAATATACGTGCAGACGCAGTGCAGCCAATCACCAGCAGGAAAGCAGGGATGGGCCAATTGATCATGTTATGACAGGGTCCTCGGCAGCTCGGCTCCAAGCAGAGGACAGTACTGGCAGGCAGGCAGCTATGGGCGGAAGCAGAGACAGGCTTGGCAATAGCCAGCAGTACCGCTCGCTGCCTCACTCGCTCCCTCTTACAGTAACACTGGACACGGCCGCGTCTCTCTCTCCTCCCCCACAGGACACGTCATCATCAGGCGACAGGCGCAGTCGCACAGCCACAGTTCAGTGAGCAGGTTTGACAGCGGCAGCGCTGCAGGGGCCATTGATCCGGAAAAAAAAACGGAGCGCTGACAGAAAAATATTAAAAAAAATAAATAGAGCGTGGTTGTGGGGGCCCACAAGGACTGGGGCCCACCGGGATATTTCCCGGTGTCCCGGTGGGCCAGTCCGACACTGATTCCCTCACTTGCAAAAAAGCTATCCAACCCCTTCTTAAAGCTATCTAATGTATCAGCCTGTACCACTGATTCAGGGAGAGAATTCCACATCTTCACAGCTCTCACTGTAAAAAACCCCTTCCGAATATTTAGGCGGAACTTTTTTTCCAATCTGAATGGGTAATCTTGTGTCAGCTGGAAAGACCTACTGGTAAATAAAGCATTAGAGAGATTATTATATGATCCCCTTATATATTTATACATAGTTATCATTTCACCCCTTAAGCGCCTCTTCTCCAGCGTGAACATCCCCAATTTGGCCAGTCTTTCCTCATAGCTAAGATTTTCCATACCTTTCACCAGCTTAGTTGCCCTTCACTGTACCCTCTCTAATACAACAATGTCCTGTTTGAGTGATGGAGACCAAAATTGTACGGCATATTCTAAATGGGGACTTACAAGTGCTCTATACAGTGGAAGAATGACCCTCTCCTCCCGTGACTCTATGCCCCTTTTAATACAGCTCAAGACCTTATTTGCCCTTGATGCTGCTGACTGGCATTGCTTGCTACAGCCAAGTTTATCATATACAAGGACTCCAAGGTCCCTTTCCATAATGTTTTTGCCTAGTGCAGTCCCATTAAGGGTATAAGTGGCTTGGATATTTGGACATCCCAGGTGCATGACTTTACATTTATCAACATTGAATCTCATTTGCCACTTAGCTGCCCAGATTGCCAGTTTGTCAAGATCGTGTTGCAAGGATGCCACATCCTAGATGGAATTAATTGGGCTGGATAGTTTTGTGTCATCTGCAAACACTGATACATTACTTACAACACCCTCCCCTAAGTCATTAATGAACAAGTTAAATAAAATTGGACCTAATACCAAGCCCTGGGGGACCCCACTAAGAACCTTACTCCAAGTAGAGAATGTAGCATTAACAACCACCCTCTGTACCCAATCCTGTAGCCAGTTTCCTATCCATGTACAGATGACTTCATTAAGCCCAACAGACCTTAGTTTAGAAAGCAGTCGTTTGTGGGGCACAGTAGCAAACGCTTTGGCAAAATCCAAATAGATCACATCTACTAACCCCCCCCCCCCCCACTGTCCAGCATCTTACTTACCTCATCATAAAAAGCAATCAAATTTGTCTGACATGACCTATCCTTCATAAAGCCATGCTGATTGCTGCTCATAATGCCATTCACTAGGACAAAATTTTGAATGTGATCCCTTAACAAGCCCACCACAGATGTCAAGCTTACTGGCCTATAATTGCCAGGCTGAGATCGTAATCCCTTTTTAAATATTGGAATAACATCAGCTTTTCTCCAATCCATAGGCACCATACCAGATGAAAGTGAATTTGAGAAAATCAGAATTAGGGGCTGGTCTAAAACTGAACTAAGCTCTCTTAGAACCCGGGGGTGTATGCCATAAGGCCCTGGAGCCTTGTTTACATTAATTTTTATTAAAGCTTTATGAATCATATCCTGAGTCAGCCACTGACTAGATTGAGCTGAGAAATTAGTGCAGCTATAAAGTGAGCCTGGGAACTCAGACTCCTCTATTGTATATACTGAAGAAAAGAACTGATTTAACACATTTGCCTTTTCTGTATCTGTTACAACCATACTGGTACCATTATTTAATGGAGCAACACTCTAACCTGCATCTTTTTACTATAAATTACTATTACTATTACTATTGTTTACATTAATTTTTATTAAAGCTTTATGAATCATATCCTGAGTCAGCCATTGACTAGATTGAGCTGAGAAATTAGTGCAGCTATAAAGTGAGCCTGGGAACTCAGACTCCTCTATTGTATATACTGAAGAAAAGAACTGATTTAAAACATTTGCCTTTTCTGTATCTGTTACAATAATACTGGTACCATTATTTAATGGAGCAACACTCTAACCTGCATCTTTTTATTATTAATTTATTTAAAAAACTTTTTAGGGTTAGTTATCAACTCCATCGCAATTAACTCTTCATTTCCTTTCTTTGCCTTCCAGATTGCTGATTTACAACATTTATTACAGTGTTTATATTCAATAGGTACTGTTTACTATGGGGGGGGGAGTACTGTGCCTGCTTATCCAACTGTCATCAGCATACTACTTTTATACATATGTTCCCAATAGGTAATGGACTGTTGAAGGAGAAGGAACCCCTTTTGCAAAAAAACCCGTACCCCCCACCCCAGGTAAACCCCCTCCCCCCCAGGCTAACTACCCCCCACTGGGGAATGCCCCATACTCACCCTTCGGAGCAGATTCTTCCAGCGGAAGGGTGAACTTTCACTTTGGTAAATATGCATTTAAAGGGGACATATAGCATAAATTTTCAAAATGCATCAAACAATGTAAAATAAAAGAAATTGTTTTTATTTTAATACCTTTTGCATCAAAAACCGCCTGTATTTGCTTGAAAACTGTTCTCAGCCCTCCCCCTTACTGTTAACCCTTACTGCTGGTTTTCCCTTGCCTGCTCCTTTCTCTCCCTTTCTGCCCTATTTATTTAACCCCCTCTCTGCCCTGTCGTTTAACTCCCTATATAGGGTAATATTGTATAGTATATAATACCCCATATTGTGATGTCACAGGAGAGCAACCAACCGAAGAAGCTCTAGGAAATGACGCTGCAAGGCGATTCACATTTTAAAATAAAGCATGCGTTCAGGTTATAGGACAAACAGGATCATCCACATAAATATGTTTTACATTTTGGATACCATGTGAGTGTATTTTAAAAATATTATCTATAAGGAATAAAAAATCGTTTTACACTATTGCTGCTGCATATTACTCCACAGCTGGCACCAGAGGGGATGTTGTATTTTCGGGATAACAATTCCATGTGCAAGTTATAAAAGAACATGTTTGTGAGTTTGTGAGGCATTGAAGCCTGTGAGGAAGTCGGGCAACCAACGAAACGCGTCAGGTGGCGGGCGAGAAGCTAGCACCCAACGTCATCATAGGCACCTGGAAAGAAAACACGCGGAGGAGAGGAAATGCTGGTCGAGGTACCACCGCCGCGAGTGTGGGTGAATTATTGACTGGGGAATTGCGATGCTTGAAAACTTGCCACAATTGTGAGTGTAATTTTAAAAGATAATTTGAAGGGCATAAAAAATGACTAAACGCTTGTGAGCATACATCTAAACTACGCGTCGTGATTTGACTTCTGAAATGAGCCACATGAGTGTTATGTGCATGTGAACTCTGCTCAACTGAGACTCTGGAAAGTGGGCTAAATAAATCGAAAAGAAGGTGCTATACTGCTTGTTTCCCTAAGATATTGCAGCGCTGACTCCGTATTAATTGAAGGAAGCTTGGTACGTTTGTAAATACCCATCTAAAAAAACAAGATTATACTAAGGGAAGTTAATCCCAATTCCTCTTCTCTGTTGGTGGCATTGTAACTATAAGGGGTCTAACATACATGCGGTGTACTTAATAAACCTAATAAAGCACCGTACGGGGTGTCATATACTAAACAATATTATCCTATATATTTCTCTGTTTGGCCCTGTGCCTTTGGCGCTGGCTTTGTTTTTAGATATTGTGAGTTGGACTTAAAGGGATACAAATGTAAACCGGACAAGGAGTGTGAACCTATCCATAGCCTTGGGATATTTTTCTTTTGGACATTATTAGATAGAAAGGACAGTCTGTTGTACAGACCAGGAGTGAGTTGTTGGGGTAGAGCCCCATGCGATTGTGCACCTGTTCAGGGATTTGAGCATCCAGGTGTAGATTATAGGGAATTTAAGGGCCGGAGGAATCTTGGGCACTGCATAGAAATGGGGATAAGGGTTAATCAGGAGAGGAGGCGCCTGGACATCTAAGAGCACTCTGCCAGTGCAGTTCCACATGACAGGGTTCCTGGAGGCTTCAGGAGAGGAATTGAGTGTATGTGATAGAGAGTGAGAAGTATACAGAATTACCGGAGAAGTATTTATTGAGTAACTATTATTCTTGAGATGAAAACCAATGTCCTGGTCTGTAACCTGCCTCAATGTCTTATGTCTATGGCTACGCTTTTTTATTTGCTGTGTTTTTCTCAAAATATCTCCGGCCTGGCAATATTCTATTAAGTAGTTATATACATAATAGTTTGAAAATAGTTCTTTTGATTACTGGGAAAAACAACAGGGATCACAAACACACCGACAGCCATGCATCCATAATCACTGGTTTTCAGCATGGGTCTAGCTTTAAATTTACAGCGATATATTGATATATTGACTGATAGTGACAGGAAGTTAATAGAGGGTGAATTGTGCAAGTAAGTGAGATCAGAGATAGGGTAAATTAGTAATATATATAATGTTTATGGCATGTTGTTGGTTAAAACTTGCACCTTATTTTGGCATTTATGTTAAATGTGAAAAAATATTCATCTTTCTCTTTTTGGATGTTACATTCTATACAACATAGGCTCTAGCAAAATGTCTGCAACATCAGATTGTCCTGGACGATGGGTGATTGAATGTGGGGCTATAATTCCAGCCATTTGGCTCCTTGTAATCAATCGTCTTTATGGGTAAAGTAATGAGGTAAATCGGGGTCGGGACTGTGGAGACCTAAGCTATGGTCTCAAGCATTTAACAGACTATATCTGTATATAAATCACTCCAGGAGACAATGGGTTAAGGGGGACAGGCTGGTGGTTACCTTGTAGTATGTGCTACAGGTCACATACACCAGCCTGCTTGAACAATGGAAGGCAGGACTCCTGCTACACCCTGGGGGAGTAAAGAGGAAGACCAGCCAATGGAATGATAGCAAGGGGGTGGGGTCTTAAGCCCAGGGGATTTGCAAACTGGACACAGAGGACCTGGGCGAGGCAGTTGTTACAGAGTTGTTGTTGGACATAGTGGCTGCGGTGCTATGTCTGATATTGTAAGTATTGGCTACCCGGGGACAGAGAGATTCCTTTGGATTACTAACTGCACATTGGGGGGTTGGTACTTGGTCCATGTTGGATATTCTGGTGGTCCTATGTGGAATGTGGAACATTACTCCAGTTGAGGAGAATTACCAGCCAGCTACCCGTGGATTTACTCACATCAGGAATTTTCCCAGCATGGAGAGAGAGTTCCATTTGGCTGTCCTATTGTAATTGTATTGTAGCGTAATAAAATCACTGAAACCAATTGGTGAACATTTGTGGCCTTGTCATACGTGACGTCACAGAAAGTGGTGGCTAACAGCGGTGGGATACGACATCTTAAACGGGATTGTCACGAACCCAGAGATGAGAATGGAACGGGAATTGGCTGAGCTACGTCTGCCTGTCCTTCAGGGATTATGCCGTAATCGTGGCATTGACTACACAGGGTTTACAAGGAGCCAAATGGCTGGCATTATAGCCCCACATTCAATCACCCATCGTCCAGGACAATCTGATGTTGCAGACATTTTGCTAGAGCCTATGGGAAATGCTTTAGCATCTCAACTACGTACACCACAAGGATTAAACCTCCATCTTTCCACCTCAGATGAGTTAGAGGAAGAGGCTACGATTCAGATCACAGGGCCTGAGCAATTAGATGCTGACCCAACTATGGACCGCTATCGCTCACGTCTGGTGACTTTGGGAGCTGATCTTACTGGAGCTGAGAAGCTCAAATTGTTAGAGCTGACCATTCAGGAAAGCCAGGGAAGGGTTTCACGTCACTCATCCCATAGAGTGTCTGCACATGATGGGGAGCCGGGCCCAGTGGTTCGAAACCCAGTGGTAAGACTTACACATGCATCATTCCCTACTTTTGATGAGCGAAAAGAAAGTATTGATGCCTATTTAAGAACTTTTGAAATAATGTGTGAGGATTATGAGGTTCCTAAAACAGAGTGGACAAAAATCCTGGTGGGTAAACTTACAGGCAAGGCAAATGATGTGTACAGGGAAATGCTGTACCCACAACGGACTGACTATGAGGAAGTGAAACGGGTTCTCTTAAACAACTATGCCATTTCCCCGGAGTCGTACCGACATTCTTTTCGAACTCTAAATAAAGTTAGTAATGACACTTACTGGGATTTTGGAAATAAACTGAGGATAAATTTTGACCAGTGGGTCGCAACCAGTCAAGTCAGAACTTTGGAAGATCTTCGGCAACTGTGTCTATTGGAGCAGTTTTTAGAGAAATATTCCCCAGAGGTCCGAGGCTGGGTGTGGGACCGTTCCCCTAAGACTATAGAAGAGGCTGCAAAATTGGCAGATAAATGGATAGAGGGACAAATTCAAGCTCGTCGTGGATGTCTTAGCTCCTTGCCTTCAACAGTTCCTATACGCAGTGGGGGCCAACAAAATAATGGAGTTCGACCTCCCCAACCGGTGGTTAGATAGAGTTCCAGGAGCTACCTCAATTTCGGCCAGTTGCCGCACTCACAAGAGAGATCTCTGTGGCCCAACAGCGAGCAGTACAAGCTGTCCAAGAATACACCCAAGAGATGCCTGCTTTCAACTGCACAGATATTACAAATACTAAAGAATTTGTCATCATGGGGATACATTGGAATGATCAAAATCAGCGTCCTCACCATGTTATTCCAGTAATGGTCAATGGCAGACCCGTTGAAGGTTTCCTGGATTCTGGGGCCTATATCACATTGGTGGAGCCCCACATTCTCACAGCAGCAGACATTTTACCTGGAAAATCAGCTCGCATTCTGCTGGCTGGGGGCACCAGAAGGGAAATACCATTGACCTAGGTCACTATGGATGTTGGAAATGGGCCCATTCAGCACATCGTGGGAGTCATGGATCAGCTTCCTGCCCCAGTATTGGTGGGGAATGATATGGGGCACATCCATTGCAGTATTACACCCACTGGTCCACAAGGCCAAGCCAGAGCCGCACTGGAGACAACGCACCCTAAGACACTTGGACAGGTAATGACCGACAAATTTGCTACTGACTTAACTAACCACCCAGGATTGTGCTTCAAAGAATATGTTGGCTTCCCAACCCATTGGGCAATATATTGTCATGGCTGTACAACGAGCTGACCAAATAAAACACCCACGCCACGTACCAATACGGGAGTCCAATTAACAGGACTGTAGTGTTTATGTTGGAAATCTTGGTCAGCATGGCAACAAAGCTGTATTAGATCAGGCTTTTGGGGTCTATGGGCCTTTGCGTCGGATTTGGGTTGCCCAGAAGCCCCCTGGATTTGCATTTGTAGAGTTTGAGGACCCTCGTGATGCAGCAACTGCAGTTCAGGGCCTGAATGGGAAGAATTTGTGTGGCAGCCATATCAAAGTTGAATTCTCCATTAGGCAAAGACACAGGAAACGTATCACTATGTACCAACTGGCACCTGCAACAAGGAACTACAGACTTAATCAGAATTCATCAGGATTTTTAAATTTCTCCCAATCTATGATTCCCAGTGCATCCGGGCCTCACCCTACTGAGGGGAGCCCCATCCACGCACATCCACTGGTGAAGGAGCCATGTGGATGTGTCAAAAACATTGGAGGAATTGATCTGATGTCTTTCTAAAACCTTAAGTCTTAAAGGAGTAAAAACATTTTGAAGAAAAGTCTGTACAGACAACAGGACTCAACAGCCATCAAGGCTGCATAAAACAATAGGCAGAATTGGCTGGGGAAGATAACAATTTACAGTAATTACAGACCATAATCCGTTGAGCTGGCTACAACAAGTGTCTGGGGACAATGGAAAGTTACTACTGTGGAGCCTTGCTTTACAACAGTATTCTTTTACTATACAGCACAAAGGTGGCAAAGAACATGGCAATGCCTCAGTCCCCACCCAACAGTGGGGGTGCCTTGTGGGGGGGGACACTGTGGAGACCTAAGCTATGGTCTCAAGCATTTAACAGACTATATCTGTATATAAATCACTCCAAGACAATGAGTTAAGGGGGACAGGCTGGTGGTTACCTTGTAGTATGTGCTACAGGTCACATACACCAGCCTGCTTGAACAATGGAAGGCAGGACTCCTGCTACACCCTGGGGGAGTAAAGAGGAAGACCAGCCAATGGAATGATAGCAAGGGGGTGGGGTCTTAAGCCCAGGGGATTTTCAAACTGGACACAGAGGACCTGGGCGAGGCAGTTGTTACAGAGTTGTTGTTGGACATAGTGGCTGCGGTGCTATGTCTGATATTGTAAGTATTGGCTACCCGGGGACAGAGAGATTCCTTTGGATTACTAACTGCACTTTGGGGGGTTGGTACTTGGTCCATTTTGGATATTCTGGTGGTCCTATGTGGAATGTGGAACATTACTCAAGTTGAGGAGAATTACCAGCCAGCTACCCGTGGATTTACTCACATCGGGAATTTTCCCAGCATGGAGAAAGAGTTCCATTTGGTTGTCCTATTGTAATTGTATTGTAGCGTAATAAAATCACTGAAACCAATTGGTGAACATTTGTGGCCTTGTCATCCGTGATGTCACAGGGACTGTACCCTAGGAATCACCTGACTGTAGCTGAAAAGGGTGGGAGCTACAACAAGGAACTTGTCACTGCTCCTGTATACACTATAACTAACAAGGGAAAGTTGTGCTCAACAATAATTTTTAAAACATTAAGCATGCGTGCAATGAAGCTGTAACCACAACATTCATACAGACAAATACAAGAAGTCCTCTGCACTCAACCCATTATTAATATATTTAAGACATTTAGATATTTTATGACTTAAGCTACAAAAAATGCCCTCCATTTTAAACAAAACAGGGATTGTTTGTCCATATATTGCAATATATTTAAGCTGGCCAACTATGTCAAAGTCATCCCTGCTATGGTCAGTCCTACACTCAACTTGTATCTGATTCATTAAGAATTCTACTGCTTCAATATACATTTTACACAGGGACTACGTTTCCAACTTACTTGCTGCTTTCAAGGTTAAACTCCTAACCAAGGTTGCCCTTTAATTGGCCACCGCTGGGATCACCTGACTCCAGCTGGAAAGGGTGGGAGCTACAACAAGAAGCTTGCCACTGTTCCTGTATAAACTATAACAAACAAGGGAAAGTTGTGCTCACCAATAATTTTTAAAACCTTAAGCGTGGGTGCAATAAGACCACAAAATCCATACAGACAAATATATATATTCCACTGCCAGTTTACACTCACCTTCTAATTCAACATTTATTTGTGATCTTGCAGAACTGCTGCCTGAGAAATGTAGTGCTAGGGAAAGTGCCACGTGAACTCTATTTCTTTTAAGTCAGTATTTTCCTATTACTATCTGTCACCCTCCTTTATAACCAAAGCATCAGTAATACCTCTAAGATTAGGTCACGTGTAAGTGCATTTTGCTACCATGTAACTCAGTTAGCGTCTAATAGTGTCTGAGTTAGTACTCATGTGGCCTGCTATGCAAGGGAAGGTGCTAACTCACTTACAGATAACCTCATTATTTTGCATTCCATTCTGAGTTTGGCCCCTTAATTTGCTGGGTGTCACACTGCCAATCTGAGGATTTATCACATCAGACTGGAGAGTTAACAGCTAAATATATATTAGCAAATCAATCTGTGCTCTGTCTAATGCAATCACGCTCCCTGAGGCTGAGATAATAAATTCACTCTGCTTATAATGTTATAATTTAGTTCAGTTATCATTTGTGAAGATGAAGCTGTCAGCAGGGCCAGATAAGGAAAGCATCTTACAGAGCTTAAAGTTAGACATTTATTAAAAAGTATAAAAGAATAGTTTAACAGCAAATATACAAATAATGCAAAAGTCGAAAAATGTAGACATGGACAAGTTGTGCAGAAATCTGCATACATTTTAGGGAACTTTATAGCACCATTTTAAAAAAGTTGAGCGGTTAATGGTGTTAAAAAAGCTATAATAATCAAAAAAAAAGTCCACCTTCTCAAATTCTGGATGCATGTGTTCTTTTTTTGCAGTGTCCGGACATATTTGGAGCAGTATGTAAATTCTGTCATAAATTTTGTTACAAAACATAATATTTATGGAGTCTGACTGAGAGAATACAGGGCAGAATTTAGAGGGAAAGTTGGTGGGAAGCTCCAGTGCAGAGTAAGCTTTACATGGTGGCCATGTGAATGAGTTCAAGCTAAAGTGAGGGCCAGTTGTACTTAAATATTTGACCCTTATGTACTGTGCCATCATGCAAAATAGAATGGGCTATTGTTTTAAGTCATCTAAAATATGCCCACTGTAATCACAATTTAGGTAGCAGGTTTCTGCAAAAAATTATTATATTGTATCTGTGGATAAAGTGGAAAACAGAATAACGGAAATGAAAGATTGTAGTCCTAAGTAGGAAAACAGCAGATACAACCATGTCTAATGACCAAAAGGTCAAGCCAAGCTTCACTAGATTTGCAAGTGAGCTTTAAAATTGAGGTTGGCTTTACAGAAAAATGCTGTTGTTGAGTGGTTATCCAAAGCCCTAGCTACTATTGGCAATGGGGTCATAGATAATCTGTACATAAATTGTCTGTAACAATAATATAGTAGCAAAAGGAATTATACAGCATTTCTTTGTATGCATTGATTAATGAGTGCAAAACCCTTGGTACTAGTTGAATGTGAATATAGAGAATCTAGCTACCTACAGCAGATCCAGTTTCAGTATGACCTTAGCCTGAGTAGAAGAGCACAGAGCACCCATTATTGTGCTCATATATTCATCTGGATCAATGGCTGAAATATGTTCTAGAATACATACAGTATGGCTCCCCTACGGAATCCCATATCATTCAGGAAAATCTTCATATATGGAATTGTCAGGGGGCCTAGTGCTCCCAAAGGGAGTAGTCCGGACCAAGGAGGAAGCCAGGAACAAGAGTCCAAGATCGTGGTATCCGAGGGGTTAAACAAGAGAAAAGTCAAAGTCCAGGCAAAGTTTCAGGAGGCAGGCAGATCAGGTTCAAAGTCAGATTTTCAGGCAGGAATCAGGATAGTAATAGCAAAACACACCCAGGTTCTATAGCACAAGAAACCTATAATTGGGCAGGGTTTCAGTGTCCAGGGCGCCCTTTTATGACAAAATCCCGGCACCAGTGATGACATCATCATGCAGCGACGCTGCACCCATGTGTTCAACATGGGCGCCGCCATCTTGGATTTTCATCTGCACCAGTGATGACGTCATCATGAAACGACACTGCACCCATGTGTTCAACATGGGTGCCGCCATCTTGGATTTTCATCGCGACCTCCGAGAAGGTGAGCAGCGCTGTCAGGTGCTTCTGACAGTCCTGACTGGAATCATGCAATAGTCTTTTATGACTATGGGATGAAAGGATTCAGGTGTCATATAGACCAAAGGAATGTTTTCAAACATTATTGTAAACTGTCAAAACTTAAACGAAAGTACATAATGCTTGTGGTATTAAAAATTTTGCTGACAAACGTTGCTTGTAAAATCCACAGGACTGCCGCAATAGTACTGCCAGGACAGTTAATGGGAAAAATTATAAACTTGTTGAATGACAATTATATGGCACAGGCTGTTGAAGAGCCAAACAGAAACCATGGTATACTAGATCTAGTTACCCCTAATGACCCAGATTTTATTGCAAATGTGCAAGTAATTGAACCCCTGGGTAATATTGACTACAATGTGGTCTCATTTAGTGGTTGGTACAAAAAACAAATATACATTGGGGCAACAAAAACCCTGAATTTCATAAAAGCTAATTTTAGCTCCTTAAAGGCTGCCCTTAAGAGCATAGATTGGGGCAGGGCCTCCATTAGAAACCACTGGGCCCATACAACAACATTTTTGGGAGACACCACCCACCCAAGCCCCATCCAGCCCCTAGCCCCACCCCAGATTCCACCCACACCACAGTTTAAGATCACACAGACATCAGCGCTAAAAATGGTAAACCTCCCCACACACAAGTTATAAAATGCCATTGATGTAAAATAATACATTGGTGGCTAGGGGTTTAAAAAACAAACACACATTAGTGTTCAGTAGAACTGAACTTGTGGCTTTAGGACTTCAACTTCGGCTCATTTCGTGACTTCGTGTCTTTTTGCGGCTTCATGACTTGTGGATCCTCAATGCTCAGTCCCCATTCCTCTCCCTTCAGTAACTGACACAGTAAATCTGGGTGGATAGGCCGCAGCTTCATTTATTAAAACATTTAACTGTAAATAATACCTTAAACATACATATTATTAACCACCCATAATGATATTCTTAAGCAGTACATAATCAAATACATAAACCATTGCTGGTTGCATATAACCACATAAAATGTAACATAAACAAATACATAAACCATTGGCCACACCACGGCTCCACCTGCATGACCTCTCACTTATGCAGGGCGAGCTACCTGACCTGCCAGTACCAAAGCCCTTTCCACCCCTCTAGTCAAAGCAAGATTAAATAGGTCCAAGCCCACTGGGGACAAATGAACCTCATCCTGCCTGTAACAACCTCTCAACTTACTTTCCAATTCCCTGTGCTGTACCACCACTTCCCTTGACTTTTGAATGAAGATGGCCATAAGCTTGTTGACACTTGACCTTCAGGAAAGCCGTATCACCTTGTGTTCACCTTAAAGGAAAGAAAAACAAACAACCCAACACCACATAAACCGCATACTTACTTATAAGTCTTATTACCAGACCCGTGTAGGATGCTAGAACTCTCCCCTTTACAATAATTGGGGTCTAATATAACTCAGAAACCTCCTAGACTCCCATCTTCCTTTCCTCTTAACCTTCCGCACAAGCCCAACCTTGATGCGGTTAAGCAACACCGTCTTCCCTCGACTGTAGCGGTCAGTCTTGGACTGGCGTAACAAAATTGACACATGGTTCTTGTACAGGATCACGTCCTTTGACCTTAATCCCCCAGACTTCCGTTTACTTAGACTCACTAATTCGCCAATCAAAAATGCACCAAGAAATGCTAAAACAAATGCTAACTGGAACAACCTTGTCTCGTAATCTGAGAAACACATGTAGCACACCCGTGAGTGTGCTATAGAATTGTACTAATGGATATATTATTATTATTAACATGTATTTATATAGCGCCAACATATTGCGTAGCACTGTAAAGTAAATGTGATTATACAACTAAATCACATGAATTATATACATAGAACATATGGAGTTACATACATCACAATCAATACAGGTACAGAAAGGTGAGGAAGGCCCTATGCAAAAGAGCTTACACTCTAAAGGGAAGGGAGTAATACACAAGGTCTGGGAGTGGGCGGGCAAGATCGAATTAAGTGGGTGAGAAATGTGGTAATGTATGTGGTGTTGCATTTGGTAGTTAAGCAGAGTGAGGGAAGGCTTCTCGAAAGAAGGGAGTTTTAAGAGATTTCTTGAAAGCAGAAAGGTTGGAAGAAAGTCAGACAGACCAGGGGAGAGAGTTACAGAGGAGGGGTGCAGCCCTTGCAAAGTCTTGAATGCGAGCAAGTGAGGAGTTAATGAGAGAAGAGTTGAGTAGCAGGTCAGTAGAGGAGCATAGTAAGCGGTTTGGTGAGTATATAGGGATGAGTTCAGAGATGTAGGGTGGGGCAGAGTTATGAAGTGCTTTGAAAGTCAGTGTCATTAATTTGAATTTGATTCTGAAATACATCCCCATAGGTAAGTATATAAAGGCAAATACTGGAAGAAAACTGAGGCTGCAGAGATTCCAGCAATGATATACATTCCCATAGGTTCCAATAAGGAGAAACTTGGGGGGGGGGAAATAGAGGGAGAATGGTGGCTACACAGATCAGAGCACGATCCAAAGCCACAATCCCACAAAGACACGTTTGCGCCGTACCTACAGTCGTCCTTGTACCTCAGCTTCCTACATCAGGCCGCCATCACACTCGCACATACACACACACGGCATTTGGGCCCCATGTGACTGTACTACACTACAAAATGAGGCTTTACCAGAAAGAAGATCTAGGCGCTTAGGCCATGTAAGCAGAACAGATAACGCTCGTTAACACACGACGTGGCCCTGTTATTATCTTGTACGGTTCTTGCGCCCAATCTCAGGGCCTGCAGCCTAGTAGTTCCGCACACAGACACACACGGCAGCGTCTTAAGAACTAATGCATCTTTCCTCACTCATAAAACCCAAGCCTTACCAAACACACTGGTGACACCCCAGAGATACAGTAATCAGACAAACAAGAATGGCAATGCAAACAGGCACAACCCTATTGTATTTAACAGCTGAAGCTGTAAAAAAAGAGATAAGTTACTTAGAATAGTAGTAAATAACAATAATATAACAACAATAACAGCTGTAAGAATAGCCCAGTGTCACCCTGGTGTGCACACCGGTGGGGGCCCCTTGAGATGAATGCAATGCTGTCAGCCTTACTTATAATCCTTGCAGGTTGATGAGGTGAAATCCTTGAAATCGAAGCCAATCAGCTCTTTTCGCTCAACTGGGTGGGCGGGAATTTATGTTGCGGCTGTCAGCGGTTCATAAACTACATATCCCGGCAATCCTTATCATTGGAATGGGTCTGGGGGATATAGGGAGTTGTAGTCCTGCGCTGGGAGGGGAGGCTGAGGCGTGACGGATGCGAGTGTGGGGAGGACACACACAGGCGGGTGAGGTTGTGTAGTGAGACGTATTGTTGTAGGGAAAGTTATACTCGGGTGTGTGTGTGTTGGATATGGAGGCTCAGGCCAACGCAAATTTGGCGGGAGGGGGGAGTCAGTGACGGGGGGATGACGTCGGTTGTGCTGTTGCTGCCGCTGGTGCTGAGTGGAAAAACAATTGAGACAGTCACATGACTTGCTGTTACCCGAGGATTCTTCTCCAGTCCCATTAGTGGACATTGACATTGACGCTGCAACCCGAGCAGCCAATCAGATGATCCCTCTCAACCCGCAGCTGCCTGGGACAAAGCTGCTCACTGATTGGCTGCTACGGGTTATGAGCAGTTGCTCAGTAATAAAGGGGTAGTTCACCTTTACTTTTAGTATTGAGGAGGAATTAAGTTGTGTTTGTGCAGATTCCCCCCCAGAATCTTGGCAGAGCAGAGCCAACTGTATGTATGTAGACAAATGTTTAAAATTGATTTCATTTTCGGTGTAATAATAAAACAGTAGCTTGTACTTGATCCCAACTAAGATATAATTAATCCTTATTGGAGGCAAAACCAGCCTATTGGCTTTATTTAATGTTTACTTTATTTTCTATTAGACTTAAGGTATGAAGATCTAAATTTTGGTTATCCGGAAAACAACAGGTCAACAACACAAGCTAAAAGAATAAAAAAAGAGCATTGGCGACCCAACAGGCATTTGCCCGAATTCACAGATTGCCAGTCCGGGCCTTCTGAGCTCTCTGCCAAAAGCCAGTTAAGTTTTAGAAACTTTGTATCTGTTTCTGGCTGTTCAGTGCAGGAGATCAAAGAGAAAGTCGGGACATTTCAGTAACAATCTGGGACTGTGGGTTGAACTGTCAAAATCTGCAAAAAATGCGACAGTTGGGAGGTATGCAATGTGCCATTAAATGCTGAGAGAAAGCAATGCTTCTGCCACACACATAAATAAAGGGGGCCACTTTGTCTGCTTTAAAAATGCTAGTGCACGCTTTGTTGCTATGCCAACTAAGAGAAATGGGGGTGTGTTTTTCATAAATGGGCGTGCCTTTAGGGGGTGTGGCCATCAAGTGGGCGTGGTCAAAAAATTGTCCACTTTTGTCCCTCTTTCTTGTTCTGAAATGTTGGGAGGTATGATAATAGGGTGCTACACAATTCCTCTAACACCTGCACTGATACTGGCCTCAGCTAAACAGGTTGCTTCCTACCTTTCTTTAGCCCCTTTATTTCTTGTTTGACCGTGAAATCCTTTTTCAAATATTCCCATCCCCGGGAATTAAATAAAAATGCTAACGCCGCCATGCCCTTCTCAATCTGTGATGGGGACTTACCCTGTTCTGCCATCCAAAAAACTCACCATATATTATGTTCATTACTTCTTTATCAGATTGCACACCCCCTGCTCAGGCAGCTTACCTTTCCCAATCCTTCCATAATTTACCGTATGCTGCCCAAGTGGACTCCTGATGACCTTACCAACTGTGATAACCCAGTGCTGGGTGTTGTGGAACTGGAAGAATGCACACAGAGATGCCAGATTGCAGGGTAGAAGTCAGCTTTATTCCTGGCTGCTCCACACTGTTTGCGCATCCTCCTTCACTTCCCATTCCTGTGTCCATAACCTTTACTCCACCCAGTGCTAGCTGCTAATGTATATTACACTGAACATTTAACATCACAGGAATGGATGGAATAACATTACACCAACCCTCTAATCCGCTTGTCCCGATCCGACACAGCTGCGCCAGGGAAGGGATGCCCCTTCAACTCTGTGTCTGGTGCCACTTTTTGAAAGTGATCCCACTGGAACCAAAACAAAGCATCAGCCACTTTATTCTGCACCCGTGGGAGATGTCATGCCCTAAAACCCGAATTGATTTGATTTGTAAGCACCGCAACATCAGTGCCCTCAACAACCGAACCACCTCCTAAAACAATGCAGACTGGCGCTTAATGGCCTGCACTACTCCCAGGTTATAGGACACAAAAACCACCCGCTTGTCACACAGGTACTCTTCCCAGTTGAACAAGGCCACCACGATGGGGAACAATTAAAAAAAACAAAGGTTCTTCAGCAAACCTAATTCTTCCCATCTCGCCACACACCATTTGCCATTCAAGTATGCTCCAAAACCGATACAGCCTGCTGCATCCGTAATACAAGCGCAGCTCCATTGCCAAATCATCACTGACCTCTTTCGTCAGTCACCTCCTGTGGTGAGGCGCCTTGGCCCCTGCCAGCACATGACTCATTCTCCAGCAAAATACCCTGCCCATAGGGATCACCCATTCCAAAAAAGTACTAAACCTTTCAAAATAAGAATAGGAAATGGAGCAGCCCATTGGCAGGTACATGTCAAAGTAGATTTCCCCTGAAAATGCACAATCCAGGAGGTGATTGCAATCTGGATGGATGGGTAACAAATGAAACGAGGACTCCACGTCTACTTTTGCCATGAGCGCCCACTTTCCTGCTTCTTTGACTAGGATTGTAGCCTGATTAAATGATGTGTACAAAACTGATCACAACTCGGGGTTAATGCCATCGTTTACCGAACCCCCATGTGGGTAGGATAAATGGTGAATCAGCCTAAACTACCCCAGCTCCTTTTTGGGAACCACCCCCAAGGAAGATACCCTTAGGTTAGCAATAGGCAGAGATGTAAAAGGGACAGCCATCCTGCCCTTCTCCATCTCAACCTGCAGTTTGAGTTGTACTACTTCTGGATTTTTGGTCACTGATTTCAAATTGTCATGCCACCAGTCCACCCCCCCCACACACACACACCCAGAACACTCATGCTTGTATTAGCATGATGTGCCCCACATTGGCCGTTGTAAAACTGCCAGCAGTAGCCACGTTTATTGAACGCTGATGAAGCTCCTTGTTCGGCCCCACCGGTGTTCCTGCTGAAAGGGTGAAGCCTTCTGTGCCGTCATCAATTTCAGCCACAGGGGCATGACCATCTGATCCCATCGCATTCTTGGGTTGGCTGCTAACCGCTGCCTAAACTGCTCATCATAGCGACGCCAGGGCAAACCATCATAAACCCTAAAGGCTTCCCATATGCTATCCACGTAGCAAAATACTGCCGAGCATTGCTCCGGATGCTTCTCACCTATAATGCTAGCCCAAATACAAAAGGCTCTGAGCCAATTGCCAAAAGTTTTTGGTATCTTTCTGTAGCGCTTACACCTTTCCTCCTCTTCTTTCTTTTCATCTTTCTTTTCCCCCTCCTTAACTTCAATTACTTTCTCCAGTGGGAGCAAAGAAAATATCTCAACAAATTCACCTTTGGTTATTGTCTGGCTGCCTCGGGGATACCCCCGGTCAACGCCTGCTGTTCCACCTGCACCTGTGATGTCTCCTTGTCCTGTTGGGTCTGATCCACACTTGGCTCTTTAGTGGTCTGGTAACTTCCCTCTTGTTTCAAACCTGGGGCCCCTTGGGTTGTTGGTGTCCCTACTGGGTCCTTCTCTCCTACCCATACTGCCGCTACTCCTGCCTCCTTTCTCCACTCCTCCCACCACTCCAATAGCTGTTTTAAACCTGCCAATAAGCCCTCTCCTCCTTCAACTCTTTTTTCTGCCCCACACTCACCACCTGACCCACTGGTAGATGGACCATCCTGGGCCATAGCTCCATTGGAATGACTGTGACTCTCTGTTGGGCTCCTGTGTACCCCCAAGCGTCCGTGTTGCTGATCCTCCCTGCACCGTGACTGACTCCTTCCTCTTGAGCTCCGCTCAGACTCCCTAAGGAAAAAAACAGGATGTGCGTCAGAATCACTCCGGTGGCTGTCTCGGCCCCTACTCTCCTAGCCAGCTCTGAGTCCCTAAACCTCAAGGTGCCGGGGCTGCTTATTTGGGCCCTTATGCCTTTCTGTTGAGGCTGTCTGCCTCTCACCCTATCCTAACCACGTGGCCATTGCGCTCCCTCCTGGCCTGCTACTGGTGGCCCTGTGTCCACCTGGCAGCCACACGTTGCTGCCTGAGTCCCCTCTGCCTCTCCAGCCCCTCCTGCGGCTTCCCTCACTTGCCTGCCTCTCCTGGTTGTGACCGCAGAAGGTTCCCTGGTAGATGAGCTGGTCCAGGCTGCTCTTTTCTCCCTGGCTGATGATCTGCGGCTTCTCTGCAGTTGGTATCTTCCAGAACTGAGACACGCAGGTGAGCTGATGCTGCGATATGGCCTGGATCATTGTTGCTGCTGCCTCAGTCAGCCCCTCCTTATTATATCCTCTGGCACCCCTCCTCCTTTTGCCCTCTCTCACAACTACAACCCCCACAATCCACCACACTCCCATGGGGCCTTATCATCCACCAGTCATGGCCCAGACTCTTAACCCTTTGGCCTAGCTTCCCAGGGCCCCATGGAATTCAAGTTTGGCTCTTTTCATGACTTCTGGTCTTTTTGCAGCTTCAGGACTTCAAGTTCGTCTCTTTTTGTGACTTTGAGTCTTTTTGGTGCTTTGTTACTTCAAGTTCGGCTCTTTTCGTGCCTTCGGGTCTTTTTGTGGCCTCTAGACTTTGGTAGTTCGGGACATCGGCACGGCTTCGGCGCTGTCAAGGAGGGCCCGGCTATTTCGAAAAGTGCAGCACTGCCGCACCCCCTTTAGGCCAGGGCCCGATATAGGAGTACCCCCTGTGCCCGCCTAATGGCGACTCTGGATTTGGGCATTATGTTTTCTGATAAAAACACAGAATGGAAATGGTTGTCATTTACAATTATATTAAATTGTTACTGTTTTCAGTTTATTCCCTTAATGATATACTGATACCAGAAAATAACCTTTTTTTTTACATCTATCATAACATTATCTTTGAGTGTTATTTATAATGTTGCCATAAAAATTTTTGCCTGATATTTTTAAATGATCTTTCTTACCCTCATGGTCCTCTATGAGGAGGCTGCCATATTTGTGCAGCAGTAGTCTGTTAGCAGTAGAAACTCTAACTGACAGGCTGGGAAGGGACTGTCAGGTTGGCAAAACAGTTAGGTTTAGGAACTTCAAGTAACAATTACTTACAAAATCAGAACTAAAAACAGTCAACAGGACCTATAGGTAGCTTTTAATGTAGATTGATATTTTGAAAAGAACATTTTTTTGTGTCAGTATCACTTTAAGAAGTAAATGTAGAAGCACTAAGAATCTTCCTATGTGGTTTAATATAGAAGAAAATAAGTTAATAGTAAAAAAGAAAAAGGCATTTAAAAACGACAAGTCTGTGGGGTCATTTAATGTATATAAACACTATAATAAATGTTGTTGTAAAACAGCATTCTGGAAGGCAAAGATATAAAATGAAGAGCACATTGCGGCAGAGGCTAAGTCTAACTCCAAAAAGTTTTTAAAGTATATTAATAGTAAAAAGATGCAGGTTGAGAGTGTGCTAAAAGAGAAGCAGGCTAATCAAGTGATAGATAATATATTAGACACAGAGGGATTACAAAAAAACAAATCCCAAGTATATAGCAAATGTATTTGCAAGTTATTATTTATCTTTATATAACTTGAACCTTGACCCTATGACTCCACAGTCATTAAACCAAAAAATAAAACAATTTCTTAATAGAGCTAACCTCCCTTGATTATCGCCTGAACAACTGAATCTGCTTAATATTCCTATTACGGACCAAGAAATACAAGAAGCATTACATACAACTCCAAGTGGAAAAGTCTCAGGGCCAGATGGGCTAACAATCCAATATTACAAGCAGTTTCAACCAATATTAGTTCATAAATTAACGTTACTATTTAATCATGTTCTCCAAAAGAACTAAAGGCTACAATTACCACTGTATCTAAATTAGGGAAACCACAAAATCAATGCCAAAACTATAGACCCATCTCGCTCCTAAATTGCGACTTAAAACTATATGCCAAAGTAATTTCCAACAGATTGAAGGACATTTTACCGGACATTATACATCAAGACCAAACGGGTTTTATCAAAGGCAGAAAAGGTACAGACAACACAAGAAAAATTCTAACATTGATAGAAAAATCCATAAAACCAAAAATTCCAACAGTTCTTTTAGCTTTTAGTAATTTCAAAAATTACCATGTCTAAAATTTTCAAAAATCACCATGTTTTAAATGTCTTACACAAAAATGTGCAAGCTTAAAACAAAATAATGGATCCAAGCAACAAAAATAAAACAAAAAAACTTTATTAATTGGAAACCTTATTAACACAAAATGATCAGATTCATCAATCTTGAAACATGAAATGAATGAGGAGAAAGGAAAAACAAATTACATGAATATACAGTAAAATGTAACACAATTTAACATTTATTTTTGTGTCTCTTTCTAAAATCTGGACTCACTCCCTCCGTAGATTGAGAAGGGGGGGGGAAGAATCCTGTTTTTTCTTTTTTACAGAGAGAGCTATCAGCATGCACCTGTTCACTCACCAAACTTGTTCTTGAAAAAACAATTATATTTTTGTCTACTGGGCTAACTCTCCATATTTCATACGTTGTTAATTTTATAATATTTTATTATTTGCCAAAATTAACAAACTTGAATTCCCATAAATTAATGAAGTCTCCACCCCAGTGTCAATTAACTATTTGAGGGGTTTATTTGATTTAGTATTCTTCCCCTCCTTTTCTGCTAATTTTCTCTATTGGAATAATAATTAATAATAATTATAAATAAAATAATAATAAAATAATAATTTTGTTGCAGCAATTCTATGAATTTGATCGAATGACACTCCATCTTTAAGGAATGCACTAAACAAATCTCTATGAGTAATTCTATCTTCTTTTTGCTCTGACCTAAAAGCTCTTTTTGTTGGAGCAGGTGCTGGCATTTTATTTAAGGGTCCCCTGGGTCAGTTAACTCCCTCATATCCTGAACAGCTGCCTCAATTGGTTGTGTCCTAGCTATTACACACCATTTCATAGCTTCCTCTTTCAATTTGTTTATTGCATCCTTGATAGTATACCTAGGCTTATCCCCTCCTGGCCAATCAGTAATTAGGGGATACCTTTTGAATGCTCCTATTGCAGCCAACATTAGCAAATTAGTAGGTTGTTGGCTATTGTGTGTTCTAAAGACATCTTGAACAATGAAATTGTGAGTTAGCTGCACAAATTTAGGTGTATCGTCTTGATCTACAGAGATGTCTGCAGCTCCCATATCATACAAACGTATTAGCCAAGTAATCAAATTTTCCCCTGGCTGTTGCTTAAATCTCGTATGTATGTCAATAATTTGTTGTTGTAAAACATCCTCTGTAATATATATATATAATCTAAAGGTTGATTTGGGATTACTATCTTCAGTCGAGAAAAAGATCTACATTCTCGATCGGAACCAGAGGAATTTTGTTCTCCAATTGAATCCCAAATATTATCATCCCAGACTTCTGGGTCCCAATCTGCAAAAGCAATTACAGCCTGCACTTTTCTCTGACTGATCTTTCCCTTTTTCTTTTTATTGCGTGTAATTCTTACAGCAGCTTTTTCTGTGTGACATTGTAACTGCTTTAGCTTTTTAGTTAATATATTGTTCTCAGCTTCAGAAGTATTCAGCTGAGCTTTAGCAGCTTTTAACTGAGTTTCGGCAAAACCTAACTCTTCCTCAAGCTTTTACTTTGTGTAATTAAATCAGAACAGTTTTGATGCATCTTTCTGTACCCAAACAAAAGGATCCAACCTCGTCTAGATACTGCACTAACTTCGTTATCTTTTTCAACATTTACCCTCTGCAAGCATTGCACTACAGGAGTAGGCTCACCACATTTCACATCCCAAGACTCACATGGTCCCGTACAGCATGCCCCTTCCTTAGCAATAACCCTATACAGCGTTTCATCAACCACAAGCTTGGGCACACTAACCTTAGATTTGCGAAAGAAAGCCATGTATTAAATTATTTCCAGAGACCCCACTCCTGGTACCAAATGTTTTAATTGTGGTTCTATGAGTCTCTCGGAAGTAATCCAAACACACCAGCTACATATAAGCATAGGTTTATTACATACATTGTTCTGTCCTCGCTACGTATTACCCTGGGGCAGTGTGTAGTTTGACATGCAGCTAAACCTTCCCACAATCCAATAAAGAGATTAAGTTTGGAGTCTGTAGATTTTACTGGATAGGCAAGTGGAATAAGAGGTGAAACTGTAATACAATAACAGAAAATATAATAAGTAAGTTTTGCAATGAACTATCAAAACATGCAAATGAACATGAATTTTCTCTTCCAATTTATCTGAACATCGTAAACATGTTTGTGAGAAAATAATCTCTATGCAAAACTGAAATGTACCTGAGGTTGCTTCTGTTCAGTTTTTGGGGTTTATAATTTCCAGCAAGGGTCTAGAAATGGATCCAGGCAAGGTGAGAGCAGTCCTGGACTGGACCCAACCCCTTCGTTATGTGCAACTCAAAGGTTTCTCGGTTTTGCGAATTACTATCGTCAATTTATTAAAAAATGTATTAAAAAATTTTCCATTCTCGTTGCCCCCACCAGTTTAACCAAAAAAGGAGCTGATCCCAGCTTATGGCCTCCAGAGGCTGTGCAAGCCTTTGAAATTCTTAAAAAAGAGTTCAGTTCGGCCCCTATCCTCCGATATCCCGATTCTTCTCTTCCATTTATTGTAGAGGTAGATGCCTCGGAAGTAGGAGATGGGGCAGTCCTTTCTCAAAGGCACCCAACGACCAACAAAATGCATCCCTGTGCCTTTTTCTCTAAAAAAATTTTACCGGCAGAGGTGAATTATGATATTGGGAACAGGGAATTGTTGGCTGTCAAGTGGGCCTTTGAGGAATGGTGGCACGTTCTTGAAGGTGCGAAACATCCTCTAACGGTTTATACAGACCATAAGAATCTTTTATATATAGAGTCTGCCAAACACCTCAATCCTAGGCAAGCCAAATTGGCTCTATTTTTTTCAAGGTTTAATTTTTCTTTAACTTTTCGTCCTGGATCTAAAAATGTCAAGGCAGATGCACTCTCTAAGAGTTTGAAGCAGTTTCTCCTGACTCTAGTGAGTGTACTCCCATCATTCCTAGGGAAATAATTGTCGCAGCCTTAGAGTCTGACCTCTCTTCCTTGTTGTCCCCTGTACAGTCTTCCGCTCCTGTTGAAACTCCGTATGGTAAATGGTTTGTACCTGAGGAACTAAGAGAACAAGTGTTGAGGGAGGTTCATGATTCTAAAGAGGCAGGTCATCCAGGTATTGCAAAGACAATCTCTCTGCTATCCCGTCATGTTTGGTGGCCTTTTTTTAAGTTGGATGCTAAGGCTTTTGTTAATTCATGTCCAATTTGTCAAAGATCTAAATCCTCTCATAGTTTATCCCAGGGTCTGCTAAATCCTTTACCCATCCCTGTAAAACCGTGGTCTCACATTTCCATGGATTTTATTGTGGATTTACCCTCTTCTCAGGGGAAAACTGTGATTTGGGTGGTGGTAGACAGGTTCAGTAAAATGGCTCATTTTATTCCTCTTCCCCACCTTCCATCTGCTAAAACCCTGGCTGACCTGTTTATTACTCATATTTTTAAGTTACATGGTTTTCCTGAAAATATTGTTTCTGACAGAGGAGTTCAGTTTGTTTCTAAATTTTGGCGTGCTTTCTGTTCTAGTTGGTACAGAGTTATGCTTTTCTTCTGCCTACCATCCCCAGATAAATGGCCAAACTGAAAGGGTCAACCAATCCCTTGAGCAATATCTTCAATGTTATGTATCCCATAACCAGTCTACCTGGTCTGAACTGTTGCCTTGGGCTGAATTTGCATAGAATGCTTCTCATTCTTCCTCTGGGGAATCTCCTTTTTTCATAGTTAATGGATTGCATCCCAAAGCTTTTTCTTTTTCTGGCTCTACTTCTTCTGTACCCTCTGCCAATGTTTCTGTAGAACAATTTTCTAAGATTTGGTCCCAGGTCCACAACTCTCTGTCTGCAGCTTCCTCGGCTCAGAAAAAAAGCTGCTGACAGTTCCTGTAGAGAGGCACCTCAGTACAAGGTGGGGGACTTGGTATGGTTATATACAAAGAATATTAAACTGAAGGTTCCCTCTCCCAAATTTGGTCCCAGGTTCATTGGTCCATATCCCATCATTGCCATAATCAATCCTTCCTGTTCGTCTAAAATTACCTTCTAATTTCAAAATTTCTAACTCCTTTCATGTTTCCCTTTTAAAACCTGCATCTAATGTTCGTCACCTGTCTGTTCCTCCTCCAGTGTTGGTTGAAGGTCAGCCGGAATATGAGATCCAAGAGTTCCTCGACTCCCGCCTTGTGCATGGTAAACTACAATACCTTACTAGGTGGAAGAGTCCTGAGGAGAACTCTTGGGTCTCAGTTGAAGACATCAAGGCTGATTGCCTCAGGAAGCAATTCCACAACAAATTTCCTGGTAAGCCTGGGGGTCCAGTGGCCCCCCTAGAGGGGGGGTAATGTAATAAAAACTACATACCCTGGTGGTCTAGCGGGCCGGCGGGGACGCCCGCCGCGCTCTCGGCGGGGACACCCACCACGCCGGTCTTCTCTCCCTGATGCGCCGTGAACTAAGGAGGCGCGCCTCTGATATTTTTAAAGGTGCAGACGCCATTACATTGGATTCTCTGCCCGTGATAGGACTAGTTTTGATGGAACAGGTAGTTAGCAGTTCAATATATGCAGTTAGCAGTTCAATATATGTTTACGAGAGATATGATGCGTTTTTTTAACTGTCGCAGGCACGGGTACAGATTATGGGTAACATTATGAAGGGGCAGGGGCAGGTACCAAAGGGGGCATTATGATTGGTGCTCGAACATGGAAACAAAGGGGCATTATGATTGGTGCTGGAACAGGTACCAAAGGGGGCATTTTGATCGGTGCTGGAACAGGTACCAAAGGGGGCATTATGATTGGTGCTGGAACATGGAACCAAAGGGGGCATTACAGGTACCAAAGGGGGCATTTTGATCAGTGCTGGAACATGGAACCAAAGGGGGCATTATGATTGGTGATGGAACAGGTAGTTAGCAGTTCAATATATGTTTACGAGAGATATGATGCGTTTTTTTAACTGTCGCAGGCACGGGTACAGATTATGGGTAACATTATGAAGGGGCAGGGGCATTATGATTGGTGCTGGAACATAGAACCAAAGGGGGCATTTTGATTGGTGCTGGAACAGGTACCAAAGGGAGCATCTTGATTGGTGCTGGAACAGGTACCAAAGTACCAACTGTAACTTTTTTTCGGTGCTGGAACCAAAGGGGGCATTATGATTGGTGCTGGAACAGGTACCAAAGGGGGCATTATGATCGGTGCTGGAACAGGTAGTTAGCAGTTCAATATATGTTTACGAGAGATATGATGCGTTTTTTTAACTGTCGCAGGCACGGGTACAGATTATGGGTAACATTATGAAGGGGCAGGGGCATTATGATTGGTGCTGGAACATAGAACCAAAGGGGGCATTTTGATCGGTGCTGGAACAGGTACCAAAGGGAGCATCTTGATTGGTGCTGGAACAGGTACCAAAGTACCAACTGTAACTTTTTTTCGGTGCTGGAACCAAAGGGGGCATTATGATTGGTGCTGGAACAGGTACCAAAGGGGGCATTTTGATCGGTGCTGGAACAGGTACCAAAGGGGTCATCTTGATCGGTGCAGGAACATGGAACCAAAGGGGGCATTATGATTGGTGCTGGAACAGGTACTAAAGGGGGCATTCTGATCGGTGCTGGAACAGGTACCAAAGGGGGCATTATGATTGGTGCTGGAACATGGAACCAAAGGGGGCATTATGATCGGTGCTGGAACAGGTACCAAAGGGGGCATTTTGATCGGTGCTGGAACAGGTACCAAAGGGGGCATTTTGATCGGTGCTGGAACAGGTACCAAAGGGGGCATTATGATTGGTGCTGGAACATGGAACCAAAGGGGGCATTATGATCGGTGCTGGAACAGGTACCAAAGGGGGCATTTTGATCGGTGCTGGAACATGGTACCAAAGGGGGCATTTTGATCGGTGCTGGAACATGGAACCAAAGGGGGCATTATGATTGGTGCATCGAACAGGTACCAAAGGGGGCATTTTGATCAGTGCTGGAACATGGAACCAAAGGGGGCATTATGATTGGTGATGGAACAGGTACCAAAGGGGGCATTATGATCGGTGCTGGAACAGGTACCAAAGGGGGCATTTTGATCGGTGCTGGAACAATTACCAAAGGGGGCATTTTGATCGGTGCTGGAACATGGAACCAAAGGGGGCATTTTGATCGGTGCTGGAACAGGTACCAAAGGGGGCATTATGATTGGTGCTGGAACATGGAACCAAAGGGGGCATTATGATCGGTGCTGGAACAGGTACCAAAGGGGGCATTTTGATCGGTGCTGGAACATGGTACCAAAGGGGGCATTTTGATCGGTGCTGGAACATGGAACCAAAGGGGGCATTATGATTGGTGCATCGAACAGGTACCAAAGGGGGCATTTTGATCAGTGCTGGAACATGGAACCAAAGGGGGCATTATGATTGGTGATGGAACAGGTAGTTAGCAGTTCAATATATGTTTACGAGAGATATGATGCGTTTTTTTAACTGTCGCAGGCACGGGTACAGATTATGGGTAACATTATGAAGGGGCAGGGGCATTATGATTGGTGCTGGAACATAGAACCAAAGGGGGCATTTTGATCGGTGCTGGAACAGGTACCAAAGGGAGCATCTTGATTGGTGCTGGAACAGGTACCAAAGGGGGCATTATGATTGGTGTTGGAACAGGTACCAAAGGGGGCATTATGATCGGTGCTGGAACAGGTACCAAGGGGGGCATTTTGATCGGTGCTGGAACAAGTACCAAAGGGGGCATTTTGATCCGTGCTGGAACAGGTACAGTACCAAAGGGGGCATTTTGATCGGTGCTGGAACAATTACCAAAGGGGGCATTTTGATCGGTGCTGGAACATGGAACCAAAGGGGGCATTATGATTGGTGCTGGAACAGGTACCAAAGGGGGCATTATGATCGGTGCTGGAACAGGTACCAAAGGGGGCATTTTGATCGGTGCTGGAACAGGTACCAAAGGGGGCATTATGATTGGTGCTGGAACAGGTACCAAAGGGGGCATTTTGATCGGTGCTGGAACAGGTACCAAAGGGGTCATCTTGATCGGTGCTGGAACATGGAACCAAAGGTGGCATTATGATTGGTGCTGGAATAGGTACCAAAGGGGGCATTTTGATCAGTGCTGGAACATGGAACCAAAGGGGGCATTATGATTGGTGATGGAACAGGTACCAAAGGGGGCATTATGATCGGTGCTGGAACAGGTACCAAAGGGGGCATTTTGATCGGTGCTGGAACAATTACCAAAGGGGGCATTTTGATCGGTGCTGGAACATGGAACCAAAGGGGGCATTTTGATCGGTGCTGGAACAGGTACCAAAGGGGGCATTATGATTGGTGCTGGAACATGGAACCAAAGGGGGCATTATGATCGGTGCTGGAACAGGTACCAAAGGGGGCATTTTGATCGGTGCTGGAACATGGTACCAAAGGGGGCATTTTGATCGGTGCTGGAACATGGAACCAAAGGGGGCATTATGATTGGTGCATCGAACAGGTACCAAAGGGGGCATTTTGATCAGTGCTGGAACATGGAACCAAAGGGGGCATTATGATTGGTGATGGAACAGGTAGTTAGCAGTTCAATATATGTTTACGAGAGATATGATGCGTTTTTTTAACTGTCGCAGGCACGGGTACAGATTATGGGTAACATTATGAAGGGGCAGGGGCATTATGATTCGTGCTGGAACATAGAACCAAAGGGGGCATTTTGATCGGTGCTGGAACAGGTACCAAAGGGAGCATCTTGATTGGTGCTGGAACAGGTACCAAAGGGGGCATTATGATTGGTGTTGGAACAGGTACCAAAGGGGGCATTATGATCGGTGCTGGAACAGGTACCAAAGGGGGCATTTTGATCGGTGCTGGAACAAGTACCAAAGGGGGCATTTTGATCGGTGCTGGAACATGGTACCAAAGGGGGCATTTTGATCGGTGCTGGAACATGGAACCAAAGGGGGCATTATGATTGGTGCATCGAACAGGTACCAAAGGGGGCATTTTGATCAGTGCTGGAACATGGAACCAAAGGGGGCATTATGATTGGTGATGGAACAGGTAGTTAGCAGTTCAATATATGTTTACGAGAGATATGATGCGTTTTTTTAACTGTCGCAGGCACGGGTACAGATTATGGGTAACATTATGAAGGGGCAGGGGCATTATGATTCGTGCTGGAACATAGAACCAAAGGGGGCATTTTGATCGGTGCTGGAACAGGTACCAAAGGGAGCATCTTGATTGGTGCTGGAACAGGTACCAAAGGGGGCATTATGATTGGTGTTGGAACAGGTACCAAAGGGGGCATTATGATTGGTGTTGGAACAGGTACCAAAGGGGGCATTATGATCGGTGCTGGAACAGGTACCAAAGGGGGCATTTTGATCGGTGCTGGAACAATTACCAAAGGGGGCATTTTGATCGGTGCTGGAACATGGAACCAAAGGGGGCATTATGATTGGTGCTGGAACAGGTACCAAAGGGGGCATTATGATCGGTGCTGGAACAGGTACCAAAGGGGGCATTTTGATCGGTGCTGGAACAGGTACCAAAGGGGGCATTATGATTGGTGCTGGAACAGGTACCAAAGGGGGCATTTTGATCGGTGCTGGAACAGGTACCAAAGGGGTCATCTTGATCGGTGCTGGAACATGGAACCAAAGGGGGCATTATGATTGGTGCTGGAATAGGTACTAAAGGGGGCATTATGATTGGTGCTGGAACATGGAACCAAAGGGGGCATTATGATCGGTGCTGGAACAGGTACCAAAGGGGGCATTTTGATCGGTGCTGGAACAGGTACCAAAGGGGGCATTTTGATCGGTGCTGGAACAGGTACCAAAGGGGGCATTATGATTGGTGCTGGAACATGGAACCAAAGGGGGCATTATGATTGGTGCTGGAACAGGTACCAAAGGGGGCATTTTGATCGGTGCTGGAACATGGTACCAAAGGGGGCATTTTGATCGGTGCTGGAACATGGAACCAAAGGGGGCATTATGATTGGTGCATCGAACAGGTACCAAAGGGGTCATCTTGATCGGTGCTGGAACATGGAACCAAAGGGGGCATTATGATCGGTGCTGGAACAGGTACCAAAGGGGGCATTTTGATCGGTGCTGGAACAGGTACCAAAGGGGGCATTTTGATCGGTGCTGGAACAGGTACCAAAGGGGGCATTATGATTGGTGCTGGAACATGGAACCAAAGGGGGCATTATGATCGGTGCTGGAACAGGTACCAAAGGGGGCATTTTGATCGGTGCTGGAACATGGTACCAAAGGGGGCATTTTGATCGGTGCTGGAACATGGAACCAAAGGGGGCATTATGATTGGTGCATCGAACAGGTACCAAAGGGGGCATTTTGATCAGTGCTGGAACATGGAACCAAAGGGGGCATTATGATTGGTGATGGAACAGGTACCAAAGGGGGCATTATGATCGGTGCTGGAACAGGTACCAAAGGGGGCATTTTGATCGGTGCTGGAACAATTACCAAAGGGGTCATTTTGATCGGTGCTGGAACATGGAACCAAAGGGGGCATTTTGATCGGTGCTGGAACAGGTACCAAAGGGGGCATTATGATTGGTGCTGGAACATGGAACCAAAGGGGGCATTATGATCGGTGCTGGAACAGGTACCAAAGGGGGCATTTTGATCGGTGCTGGAACATGGTACCAAAGGGGGCATTTTGATCGGTGCTGGAACATGGAACCAAAGGGGGCATTATGATTGGTGCATCGAACAGGTACCAAAGGGGGCATTTTGATCAGTGCTGGAACATGGAACCAAAGGGGGCATTATGATTGGTGATGGAACAGGTAGTTAGCAGTTCAATATATGTTTACGAGAGATATGATGCGTTTTTTTAACTGTCGCAGGCACGGGTACAGATTATGGGTAACATTATGAAGGGGCAGGGGCATTATGATTGGTGCTGGAACATAGAACCAAAGGGGGCATTTTGATCGGTGCTGGAACAGGTACCAAAGGGAGCATCTTGATTGGTGCTGGAACAGGTACCAAAGGGGGCATTATGATTGGTGTTGGAACAGGTACCAAAGGGGGCATTATGATCGGTGCTGGAACAGGTACCAAAGGGGGCATTTTGATTGGTGCTGGAACAGGTACCAAAGGGGGCATTTTGATCGGTGCTGGAACATGGTACCAAAGGGGGCATTTTGATCGGTGCTGGAACATGGAACCAAAGGGGGCATTACAGGTACCAAAGGGGGCATTTTGATCAGTGCTGGAACATGGAACCAAAGGGGGCATTATGATTGGTGATGGAACAGGTAGTTAGCAGTTCAATATATGTTTACGAGAGATATGATGCGTTTTTTTAACTGTCGCAGGCACGGGTACAGATTATGGGTAACATTATGAAGGGGCAGGGGCATTATGATTGGTGCTGGAACATAGAACCAAAGGGGCATTTTGATCAGTGCTGGAACAGGTACCAAAGGGAGCATCTTGATTGGTGCTAGAACAGGTACCAAAGGGGGCATTATGATTGGTGTTGGAACAGGTACCAAAGGGGGCATTATGATCGGTGCTGGAACAGGTACCAAAGGGGGCATTTTGATCGGTGCTGGAACAATTACCAAAGGGGCATTTTGATCGGTGCTGGAACATGGAACCAAAGGGGGCATTATGATTGGTGCTGGAACAGGTACCAAAGGGGGCATTATGATCGGTGCTGGAACAGGTACCAAAGGGGGCATTTTGATCGGTGCTGGAACAGGTACCAAAGGGGGCATTTTGATCGGTGCTGGAACCAAAGGGGGCATTATGATCGGTGCTGGAACAGGTACCAAAGGGGGCATTATGATTGGTGCTGGAACAGGTACCAAAGGGGGCATTTGGATCGGTGCTGGAACAGGTACCAAAGGGGGCATTATGATCGGTGCTGGAACATGGTACCAAAGGGGGCATTTTGATCGGTGCTGGAACATGGTACCAAAGGGGGCATTTTGATCGGTGCTGGAACATGGAACCAAAGGGGGCATTATGATTGGTGCATCGAACAGGTACCAAAGGGGGCATTTTGATCAGTGCTGGAACATGGAACCAAAGGGGGCATTATGATTGGTGATGGAACAGGTACCAAAGGGGGCATTACGATCGGTGCTGGAACAGGTACCAAAGGGGGCATTTTGATCGGTGCTGGAACAATTACAAAAGGGGGCATTTTGATCGGTGCTGGAACATGGAACCAAAGGGGGCATTTTGATTGGTGCTGGAACAATTACCAAAGGGGGCATTTTGATCGGTGCTGGAACATGGAACCAAAGGGGGCATTTTGATCGGTGCTGGAACAGGTACCAAAGGGGGCATTATGATTGGTGCTGGAACATGGAACCAAAGGGGGCATTATGATCGGTGCTGGAACAGGTACCAAAGGGGGCATTTTGATCGCTGCTGGAACATGGTACCAAAGGGGGCATTTTGATCGGTGCTGGAACATGGAACCAAAGGGGGCATTATGATTGGTGCATCGAACAGGTACCAAAGGGGGCATTTTGATCAGTGCTGGAACATGGAACCAAAGGGGGCATTATGATTGGTGATGGAACAGGTAGTTAGCAGTTCAATATATGTTTACGAGAGATATGATGCGTTTTTTTTAACTGTCGCAGGCACGGGTACAGATTATGGGTAACATTATGAAGGGGCAGGGGCATTATGATTGGTGCTGGAACATAGAACCAAAGGGGGCATTTTGATCGGTGCTGGAACAGGTACCAAAGGGAGCATCTTGATTGGTGCTGGAACAGGTACCAAAGGGGGCATTATGATTGGTGTTGGAACAGGTACCAAAGGGGGCATTATGATCGGTGCTGGAACAGGTACCAAAGGGGGCATTTTGATCGGTGCTGGAACAGGTACCAAAGGGGGCATTTTGATCGGTGCTGGAACATGGTACCAAAGGGGGCATTTTGATCGGTGCTGGAACATGGAACCAAAGGGGGCATTATGATTGGTGCATCGAACAGGTACCAAAGGGGGCATTTTGATCAGTGCTGGAACATGGAACCAAAGGGGGCATTATGATTGGTGATGGAACAGGTAGTTAGCAGTTCAATATATGTTTACGAGAGATATGATGCGTTTTTTTAACTGTCGCAGGCACGGGTACAGATTATGGGTAACATTATGAAGGGGCAGGGGCATTATGATTGATGCTGGAACATAGAACCAAAGGGGGCATTTTGATCAGTGCTGGAACAGGTACCAAAGGGAGCATCTTGATTGGTGCTGGAACAGGTACCAAAGGGGGCATTATGATTGGTGTTGGAACAGGTACCAAAGGGGGCATTATGATCGGTGCTGGAACAGGTACCAAAGGGGGCATTTTGATCGGTGCTGGAACAATTACCAAAGGGGGCATTTTGATCGGTGCTGGAACATGGAACCAAAGGGGGCATTATGATTGGTGCTGGAACAGGTACCAAAGGGGGCATTATGATCGGTGCTGGAACAGGTACCAAAGGGGCATTTTGATCGGTGCTGGAACAGGTACCAAAGGGGGCATTATGATTGGTGCTGGAACAGGTACGAAAGGGGGCATTTTGATCGGTGCTGGAACAGGTACCAAAGGGGTCATCTTGATCGGTGCTGGAACATGGAACCAAAGGGGGCATTATGATTGGTGCTGGAACAGGTACTAAAGGGGGCATTATGATTGGTGCTGGAACATGGAACCAAAGGGGGCATTATGATCGGTGCTGGAACAGGTACCAAAGGGGGCATTTTGATCGGTGCTGGAACAGGTACCAAAGGGGGCATTTTTGATCGGTGCTGGAACAGGTACAAAAGGGGGCATTATGATTGGTGCTGGAACATGGAACCAAAGGGGGCATTATGATTGGTGCTGGAACGGGTACCAAAGGGGGCATTTTGATCGGTGCTGGAACATGGTACCAAAGGGGGCATTTTGATCGGTGCTGGAACATGGAACCAAAGGGGGCATTATGATTGGTGCATCGAACAGGTACCAAAGGGGTCATCTTGATCGGTGCTGGAATATGGAACCAAAGGGGGCATTATGATTGGTGCTGGAACAGGTACTAAAGGGGGCATTCTGATCGGTGCTGGAACAGATACCAAAGGGGGCATTTTGATCGGTGCTGGAACAGGTACCAAAGGGGGCATTTTGATCGGTGCTGGAACATGGTACCAAAGGGGGCATTTTGATCGGTGCTGGAACATGGAACCAAAGGGGGCATTATGATTGGTGCATCGAACAGGTACCAAAGGGGCATTTTGATCAGTGCTGGAACATGGAACCAAAGGGGGCATTATGATTGGTGATGGAACATGGAACCAAAGGGGGCATTATGATCGGTGCTGGAACAGGTACCAAAGGGGGCATTTTGATCGGTGCTGGAACAGGTACCAAAGGGGGCATTATGATTGGTGCTGGAACAGGTACCAAAGGGGGCATTTTGATCGGTGCTGGAACAGGTACCAAAGGGGGCATTTTGATCGGTGCTGGAACATGGTACCAAAGGGGGCATTTTGATCGGTGCTGGAACATGGAACCAAAGGGGGCATTATGATTGGTGCATCGAACAGGTACCAAAGGGGGCATTTTGATCAGTGCTGGAACATGGTACCAAAGGGGGCATTTTGATCGGTGCTGGAACATGGAACCAAAGGGGGCATTATGATCGGTGCTGGAACAGGTACCAAAGGGGGCATTTTGATCGGTGCTGGAACAGGTACCAAAGGGGGCATTATGATTGGTGCTGGAACAGGTACCAAAGGGGGCATTTTGATCGGTGCTGGAACAGGTACCAAAGGGGTCATCTTGATCGGTGCTGGAACATGGAACCAAAGGGGGCATTATGATCGGTGCTGGAACAGGTACCAAAGGGGGCATTTTGATCGGTGCTGGAACAGGTACCAAAGGGGGCATTTTGATCGGTGCTCGAACAGGTACCAAAGGGGGCATTATGATTGGTGCTGGAACATGGAACCAAAGGGGGCATTATGATTGGTGCTGGAACAGGTACCAAAGGGGGCATTTTGATCGGTGCTGGAACATGGTACCAAAGGGGGCATTTTGATCGGTGCTTGGAACATGGAACCAAAGGGGGCATTATGATTGGTGCATCGAACAGGTACCAAAGGGGTCATCTTGATCGTGCTGGAACATGGAACCAAAGGGGGCATTATGATTGGTGCTGGAACAGGTACTAAAGGGGGCATTCTGATCGGTGCTGGAACAGGTACCAAAGGGGGCATTATGATTGGTGCTGGAACATGGAACCAAAGGGGGCATTATGATCGGTGCTGGAACAGGTACCAAAGGGGGCATTTTGATCGGTGCTGGAACAGGTACCAAAGGGGGCATATTGATCGGTGCTGGAACAGGTACCAAAGGGGGCATTATGATTGGTGCTGGAACATGGAACCAAAGGGGGCATTATGATCGGTGCTGGAACAGGTACCAAAGGGGGCATTTTGATCGGTGCTGGAACATGGTACCAAAGGGGGCATTTTGATCGGTGCTGGAACATGGAACCAAAGGGGGCATTATGATTGGTGCATCGAACAGGTACCAAAGGGGGCATTTTGATCAGTGCTGGAACATGGAACCAAAGGGGGCATTATGATTGGTGATGGAACAGGTAGTTAGCAGTTCAATATATGTTTACGAGAGATATGATGCGTTTTTTTAACTGTCGCAGGCACGGGTACAGATTATGGGTAACATTATGAAGGGGCAGGGGCATTATGATTGGTGCTGGAACATAGAACCAAAGGGGGCATTTTGATCGGTGCTGGAACAGGTACCAAAGGGAGCATCTTGATTGTGCTGGAACAGGTACCAAAGGGGGCATTATGATTGGTGTTGGAACAGGTACCAAAGGGGGCATTATGATCGGTGCTGGAACAGGTACCAAAGGGGGCATTTTGATTGGTGCTGGAACAGGTACCAAAGGGGGCATTTTGATCGGTGCTGGAACATGGTACCAAAGGGGGCATTTTGATTGGTGCTGGAACAGGTACCAAAGGGGTCATCTTGATCGGTGCTGGAACATGGAACCAAAGGGGGCATTATGATTGGTGCTGGAACAGGTACCAAAGGGGGCATTCTGATCGGTGCTGGAACAGGTACCAAAGGGGGCATTATGATTGGTGCTGGAACATGAAACCAAAGGGGGCATTATGATCGGTGCTGGAACAGGTACCAAAGGGGGCATTTTGATCGGTGCTGGAACAGGTACCAAAGGGGGCATTTTGATCGTGCTGGAACAGGTACCAAAGGGGGCATTATGATTGGTGCTGGAACATGGAACCAAAGGGGGCATTATGATCGGTGCTGGAACAGGTACCAAAGGGGGCATTTTGATCGGTGCTGGAACATGGTACCAAAGGGGGCATTTTGATCGGTGCTGGAACATGGAACCAAAGGGGGCATTATGATTGGTGCATCGAACAGGTACCAAAGGGGTCATCTTGATCGGTGCTGGAACATGGAACCAAAGGGGGCATTATGATCGGTGCTGGAACAGGTACCAAAGGGGGCATTTTGATCGGTGCTGGAACAGGTACCAAAGGGGGCATTTTGATCGGTGCTGGAACAGGTACCAAAGGGGGCATTATGATTGGTGCTGGAACATGGAACCAAAGGGGCATTATGATCGGTGCTGGAACAGGTACCAAAGGGGGCATTTTGATCGGTGCTGGAACATGGTACCAAAGGGGGCATTTTGATCGGTGCTGGAACATGGAACCAAAGGGGGCATTATGATTGGTGCATCGAACAGGTACCAAAGGGGCATTTTGATCAGTGCTGGAACATGGAACCAAAGGGGGCATTATGATTGGTGATGGAACAGGTAGTTAGCAGTTCAATATATGTTTACGAGAGATATGATGCGTTTTTTTAACTGTCGCAGGCACGGGTACAGATTATGGGTAACATTATGAAGGGGCAGGGGCATTATGATTGGTGCTGGAACATAGAACCAAAGGGGGCATTTTGATCGGTGCTGGAACAGGTACCAAAGGGAGCATCTTGATTGGTGCTGGAACAGGTACCAAAGGGGGCATTATGATTGGTGTTGGAACAGGTACCAAAGGGGGCATTATGATCGGTGCTGGAACAGGTACCAAAGGGGGCATTTTGATTGGTGCTGGAACAGGTACCAAAGGGGGCATTTTGATCGGTGCTGGAACATGGTACCAAAGGGGGCATTTTGATCGGTGCTGGAACATGGAACCAAAGGGGGCATTACAGGTACCAAAGGGGGCATTTTGATCAGTGCTGGAACATGGAACCAAAGGGGGCATTATGATTGGTGATGGAACAGGTAGTTAGCAGTTCAATATATGTTTACGAGAGATATGATGCGTTTTTTTAACTGTCGCAGGCACGGGTACAGATTATGGGTAACATTATGAAGGGGCAGGGGCATTATGATTGGTGCTGGAACATAGAACCAAAGGGGGCATTTTGATCAGTGCTGGAACAGGTACCAAAGGGAGCATCTTGATTGGTGCTAGAACAGGTACCAAAGGGGGCATTATGATTGGTGTTGGAACAGGTACCAAAGGGGGCATTATGATCGGTGCTGGAACAGGTACCAAAGGGGGCATTTTGATCGGTGCTGGAACAATTACCAAAGGGGCATTTTGATCGGTGCTGGAACATGGAACCAAAGGGGGCATTATGATTGGTGCTGGAACAGGTACCAAAGGGTTCATTATGATCGGTGCTGGAACAGGTACCAAAGGGGGCATTTTGATCGGTGCTGGAACAGGTACCAAAGGGGGCATTTTGATCGGTGCTGGAACCAAAGGGGGCATTATGATCGGTGCTGGAACAGGTACCAAAGGGGGCATTATGAATTGGTGCTGGAACAGGTACCAAAGGGGGCATTTGGATCGGTGCTGGAACAGGTACCAAAGGGGGCATTATGATTGGTGCTGGAATATGGTACCAAAGGGGGCATTTTGATCGGTGCTGGAACATGGTACCAAAGGGGGCATTTTGATCGGTGCTGGAACATGGAACCAAAGGGGGCATTATGATTGGTGCATCGAACAGGTACCAAAGGGGGCATTTTGATCAGTGCTGGAACATGGAACCAAAGAGGGCATTATGATTGGTGATGGAACAGGTACCAAAGGGGGCATTACGATCGGTGCTGGAACAGGTACCAAAGGGGGCATTTTGATCGGTGCTGGAACAATTACCAAAGGGGGCATTTTGATCGGTGCTGGAACATGGAACCAAAGGGGGCATTTTGATCGGTGCTGGAACAATTACCAAAGGGGGCATTTTGATCGGTGCTGGAACATGGAACCAAAGGGGGCATTTTGATCGGTGCTGGAACAGGTACCAAAGGGGGCATTATGATTGGTGCTGGAACATGGAACCAAAGGGGGCATTATGATCGGTGCTGGAACAGGTACCAAAGGGGGCATTTTGATCGGTGCTGGAACATGGTACCAAAGGGGCATTTTGATCGGTGCTGGAACATGGAACCAAAGGGGGCATTATGATTGGTGCATCGAACAGGTACCAAAGGGGGCATTTTGATCAGTGCTGGAACATGGAACCAAAGGGGGCATTATGATTGGTGATGGAACAGGTAGTTAGCAGTTCAATATATGTTTACGAGAGATATGATGCGTTTTTTTAACTGTCGCAGGCACGGGTACAGATTATGGGTAACATTATGAAGGGGCAGGGGCATTATGATTGGTGCTGGAACATAGAACCAAAGGGGGCATTTTGATCGGTGCTGGAACAGGTACCAAAGGGAGCATCTTGATTGGTGCTGGAACAGGTACCAAAGGGGGCATTATGATTGGTGTTGGAACAGGTACCAAAGGGGGCATTATGATCGGTGCTGGAACAGGTACCAAAGGGGGCATTTTGATCGGTGCTGGAACAGGTACCAAAGGGGGCATTTTGATCGGTGCTGGAACATGGTACCAAAGGGGGCATTTTGATCGGTGCTGGAACATGGAACCAAAGGGGGCATTATGATTGGTGCATCGAACAGGTACCAAAGGGGGCATTTTGATCAGTGCTGGAACATGGAACCAAAGGGGGCATTATGATTGGTGATGGAACAGGTAGTTCGCAGTTCAACATATGTTTACGAGAGATATGATGCGTTTTTTTAACTGTCGCAGGCACGGGTACAGATTATGGGTAACATTATGAAGGGGCAGGGGCATTATGATTGATGCTGGAACATAGAACCAAAGGGGGCATTTTGATCAGTGCTGGAACAGGTACCAAAGGGAGCATCTTGATTGGTGCTGGAACAGGTACCAAAGGGGGCATTATGATTGGTGTTGGAACAGGTACCAAAGGGGGCATTATGATCGGTGCTGGAACAGGTACCAAAGGGGGCATTTTGATCGGTGCTGGAACAATTACCAAAGGGGGCATTTTGATCGGTGCTGGAACATGGAACCAAAGGGGGCATTATGATTGGTGCTGGAACAGGTACCAAAGGGGGCATTATGATCGGTGCTGGAACAGGTACCAAAGGGGGCATTTTGATCGGTGCTGGAACAGGTACCAAAGGGGGCATTATGATTGGTGCTGGAACAGGTACGAAAGGGGGCATTTTGATCGGTGCTGGAACAGGTACCAAAGGGGTCATCTTGATCGGTGCTGGAACATGGAACCAAAGGGGGCATTATGATTGGTGCTGGAACAGGTACTAAAGGGGGCATTATGATTGGTGCTGGAACATGGAACCAAAGGGGGCATTATGATCGGTGCTGGAACAGGTACCAAAGGGGGCATTTTGATCGGTGCTGGAACAGGTACCAAAGGGGGCATTTTGATCGGTGCTGGAACAGGTACAAAAGGGGGCATTATGATTGGTGCTGGAACATGGAACCAAAGGGGGCATTATGATTGGTGCTGGAACGGGTACCAAAGGGGGCATTTTGATCGGTGCTGGAACATGGTACCAAAGGGGGCATTTTGATCGGTGCTGGAACATGGAACCAAAGGGGGCATTATGATTGGTGCATCGAACAGGTACCAAAGGGGTCATCTTGATCGGTGCTGGAACATGGAACCAAAGGGGGCATTATGATTGGTGCTGGAACATGGTACTAAAGGGGGCATTCTGATCGGTGCTGGAACAGATACCAAAGGGGGCATTTTGATCGGTGCTGGAACAGGTACCAAAGGGGGCATTTTGATCGGTGCTGGAACATGGTACCAAAGGGGGCATTTTGATCGGTGCTGGAACATGGAACCAAAGGGGGCATTATGATTGGTGCATCGAACAGGTACCAAAGGGGGCATTTTGATCAGTGCTGGAACATGGAACCAAAGGGGGCATTATGATTGGTGATGGAACATGGAACCAAAGGGGGCATTATGATCGGTGCTGGAACAGGTACCAAAGGGGGCATTTTGATCGGTGCTGGAACAGGTACCAAAGGGGGCATTATGATTGGTGCTGGAACAGGTACCAAAGGGGGCATTTTTGATCGGTGCTGGAACAGGTACCAAAGGGGGCATTTTGATCGGTGCTGGAACATGGTACCAAAGGGGGGCATTTTGATCGGTGCTGGAACATGGAACCAAAGGGGGCATTATGATTGGTGCATCGAACAGGTACCAAAGGGGGCATTTTGATCAGTGCTGGAACATGGTACCAGAAGGGGGCATTTTGATCGGTGCTGGAACATGGAACCAAAGGGGGCATTATGATCGGTGCTGGAACAGGTACCAAAGGGGGCATTTGATCGGTGCTGGAACAGGTACCAAAGGGGGCATTATGATTGGTGCTGGAACAGGTACCAAAGGGGGCATTTTGATCGGTGCTGGAACAGGTACCAAAGGGGTCATCTTGATCGGTGCTGGAACATGGAACCAAAGGGGCATTATGATCGGTGCTGGAACAGGTACCAAAGGGGGCATTTTGATCGGTGCTGGAACAGGTACCAAAGGGGGCATTTTGATCGGTGCTGGAACAGGTACCAAAGGGGGCATTATGATTGGTGCTGGAACATGGAACCAAAGGGGGCATTATGATTGGTGCTGGAACAGGTACCAAAGGGGGCATTTTGATCGGTGCTGGAACATGGTACCAAAGGGGGCATTTTGATCGGTGCTGGAACATGGAACCAAAGGGGGCATTATGATTGGTGCATCGAACAGGTACCAAAGGGGTCATCTTGATCGGTGCTGGAACATGGAACCAAAGGGGGCATTATGATTGGTGCTGGAACAGGTACTAAAGGGGGCATTCTGATCGGTGCTGGAACAGGTACCAAAGGGGGCATTATGATTGGTGCTGGAACATGGAACCAAAGGGGGCATTATGATCGGTGCTGGAACAGGTACCAAAGGGGGCATTTTGATCGGTGCTGGAACAGGTACCAAAGGGGGCATTTTGATCGGTGCTGGAACAGGTACCAAAGGGGGCATTATGATTGGTGCTGGAACATGGGAACCAAAGGGGGCATTATGATCGGTGCTGGAACAGGTACCAAAGGGGGCATTTTGATCGGTGCTGGAACATGGTACCAAAGGGGGCATTTTGATCGGTGCTGGAACATGGAACCAAAGGGGGCATTATGATTGGTGCATCGAACAGGTACCAAAGGGGGCATTTTGATCAGTGCTGGAACATGGAAACCAAAGGGGGCATTATGATTGGTGATGGAACAGGTAGTTAGCAGTTCAATATATGTTTACGAGAGATATGATGCGTTTTTTTAACTGTCGGCAGGCACGGGTACAGATTATGGGTAACATTATGAAGGGGCAGGGGCATTATGATTGGTGCTGGAACATAGAACCAAAGGGGGCATTTTGATCGGTGCTGGAACTGGTACCAAAGGGAGCATCTTGATTGGTGCTGGAACAGGTACCAAAGGGGGCATTATGATTGGTGTTGGAACAGGTACCAAAGGGGGCATTATGATCGGTGCTGGAACAGGTACCAAAGGGGGCATTTTGATTGGTGCTGGAACAGGTACCAAAGGGGGCATTTTGATCGGTGCTGGAACATGGTACCAAAGGGGGCATTTTGATTGGTGCTGGAACAGGTACCAAAGGGGTCATCTTGATCGGTGCTGGAACATGGAACCAAAGGGGGCATTATGATTGGTGCTGGAACAGGTACCAAAGGGGGCATTCTGATCGGTGCTGGAACAGGTACCAAAGGGGGCATTATGATTGGTGCTGGAACATGAAACCAAAGGGGGCATTATGATCGGTGCTGGAACAGGTACCAAAGGGGGCATTTTGATCGGTGCTGGAACAGGTACCAAAGGGGGCATTTTGATCGGTGCTGGAACAGGTACCAAAGGGGGCATTATGATTGGTGCTGGAACATGGAACCAAAGGGGGCATTATGATCGGTGCTGGAACAGGTACCAAAGGGGGCATTTTGATCGGTGCTGGAACATGGAACCAAAGGGGGCATTATGATTGGTGCATCGAACAGGTACCAAAGGGGGCATTTTGATCAGTGCTGGAACATGGAACCAAAGGGGGCATTATGATTGGTGATGGAACAGGTACCAAAGGGGGCATTTTGATCGGTGCTGGAACAGGTACCAAAGGGGGCATTATGATTGGTGCTCGAACATGGAAACAAAGGGGCATTATGATTGGTGCTGGAACAGGTACCAAAGGGGGCATTTTGATCGGTGCTGGAACAGGTACCAAAGGGGGCATTATGATTGGTGCTGGAACATGGAACCAAAGGGGGCATTATGATTGATGCTGGAACAGGTACCAAAGGGGGCATTTTGATCGGTGCTGGAACAGGTACCAAAGGGGGCATTTTGATCGGTGCATGCCCTGTTTACATACCTCACTTACACCTGTATACCCATGTATAGCTAATTACTGTAATATACATATTTTTTTGTTAGCCTGTTTCTTATTTCTTAGGTTTCTTTTTGGCCGGTACTTTAATACCTTACTGTGGAAGTTCTCTAGGTCTCCCGTGTGGCAGAATTTCTCAATTTTAGAAATGTCTTTGATGAGCAATTTGTTGGTCAGAATACCGACTAAAGTGCTGTAAGCAGGATGAGTAGTGGTTATCCATTTTTTATCTTTTTTTTGTGCTGCAGTCAATCTTTTGTGCTGGCATTTTTTGTACTTTTTCAAATTTTTGAATGTGTGCTTATTTGGAATGTGATAGAGCACTGATTTCCATTTATCCAACAAATTGTCAACATTCTGATCACATGTTTGTGAACACCACCACAAGTGATTTGCTATGGGTCCAATCCATTCAGCTATATCTTTACATTTTCGTTTCTTGCTTGCAGCTGTAAGTTTTTTCACCAGACTCTTACAGATGTGCCACACATCGAATTGATGATTAATGATCTCACTTTTAGACAGCATGAAGTTTCTAATGCTCGGATGATGATCTGTTGCCAATATTTTAATATTTACTCCTTTGTTTTCCAGTTTCTCCAAAATGTTTTCAAATGCATTTCTTTCCATTTGTCCTGTATTTTTCCCTGGTCCAACTTGCTCTATCTCGAAATCGACAATCTTCTTAGTCATTATGTCCATCATAGAATAGGTGCAGTATTTTGCACAGTGTCCCGGACTGTCAAATTGTCTGTCACCAGCCAATACAACAGCTTTACCTGTGATGTCTTCTTTCAAAGATTCCTGTTCATTGATCCAAGACAACTCTATAGCAGGAAAAACGTATCGTTTCTGGTAGGTGTAGTAAGTAGTATGGGAAAAAAAAGGAATGGCCATTAGCTGAAACATTTCTTTCACTTTGGTAAAAGAAGAACCACTTAGTAAAATAGCACATGCCAGTGATACATTGCCAATTGATATCTGACCTGCCATAGGTTGGGAATTCCATACAAAGGATCTATGTCCAGAAAGACAGGTTAACTGTACCTCTACCATACTTCCATAAATTTTTTTCTCTATATCGATTATGGGAGCTTGACCGTGTAATTCCCCACTATGTTGACATTTGATCAGATAAAACAGCTGGTCAAGGGATTCTTCAAAAACAATGAAACGTCGCTTATTTATTTCTTCAGTATGTTCTGTAAATGTAGATTCTTCCTCTGTAAATGTAACACTTTCCTCTGGAACATAAAGGGAAGTTTCCGTTTCTTCTTCAGTACTTGTGTCAAGCACTTGTATACTGCTGATTGTGCTATCGAGATCTACAACTAAATTTGGATCTTCCGGAACCGTAGAATCTCTGAGGTTCTGTTCAGTTGATATATTTCCAGTAACTATATATTGTGTTACTTTTATTGGTGTAGAAAACGAAACAGGGTATGTATGGTCCGCTTTTATTTTCCGCGGTTCAGCAGGCACAGAATCATCTCCTGTTTGTATTGCTATGTCCAAAGTTGTCATTGAGTAATCAGAACCACATGACTGATCAATTCCAAAAAGTGTATCGCTTGTAGTGGTATTTTCATCAACCATAATTATGTTATCTGTCTGAGTTCCAATTGTTATAAGATTTCTTACAACACGGACTAAGGTGTGAGAGGTAGAAGGAACTTCATCGTCTACTCTTCTTCTCTTTTGGCTTTGGAAAGGTGCAGCTTCCATTGCAGTTAGCGAAAATGTAGTTGGTTGGTTTTTAAAAATGGTAGGTACAGCTGTAGGCTTCAGTACTTTTTTGGATTCTTGCATGATGAAAGAATCATCTGTGAAGTGCAACGAACAAATTCTATAGCGTCCAGTTATAGATGCTTGTAAAATTTTATCTGCCTCTGCATCCAAATTATACTGTGCAGTTTGTCTTATCCAATTGGTTATTGCATAGATATCTTTTGGAAAGTTATGAAGTGTTACGTTCGGGAATTTATCCTTTTGCCCTGTGTAGTGATGACATCCGTGTACTATGCATTTAGGCATTTTTGTATGTTTGTCTGAAAGAAAGAAATTTTTGAGGTTTAGCGCCACTTACTCGAGACAAAAAAATTGTGTAAATACATATTTTAAAAAATTCTACAAAGACCTACAGATGGAGCCAGAAAGAATTGTACATCTGGCGCGCTGTAACGGATCAAGATAAATGCGCTAGTCGCGTCACATGCAGGGAAACACGATGCCCCGACGTTCTCCAAAGAGAGGAAAATAAATTAAAATAGGCGCAATTACACAAACGGCCACCAGGTGGCGCCTGATCGGCACTTCATTTACAGTGTACATCTCTAATACACGTCTCCCTCTCAGATCCATTTTTACTTTCTCCCCGATTTTTACTTAATCTCCTGTGTCCATCTCAGACCAATATTATATCTGTCCCATATCTCTATTTTTTTCATCTGCCTCAGGGTATCTTTCACACTACAAACAGAGCTATAGCCATATTGTAGTGAAGTGTGGTTAGGGTGCTGCTTTTGGTAATTTAAAGTCATAGTTTTGAATCCCCCCTCTGCCTAATTTTCACTTTATCTCCTTTGTCCCTCTCTCAGCCAATTTTTATTTTGCGCTCTGTCCCTCTGCCTCCCCAATTTTTGCATTATCCCATGTGTCGGTCTCAGCCTGAACTTACATTTGTTCCCCGGTCTCTCTATTTTACTCCGTGTATCTTCTGCACCAAAAGCTATAGCCCAATAGTAGTGTAGTGGTTAGAGGATTGGTTTTGATAATGGAAGGTCATAGGTTTGAATCCCCTCTCAACTTGATTTTTACTTTATTCCCTTTAAACCTCTCAGCCCAATTTTTTACTTTATACCCTTTGTCCCTCTGCCTCCCCAATATTTACTTTTTCCCTGTGTCCCTGTCTCAGCCCGATTTTTACTTTATCCCTGTGTCCCTGTCTCAGCCCGATTTTTACTTTATCCCTGTGTCCCTGTGTCAGCTCGATTTTTACTTTATCCCTGTGTCCCTGTGTCAGCTCGATTTTTACTTTATCCCTGTGTCCTTGTCTCAGCCCGATTTTTATTTTAACCCTGTGTCACTGTCTCAGCTCAATTTTTATTTTCTGCTCTTTCCCTCTGCCTCCCCAATTTTTACATTATCCCATGTGTACATCTGTCCCCCGGTCATTTTTCTACGTGTATCTTCTGCAAAGAAAGCTGTAGCCCTATTGTAGAGTAGTGGTTAGGGAACTGGTTTTGATAATGGAAGGTCATAGGTTTGAATCCCCTCTGAACCCGATTTTTACTTTATTCCCTTTAAACCTCTCTCAGCCCAATTTTTACTTTATTCCCTTTAAACCTCTCTCAGCCCAATTTTTACTTTATCCTCTTTGTCCCTCTGCCACCCCAATATTTACTTTTTCCTTGTATCTCTCTCTCAGCCCGATTTTTTTTCTTTATCCCTGTGTCCCTGTCTCAGCCCGATTTTTATTTTCCGCTCTGTCCCTCTGCCTCACCAATTTTTAATTTATCCCATGTATCCGTCTCAGCCCAAAATTACATCTGTCCCCCGGTCTCTCTACTTTGATCATTTTTCTACGTGTATCTTCTGCAAAGAAAGCTGTAGCCCTATTGTAGAGTAGTGGTTAGGGAATTGGTTTTGATAATGGAAGGTCATAGGTTTGAATCCCCTCTCAACCTGATTTTTACTTTATTCCCTTTAAACCTCTCAGCCCAATTTTTTACTTTATACCCTTTGTCCCTCTGCCTCCCCAATATTTACTTTTTCCCTGTGTCCCTGTCTCAGCCCGATTTTTACTTTATCCCTGTGTCCCTGTGTCAGCTCGATTTTTACTTTATCCCTGTGTCCCTGTGTCCCTGTGTCAGCTCGATTTTTACTTTATCCCTGTGTCCTTGTCTCAGCCCGATTTTTATTTTAACCCTGTGTCACTGTCTCAGCTCAATTTTTATTTTCTGCTCTTTCCCTCTGCCTCCCCAATTTTTACATTATCCCATGTATCCGTCTCAGCCCAAAATTACATCTGTCCCCCGGTCTCTCTACTGTGATCATTTTTCTACGTGTATCTTCTGCAAAGAAAGCTGTAGCCCTATTGTAGAGTAGTGGTTAGGGAATTGGTTTTGATAATGGAAGGTCATAGGTTTGAATCCCCTCTGAACCCGATTTTTACTTTATTCCCTTTAAACCTCTCTCAGCCCAATTTTTACTTTATTCCCTTTAAACCTCTCTCAGCCCAATTTTTACTTTATCCCCTTTGTCCCTCTGCCACCCCAATATTTACTTTTTCCTTGTATCTCTCTCTCAGCCCGATTTTTTTTCTTTATCCCTGTGTCCCTGTCTCAGCCCGATTTTTATTTTCCGCTCTGTCCCTCTGCCTCACCAATTTTTAATTTATCCCATGTATCCGTCTCAGCCCAAAATTACATCTGTCCCCCGGTCTCTCTACTTTGATCATTATTCTACGTGTATCTTCTGCAAAGACAGCTGTAGCCCTATTGTAGAGTAGTGGTTAGGGAATTGGTTTTGATAATGGAAGGTCATAGGTTTGAATCCCCTCTGAACCCGATTTTTACTTTATTCCCTTTAAACCTCTCTCAGCCCAATTTTTACTTTATTCCCTTTAAACCTCTCTCAGCCCAATTTTTACTTTATCCCCTTTGTCCCTCTGCCACCCCAATATTTACTTTTTCCTTGTATCTCTCTCTCAGCCCGATTTTTTTTCTTTATCCCTGTGTCCCTGTCTCAGCCCGATTTTTATTTTCCGCTCTGTCCCTCTGCCTCACCAATTTTTAATTTATCCCATGTATCCGTCTCAGCCCAAAATTACATCTGTCCCCCGGTCTCTCTACTTTGATCATTATTCTACGTGTATCTTCTGCAAAGACAGCTGTAGCCCTATTGTAGAGTAGTGGTTAGGGAATTGGTTTTGATAATGGAAGGTCATAGGTTTGAATCCCCTTTCAACCTGATTTTTACTTTATTCCCTTTAAACCTCAATCAGCCCAATTTTTACTTTATCCCCTGTGTCCGTCTCAGCCCAAAATTACATTTGTCCCCCGGTCTCTCTATTTTTCCATCTGCCTCCATGTATCTTTCTCACTACACATAAAGCTGTAGCTGTTGCATAGCAGTTAGACAGTTAAGGCCCCCATAGACGCGACGATTCTTCGTTGGCGAACGACCGATTTCAGCGCAGCCCGACCGATCCGTCAAATTATCGTGAGGTTAGTGGGATTCGAACGATGGAACATCTTACGATTTTTCATCCGACATCTGTCAGGAAATTGATCGGCCAGGTTAAAAAATCTTTGTCGGTCCCAGTACAATGTATCTGTGTTTGCAGGGCCAAGCAGGCGGCTCCCCTTTGTTTTCCTGGCAAATTGGTCGTTCTAGTTGATGGACAATTCGAACGTTTGTACGATGGTTCTCAGAAGATCTTGGTCTCACGATGAGGATTGGATCTGTTAAAAATCTGTACATCTATGGCCAACTTAAGTTTTACAAACTTAAAAAAGTACATTTTAATTACATGTCACTGAGCTACATTAAAGTAAATGGATGTACATTTCAAACTTGGCTTAGCTACCCAGATAAAAAGCTACTAGCAGCAATTACTTGCCATGGATACAAAATACACAATAGTGATAGCTGGTAAAAGTGTCTTACTTAATGATCACTATTGTCTTTTTTATAGTTGTGAGAAGTCGTTGGTAGTAGTAATTCTCTTCACCCTTCACTGTTTTCTTTGCAGAATCCACAAATAAGTGTGTCAGTCCAAACCCTTTGTTACATTTAAGTGGTGCCAATGATGTGTGAATGCTCAACTAATCCTTGTGCTTTAAAATGCTAATTAGCTGTGGTTCTATTCGGCTACCAAGATCATCTGAACAAGGGCAGACGGAGCTTGATCTCTGCTAAACAAAAGCTATTTAAAACAAGGCAAATGGTTTGCAAAATGGATGTATATACAGTAGTTCCAGTACATGAAAGTAATACTGCTGTACAAGCCCTTTGGGCCTCTAAGACTAAATAGATGAGCCAAAATGGAGGTTCTTTAGTTAAATGTTTATTCAAACTACACAGACAGTACAAGCCCAAGGCAGATCTATTTATTGCTAAACAGTGTATGTGAAGCCAAACAAAACAAACGCACCAATGCAGTAAATGAATATACTCTAAATTAGCCATATTTTTATTAAGCTACACACACGATGTGAATCATTTTTACATCCCTGTAGCCTGTCCTCCTCTCTCTATAGCAACAGGCAGGACGTTTGCTAAATGATCGATGCATTTATTGCATAAGTCCACACTTAAAACATTTAGCCAGTAATCCCGTATTCCATTTATTAGTTCCTCTTTTGTTTTAGGCTTATACACTGTCCTTATATGATACTTTAAGTTTGCCCATATCATTTCTATAGCATTAAAATCAGGAGACTCTGGGGGTGTTCTCTCCCATCTTATGCCCCGCAGCTCCAAGTGGGAGGCAGCAGCAGAGTGCTTGGGGTCATTGTCCTGGAACAGTCTGTGGCCGGAAGGCCAATGTTGCTGGATGTATGGGACTAATGAACTGTCCACAATATTTTCAATAAAGAATGCTTTATCCATTATACCTTCAAATATAACAAGTGGTCCTGCACCTTTCCGAGAAATGCCCCCCCAGACATGAACTTTTACTGGATGCTTTGGTCGTGGCTTAATGGACAGATGGTCTTTTCTATTGAAGGCAAATCTGGCAAATCGCTCCAAAGCTACAGAAGTTTCATCTGTAAAAATGACATCATTAAATGTTTCACCAGAATTGAGCCACTGCTGAGCCTGAATCACCCTCTTCTCTTTGTTTACATCGCGTATCATTGGAGAGTATCTGCAGAAAAAGAAATAAGAATTAAAATGATTTGCCAATATTTGGATTTCTGAGAGACACTTACATTAGGCTAATGCCAGATATGGTCTCTTCACTGGAATCTTTCTACTTAAAGGAGAACTCAAGTAATTTGGCGCAAAACTCCCCCCCATCCCCCCTTAGGCCCCCTCCCTCCTCCCCCTGGCCTACCTCCCCCCTTGGGCAAATGCCCCTAAGTTGCTACTTACCTCTCTGCGCAGGTCCTGTCCACGGAGTTCACAGGCACCATCTTGTCGCGAGCGCTCTTCTTCCTGCTTTGTCTGCGCATGCGCAGTAGATGGCATTTGCCGGTTCAGCACTACTGCGCATGCGCAAGTTTCCGGAAAAAAAAATCGGTAATCTTCGTGACTTTCGGCGCATGCGTAGTAGTGCTGAACCGGCAAATGCCTTCTACTGCGCATGCGCGAAAAACGCTGGACAAAGCAGTAAGGAGAGCGCTCGCGACAAGATGGTGCCTGGGAACTCCATGGACAGGACCTGCGCAGAGGGGTAAGTAGCAACTTAGGGGCATCTGCCCAAGGGGAGAGGTAGGCCAGGGGGGAGGAGGGAGGGGGGCCTATGGGTGGGATGGGGGGGAGTTTTGCGCCAAATGACTTGAGTTCTCCTTTAAGGGTAATTACACATGGGAATTTCTTCACACCCACTGAAAATGATTCCAGTATTGTACATACCTGACTTTTCCATATCTCCAACCAAGCTTGCGACGCATCCGCCGAATTGTAGAAAGTGAAAGGTGTTGTTGATATTTTGTAGCAAGGAAAACTTTGATTTGTCTGGCAGTGGTTTCATCATTTTCCTTTGTTATTTCCTCCACAAGAGACATCGTTTGTCTGTATACTGTACTGTACAGTGGAGTAGAATACGTGAAATAATGAAACACTGTGCTACATAAAATATCAATACAGCAGTAGGCAGGATGGTGGAACAGTGGCACATCATGTTACTGGGCCCAACTGTAAAATATTTCTAGCCCCTGCCAAATTTTGAAAATAAGACATTTTACTTAAGGCCATATTAACACTGCTTATATGTCAGTTTGTCAATTCCATCCCCTATGTGCCATGGGTTCCCAGAAGTCACATGGACTGCTTATTTATCTGTGTGTGAAGATCTTAAGCTGATCATAGACTTGCAAATACAGTTTAAAGGATACCAATAGTGAACTTACTTATTTGTCGTAGTTGGCCTGTTGCAGCCTGTTTTTGCCTTGCCACTGGCATGATAACGCACAGTTTGTCTTGATGCAGTGATCCCTAAAGTCTGTAATTTTTGGTGAATAGCAGGAACAGTCATTCCAGTATTTGCCATGTCTTCTATCATTTTGTGCACCTCTTTGCTTATCCGCCTAGGCTTGGATTTGTGCATATTGGCGCTGCTCATCATTTAGTACTGTTGCTTGATACAGAAGCTTGGTACTGTAGCTTTACTGCTGTACAAACTGACCACTTAACTTGACAAGTGCTAATAAAAGGTGGAACCTTTGTTTCAACCAACCACATTATCTGACACAATCATTAAGCCAATCAAGTAATGCTAGAATGAATACAATTACTAACACCTACGTACAATAAATGGCAGGTAGCCACTGCATAGCTAAACAAACATTCAGTGTGCTGCACAGTACAGAAGAGTTTGTATTATACCGTTTGTGTCCTTCTGCAATCAGAATGAAGTTTTATGGAGCACAAAAGAAAAGATCTGCAATTGAAGCAAAGCTGACCTCACAAGTCCCTGCTACACCTGCTAATAATTTGCCTATGCAGGGTCTGAAACGTCCCCTGAGAGAAAACACGGAAAATGTTTCACCACTATGCAAAAAGAGGTCACATCAAAAGACTACAAAGAGGCCAGTGGCAAAAAATAAGGTCCTGTATACATGGAGTACTAATTTCCCATCTATTGCACCATCACTGGATAAAAATGATAAAACTCCTCCAAATGAAACTGTTCCACTTATACAAAACTGCACGAAAGAGCAGGAATCCCAGACAAGTCATGTGGACATACCAGACGCAGGGAGTTGCTGCAAATGCGAATCAAAAATTGACGATTTAAAAAATGAAGTGCTGGCTCTCAAGCAAATGCATTCTGATTTTGCCACATTCTTCAAGGACACAATGGAGCAATATGTTGCCATGTTTAGGACGAGGCCCCCTCCAAGATCACCAAGGTCCCCTTGTGTTATCATTGATCAATGTGATATTGAGGACATCCCTTCTGAAACACTTCAGCAGCAGCAGTTGGTTCAATCTCCACAGCCACCAGTGAATTTATCTGCAGATCAATTCCATTCACAGCAACCTCTTGTTTGGAGCTCTGTAGATTTCCAACAATCAAGCACACCCAACTGCAGCACCTCCAGGCTCCAACAGGAGAACCCTTCTGGTTTAACAGACACTGACTCTTCAATCCGCAGATCATTAAGTTTCAATGAAACATGTCAGCAACTATGCTCTGTGGATTTTAGAGTGGGGCAACCCTCATTGTCTATGACAAGTGTTGTTGAGAATGCATCAGGGTCCATAGAACCAGCAATCCCCAGGAACAGTTCCAGTGAAAGGAATGACCAGGAGTGTACATCTGGTTTTGGAGAGGCACTGCCTAATATCCCCTTGGCACCTATTACTGTTGAGAGAATGGATTTTTTAAAAGTACAAGGTTGTCATAGGCCTCAGCGTTTTGCCCAGCTGATTTTTCAGCACCACGTGCCTTTTCCACTTTATAGTGAGTGGTCAAAAAAAGTGAACTGGGATGGGGCCCGTGGAAAACAAGCACTGCCACGGAATCTTGTAAATGAAATACTGTACCAGACAAAGATTCGTTTTCTAGTTGGTCCAGAGGAAATAAAAAAAATTAAAGACTCCGTTAACTCACTGCTCAGGATAAAAAGAACAGTTGCATGGACAACATATGTATAGGCTATCTAAATATGCAGTAGACAGGCAATAATGTGTTTTGCTTACTTTGTTATTTTATTTAACAGTGAAAACATTTCTGTGATTTGGGGTCTTTCAGTAGTGAAGCGTTTACTCAGCACACAAAGGAAATTGCCCAGATGCACTGCCCTGAGCCCTCAGCATGTGGGGGTGACAAACAAAGATAGAGCAGGCACTAAGTGAAGGCAGACTTCCAACAGGCACTGGTTCAGAGTAAAAGTTTTATTGTGTCCACAGCCTGATGCGTTTTTTGTTTTTTGTTACAAACACTCATACTGTAGGCTAATTATTTAACAGTGTCATTTTTAAAAAATCTTCTTTTATAGTGTTTTGGTGAATATCACTCTGTACTAGTGTGCAAAAAATAAACAATTTTCATTTTGGGAATATATTTTGTTTCCAGTTTATTCACACGACTAGGGATTCCATAGTTCTTGCACATTGCCAGCCAGTGGCGGATTAACACTACATGAGGCCCCTTGGCTACATTTTCGGCAGGGTCCCCCCGACCCCTAGTTAGTTTTTTAATCAGTTCCTTGGACATAATTATACAGAGGAATATTAGATAAACATTTGTGAACAGATGTGCAAAGCCTGCCATGCCCCGCATATATAACAGAGCATAGATAGCTAGAAACTCAGCTGCCATAAAGCAGGACATGACTGCTGCTTACAATGGGGATCAGATAGGATCAGATCAGATAGGCTATAGCCTATGTTAGCCTATTCATTAACCCGCCCCTGTAATGCCAGCATCTATTGAGTGGATTAACAGTATAACTGTAACATACTATGATCTTTTATGAATAGTGAAACATTGTGCTTTACACATTGCCAGTGTCTATTGAGTGGATAGAGACAAACATTGTGCAGGTCCATGTCTTTCCCCTTCCCCCTCGAGTGTCAGCAGACACTGGCAATGTGTAAGGCACAATGGTTTCACAATGGAATAGAACCAAAGCTAATTAGCATTTGAAAATACAAGGATAAGTCGAGCATTCACACATCATCGGCACCACTAAAATGTGCCATAAAGCAGGACAGGACTGCTGCTTACAATGGGGATCAGACAGGATCTGTGCAGCCACTGGGACTGAATGCTGTGTTATACAGATAGCTAGAAACTCAGCTGCCATAAAGCAGGACAGGACTGTTGCATACAATGGGGATCAGACAGGATCTGTGCAGCCACTGGGACTGAATGCTGTGTTATACAGATAGCTAGAAACTCAGCTGCCATAAAGCAGGACAGAACTGCTGCTTACAATGGGGATCAGATAGGATCAGATCAGATAGGCTATAGCCTATGTTAGCCTATTCATTAACCCGCCCCTGTAATGCCAGCATCTATTGAGTGGATTAACAGTATAACTGTAACATACTATGATCTTTTATGAATAGTGAAACATTGTGCTTTACACATTGCCAGTGTCTATTGAGTGGATAGAGACAAACATTGTGCAGGTCCATGTCTTTCCCCTTCCCCCTCGAGTGTCAGCAGACACTGGCAATGTGTAAGGCACAATGGTTTCACAATGGAATAGAACCAAAGCTAATTAGCATTTGAAAATACAAGGATAAGTCGAGCATTCACACATCATCGGCACCACTAAAATGTGCCATAAAGCAGGACAGGACTGCTGCTTACAATGGGGATCAGACAGGATCTGTGCAGCCACTGGGACTGAATGCTGTGTTATACAGATAGCTAGAAACTCAGCTGCCATAAAGCAGGACAGGACTGTTGCTTACAATGGGGATCAGACAGGATCTGTGCAGCCACTGGGACTGAATGCTGTGTTATACAGATAGCTAGAAACTCAGCTGCCATAAAGCAGGACAGGACTGCTGCTTACAATGGGATCAGATAGGATCTGTGCAGCCACTGGGCCTGAATGCTCTGTCATACAGATAGCTAGAAACTCAGCTGCCATAAAGCAGGACAGAACTGCTGCTTACAATGGGGATCAGATAGGATCAGATCAGATAGGCTATAGCCTATGTTAGCCTATTCATTAACCCGCCCCTGTAATGCCAGCATCTATTGAGTGGATTAACAGTATAACTGTAACATACTATGATCTTTTATGAATAGTGAAACATTGTGCTTTACACATTGCCAGTGTCTATTGAGTGGATAGAGACAAACATTGTGCAGGTCCATGTCTTTCCCCTTCCCCCTCGAGTGTCAGCAGACACTGGCAATGTGTAAGGCACAATGGTTTCACAATGGAATAGAACCAAAGCTAATTAGCATTTGAAAATACAAGGATAAGTCGAGCATTCACACATCATTGGCACCACTAAAATGTGCCATAAAGCAGGACAGGACTGCTGCTTACAATGGGGATCAGACAGGATCTGTGCAGCCACTGGGACTGAATGCTGTGTTATACAGATAGCTAGAAACTCAGCTGCCATAAAGCAGGACAGGACTGTTGCATACAATGGGGATCAGACAGGATCTGTGCAGCCACTGGGACTGAATGCTCTGTTATACAGATAGCTAGAAACTCAGCTGCCATAAAGCAGGACAGGACTGCTGCTTACAATGGGGATCAGATATGATCTGTGCAGCCACTGGGACTGAATGCTGTGTTATACAGATAGCTAGAAACTCAGCTGCCATAAAGCAGGACAGGACTGTTGCTTACAATGGGGATCAGACAGGATCTGTGCAGCCACTGGGACTGAATGCTGTGTTATACAGATAGCTAGAAACTCAGCTGCCATAAAGCAGGACAGGACTGCTGCTTACAATGGGATCAGATAGGATCTGTGCAGCCACTGGGCCTGAATGCTCTGTCATACAGATAGCTAGAAACTCAGCTGCCATAAAGCAGGACAGAACTGCTGCTTACAATGGGGATCAGATAGGATCAGATCAGATAGGCTATAGCCTATGTTAGCCTATTCATTAACCCGCCCCTGTAATGCCAGCATCTATTGAGTGGATTAACAGTATAACTGTAACATACTATTATCTTTTATGAATAGTGAAACATTGTGCTTTACACATTGCCAGTGTCTATTGAGTGGATAGAGACAAACATTGTGCAGGTCCATGTCTTTCCCCTTCCCCCTCGAGTGTCAGCAGACACTGGCAATGTGTAAGGCACAATGGTTTCACAATGGAATAGAACCAAAGCTAATTAGCATTTGAAAATACAAGGATAAGTCGAGCATTCACACATCATTGGCACCACTAAAATGTGCCATAAAGCAGGACAGGACTGCTGCTTACAATGGGGATCAGACAGGATCTGTGCAGCCACTGGGACTGAATGCTGTGTTATACAGATAGCTAGAAACTCAGCTGCCATAAAGCAGGACAGGACTGTTGCATACAATGGGGATCAGACAGGATCTGTGCAGCCACTGGGACTGAATGCTCTGTTATACAGATAGCTAGAAACTCAGCTGCCATAAAGCAGGACAGGACTGCTGCTTACAATGGGGATCAGATATGATCTGTGCAGCCACTGGGCCTGAATGCTCTGTCATACAGATAGCTAGAAACTCAGCTGCCATAAAACAGGACAGGACTGCTGCTTACAATGGGGATCAGACAGGATCTGTGCAGCCACTGGGACTGAATGCTGTGTTATACAGATAGCTAGAAACTCAGCTGCCATAAAGCAGGACAGGACTGTTGCTTACAATGGGGATCAGACAGGATCTGTGCAGCCACTGGGACTGAATGCTGTGTTATACAGATAGCTAGAAACTCAGCTGCCATAAAGCAGGACAGAACTGCTGCTTACAATGGGGATCAGATAGGATCAGATCAGATAGGCTATAGCCTATGTTAGCCTATTCATTAACCCGCCCCTGTAATGCCAGCATCTATTGAGTGGATTAACAGTATAACTGTAACATACTATGATCTTTTATGAATAGTGAAACATTGTGCTTTACACATTGCCAGTGTCTATTGAGTGGATAGAGACAAACATTGTGCAGGTCCATGTCTTTCCCCTTCCCCCTCGAGTGTCAGCAGACACTGGCAATGTGTAAGGCACAATGGTTTCACAATGGAATAGAACCAAAGCTAATTAGCATTTGAAAATACAAGGATAAGTCGAGCATTCACACATCATTGGCACCACTAAAATGTGCCATAAAGCAGGACAGGACTGCTGCTTACAATGGGATCAGATAGGATCTGTGCAGCCACTGGGACTGAATGCTGTGTTATACAGATAGCTAGAAACTCAGCTGCCATAAAGCAGGACATGACTGCTGCTTACAATGGGGATCAGACAGGATCTGTGCAGCCACTGGGACTGAATGCTGTGTTATACAGATAGCTAGAAACTCAGCTGCCATAAAGCAGGACAGGACTGTTGCTTACAATGGGGATCAGATAGGATCAGATCAGATAGGCTGTAGCCTATGTTAGCCTATTCATTAACCCGCCCCTGTAATGCCAGCATCTATTGAGTGGATTAACAGTATAACTGTAACATACTATTATCTTTTATGAATAGTGAAACATTGTGCTTTACACATTGCCAGTGTCTATTGAGTGGATAGAGACAAACATTGTGCAGGTCCATGTCTTTCCCCTTCCCCCTCGAGTGTCAGCAGACACTGGCAATGTGTAAGGCACAATGGTTTAGCTCAGTGCTGTAAATTAAAAAAAAAAAGAGTTTAAACAAAAAATGCACTATCAGGTCTCAAACCTACAGTATGATGTTACGTTTGTAAAACTAGATGTCTAACTGCTATGCAACAGCTACATGGAGGCAGATGGGAAACATAGAGAGACCAGGGGACAGATGTAATATCTAGCTTATTGGGACACATGGGATGAAGTAAATATTGGGGAGGCAGAGGGACAGGGCAGAAAAGTAAAAATCGCGAGAGGGACACAGGGTAATATAAAAATTGGTCTGAGAGAGGAACACAGGGCTAAAGTAAAAATTAGGATGAAAGGGGATTCAAACCTATGACCTTCCATTATCAAAACCAATTCCCTAACCACTACACTACAATAGGACTACAGCTCTGTGTGTATGCTGGAAGATACATGGAGTAATATGAAAAAATAGAGAGACATGGGACAGATGTAATGGGCTGATAGGGACACAAGAGATGAAGTAAATATCGGGGAGACAGAGCAGATAATGGACTGACAGTGACAGAGGGGATAAAGTAAAAATCAGGGAGACAGAGGGTGAAAGTAAAAAAAGGTCTGAGAGGGGATTTGAACCTATAACCTTCCATTATCTAATCCGTTTCCCTAACCACTATACTACAATAGGGATACAGCTCAATCTGTAAACTGGAAGATACACGGAGGACGATGAAGAAATAGAAACCAGGTGAGAGATGTAAAATCGGACTGACAGGGACACATGGAATGAAGTAAAAATAGGGGAAACAAAGGGGCAGAGCTAAAGGGCAGATGAAAAAACAAGCTGAGAGATGGACACATGGAATTATGTGAGACACTGGGCAAAGAAAATTCAGGGAGAGGAAGAAAGACATGAAGGTGGCTGAGAGAAAAAGAAAAAAGTCAGTGAGTATGACATATAAATCGTTTCAGTTCTTAGTATAAATTAGAGGGGGAGTAAGTTACATATAATGGGGATTGAACACTAAACTCCTTGGTCCAAAATGAAGCACTTAATCCGTTAGGCCACCACTTGAAAAGCTTAAACATCGTTTCTACATTGCCTTGTGTTTGGCGGCCTCTAGTGGCAGAAACTGGTAATACATGCCTGTAAATGCACTAAACGCGACTAGGCTTCGTGACACATCGCGCTTGCTGCAGCTTATCTAGCGTTATAGCGCGATAAATGTACAAAACAGAGTGACTCCATCTGTATGAATGGTCTATGGTATGTTGCATTCTAAAGTATACATTACCAAACCAACTAATTTATCCTTATCTAATGGCATGGATAATATATATATTGTGGGGGTTCACTCGCTGGTAGGCTGCAAAAGAGGCGACTTCACACACCAGGATCGGTTTAAGGGCTTCCTGCCAGCGTTTATTTTCCAGCGGCTGCAGAAATTTCCCCTCGCAGGGGGAAGGTAACCGAAACACAGCAGTTCAACAGAAAATCCAACATTCTGGTTAACACAAAACAAATGCTTTTCTTTCTCTTGTGAAGCTGAGAACACCAGCAGTTTGTCTCACACACATTCAGCACTGCTGCTCAGCATCAAGTGTACTAAATAGGCCTAGGGCCTCTTGAAAACCTGGCCTACGGATTTGGGAATCCGCCCCACCCTACTCTTGCGGGTTCCCAGTAAGACCAGTCCCGGATCAACAATTACAAAAACCTTGCAGAGAGACATAGTGTTTCTCTGCTAAGAGCACTACTGGTCTCACCTCAGTAACAATATCTGAGAATCCGTGGCCCAACATACATACCATCAATCACTTTTTCCCAGGAAACTGGGGACCTTTTTGTCACCATACCACAATATATATATATATATATATATATATATATATATATATATATATATATATATATAGATATATATATATATATATATATATATATATATATATAGATATATATATATATATATATATATATATATATATAGTGAAAAAGGATTGCGCACTCACAGGGTTTTAGTGAAAAAACAAAAAAGTTTTATTATTAAGCCTCAACGTTTCGATCCCCCACAGGGATCTTCATCAGGAGCAAAAACAAACAAACAATGTTTTTGCTCCTGACGAAGATCCCTGTGGGGGATCGAAACGTTGAGGCTTAATAATAAAACTTTTTTTGTTTTTTCACTAAAACCCTGTGAGTGCCGCAATCCTTTTTCACTGCTTATTTCCCATGCTGGCACCCAGGTATTAATTTAGTCTACGGAGTGCACCATTCCTTCGGTTATATATATATATATATATATATATATATATATATATATATATATATATATATATACAGACTCTGTTAGCGGTGTTAGTATTTCACAATACAGCATTCGGTGCACCTTTTCTTTAGAATACAAACGGAGTCTGAAGATAACAAGTTGTTTAATTCTGGGCAGTGTTATTCTGAGGCTACTAAAGCAAATAAAGTTCTGTCTTGTATAAATAAGGGCATTATATCAAGGGATGAAAACATAATTCCCTGGTGAGGGCTCATCTGGAGTATGGGGGGCAGTTTTGGACTCCAGAGCTGGAGAGAGTGCAGAGACTAAGTGCTACTAAACTGGTTAGAGGGATGGAAGCAGGGGCTGCAGGGGGGCCCAGGAGGTATAGGGGCCCCACAAGGCTCTAATTCATATACAATTTCAATAAATATTGGAGAAACAAGTCAACCTCTAAACATTTTGGGGGCCTGAAAAATAATTTGCTGTGGGGCCCAGTAATATCTAGTTATGCCACTGGATGGAAGAGTTAAATTATGAGGGGTTGTTTTCTCTGGAAAAAAAAGTTCCTTGCGAGGGGATATGATTACACTTTACAAGTACATGATCTTGGGTACAAATAACCCTGAAGTAGAGACTATGTGTATAATTTTATGGAAATAGGAGCATCCAGACATCACTAAGGGAAAATGCTGAAACCTGGTCATACCTTTCCATATTCAAGCTCAACTACTGACATGAACCCTGTCCTGAAGGAATCTAGCCCATTTGAAGTGCTGTGAATATATGCTGCCTTTATGCTACGTGCAATGTAAATGTGCCCTTTAGTCCAATGAGGTTAGATGCTCTATATTTAAAAACAATCTTTTGGTTATGTATTAAAGAATCATTGGCGCACATCTTATTGCGCAAACGCTACATGATTAAGTTGCAAAAAAAAAATATATTGTACAAGTTACATGAAGGGGAGGAAGGGACATGGCAATGCTCGAAAGCAATTCTAAAGGAGACACTGTTAATTAGATACTCTTTTTGGTTTCTTTTGTCTTTTAATGAATAGGTTAATCCTATATGTAAACAATATGCAGACAAAATTTCTCCAAGGTGAATTTATTGTTCTCTGTTATTTTGGTATCTGCTGTTGTGATCAGAGAGTGCTATGAGACTGATGTCTGCATTCTAACATATAATTAATAGGACAAAATTTAGAAATTATTATATACACAAACAAATATCTAAAAATTTAAAAATAAATTAATACATTCAAAATGGATGCAAAACAAGTTGATTCTATATTATAGCTTTATTGAATTTTTGTGAAATATATTAAATGAATTTAAAATTATTGTATTACGAATTAATTAAAAAATATAAATATTTCAAAAAATTAAAAAATAATTGATTAATATGAAGAATGAATTGTGATGTAATTCAGTAAATAATTTATTTATTTATTAAATCGCTCAAATTAATTCATGAGGATCATTGTCTGTAAATATGTACAAACTTGTGGCTAAATACCATCACACAAACCACAGTACTATTTTATTCAGTTCAGAATTATTTGTACAGTGCACAAATATAGGAGAGTGCACAGATTCATCTAATTTAGAGAGCGATTTAAAAACTCTGTAGGTTTTTTCTTTATAAGAAAATATCCAGTACCTCAAAAGTTTCCTCTATCTGTAAAGTGCATTTGCCAGAAAGGAGCGCCGTTACTTTAAGAGCTGAGCAGCAACTGAAGCTGACCGAAGCTGAGCAGTAACTGATTTTTTTTAAAAAATGGATCCTAACTAGTAACAGGCAGTCCTGCAAGGCGTCACCATAGCAACCGTTTAGACGCGTTGCTATTGGTGCGCATACAAGTGGGAGGGCACAAGGACAAGCTTCGTGCACAGTTTGCACGTCCTCCAGCTCTGTTAGCTCGCTCACATATGACCTTTGAAAGCGTTCAAAGGCAGCATGCGCTGCCTTTGAACGCTTTCAGTGCGCAGAATCCTCTGCCTTTGTCTGTGTTGAGATCGGATACATCATGGGTTTTTTCATATTTTGTGGGTGTGTCCCATGCTAACCCCTTTCTGGGAAGAAGTCTCAAAGTTATTAAATCAGGTCACCACTATACCAACTAGGCTGACACCGCCTCTAGCCCTGTTCAATTTAGGATTACAAAACTATACCTTCCAATTTTGGAAAGTAGTGTTCCATATACTCACCGTGGCTAGGCTTCTAATTCCTAGAAAGTGGAGATCCACGACATTCCCAATCTAGAAGAAGTAGGAAATCACTGAAAAAACAAAAAGAGGCTGCTCCAGCTCTTCGATATTCCCCTAACCAGGTGCTCAGTCCTCAGTGTCCCTTACTGTAACATATGGCAAACTAAATGAATGGACAGCACTTCTGGACAAGGCTTTATTGGCAGGTAGCTGTACAATGCCTTCGGGTGATTATCCCTTAATCATAGAGCCTATGATTAAGGGATACACTCTCGAAACGCGTTAGGCATTGTACAGCCTTGTCCAGAAGTGCCGTTCATTCATTTGGTTTGCCACAGGAAATTGTCAACCAAATATGGGAGACCTGGAAAGGCAAACTACCTCAGCAAATAATTATATAATTACTTTTAAATTTAAAAGCCATTTGACTTTACCAAGATAGCAGGGACAGGTAATACAGACTTTTTAAGTAACTACTGTATATTAAGGATACTAATCCCCTCCACCTTCTTACTGCTTTCTTTCTCTCTTTCAATTCCTTTTCTCTTTCTTACTGTCTTTTCTTGTTAAAAAAATCCCAACGTTTGTTTTTAACGCTGGATGATTGTAATTTGAAAAATCAATAAAAAAAGCTAAATTTAAAAAAAAGAGTGTTGCTCCTATAAATAATGGTACCAACATGGCAAATGTGCTAAATCAGTTATTTTATTCAATGTATACAACCAAAGAGGCCGAGTTCCAAGACCCAACTCATAGCTGCACTGTTGGCTCACCTCAAACTAGTAAGTGGCTTACTCAGGATATGGTTCATAAAGCTTTACTAAAAATTGATGTGAACAACGTTCCAGGGCCAGAAGGAATACACTCTCGGGTACTAAGAGAGCTTAGTTCAGTTTTAGACCAGTCTTTATTTCTGATTTTCTCCGACTCTTTTTCCTCTGGTGGTGATGTAACCTATGGATTGGAGAAAAGCTGATGTAATTCCTATGTTTAAAAAGAAATTATGATCTCAGCCTGGCAATTATAGGCCAGTAAGTTTGACATCCATGGTGGGCAAATTATTTGAAGGCTTGTTAAGGGATCACATGCAAAATGTTGTCCTGGTGAATGGCATTATGAGCAGCAATCAGCATGACTTTATGAAGGATGTCAGACAATTTTGTTTGCTTTCCATTATTAGGTAAGTAAAATTCTGAACAAAGGGGGAGTAGTAGATGTGATCTATTGGATTTTGCCAAAGCATTTGACACAATGCCCCACAAATGACTGCTTTCTAAAGTAAGGGCTTTTGGGCTTAATGAAGAAGTTTGGATAGGAAACTAGATACAGTATCGGGTACAGAGGGTGGTTGTTAAACGTTATATTCTCTACTTGGAGTAAGGTTCTTAGCGGGGTGCTACAGGGCTCTGTATTGAGTCCACTTTTATTTAACTTGTTCATTAAAGTGGAACTGTCACCCAGGCACAAACATCTGTATAATAAAAGTCCTTTTTAAATTAAACATGAAATCAAATTTCTGTTTTTTATTAAAGCATTCATAGCTGTTGTAAGCTCATTTAAAAATCTCAGCTGTCAATTATATATTGTCTGCCCCTCCTCTATGGCATAGAGGCAGGGCAGGCAATTACTTTCACTTTCCATTCAGCACTTCCTAGATATCACTGCTCTCCACACATTCCCCCGTTCTCTTCATCATTCTGATGCACAAACAAGATTCTGAGATGATGCAAGGCTTGCCTTAATAACAGTGTCAGAAAAACTTCGAAAAATGCTGGCACCCTCTACTCTGTATCTATTAAATAAACTTTCTCTATCAGAATTCCATGCTCTTTAAAAGGCTATATCCAAATTCTCTGACTATAACCTCTTTCCAACAGTCTGATTTTTAGATCTTCAGACTTTTCAATAAAATCTGTATTTCTCGTACATATACGTCTCAATCTTAAGAATTGACTATAGGAAATACTGTATATTAAATGTTGTGGATGACAAGATGTTGCATCAAGAATTGTGCTGAGTGCCACATCGGGTGGCTCCGCCTACTCATCTCCCACTGGTCATTTCTCTTTTTAACACTGTGCATGTATTGTTTAATGTCTAGCCTATGAGTAAGTGTCCCTGGTAGACACGAAACGCGTCAGGCCTGTTTGCTTAATTATGGAAAATAAAATGTAAGCTTTTTTAACTCTTTTACAACTTGACTCAGACTTTACTACTTTGTGGGTCCAGGCTTGTGCCAGCCTCTTTTGAAGTTTTTCTGGTGTTTGACTCCCCTTGCTGAAGGCCTGGGCATGTGCACCCGGGCCCAACGGTTACAGCGGTAAGCTCATATAAAACATTCTCTAATCGAGATACTGGTTAAACAATTTGTTTATTTAATAACAGTGTCCACAAAATGGCTCCTGACTGCTTGCTATCATTATGAATTCCCAGACTGAAGAAAACAAATAATTGATATTGTATAAGTAAAGTTAATTTTTAATAATTTTTTTGGGTGAAAGGTCCCCTTTAATGACTTAGGGGAGGGTATTATGAGTAATTTATCAGTGTTTGCAAATGACACAAAACTATGTAGCCCAATTAATTCCATCCAGGATGCAGCATCCTTGCAGCAGGTTCTTGACAAACTGGGAATCTGGGAGGCAGATGAGTTTCAATGTCAATAAATATAAAGGCATGCACCTGGGACTTAAGAATATGCAAGCCTCTTATACCCTTAATGGGACTGCACTAGGCAAATCCATAATGGAAAAGGACCTTGGAGTTCTTGTATATAATAAACTTGGCTGTATCAAGCAACATCAGTCAGCAGCTGCAAGGGCAAATAAGGTCTTGAGCTGTATTAAAAGGGGCAAAAATTTGCGGGAGAAGGGCTCATTCTACCACTGTTCAGAGCACTGGTAAGATCCTATCTAAAATACATCTTACAGTTTTGGTCTCTAGTGCTTAAACAGGACATTACTGAATTAGAGAGGGTCCACAGAAGGGAAACTAAGCTGGTAAAAGGTATCGAAAATCTCGGCTATGAGGAAAGACTGGCCACTGGTTTGTTTGCACTGGAGAAGAGGGGTGATATGATAACTATGTATAAATATAAAAGAGGAGCATATAATAATCTCTGATGCTTTATTTACCAGTAGGTCCTTCTAGCTGACACGTGGGCACCCATTCTGAATAGAAGAAAGGAGGTTCCGGCTAAATGTTCAAAAGAGGTTTTTTTTACAGTGAGAGCCATGAAGATATAGAATTATCTCCCTGAACCAGTCATAATGGCTGATACATTAGATAGCTTTAAAAAAGGGGTTAGATGGCTTTTTAGGTCAGACGAGGCTTAGTGATGTCAGCCAGCGAGGAGAGTAATATGCCGGCTTGAGTAATTGGACTCCAAATACATCGCACTGGGGGAACCGCAATAGAACCTGGAAAAGACTGATTAGTGCCAATCTGCTTGATTTTATGTGAGCGTAATTTTAAACATAATTGGTATTTATTAAAAACATTTTAAACTATATGAAGTGCATATTTCCTAGCAAATCCGGAGTGGAATCTGGATACAAGCACTGAGTAAATTATCAGACAGGCATATAATAAATTAAAATGTTTGTAGGTATCCATCTTCCCTTGGTGGTGGATCACTAAGAAAACGTGTTACCATGGTCTGCTGAATGAAGGAATAGGTTTCACGTGAGATTGAATATCATAGAGTGTTCACACAGTGAGGTGGTGAATAGTTAAAAATATACTAAACTAAATTTTGGAACATTTTTTACATTTTTCTTGCTGCCTTCTCCTGAGCTTTTCAAAGAATTTGGATTCATAAGATTTATACTGGTTAGAGAACTGAAAAGAAATGGCTATAGCTTCCATACATAACACCTATTTAGATTATGCAGCCATATGGTCACCCTGGCAGGAATATATTGGAAAATAAATCCAGTCTAAAAGATAGAAAAGAAAAATAAATATTTGAAAGAACTATATAACTATATTATATAACTATCAACAATACTTATCCTATAAAATGTAAATGTTTATTAAGATACCTAACTATGAGAGAGAACATGATAACAAGATTATGGATAAAACAGTGCAGCTTGTTGTATAGTTGATTATGCAGAGCTTGGGAACCAGAACCAGGGACAGTGCCACAGTGCTCAACTTAGGCCAATGCTCAGGCACTGGTGTTTAGGAGGGCTGGCTTTATATAGGGCAGGGTCAGCCCTGCTTGGCTGACCCCAACCCACCAATAAGCATGCTGGGTTGAGATGGCTAATCCTTAGACACAGCATAAGAGTATATTTAAACTTGCTGGCTGCTCTCCTGGCCTGGTGGTTATGGCGAGCAACCAGTAAAGAGGAGGTCCCAGGATCAAACCATAGCAGAGTCTGACACTGACAACATTTTTTAATTAGAGAAAACCCTACCTCCCACTCGAGATAGACAAACTGAATTTCTTATCATTAGTAAAAATGATTATGGAAGCAACAGTAAAATAAATGGTTTCTCAATACACATTGAGATGGGGACATTCAGTACACCCAAAATGTTACCAAAGCCAGAGTTATAGTTACCCAACCTCATGCAATATAAATCAATTACTGTATATGACTTTTTATGTTAATTTCAAGGTTGAGTTCTACAGGCTACATTGTACTCTATTACCCTTGTATGAATGCAGTAACCTATGTCATGCACAAGATGAAAAGATAATAAATAAAAAACTGGAAGAGCTGTAGTGTAGAATATAGATTTTACTTATTTAAAGAGTACGACACAGGAAAAAGTATCAGAATAAAACCACAGCACCCTTTCATATATAGGTTTCCTATGGTGGGTCTTTTACCCACCCCTATTTCAAGGACTTTGATTTCCTATGAACACATCATTTATTCTATTATGGGAATAGTGGCTACTAGGGCCTCCAGAGTAGAGGGGCCCAGTAGGTGAATCCAAAACAGAACAGTTTTCCAGAATTTGTGTAATAAAAAGGGACCCGAAAAAGATTTTGTTGTGGGGCCCAAATACATTTATATAGACCAATACTATATAGTTTAAAGGACACCTACCAAGCTTGTCTGTAATGTCAGTCCATGGCCCCAAAGAGGATTAAGTGATTTGGGGTATGGCCCTGTGTACTTGTGCACTGGACTGAAGTGTGCAGGTGTAATTTAACAGGGACTCTTCAGGTACCATCTGATATCGTATAAAAATGATCTTTCGTCTTAATGGACAATCGATCCGGAAACCTTGATGTATCGTGTGGTGATGTTGCGCAATCCCCCGGAAATAACGTCACAGCAGTCGTTCTCAGCTGGGCTCCAGTATTCTGCCTCCTTCTACAATGGCCAGTGGTTTATTATACACTAAGACAAAAGGTGGTCTTACAATATATCCAATCAATGAGCATGTTATGCTATGAATCAATTGGTGGAACCAGCACACAGACACATGTCCATAGAAGAGGGGGGGGGAAAGGTAGACTTCCCTAGGCAAAAAAAAGACACCAAGACAAAAGGCACTTCCCCCGGTAATATACATATACACAGACAGAGTGATCTTAGCATGGCTTGTACTGTAAAAGTTCACCTTTGTTCAGTGGTCCGTATTCCTCAATCCCAACCAGCGCCACACCTGGCATGCTGCAGTCATGCCTGATGAACACAAATCGGATGGGAATCAGAAAGATCGGGAGACTGTGCAAAGGTCGGTCGTAAAGACGCTTATCCCGCATCGTGGCAGCCATATGGTGAAATATGAAAAATTTCCACGTCAGTCCATCCTTTTTCGCCATATGTCGTCACAGCAACTGCTTGCTAAAGCTACAATCACTCCAACCAAAGCTTCTAAAGGGTACAGAAAGAAAAGGGAACATGCTACACTACAAATGCACTAACAAGAAGAACCTGCCTAATATTCTTGATCTTCTTTATATCTTGATCATGAGGTCCAGACTGGCCTTCAGGGAGGTGATGTCATCATACAAGGTTTCTGGTTATATCTTCTTTGAGAAGAACAGCCCAAAAAAAGTCTCCAAGAAGGGAAGAAGTCGTTTTTTTTTTAGGGACAGTCCATAGTTTGTGTTAAAAAAAAAGTGGTGGTTCTTCCTGTGCTGATCTTCCTGAGGTAAAGGGTTCCGGATGCTGCAGGCGATGGCTCTTTATGGAATCATCACATGGTCCTCTGCACGGCTCTTTGCAACTTGGTTCACCAAACAACAGGTCATTCTCGCCGTCACATAGAGGAGGAAAAGAAAGCAGAGCAGCATCAGAACATACACTCCAACTTCTTTAAGCCATGATCCAATAGAAAACAACATATCACTGAAGCCCCCTAAACCTTTGAAGGGGTTCCAACCCTCCTCTGCAATAGCGCGTGCTTGTCCCTGTAACGCTTTCACCTTGTCAAGATGGGCCTGAACCTTGTCCCCAGTATCTTCCACCCAGGTACAGCAATCCTCCCCAATTAACTCACAGAAACCCCCCTTTGATGCTAAAAGATAGTCGAGAGCCATTTTCTCCTGAAGCATAAGGGTCTTCAGCTGTCGTTGTTCAGAAGAAATTTCTCTCATGGCTTCGACTGTCTCATTAAACATCTCGTCCATTATGATGGAAAAATTATTCATAAGTTCTATACCCCATCCGGTCCATGCCGGAAACCATGCCCATGCATGGTCCCCTGCGGAGAATAGCTCTCTCCTGGTCCTTATTCTCACACTTACCCTCCTCTGCACCATCAGGTCCTTGTGACCGTCGGCAATGTAGGAGGCAGGGACTAACCTGACTAAGGAGCATGACCCTCTAGTATTCGGGGGAACGACTCTATAGGCAGCCTGGCAGCACAAAAAGTAATAGGGCCCAGTTAATGAGACACAAAGGTCAGTGGGGTTACGGTTACGGGCATTGCGCAACAACTGGATGGATAATGGGATTGCTGCACCCACCTGAATGTCACACCCCCCCCCCCCCAGCAGACATAATCATGTCTGGTGGTTAGGTTGTTATTGTCAGGGATTCTATGGTCGATCTGGATGGTTATCCCAGATCGGTATTCGGGCCTCCCCAGGGACTTGGCTCCAAAACCAGAGCTGATATTAAAACAAATCCCGGACTGGCTTATTTGACCGGATACCCACACGGGTCTGCTAAGTCTAGTACAAGCCTCGGGGCTGACATCAAGACCATAGGAGACATTACCATCTAAGAATGTCTGATTAAATTCTATGGACAGATGGCGTTCCGCTGATCTACCTGAAGGACTAAATTTTCTCATGCCCACCCTGATGTCATAAAGGGCATGTACTGCCGCCATCGCAGGGATGTTCTGGCTCGGAGGGGGTTTGGAGCACACCCAGCAGTTGGACCTATTTGCTGTCTTTGCTAATTGTAAATGCATCTTGAACAGTAAATTCTGATGTGACTCCTCATAACAGTATCCAAAATACATTAAACAACAAGTGTATATAGAAACAATGCACCTGATCATTGCACTTGATAGTCCAGCAGCTTCTTGCAGAGGCTGGCGTGGATCCACCCGTCACGTTCCTCGACCTTAAGGGAGGTGGATGTTGTACTGCTTCTGTCTCAGGTTCTATGAGTTCAAGACAGTTGTGATTGTCTGTTGGTTCTGTCATGGTTGGGTTAGAGTCAGTCACAATCCCTTCGTCCCCTCCCCTCTTCTTCCGAGTCAGAATGGGTCGGGAGAAGAGATGCGGGACTGAGGATTGTACATCGTCTCAGTGTGAGGTTAGTAGGGGTAAGGAGAGTCACTTCAGACCTGTTGGCCTGAATCTCCGACAGAATGTCTGCTCCCAATAGGTTGATAGGGACATCATCTGAAACTAATAGAGATCTGACTGCTTCGGTGTGTTGACGTAACCTGCAGTACAATGATTTTATCTCCCTAAGAGTCACTGGATGACCTGTAAGCCCAATGGTGGGTGTTGTGTTGCCAGAGAGTGGAATCCTGCCTTTTAGATCTTGTGTTTTTAGAACAGTCCTGGCTGCGCCGGTGTCGATGAGGCAGGACAGAGGATATGGCAATTCCTCAAGATATAGATTGAAATGGGCCGACACCGGTTTGCCTTTCCCCTAGTGGGCGAAGCTATGGGACTGTGTAGCAGCTCCGATGGTTTTAACTGTTTCAGGGTCTGGTATGAAATGGTAGGTTCCCGGGGGGCCCTCCGTACTACGGTAAGATTTCCCCGGGTTTGGGTTATGTGCATGAGGCCGGTCAGGAACAACTTTATAAGGACTAGGAGAATTTTGTTCGTTCTTGTCCTCATTTTCTGGACAGTGGCGCGCTAAATGTCCTTTTTGATCGCAATTAAAACAAGTTATATTAGTACGTTTGGGGAGTTTCTTTTTCCTAGGATATGGATGGTGGTCCTGGGCTATTAGCTCAAGAGCTGCCATGATTTTCCTGGCATGCAGGTCCAGTTCTATGGCCTAGATTGTTGCCATAAGGGAGTGGAAACTCATAGAATGGGCCTCTGGTCGTGCAACCATTAGCCTATCTCTTAGCTTAGGCACCAATCCAGCCAGAAATTTAGCCTTTAACATTAGATGGATGGGCGATACTGGCTGGGTGTTATCTGGGACATCTGGACCTGGCTCAAACCCTGCATCTGTTACCCCTTGTTTTAACCTCCGCCAATAGACCGAGGCGTCCTCATCTGGGCCCGGGATCGCTGTCATAAACTGGAATGGGGACACAACACTATACATAGTGGGCATTTTGTCTGTCAGTTGCTTACAGAATTCCTTGCCCCCCCCCCGTAGTGCCTGTAATCCCCCTCAGGGCCCTGTTGGAAGTCATCCCTTTCCAAGGCCTCTATGCATTCTAATTTGGATTTGTCTATTATAGAGATACCTCTGGCTTCACATAAGGTGACCAAATCGGATTTTCCAAGGCGGCAGTGATCCGCTTTGTCAGAGGTATCTTTTGCGGATTCCGGATGTGGTGATGGTGATGGAGACAGATGAGCTGAGGCTGTTAAGATGACCTGTGTTGCTAGCAAATTTAAACCTGTTTGCAGCTCTGCCTCATCCTTATCATTATTGCTTTCTGCAGTTCTGGCTGGACGGAAGTACATGATTATGTTTGACCTTACTGTCTGAGACTTTTGAATGCCCTGCTGCTAAGGCTTGGTAGATTCCTGTAACCACAAATTGGCCTTCTCTAAATACCCATGTGTCTGGAGTGGAACTCACGGACGAACTTTTCCCAGACCCAGACCTCAAACGTCCCCTCCTTAGGGATGGACCATTCTAAACCTGAAGACCATTTGTGCCAATCTTTGAGGGGCTTAACAGTCCCTCCTCCATAAGTGGATTTTATGTGCTGCTGAGCCGTCCTGAACTCAGAAGTGGTACCCTTCTGTTCCCTAGATCTCCCTACACCAATACTCGAGTCTCGAGCTTTTTCCAAGTAGATGCGTCCACCTACAGTGTCTACGTCCACCGCGCAGACCGCCGTCGATCCTTACCTGTTCGTCCTCTGAGTAGCTCTATGGCTTCAAATACGAACCACGGACATTATCCACCGTAGCCCACTCAGAGAGAAGGATCAGCGGCCGAGGGATCCGGACAGGTACGAACCACGGACACCTTCCTTATCCCTCATGCTAAATTGGCTCAAAACAGTGCCCTGACTGCAGGATAAGAGTCCCCAATGTCTGGAGTGTTGACAGCAAGTGAGAGGGAGCGACAGGAAGTGAGAACAAGGGAGATATAGTTGAACCTTCCTAGGGATTCCGGTACGAACCACGGACACCTGGTCACCCCAGTCAGGCCAATAGGTTTTGAGAGAAAGTGGCTAGAAAAACAGATAGAAACAGAGAAACCCCTCCCCAGTTCACCTCCCCAAGTTCCGTCCCCCAAGCTTCCGGTACGAACCGCGGACACCTTCCACCCTTAAGATGGACCTCGAGGGGAAGAGAAAAGAGAACAAAGCTCACGCGACAATTGATGAACCCGAGTAGGCTTGGCCCACTTTTTCTCCTCACAAAAAGCTAACCAGTTCACTGTTTTTTTTCGCCCTATACAGTCCGACTTCGCAGCACAGTCCTTATGGACGTAATTAACAGGAATTTCCTTCCTAACAGCAACTTTCATAAGCAGACAGCAGCTATCTTACACTACCAGACTTCCAATGACGGAAAAGATGTCTTCCAACCAAACCTACAGAGAATGTGTTGGTTTGAGAATAGATTAAAACAGAAAAGAGGGCTAGCCAAAAGCAAGGTAAAGAGTTAGTGTGGTAGTTATAGACAGAGAGAGAGTGGGTAAGCAAAAGTGTTTTAAAAGAGAGAAATGGAGATAAAGAGAGGAAAATAAAGAGAGAAAGAGCAGGAAAACAAGGAGTATGAAAAGAGAAACAGCTAGTTAACAAATAGCCTTATGTTGTAAACCATGCAACACTCTTCCTTCACTCACACAAAAGGACAATTACAATTACAACACCATGTGATGGTCTCTTCCTTAGGAAAACCCCCTATCCTGGAGGACGTAGGAGTCAATAGACTGCAGGGAACAGCAGAGAGGTATTACAAAAATGTAAAAAATGTTCCAAAAAGTTCAAAGAGAACTTTGCTGTTATGAAATGTAAAGAGAAAATCGATTATATACAATAGAACAACTGTAAGGGTTATATGCAGGGGATGTGCCTCCCCCCAATAGCCCAATATACCTTTTCAAAAAACTACGACAACATGGCCGCTGGCACATGTGCTTAAAGACAAAGACAAAATGGCCACTGGCACATGTGCTTAAAGACAAAATGGCGTAGGCTCCCCCTGTTCAGCGCTCAGCAAGGGCTAGAAACTTGGTTTGTAATTTAGATTGGTCGGATTGTTACCCAACCTCCAATATTGAAACTTGTAATAATAAAAGTAATACAATCCTCCCAAACGAAAGATTTTCTCAAGGATGAAACCTATAGAGTCGCAATTTTAAAACAAACACCAGTTAGTAGACAGACAGAAAACAAACACAAATGAAAAAAACAATGATTCTAAATCCCCTCTAGATACTGTTGGCCATATCTGCCTGCTACAAGATTATCCTACAACCACCCGGCATACACAGAAACTCCCTCCACTGGTCTGAATCACTCACAGATCCTCCAGCAGGGGTAATAACAGTCCCTTATGGTTAAAAAAATAAATACATGAATAAAACCCCACAGCAGTTATGCAGATATGCCCCAACCAGTACCTGGGCAGTTAATACTGAAAAACACCACACATACACCCAAAAGGTTCTTTTGGTAGATTTTTACCTGATTCCAGCAGCCTAGAGACCACAAATCAATTTGCAGACAGCAAAAACTTTCTCAAATATGAGAGTATCAAAACAAAAATGTCTTACCTCAATGCCGGCCTTTTTGCTGCCCGAAATAAAATATGGACACTTTTAATTCTGCTAAAATTAAGGGAAAAATTGAACCACCTGCATTAGGCTCGCCATCTGATATCGTATAAAAATGATCTTTCGTCTTAATGGACAATCGATCCGGAAACCTTGATGTATCGTGTGGTGATGTTGGTCAATCCCCCGGAAATAACGTCACAGCAGTCGTTCTCAGCTGGGGTCCAGTATTCTGCCTCCTTCTATAATGGCCAGTGGTTTATTATACACTATGACAAAAGGTGGTCTTACAATATATCCAATCAATGAGCATGTTATGCTATGAATCAACTGGTGGAACCAGCACACAGACACATGTCCATAGAAGAGGGGGGGGGGAAAGGTAGACTTCCCTAGGCAAACAAAAGACACCAAGACAAAAGGCACTTCCCCCGGTAATATACATATACACAGACAGAGTGATCTTAGCATGGCTTGTACTGTAAAAGTACACCTTTGTTCAGTGGTCCGTATTCCTCAATCCCAAACGGCGCCACACCCGGCATGCTGCAGTCATGCCTGATGAACACAAATCGGATGGGAATCGTAAAGATCGGGCGACTGTGCAAAGGTCGGTCGTAAAGACGCTTATCCCGCATCGGTGGCAGCCATATGGCGAAATATGAAAAATTTCCACGTCACATAGTAAGGCAGTTTGAATACCGTATATGAGGAGAAGCGGTTTACAGGAGAGGAAGCCCCCTCAATGGCTAATGGCACTCTGCTAGTGCATTTACACATGACATGGCAGTGGAGTCTTTGGGATGGTAAATCAATGGAGCAGGGGCACGGAGCAGATCTGCTTCTCTCAGCCTACAAAAATATGCAGGCTGAAAACAGCCTGTGTGCCCATAGCCTAATAATTATAATAATAATAATTATTTCACACCTATCTCACATCTACTGTATCTCCTCTACCTGACAAAATATGCTATCCAACGTTTGCACATATTATTAAATGATTGACAAGAGAAGATTCATCTCAAGCCCCAATTAAAGCATGTTTTGGCCGGTTTTCAGATGGGTGGAGGAGGCAATGTTTTTCATAGGGTACAAAAACCTCTATTTATGCCATTGATTCACAATATTGTGAATAGTTCACCTCTATTTGTGAAATATTAGTCACCAAAGACTTGCAGGTCCATATAAAGATCTTTTATACAGGTCACTGAGTTCATTTTATATATTAAAAAAGGGAGCACTATGTAACAAACATATTTTTAGTGAGTCTGGTGACATTATTTTAAAAAGGTGATAGAAGTCTAAAGTTTGATTATACTGTAATACTGTTGTTTCTATTGTAACAGCAGGAACTGACCACTAGATGTAAATTGTGATTAGAGAACTCCCCAAGAATGTGGCGGAAATAACAGCATTGGTCAGATGATATGACAAATAGGAGACAAGATAGAAGCCTGTTGCCAGACTTTATATTACAGATATCCCAGTGTGTATTGGAGAGCTGGTGTAATAACTTATTGTATTGAGAGTGAGAAATACTAAAGCCATAGTAAAAGCACCTGAACAAGGCGTGAGAGGGGTTAGCCCAGGTGGCCTGGTGGTTTGTAAGTGAGTGCAGGGTGAGAGTTGACTTGTGGCTGACAATGCAAGCTGCTTTGGCTCCTCCATTTGGTTTGGGCCTGGAGATTTTTTTTGCTGAAGGCAATTCCACTGAGTTAGTTGCACGGTCATTACTCCAGTTAGAGATTGGAGAGATTGTAATTCAATATAAAGTTTCCTGATCTATCTGGGGGGGGGAAGCACAGCTCTCTGAACCTCTCAGGAATGTAAGCAGAGTAAGAAGCACTCCATCAGGCCAGCTCAGAATGCCACTGTTCTGTTTATGTTATAGGGAAGTAACTAGGAACTGTCTGCACCCTGACCCTAGATTAACCCTTTGTAGTGCCTTTTAGATTATTTAACTACAGAACAGATACGTTGATGAGCTCAGACCATATTCTGTATTACTGCTGAGCCAGTGGCCGAAAGCAACAATGTAGTTAGGGTTCTCCACCCACCAGGTGAAGATTGGATGCACATTTTTTTTTAAAAAATTTCGAATGCCACTAGACAAAAGATGAATGCAGGAAAATAAAATAAAAAGGGCTCTACTGAAAACATTTTTAAGCCATAAACTAATAGCAACCATGTAAAGGTACCATCTATATGTTCTTTTATTGGAGAATCCATTTGTCCAATGTTTAATCTTTATGTTCATAATCTGCCCGAGTGTGTTACGATAGGTATCCCAAACCCAGAACAAACCCTAAGGTCCTGGTCGCGGCTCAGTCTTCCAGCTGTAAGAAACCTACCCTGGTGGTCTAGTGGGCAGTGGGGTCCACGCAACGTCCTTGGCGTGGACGCCCGCTGCGCTGCTCCTGTCCTTCCTTTGCCAGCGCCAACTTGGATTCCTAGGGCGCGCGCCGCACCTGCGCGTCTCTTAAAGGCGCAGGCGCACTGGCGAGATTGCACCAGCGCGCATTGGTGCAAAATTGCGCACCTTTTGGCGCAAATTGGGACCCTATTTAAGGCATATTCAGACCTGTAGCCAGTACCCGTTATAGGATCATATCCTGTGGTTTCCTGAGCCTTGTGCTACCTGTTCCTGAATTTGTTATCCTGACTGTATTTCCGTGTTTGACCCAGCCTGTTCCTGACTATTCAGAACTCTGTACCCTGATCCTGCCTGTTTATTGACTACCGAGCCTGCCTGATCCTGTTTGTCTGATTACCCGGTTTTGATCCTTTGCCTGCCTAACGACAACTCCTTCTGCATGTTCCAGTCTGTCTGATTACCTGGTTTTGACCCCTTGCCTGCCTGACGATTCTGTTATCTGCCTGTCCTGATCCGGTCTGTCCTGTTTCCGTTTCTACCAGACGACTTGTTCCTTGACCTTCTGCCCAAAGACTCGTGCCCCTTTGACAGCCAGAACATCTCGCCTTGTACCCCTCGTTAAGTCCAGGTGGCACCCAATTAAGCTGAGGGCTCCTCCCGAAGCCCAAAGGTGGTCACACTACTGGTGAAGCCGAGACCAGGGTACTTGGCACTTGTTCTGGTATTGGGTGCCGACCATGGCACCAGCTTTAACTTCAGGAGGAGCCCTCCATTATTCAGGAGGTACAGGAACAGAGAACAGGAAGGGTGATCCAGGGACAGGCGGAGTCAATACCAAAAAGGAGCAGGCAGTACAGATACAGCAGACTGAAGAGTAGTCAGGGACACAGGCCAGATCAACACACAGTGATATCGAAGTACAGAACAGGATCCGAAAGAATAGTCAAAATACAGGCAAGGTCAAAAAACGACTTAACTATTTGGAATAGCCCCCAGGAACTAGCAAACAGAACCTATATTGGGCAATGATTCGGTGTAGGGAGGGGTCTTTTTAAGCAGCCTATACTGATCACATAGGACCAGATGGGGCCAGATAGATAACAGCTGAACCAAGCCATACCTATTTGCAATTACTAGTATATCAATGGGAGTAAACCAGAGCCTTAGCTGTCTGCTCACATATAGCAGTGGTAACTCAGACAGCCCAGAAACACCAGGTCACTGGTTCAACTTTACATTTTGTGGGGGTTCACTCGCTGGTAGGCTGCAAAAGAGGCAACTTCACACACCAGGATCAGTTTAAGGGCATCCTGCCCGTGTTTATTTTCCAGCGGCTGCAGAAATTTCCCCTCACAGGGGGAAGGTAACCGAAAAACAGCAGTTCAACAGAAAAAATCCAACCTTCTGGTTCACAAAATAAATGCTTTGCTTTCTCTCCTAAAGCTGAGCAATAACAGCAGTTTGTCTCAGACACATTCAGCACTGCTGCTCAGCATCAGGTGTACTAAATAGGCCTAGGGCCTCTTGAAAACCTGGCCTACGGATTTGGGAATCCGCCCCACCCTACTCTTGCGGGTTCCCAGTAAGACCAGTCCCGGATCAACAATTACAAAAACCTTGCAGAGAGACAGTGTTTCTCTGCTAAGAGCACTACTGGTCTCACCTCAGTAACAATATCTGAGAATCCGTGGCCCAACATACATACCATCAATCACTTTTCCCCAGGAAACTGGGGACCTTTTTGTCACCATACCACATATCCCCCCCTCTGCTCAAGCCCGTAGGGCTGAGCACAGTATGCCACCAATGCATGTACCCTGGAGAGAGCATCTGCATTCCCTTGCATCTTTCCAGGTCTATGTTCTACTGAGAACTTGAAATTTTGAAGGGACAAGAACCATCTGGTGACCCTGGCGTTCTTTTCCCTATTTTGGGCCATCCATTTAAGTGGGGCATGGTCAATGACAAGTTTGAACTGCCTCCCTAACAGATAGTATCTCAAGCTCTCCAGTGCCCACTTGATGGCCAGGCACTCTCTCTCTACAATGGCTGTCCTGTCCCCGTCACTGTGAGAAGTGAATCAAAAGGCAGTTTACTCGTTTTGGAACTTGTTTGATGCTGATGATCAAAAGAAGGTAGAACTGTAGATACAAACAATATAGAGGTATCAGAATACATTCTGGATACATGAGATACAGATGAAATGCAATAAAACATATATATACATCTGATATGTGTTATACAGTCCTAATGAGGCCTAACACAGGTTACTGCTGAGAGGGAAACACTGGGTTAAAAACTACAACCAGGATGCACATAGCTGTAAAATACACATAGTATAACGAACAGGCATTAAAGGAAAACTATACCCCCCAAACAATGTAGGTCTCTATAAAAAGATATTGCATAAAACAGCTCATATGTAAAATCCTGCTTCATGTAAATAAACCATTTTCATAATAATATACTTTTCTAGTAGTATGTGCCATTGGGTAATCATAAATAGAAAATTGCCATTTTAAAAAATAAGGGCCGCCCCCTGGGATCCTAGGATTCACTGTACTCACAAACATACCAACAAACCATACATGTTAGGTCACATGAGCCAATTAACAGACAGAGTTCTATCTTTTGCTTCATCACTTCTTCCTGTTACAGTTAAAGTTGTAGTATTTCTGGTCAGGTGATCTCTGAGACAGCACAGAGACCATCACGAAATGGTGGCTCAAGGCAAGAGATGTAAAAGGGCAATATTTACTTAAATATATATTCCAGTTTGGTAAGATTCTTTAATATGCCACTTAATATGATATGAACTATCTGTTGCTTAAGTGTTCATTTTGGGAGTATAGTTTTCCTTTAAGGCAAAATGAAGCTTACCAACGATGCTTGGATAGGCCTGCTTGGAAACAAGGATGGGTGAGGATTTTACAGAGTGTAGTGAATTATGGCTGTTACTACAGAAATGACTGCTTCCTCTCTGCACCAGGAAGTGATGTCATCAAATGTGACAGGGAGAATTTCAGAATGGATAATAAACATCTGCCAGGCCGCAGTGCTAGAAACAACCAGCAGGGGGGGGTACCCTAGATGCTCAATACACATACTTATAAGAAATCATTACAAATGAAGAAATTGACAGCGCTTAAAGAATAATTATGTATGGAATAAGCGGGGCTGCTAGGGTGGCAAAATTGGGGACAAACCTCCTGTAATATCCCACTATCCCAAGAAAGGCCCTCACTTGCTTCTTGGATTTGGGCCAGGGCCACTCCTGAATTCCCTCAATTTTGGACACCTGTGGCTTGACTACCCCTCTTCCAAAAACATACCCCAAATAGCGGGCCTCTTCTAACCCCATTGCACACTTTTTGGGATTTGCTGTCAGACCCGCCTTCCAGATAGAGTCAAGGACCGCTTGTACCCGGGGCAAATGACTTTCCCAGTCTGGGCTAAAGATAACCACATCGTCCAGGTAAGCTGAAGCATATCCTCGATGTGGTTTGAGAATGCGGTCCATCATTCTCTGGAACGTTGCTGGGGCCCCATGTAAGCCAAACGGTAAGCGTTTATATTGCCACTGCCCCTCAGGAGTGGAAAACGCAGTCTTCTCTTTGGCCCCTTCAGTGAGGGGTACCTGCCAGTACCCCTTGGTAAGATCTAGGGTGGTAATGTAGCGGGCCTGCCCTAGCCTTTCTATCAATTTGTCAACCCGGGGCATTGGATATGCATCAAACTTGCTGACCTCATTTAACTTTCTGAAGTCATTGCAAAATCGGATGCTACCATCCGGTTTTGGAACAAGAACAATGGGGCTGGACCATTCACTATGGGACTCCTCAATTACATCCAGCTCCAACATCCTTCTAATCTCCTCTGTCACTGCCTGGCGTCATGCCTTGGGTATCCTATAAGGTTTAACATTGACTTTAACCCCAGGTCCAGTTATAATGTCATGTTTAATAATATCCGTAAGCCCAGGCTGGTCTGAGAATATTTGTCTATTCCGGATCAGAAACTCTTTCATCTCCTGCTTCTGACTGTTAGTGAGGGTCTCAGCCACTTTTACCTCAGGCACCTGTGGGATCTTTACCTCTACAACTGCAGGACAGGCGGACAGCGATTCCCTATCCTTCCAGGGCTTAATTAAGTTAACATGGTAGAGCTGCTCTTTTTTCCGCTTGTCTGGTTGGGACACCTTATAATTAACGTTCCCTACGCGTTCTATAATCTCGTAGGGGCCCTGCCATTTGGCCAGGAACTTACTTTCCACCGTAGGAACCAGGACTAACACCCTGTCCCCAGGATGGAAAGTTCGGACACGAGCCGATCTATTATATATGCGGCTTTGAGCTTGCTGGGCCTGAAGCATATGTTCTCTCACAAGGGGCATTACCTTTGCAAGACGGTCCTGCATGTCTGCAACATGCTCTACCACACTTTTGTGTGGGGTGGCTTCAGACTCCCATGTCTCCTTTGCCACGTCCAAAAGCCCTCGTGGGTGGCGGCCATACAACAACTCAAAGGGTGAAAACCCTGCAGAGGCCTGTGGGACTTCTCTAATGGCAAACATGAGATATGGAAGTAAACAATCCCAGTTCCTCCCATCTTTATCCACCACTTTTTTTAACATCCCCTTAAGGGTCTTGTTGAACCTTTCCACCAACCCGTCAGTTTGGGGATGATAGACAGATGTGCGTAACTGTTTTATTTGGAGAAACCTGCACAATTCCTTCATCACCCTAGACATGAAGGGAGTCCCCTGATCTGTAAGGATCTCTTTTGGAATTCCTGTGCGGGTGAACATGTGGAACAGCTCTCGAGCTATGGTCTTTGAAGAGGTGTTCCTTAAGGGCACAGCCTCTGGATACCGAGTGGAGTAGTCCATGACTACCAAAATATACTGATGCCCCCTAGCAGATTTTATTAGTGGCCCTACCAAGTCCATGGCAATACGATCAAATGGGATTTCGATTACAGGTAAGGGAACTAATGGGCTGCGAAAATGGGGCATTGGGGCATTGGGGCTGATTTCTGACACGCTGGGCATGATTCACAATAGTTCTTTACATCTCCATGTACCCCCGGCCAAAAGAACCGCTGTAGCATTCGATCTTTAGTTTTCTCATACGCTAGGTGGCCACCTAGTGGATGAGAATGGGCCAGATTGAGAACTGTTCTCCTATATGGCTGCGGGACCACTAGCTGTTCCACAATCTCTCCTCGAACCTTGTCCATATGGTAAAGCAAGTCATTTTGTACAGCAAGGTGGGGAAATACACAATCTACCCCAGGATTTTCGGGGTTCCCATTTTTAACCTTGACATTTTCCCAAGCTTTAGTGAGTGTTGGGTCCCTTAGCTGGGCAGTTCCGAAGTTATCCTGGGAGACCTCTAGCTCAGGCATGCTAGGTTCCTCAATGGTCTCCGCAGTTACCTCAGATTCACCAGCTAATACAGCTAAGGGAAACAACTCACTATCTTCCAACCCATCCTCGGTACCACTTACAATAACACCTGACATGGGTGGTTCTGTTTTCTCTCCCCCAGACACTCTATTGTCCTTAACTGTTTCTATAGAAGTATCCAGTTCAATAGGGTGGGGTGTCACCTCACCATGCTCAAAACTTTTCTCAGTCTCTGGAGCTTGCTCCTGGCACAGTTCATGAAATAAGGGAAAGTCTCTGCCCAAAATTACATTGTGCAAGAGTATGGGAGACACTGGCACTTCATGGCACACAGTCCCTGCGGGGGTCACAAAAGTTACTAAGGCTGTGGGGTATTTCTTACAGTCCCCATGTACACACACCACTCCTACTTGACGCTGTGTTAAAGGACAGTCCTTCAGGAGCTGTGTGTTTACCAGTGTGACTAAGCTACCTGTCTAATAATGCATTCAAAGTGCGCTTACCAATCTGGACGACACAAGTTGGTACATCAGGATCCGCAACGAGACCTGGTCGAGCGAACAGAGACAACTTCCCCTCAGTTCCACACTCCATGGGTTCTGGATCAGCAGGGCAGTTGGCGGCAATATGTCCGCACTCTCTGCACCTCCAGCACTGGGGAGCTCCTCGGGTCTGGCGGGGGCTGTCTCCACGGGGTCTTCCTCTTGTCGAGTCTAGACCTGGATTACTAGGGTCCTCTGGGCTGGGCTTTTCCACTGTAGCCGACTTCTTGGATCGGTCCACTGCAGGAGTCCTCTTCGAGGTGGGCACCGCCCGCGTAGTGAAGTCCTCAGCGGCAAGGTATCGCTCCACCAGTTCCACCAACTGGTCTGCTGTATTTGGGTCGGCTTGGCTTACCCACCAGCGTAATTCAGGTGGAAGCGCTCTCCGATATCGGTCCATTGTGACCCTTTCCACAATCTGAGGCGTGGAAAGCAAGTCCGCCTGCAGCCAGCGTTTCACAAGGTTAATGAGATCATACATCTGGGAGCGGGGTGATCCCTTAACCTTAAATTCCCAACTGTGGACACGCTGTGCCCTCACAGAGGTGGTTACTCCGAGTCTCCGCAGGATTTCAGACTTCAGCTTGTCATAGTCCCTTGCGTCCTCAGAGGACAGGTCATAAAAAGCTTTCTGGGAATCCCCCACTAGTAGTGGTGCAACAATCATTGCCCATTGCTCCCTCGACCAGGCTTGCTGCTCCGCCGTCCTCTCAAAGGTGCAGAGGAAGGCCTCCACATCATCCTGCCCAGTCATTCTTCGCAGGAGGTGGCTGCCTGGGATGGAGCGTGGCACTCCGGGGACTAGGGCAGCATCCCCAGAGACCCTGGCTGTCAGTTGTTTTACCACCTCAATTTGCAGCTGCCGATCTTTCTCTGCAGCCTGCGCCAGTGCAGTGATCTGGGCCTCCAACAGACGATTTGCCTCCTGCTGGGTGGCGTTACACTGCTGCTCTAGCAACTGGCTCTCCTGGTGGGCCTTCTGTAAAGTTGCAGTGCACTGCAGCAAAACCTTGAGGACATCCTCCATTTCACAACTTTTAAGTGCACTGTCTCTTTAAATCCCACTTATAAGCTATACAGTCCGCACAATACCCACAGGAGACTTACTGTGGTTAGGCAACTTCCATGTGTGGCAATCGCTGCCCGCATCCGAAACACCAATTGTGGGGGTTCACTCGCTGGTAGGCTGCAAAAGAGGCGACTTCACACACCAGGATCAGTTTAAGGGCTTCCTGCCCGTGTTTATTTTCCAGCTGCTGCAGAAATTTCCCCTCGCAGGAAGGTAACCGAAAAACAGCAGTTCAACAGAAAAAATCCAACCTTCTGGTTCACAAAATAAATGCTTAAATAAAATAAATGCTCTCCTGAAGCTGAGCAATAACAGCAGTTTGTCTCAGACACATTCAGCGCTGCTGCTCAGCATCAGGTGTACTAAATAGTAGGGATGTAGCGAACTGTTCGCCGGCGAACTAGTTCGCGCGAACTTCGACTGTTCGCGTCCGCCGCAAGTTCGCGAACGTCGCGCGACGTTCGCCAATAGGCGTTCGCGTCAAAATCGGTCGCCCATTCGACCATTCGATCGCTAAAATCGAACGATTTTCGTTCGATTCGAACGAAAATCGTTCGATCGAACGATTAAAATCCTTCGATCGTTCGAATCGAACGATTTTCGGATGTTCGAAGCTCGCGAACAGTTCGCGAACTGTTCGCAAATTTTGCCGGTGTTCGCGAACGGCGTTCGCGAACACATCGGCGGCGGTTCGCTACATCCCTACTAAATAGGCCTAGGGCCTCTTGAAAACCTGGCCTACGGATTTGGGAATCCGCCCCACCCTACTCTTGCGGGTTCCCAGTAAGACCAGTCCCGGATCAACAATTACAAAAACCTTGCAGAGAGACAGTGTTTCTCTGCTAAGAGCACTACTGGTCTCACCTCAGTAACAATATCTGAGAATCTGTGGCCCAACATACATACCATCAATCACTTTTCCCCAGGAAACTGGGGACCTTTTTGTCACCATACCACAATTACCCCCTAACTTCCTCCAATAAAGAAACATATTACCTATTTTAACAGATGCTTGTAGCTCTAAACAAACAAGTACAGGACTTAGAATTTCAAGGATTGTATGGACCAATACACTTTGGCTGTAACTCTGCAGAGGGCACCTGGAATTGGACATTTTTAGAAGACAGAAAATTCTTTGGAGCAGGCACTCAATAAAGGCAATCTTCCACCAGGCAATTGAATCAAAGTGAAATTGTTTATTGTGTCCACCGCCTTATGTGTTTCGTGTTAGAAATAGTGATGGGTGCATCAATTTTGATGCCCACATCAATTCATATGCTCGCTTAAATTTTGACACCAGTGTTAAAGTCAATGGGCGTCCGAAAAAGTTGACGTGCAACGGTGTTGCACTTACGATTTACCTACTACTTAGTCACACTGTTTGCTGGGGAACTAAATTTTAAATGCATTACAAATTTAGAATGAAAATAGTGCTCTGTCTCCTTGATAGTAATATTTAGGTTCTTATATTTATAAATAAACTCTTATATTTATAAATAAACATAAGAGTTTATTTATATCGGGATACTTCTTTGAGCTCTTTCGCAATATGTTTAATTTGAATCCTGGGTTTAGTTTGTTAACATGCTCTTAAGCTGGCCATAGATGCAAAGATCCAATCGTTCGAATCCCACTGAAAATCGTACGATCAGCAATACATGCAGAGAAATTATCGGCAGCCGACAGAAATCTTTTAACCAGTCCGATCGACCAAATGACGAAAAATGTCTGGACTCTCCACAAACGGTCCAAAAATCGCACGAATCCTCAATTCATATGATCGGATCTTTGCGTCTATGGCCAGCTTTAGTTGTATAGCTGGTTTAGCTGGTCACTTAATAGGGGGATAATGTGTTAATGACTATCCTGCATATAGTATTATTATCACTTAGCTCCTGTTACCTGGCCTAACTTCTGAATTTTAGTAAGTCACTGTAATTTATAAATGTCTCTGGACTTATTGGAGCTATAAAGGAAGCCAATGGTAGTGCTTTGCTTTTTTCCTTTCTCTTCCTCCTCTGAAGTGTCAGTCAGCATTCCTTTCTTGGTGAACCGCGTAGTCTCTGCTCCAACCAGTCTATAACTTCCTCAGGTGTTGTGAAGAAGGATGTCTTTCCATTATCTGTAACCCGTAGCCTTGCAGGGAAAAACATAGCATGCTGGATTTGTCTTTGCCTCAGTTGTTTTTTGGCCTCAGTGAATTTGGCTCTCTGTTTCCTCAGTTCCGTGGAAAAGTCTGGGTATATTGAAATTCTCTTTCTTTCCAAATTTAGATTGCCAGCTTTCCTTGCAGCTTGTAATACTGTATCTCTGTCCCATGCTATAATTGGGCGCAGTGGAGTTCCCGGAGGTGGTGCTTTGCCTGGCACTCTGTGCGCTCTCTCCGCCGTAAATGCTGGCAAGAAAGCTGTTTTGCTAAAGGTATTGCTCAGCCATTGCTCAACAAATTTTTCAGTGTTCTTCCCTTCAGCCCTTTCTGGAAGGCCTAATATCCTGATATTGTTTCGCCGGAGGCGATTTTCCAAGTCATCCACCTTATTTTCCAGCTGTACTAATTGCCTCTCAGTATTGATAATATGGGCTGGTAGTGGTTTTGTAAGGTATTCTAGTTCACAGACCCTTCTTTCTGCCTCCCCCGTTCTCTCCCTTAATTTCTGCAGGTCGTGTTTTAAAATCGCAAAGTCCATTTTTATTTCATACATTTTTCCCACGAGGGTTGTGTGGTTTGTGGTTATGGCATTTAGGACTTCAGATAACGTTGGCTCTGGGAGTGGGGGAGGGGTTGCGGCCCCAGGTGCCGATGTAGTGGCATATTCCATGTCTGTCACTGTGTTATTGTGCCCTGGTGTCTGTTCTTGTGCTGTGGACATGTTTTTGCTGGAGCTCTGCTGTAGTGGGTCTCTGGCATATTGTGCTAGTTTCTTTGCCTTGCTGCGCTGGATCTCGTCGTTGTTCGTCTTTGATGAGTTCTCCGCACCATCTGAGTATAGGAGAGTTCCGTTGTGGTTCCTATATCCTATACGGTGGAGGTTAGGTTTGATTTTTTTTGATTTTAGCTTAGGCATGCTACGTAAGGGTAGGAAGGGATGTCCTAACCACCGAGTGATAAAATGCACAAAGTTGGTTTGGGGGCACCTCTTCCCTCTTAAATTTAGATTATTATGTATTCCAGGTTAGATAATTTAATTTTAAGAGCAGTGACTTCGTCCTCCAGCACCTTATTAGCATATTTTAAGTCATTAAGTGACTTTCCAAATTCTGTTTTCAATATGAGACGTGAACTCACCTATGTGTATAGGTTCAGTTTTAAGCTCCGTCATCATTTGTTTCAACTCACCTATTATTGAATGTAGAAGCTGCTTTATCCTAGATTCGGTGAGCAGAGGTTGCGAAAGTAGCACTTCTTTGTCTGTGGGATCATCAAAGGGAAGAGGGCTTGCTAGAGGGGATATTTCACTGGAGCGTGACTTAGTTTGAGCGAATCCGCTGCCATCTTGGCTAGACAACAATCTGCTCTCTACTGCGGGAACATTTTTTCCCCATCAGTGCAGTTTACTCACTTTCTCCCTCTATTACCGAACACTGATTCTGGCGTTATCCACCTGTTTGCCCTGGAAATATGGAGCTTAAACAAGATGCATCATATCGCTTAAACATCAAGGCCACGCTCGCATGCTTTCAGTAAATTTTGCATTGAAAGATATGCCATCATGGTCCCTCACATTCCCAAACTTTATTCCTTAGTAACAAACTCTTGCAACAAAACTCAGGCAGGCAGTTTGCTAAGTTTGTTATCGTATTTACAATTGGTTTTCAATTGCAAATATAACAAGCTTAAGCATCAAGGCCACGCCCGCATGCTTTCAGTAATTTATACATCGAAAGATATGTCATCATGGCTCCTCGCATTCCCAAACTTTATTCTTTAGTAACAAAATCTTGCAACAAAACTCAGGCAGGCTGTTTGCTAAGTTTGTTTCTTTTATTTACAATTGGTTTTCAAAATGGTAAATTCGAATTTTCTAAAATTTTTCGGGTTAAAACTCACAAATTTGAATTTAAACACAACAACTCGAATGTGAGATTTATCACACCTTGACCCTGGAAACAGTTCCAATTCAACTATTCTCCACCTAAGTTCTTGTAGAAGTCAATGGCAGAGGTCGCTTGAACTATTTGAGTGATGAGCCAAATTTTTGCTAAGTTTCGCTTAGAAAATGATGCCCCATAGACTCCAATGGGAGAAAAGAATTGTCAAAACCATTTGACGCGCAAAAATCAAGTTTTTTTTTGGAGGAAACTTGATTCGAATTTGGTTCAAGTTTTTGGATAGGGACTATTCAATGAATTCCAGACATTCAAATTTTTCGAATTCTGAATACATTTTCACAAAAATTTATTAGAGTTTAAAAAATAAACATTACTCTAAAGTTCGATAAATTTGATAACACCCTAACAATTTTCTGTATTCCATTTTACAATTGTTTTGTAAATAGTCTATTTTTTTGCCTGAAAACACAATTAAAATTTACGAATAAAAAAAGGAAAAAAAGTCTTAAAATAGAAAACCAACATAGAAAATAGTATTTAAGTTTATTTTTTAATTACATTTTTGCCTCTGTTCACCCTCTTTTAATTGGCATCTTAAGGCAGATCAAAAAAGACTTCTCTCCATTAATTAAAATCAGTGATACAAGGTGTTGCTGGAATTGCTAAATGTCCACTGTAATATTCATATAAACAGCAAGAAATATGTTTTATGCCTGTAAGAATAAATAATGGAGGAGACAGCAGCCTGACAACATAGACACCTTGCAGCACACAATATTTATATATTTCTTGGAAATAATAATTTCCAATCTCTAAATCCCATGAAGCCAATTTTTCCAATGGTGTCTACCATATTTAATATATAATACAAATTGAAGTTCACATTAAATGAAATACAACTCCCCATTTTTTCCATTGATCTTGTCTGACCAACAATGAACAATAATGCAACTGAAAAAGAGGCTGGTGATGGGAGTGAACAGAGGGCCTAATCCCATTGAGACAATATTCCCCTTCCAAAAAGAGCAAACACTGAAGTCCGGATGGCTGAAAAAAAGGAGAAATATTATGAAGAACTGGCAACATAGATGGTTTGTCTTAAGAGCACAGGAGTTGCGATACTACAAAGATAAAGAGGAAAGCAAATTGCAGGTAAATAGAAGATGGGTTTATTTGAGGTGCTTGTAATAGAACAAAATTAAAAACCATTGCCTCACATTGTGGACTTTTCCAGTTCTATGCATACAAAGCATATGTAAAATGTTGATATTAATAGGGGATCTTTGATAAAGCATATATACTAAATATATTCTAACCTTTTTCAATAAAGTGATTGGTAAATAACACAGAATGCCGAAACCAAAGCCTTGCTTTATTTTTATTTCATTGTACTTTACATGCCTAATATGGAATGGTTTTTAATATTGTAGGAAAAATAACAAATAGTATGATGTTCTGGCCAGCAATTGAAGACAGCAATCATAGGAAAGTAGTGACAGCAACCCATGGATATTGTAAGATAGGTAATGTATGCAAAGAGATTGTAAACTGAGAGAAATATTCTGACCTGTCTGATGAACTAAACGACCGTTCTCCATCGTACAAAAAATGGATGGATGATTACTCTGACCTCACACACGTGTGTGTGTGTGTTGTTACATACAAAAACAATGAATGCAGTTTTGTAAAAATAGGAGCTTTATAGATAATGTAATAAAAGTTACTTCAAATGCAAACTTCTTCTGATTGTTTAGTTTGTACTGTATACAAATACATACAAGATATCAGAGGGCCCAATCATTGATGAAGCGCTGAAAAAATATTTATTATGAAACAGGGGTAGGGTTGTCACCTGGTTAAAATGTCACTGGCTAATAACAAGACTGCCATTACAAATTGCCTGTAAATTTGTAAACTTGCAACGTTCCAACCTTGACACTTCCCCCCTTCCCCAGTTGATTATGTTACAGATCCAACTTTGCATCCTTAATAAAAACAACATAAACCTGGCTTTGAAAGGCTTTTGAAAGGTGGTAACCAAAAACAGGACAATATTACTGGGCCCTACTGGAAAGTTTATTTCCAATGACAACTTTTGATTATAAAGATGATTCTGCTGCTGAATCAGTGTAAAGGACCCAAATTGGCACCTTGAGTTGAGAGTCCTGCATTAGTTGGGAACCTGTGAAATACTTGCAAAGCATTTGGGCTGAAAGTTCAGATTCCCTGAGTGACCTGCCAGTGTACCTTGCTGAGGTGTGGGAATGGTCCTCCCCACCTCACCTAGCACAATTTGTCCTCTTACCCATCATCTGACCTAATGTCACTTCCAGTTTACAGTGATGTCATCTCCAGTTTTAAGGCCGGGTCATGTAGCAGGTTAAGTAGGGCAACATATTGGGTGATGGGTGCGGGACCCATGCAGGACTCCTCTTTAAGTCAACCTCTTACCATGTCACAATAAAGACTCTCTCCATCTGCTCTTTTATGCACATGGGCCATTCTCAGATTGAATTTTATGTGCAGAGTCTAATTATTATTGTGGGAAATTGACATCATACAACTAGGAGATATTTTCAGGAGGATGACTCTGCTACTGTTTAGTAAGCATTTTAGTAAAACAGGCTTATATTTTAAGACAAAAGGGGTAATCTGCCATTTTTTTGCATTCTGCACACTGCATGGTGCATTTCAAAAGAGACCTGAGGCACTATCCTTGCACTGAGTGTTGTCTGCTTTAGGCAGAGGTATAAAGTTAAGCACTCCCCTAATAAAATTTGTGCAATAAAACAATTCAGCACTTACTTATATTTGTTTCCTGTAAGACTGTATTTTCCAGGAACACTTCCTGCCCTGTAACTGCAGAGGGAACTAATGTGCTCAGCCAAGGTAGGAACTTTTACTTGATGCACCAGTTCCCGTGTGCAGGACTAAGAGAATTTTCCTATTGTCTTTCAGGTAGTAATACTTAGCCTAATGTTTTACAAACCTGTTAAAAACTGTTTATATGCCACTGCACAGTAGTTTATGCTGATTACAGATCCTTTATATTGTCTCATATAAAGAATACTGTTTTATAAAAGCCACACTATGATATTTATAGAATTGCTATGTTATTTGTATTTCCAGAACAGTATTGTTAAAACAGCATAATGTTATATGACCTGTCAAGGGAGGGGAGCTTTTTGTCGCTGTAAAACATATCCTTATAAATTGTGCTTATTGAATAAGTTACTGTATAATCAATGCATAGCTACATACAGTAATATTTGTCACGTAGCTTACTGAAACCTGTGTATTATAAGGGCTGCTTTATGACGCTATAGACTTTCATTATTCATTCCTGTGGAGGGGTTGTTTGGGCCTCTTTGTTCTTGAAATATCTAGGCCTTATTTTAGCCTCTCTCCGTACCTGTACATTAGTCACCTCGGACTTCTGTGACCTTTATCGTCATGCCACTGAAGTTATGGAACACTTCAGCTAAGTGACAGCTAACTTCCTTATATTTTAAAAAGGGGCACATTTTCCCTATTTAAATATCAGATAATGCTTGTTGTCATTTAAACCCTGAATATTCCACTATTCTCTGCGTGACTGTCAGCAAAGCCATCTGTCGTCTATGGACACTTTTCCAGTAACTATGTGGGAGTGAAAATTCAACCAACACCAAACTACCATCAAGCAAGCACAGGAGATACTGAGATAGAGAATTAATATAAAAAATACTCATTTATTGAGTGCAACCACAATTATGTTGTGCTAAAATTCATGCAAAAATGCTTGCCCAGACTTCTCTGATGAGGGCACATTGCACACGTGTGCCAGATGCAACACAGCATACAGATGGCACTGGAAGGAATAACACTTTTTCTGGTTAAAAATCTGGTGAATTGAATCACCGTGGGCTGTGTTTGTCAATGAGCCTTAGGAAGTTTGTTGAATTCCAGACCCAGTTCTCGCACTACAATTGTACCATACTAGTTTAAGTGGGAAATTCACCTTTCACTTCGTTTTAGGTGTTATAGAATGTTCTAGTCTTAGCAACTTTTCAGACGGTATTAATTTTTATAGTCTGTGAATTATTTTCCATCCTCTGCTGCCTTTTTCCAGCTCTCAGATGTGGAGTCATTGATCATGGCTGCCAAAATATGTTGCTAAAACGTTATTATTAATTTTCTTTACATGTCTTCTATGTAGGCCGTCTCCTAATTATTCTGGTTGCTAGGGTAAATTGGACCCTAGCAACTAGATACCTGCTGAAATCCCAAACCAATTACTTCTAAAAATTGTTTCAGAATATCACTGTTTACATAATACCAAATGATTTTTTAAAAGGTGAATTATTAAGGCACCTGAGAACTGTATTCCAACAGCAGCATCAGAAACTAAATTGTAGGTTGTACAAAACCACCTGACCTGATGCAGCACTACGGTGTCTATTTACAGCACTTCTGTATTATACTTGCCAACGAGATGCCAAGAGCACTGCCAGTGCCAGCAAAGTCTACCGGATGAGAGGGGGTAAAGGGAGGTAAACGTCGCATGTTAAGAAAAAATAGAACTAGCCGGCTCTCACTGACACTTGAAGTGTGTTAGGACTGGAAGCGCTTTTCCTTGATGGGGATGGGGTGCCAGCTCCCCTTAACTTGGGGCTTCCTGCACCTGACATGGGACTTTGCTGCTGCAGAGAGAGAAAGCACCCGAGCTCAGGTAATGAAAAATCAATCCCACTGTTTGTGTAGCTTTTGTGGGTGGCTTTGGCAAAAAGTATAAATTTATATTGCAGAACGTGGAGGTAAGTTCATCCTGTTAAGTTTGTAGATATATATTTTTATACTCTCAGAAAAGTACCGGAACTGTCAGTTAACAACCCCTAGATTTGGTGTCATTATACCTTCTCTTACCTATACCTGTTCCTAATAATTTCTAATTTCCGACATCTGACAGTAACAGATTTTATATGGGTTTCTATTCAGTGACTGTGCTTATTGCAGGGTGAGTGTGCATTTTCCCTTTTAATAAGTCTTTAAGGTGGCTTAGGAATTTGTACGTTTTCCAGCACAGTACAGCACTGTTGTTCTATTCATTGTCTTCTAGACTGATGTGGTAAGCCATAACAAGGAAATTGTTTCAAATTTACCGTAATTTTGTTTTCCTGGTCATCCCTATGGCAGCATAATAATAATAACCTTCGGGTATGCTCTCTCCCTGTTGAATAAGCAGAAAAAAACAACACGCCTCCCATACCCATAAGTACCTCCTCCTCCAGCACAAACAAGCTAGGGTGGGTATGCTGCCATAGGGATGACCAGGAAAAGAAAATTACGGTAAGTATGAAACAATTTTTCTTTTTCCTGGTCATCCCTGGCAGCACAATAATAAGCTTTGGGTAATACCACAGCAATAAAACACAAAGGGAGGGGAAATAACATGCTGAATATGCTTTAATCAACAAAAGCTGCAAGCTTGCTCGTTCAGAACCTTTCGCTTGGCACCTCTCTTAAAGCAAGAGCCAGGATGCTTAGCATAGGTGCCGACCGTGACATTAAAACGGGCCATAAAACGGAAAACGAAGGTCATGCTGCTGCTGCTCCTTCCACCACTGAAGCGCTCCTCATTACTCTGCTACAGTGCTTGGAGGATCATGAGTGGAAGCAAGACTACCTGATGCAAGGCTTCCATAAACTGACTCGCAGACTGGACCCATCGCAACATGGCTCTTTGTAGCCAATTCCGGATAGGGCTCTCTGATACTGTCAATGACAGCTTAGTAAACTACCCTCTGGCTACTAATTTGGATGATCTAATGTCTCTAGCCATCCAGGTAGATAGACTCAACCCATTTTCAATATATTTAAGACAGAGACATTTTGTGCATACTGCTACTACCCACTGGTGTCTAATAAAAGGGCAGCCAAGTTTGGGAGTTTTACTTCAAAATCAGCTAGTCGCAGGTAAAACCTAGTCGCTTTGTAAAATGTATAATGAAGCAATAGAATTCTTAATGAATCAGATGAAAATGGAGCATAGGACTGGCCAGATATGGGATGACTTTGACGTAGTTGACCATCTTAAATATATTGCAATATATGGTGTACAGGACTCCAGGGGTGGGTATTTCCCCTTTATTCAGGTACCTGGAGGGTGCACAGCAGGGCTAATTACTGCAGGAGTTAAGAGAGCCCTGAGAGTTCAGGAAGGGGGTTGGTAGACACACGTGAGGTCTGTATGAGAGAAGTGTGTTTGGAAACTGCTCTCCTGACTGGGAGTTCAACGTTTTGCAAGGCTAGGTGAGCCTGATCCCTGAATGGGAAAATGAACTGTTTAATTTGTCAGTTTTGCTGAACATGAAAGCCAATGTTACTTTATGCTGAAAACTGTGATCAAACTGCCATTTTCACCTGCTGAAGATACAGCCTGTTTACGTTGTCATTTGTACCTGCTGAAGATAAAGCTTGTTTTAAGTTTGACTAAGAAATAAAAGGACATTTATACTACTATTGTGTTGTGGCCGTAGTGCATGGGCGATCCCTCTCCCCCTGAACTTTACAACTGGTGCTCGGTTGCGGGCATTTGCACTACAGAAAAGACCACAAAGGAAAATTTGCCGTTTAAAAAGTGACATTTAAAGGGCCAGGCTCCTGTTTATCATGGTGGAGTTGCTACGGCAAGTGGCCATGGCAACAGTGCAGTTGCAGCAAAGCATGGCAGCTCAGCAGAAAGCCACATAAGTGCAACTGGCTACACTCAGGGAAGCTACTACAGCTCAAGCCACTGCCCAGCGGGATTCTACAGAGGCACAGTCCAAAATGCTGGCTGAGGCAGTACAACAGCTAGCTTATGGGCGAGAAACAGCAGTGGTTAACCCTAACAGCCAGACAATAATAAGGGCAAGCCATATCCTGCAAAAGATGATGCCCACAGATGATGTGGAAGCCTTTCTGATGACCTTTGAAAGGACTGCAGAGCGGGAAGGATGGCCCGAGACAAATGGGCTGGTCTCCTTGCCCCATTCCTGACTGGGGATTCGCAGAAAGCTTACTATGACCTCACCCCTGCAGATGCCCTCCACTATGACCGGCTCAAGGCAGTGATCCTTGCCCATCTGGGAGTGACCACAGCAGTCAGGGCACAGAGGGTGTACAGCTGGAAGTATCGGAAAAATATTCCACGAGGTCACAAATGTATGATTTAATACAGCTGGCAACAAAGTGGCTGCAGCCTCAGCTACTCAAAGGTCCACAGATAGTGGAACGCTTCGTGCTAGACCGGTTTCTGAGGTCGCTGCCAGTTGAACTACAGCGCTGGGTCAGTCATGGAGACCCTAAAACAGCGGACCGGCTGGTGGAGATGGTGGAGAGATACACCACAGTGGAGGAGCTACTACCCCCGACAAGTCTAGACCCCGCTCCAACCCGGGCTGCAAAGTTCACCTCCGCGGGAAAGAGTTCTTCGCGGAACCCTGGAACCAGCATAAAGGACAGCGACAAGATATTATCCACTGTCCCTCCTGCAGTACAGCCAGGCCCCCCAACACCCCAGAAGTCTGGGGGTGTGCAGTGTTGGCGGTGCCAGGCATGGGGCCACATGCGGGCTCAGTGTCCCCTACAGGTGGAACCCATGCAGTGTGATGTCCTACAGAGAGTATCCTTTTATGCTCAGCCAGTTTGCATTGCAGGTCCTGATTTGCCAGAAGGATGTTTTGAATGTAAAGTGTATGTGAACGGTGTTTCTGGTAAAGCCCTGCTTGATTCAGGGAGTATGGTTACACTTGTACAAGGGAAAGTGTCCAAGAAGATTCGTCAGGAAGCAAAAACTCTCAGTGTTGTTTGCATACACGGGGACAATCTGACATATCCACTACTGCCAGAGACAATTGCCACTGCTTGTGGCACCATTACTGATGAGTTTGGTGTGGTAGAAAAATTGTTGCACCAGGTAATTCTTGGGCGAGACTTTCCATTGTTCAGGGAACTGTGGGGTAATGGACAAACTAAAGTATCTGAACCAATACAGGTTATGAGTGAAAGTGACACTTCCACAGAACCCTTAAAAGAAGGGGATTGTGTGGAACTGCCAGAACAAAATGTTGTAAATCATGAAATTGCAAAAAGTGTTGTCCTGAGGGAAAAGGTTGGGTCTGAGGACTCAAGTCCGGAGACTAAAGTAACCTCTGAGGGGGGGAATTTTCCCGGTTACAGGTCATGCTTGGGGAGGATGATGAGGAAACATCCTCCCATCCTGTACTTCCAGACCTAGATGTTTCTAGGGGAGCATTTAGTACTGCCCAGATGCGAGATCATACTTTGGTACATGCCAGAGAACAAGTAGTGGTGGTAAATGGGGTCCCACGAGAGCCTGAGCTTGATAAGCAATTTCCACATTTTGCAGTTAATGGTGACCTCCTGTACCGTGTCACTCAGGTCCGAAATGAGGTGGTTGAGCAGTTACTAGTTCCCCAGCCATTCAGAAGGATGGTACTGGACTTAGCCCATAATGATGTACTAGGGGGGCATTTGGGAGCTGAGAAAACAGAGGCACGTATAGCTGATTGGTTCTTCTGGCCTGGGTTGAAGGCAGAGGTAAAAAGATATTGCGCTTCCTGCCCCACATGCCAGTTAACTGCCCCTGGCTCCCACTTTCGAAGTCCTTTAGTACCACTCCCCATTATTGAAGTGCCATTTGAGCGAATTGCTATGGACCTGGTAGGTCCTTTGGTGAAGTCCGCTCGAGGACACCAATACATTTTGGTTATACTTGATTATGCTACCCGGTACCCTGAGGCTATTCCTTTACGGAATTCCTCATCCAAAACCATTGCTCGCGAACTATTTCATATGTTTACAAGGACAGGTTTTCCTAAAGAGGTCCATACTGACCAAGGCACACCCTTTATGTCGAAGGTCATGGCCGACTTATGTAAGCTATTTCAAATTAAACAGCTAAGGACCTCTGTCTATCTCCCACAAACAGATGGCCTGGTTGAGAGGTTTAATAAAACCCTGAAAACAATGCTAAAGAGGGTAGTACATAAGTTTGGGAAGGACTGGGATTGCCTGCTTCCAGCTTTGCTTTTTGCCATTCGAGAAGAAACCCAATCTTCTACAGGATTGTCGCCCTTTGAATTGGTGTATGGGCGTCGACCTCGGAGGTTACTTGATTTGGTAAAAGAAACATGGGAGAGTGAGACCACCCCATATAGAAGTGTTGTAGAGCACATTGCCCAAATGCGGGAGAGAATTGCTAATGTAATGCCAATGGTGAAAGAGCATCTCCAGAAGGCCCAAGAAACCCAAAGTAGGGTGTATAATCGGTCAGCCAAAATAAGACATTTCCAGGTAGGGGACAGAGTGGCTGTACTCATCCCTACAGTAGAGAGTAAGTTCCTAGCTAAGTGGCAAGGACCTTTTGAAATTGTTGCAAAGGTTGAGGAGGCAGATTACAGGGTGCTACAACCAGGGAAAAGAAAACCCTACCAGATCTACCATGTTAATTTGCTAAAGCCCTGGAGAGATAGGGAAGCAGTGTCTGCTGGGGCTACTGCGAGCTTTGAAAGACAAAATAAGGTAAATACTATAAAAGTAGCTTCTTCCTTGTCAAGGTTTCAGACTCAGCAAGTTAAGGAGTTTTTGCAGAGGAACAAAGATGTTTTTTCTGAGTTACCTGGGCTTACCAATGTCATAAAGCATGATATAATCACTGAACCCAATGTGAAGGTGTGTGTAAAACCATATTGCATTCCTAAAGCTCGCAGACAGGCAGTTTCAGAGGAAGTAATGAAAATGTTACAACTTGGTGTCATAGAGGAGTCACAGAGTCAGTGGTCAAGTCCAATTGTCTTAGTCCCCAAGCCCAATGGGACTATACGGTTTTGTAATGATTACAGGAAGTTGAATGAGGTATCCAAATTCGATGCCTACCCTATGCCTCGGGTTGACGAACTCATTGAGAGGTTAGGACCAGCCAGGTATATCACCACTCTTGATCTTACTAAAGGGTATTGGCAAATACCTCTAACCCGAAAGGCAAGGGAGAAAACTGCCTTCTCTACCCCAGAGGGGCATTTTCAGTACAAAAGGATGCCTTTTGGGCTACAGACTGCCCCAGCTACTTTTCAAAAGGCAAAGTACAAATGATTGCGCCCTCATTTTAAGTACACCTCAGTCTACTTAGATGACATTGTAATTTTCAGCACTGACTGTGAATCCCATCTGCCAAAAGTCCAGGCAATGCTAGACTCTTTTAAAAAAGGTAAATTTAGAGAAATGTGCCCTAGGGATGGAGGAAGCCCGATACTTAGGGTACATTGTAGGCAGAGGAATTGTAAAACCCCAATTCAATAAAGTAGAGGCAATTCTGAATTGGCCCCGGCCACTGACTAAGAGACAAGTAAGAGCCTTCTTGGGTATAGTGGGCTACTACAGACAGTTTGTGCCCAATTTTGCTACCTTGGCTGCCCCTTTGACAGACTTGACTCAGGGCAGGAAGTCTGTGATGATTAAGGCTTTTAAAGAACTTAAGTTCACATGTGCCAACACCCCATTTTGGTAGCCCGACTTTAGTCGAGAGTTTATAGTACAGACAGATGCTTCCGATGTTGGCCTTGGGGCTGTACTTTCACAGGATATCAATGGGGAAGAACACCCGATAGCTTTCCTCAGTAGGAAGTTGACTCCTGCAGAGAAAAATTATGCAGTAGTCGAAAGGGAGTGCCTAGCCATAAAGTGGGCCCTGGACTCCTTGCGCTATTACCTTCTGGGAAGAAAATTTAGTTTGGTCTCAGACCATGCATCCTTGACTTGGATGAGAAAGAATAGAGAGGCCAATGCAAGGGTGACACGTTGGTTCTTAGCCCTCCAGGATTTCAGTTTTGATGTAGAACACAGACCTGGGAAGCTACACCAAAATGCAGATGCACTATCCCGGGTACATTGTTTAGGGACATGGTTTGCCTCTACCGCCGGATTGAGGCAGAGGGAGGGGATATGTACATGACTCCAGGGTTGGGTCCTGGACAACAGTTATATTTCCCCTTTATTCAGGTACCTGGAGGGTGCACAGCAGGGTTAATTACTGCAGCAGTGCAGGAGTTAAGAGAGCCCTGAGAGTTCAGGAAGGGGGTTGGTAGACACACGTGAGGTCTGCACGAGAGAAGTCTGTTTGGAAACTGCTCTCCTGACTGGGAGTTCAACGTTTTGCAAGGCTAGGTGAGCCTGATCCCTGAATGGGAAAATGAACTGTTTAATTTGTCAGTTTTGCTGAACATGAAAGCCAATGTTACTTTATGCTGAAAACTGTGTTCAAACTGCCATTTTTAACTGCTGAAGATACAGCTTGTTAACGTTGTCATTTGTACCTGCAGAAGATAAAGCTTGTTTAAGTTTGACTAAGAAATAAAAGGACATTTATACTACTATTGTGTTGTGGCCATAGTGCATGGGCGATCCCTCTCCCCCTGAACTTTACAATGGACAAACAATCCCTGTTTTGTTTAAAGGGTAAGGCATTTTTTAGTAGCATATTGCACAACATCTCTCTGTCTTAAATATATTGATAATAGGTTGAGTGCAGAGGACCTCTTGTATTTGTCTATATGTATTTTGTGGTCACAGCCTCATTGCAAAAATTAGTGGTGAGCACAACTTTCCCTAGTTTACTAATACTAAACCATCTAACCCCTCTGTGCCTCTACCTCAGGAAGAACCCATGCAATTGGGCATAAGTCATCTAACTTCTGAGGAAAAGGCTCGCAGGTGGTCTCAGGTTCCCAATCCTCATGGGCTGAACTATTACCTTGGGCAGAATTTGCTTACAATAATGCAACTCATGCTTCTACTGGTCAATCTCCGTTTTTTATTGTTAATGGTTTACATCCAAAAGCATTTTCTTTTTCTGGTTCATTATCCTCTGTACCATCTGTCAATTCTTCTGTAAAACAATTTGCCAAAATCTGGTCTGGGGGGCATGATTCCCTTTCTGCAGCTACGGCCGCTCAAAAAAAGGCAGCTGATAGGTCTCATAGGGAAGCACCCAAGTACCAGGTAGGAAACTCGGTTTTGTTATCCACAAAAAATATCTGGCTTAAGGTTCCTTCACTCAAGTTGGGACCCAGGTTTATTGGTCCATACCCTATTACTGAAATAATCAATCCTTCCTCTGTTCATCTCCAATTACCTGACAATTTTAAAATATCATTCTTTTCATGTATCCCTTTTGAAACCAGCCTCACAGGTTCGTCCTCAATCTTTTCCTCCCCCAGTGTTGATAAGGGGGTCAGCCTGAATTTGTTGTCCAAGAACTCCTTGATTCTCGCCTGGTGCGGGGTAAGTTGCAATACCTAGTACAATGGAAAGGGTATGGCCCTGAGAATTCTTGGGTTCCTGTTTGTGACATTTGGGCTGATCGACTCAGGAAACAATTCCATCTTAGGTGGCCCCTCCTCGGGGGGGTAATGTCAGGATCTCACCCTGGGGGCCTAGTGGGCCGGCAGGAACACCCCTGCGATCTCGGTGGGGACGCCGCCAGGCCGGTCTTTCTCCTCTGATGCGCCGGTTTCCTAAGGGGGCATGCCTCCTCCAAATTTATAGGCATAATGATGCCAGCACAAACAGATTTGTTCTCATGTGAGTGATTACTGGTGCTAGGACCTTTGAAAACCCAAGGAACTATGTGCAGGGTCAAAATAGAAGGACTAAATATTTTAAGAACCGGTCCCAGATTGCAAACTGGAAAAATGCTTGTAAGTACAGTATATGGTTACATGAAGGTATGCGTCCTAAAGGTCGATTGTCACAAAGCAATCTGGCTTCATGAATACTATGATTGACCGCACACCAGTTCCATTTTGAATTTTTGTATAAAGGTATTCAAGTTTCTTAAGCAGGACTGGTCTGAAGATGTCTTCTTTTTGTGAGGAGAAAAAGTTTGGAGTAGGACCTTGTGATGAATCCTGTTTGGAGCAGCACTTCAATCAGTTGACTTAGAGCTGGTCCTTTGGGTGAGGGGACCAGAGATTAAACAATACATCTTGTAAGGGGACTGAAAAGGGAGGTTTGTACCAGTTGAAAATGATTTGCAACGGGGGGCGGAGTTAGCCGCGAGCGGGAGCAGTCGCATCTTATTGAGCTCCGCACTGAACTCTTCACGCAGTGACCGCATACTCACCAGAGGCGTTGGAATTTGCAGCAACTACTCCTCTGGAGTCCTGTCACTGTCGGCTGGACCCGAATTACGGTGGCAATCTCCTCTCTGCTTGCATAGCTCGACGACGTCACTGAGGCCTCTGGTGTCCCTCCTTAATGCGGCGCTTGTTTCACTCTTCATAGCGTCGGAAGGTCGGCAGGTGAGACCGTATATTTCTTAAACACTCCGATTGTCGCTACAGGGAGTCTGTTTATCCGGTGCTGTGGCGAAGCGTAATTGGAAGTACTGCGCCATTGCGGCCTATACATTTTATGCTCCCCTGAGTGACTTCCTTGATTGTGTCTTGCCCTCTTTTGGACTGGAATGATCGTCTCTATATTGAGGCGTCAGTAAGGAAGGGGTCTTTTGCCATATTACTACCCTATTTGGACTGTGATTATCTTTAACTGCAAGTTGCTGCTGACTCCGCTCCCTCCTCCATTAATCCTGTGCTTGCTCTGCCTGCATCGTCTCATGGGACCTTTTTTGCATGCTACCCTGCTATTGTTTCCCTGAGTACTTATACGAAGTTATCTAACATCATGGCTTTGTATTGAAGGTCCAGGTGTGTTCTTCGGAGACACGGCACTACCATAATTTGCTATTGCATATTGGACATTCTATTGTGGTTTTGGTGGATTACTGTCTCAGCATTATGGGGAAAATTGGGAAGGCTCCCCCCCCTCAAAAGACCACTCCAAAAGACAAGTCCAAAAATCTGGATACATATTTGTCCAAGGAAACTGGCTGTGCGGTTAATTGGTCTGAACCGGATGACTCTACTGACCAAGCTCAATTGCCTTCTCATTCTACAAAAATCCATTCCAGGGATGCCGCACTGATGGAACAATTTAAAATACTGCTGCGCACTGAGCTTGATATATCTACAAAAAAGATTACTGCCTCTTTATCAAAAGAAATCAAAGAGATCAGTAAAAGAACAGATACCCTGGAACACAGGCTGGACGATACCACTACAGTGTTAGAGGGTCATGATACAGATATTGATTCTCTTCGTTATCAGCTACAAGAACTTCAAGACAAGATGGAAGATATGGAAAATAGATCGCGTCGTGGAAACATCAGAATCAGAGGCCTTCCGGAATCTTATAAAAATTTGGAATCTGATATCACTGAATTCTTCTCCTTGCTTGTTCCACATCTCCCAACGTCCAAACTTGAAATGGACAGGGTTCATAGAGCATTGGGACGGCCACCTCAGGAAGGCAACCCCAGGGATGTGATTTTGAAGCTTCATTACTACACTTCCAAAGAAACAATTATGCAAGCGGCGCGACAGTCTGACCACTTGGACTATGAAGGTCATCCATTACAACTGCTGATATAGCTCCAGCTACAATTGCCAAACAACGTTCTTTCAAACCTATTACGGCGGTTTTGCAAAAGAATAATATAAAGTATAGATGGGCCTTCCCCTTTCGACTGCACTTTCTGCATCAAGGCAAGCAGAATTCCACAGCCGATCTGGCCGAGGCTACTGTCCTGTTACAGCAGCTACATCTTAAACAACATTCTGCCGCCTCAGAGTCGCCTACTGCTGGTGATTGAACGCTTCATCCTGGACATGGGTAACATTGTGATACTATTTAAGATGTTTGTGCTAATTATGCTTGCTTTATAAGCTCTTTTTTAGCTTCGTTGCTTGCCTAGCATAATGTTACTGATGTCGATTATGTGTATACTACTATTACGTTAACAGTTTACAGGGCTCCGAAGACCACCCTGTTGATCCACTCACAACAGGATTAATATATGAGACGTCACATTGAAGTGACGTGTGTATTATACACTGTTTTACCACTTCAGTTTATTTGTTTTTCTATGTTCTTAATTGATTGCTTTGTAGTTTTTTTCTTTTATTTGATCCACAACCGAGTCCGCTTTTTCTATGCTCTTTTCAGTGAAGCTACCAGTCAATTCCAGCCACACTTTCTGCTGTACTATGTCAATCTGTTGTTATGGCTACTTTGAGAATTATTTCCCATAATGTACAAGGTTTCAATTCCCCACACAAACGTTCAAAGGCTTTTAAGTACTATCGCTCCCTTCATGTAGATATATTGTTTTTACAGGAGACGCATTTTTCCCTAGACTCAACTCCGACTTACCTATCACCGTACTTTCCACACTATTATTTAGCTGTAGGTTCTGTGAAAAAAATGGTGTAGCAATCTGTTTTAGTAAGGGCCTCCAATTTAAGCTTGAAACTTTGAAAAAGGACCCGCATGGTAGATATTTCTTGCTTGTTGGTGAAATACAGGACGCTGAAGTAACTCTGCTTAACTATTATGCCCCAAATACTGGGCAAGATTGTTTTTTTGAAGAGTTGCATGGCATACTTGCGTCATTTCGTAAGGGTCAGTTGATATTGGGTGGTGATTCTAATATCTGCTTGCATGCTAAATTGGATAAAACGTTTAAGGTTCCTTGACGCTCCATGACTGACACGGTTTGTGCTACAAAGATACAAACAATACTCCAACAGTTGTCGATGATAGATGCTTGGAGGGAACGTTGGCCTACAACTAAAGACTATACTTATTTTTCTAATCCACACAAAACGTATTCTCGTATAGATCATATCTTTGTCCCACAAACCTTATTGCCAAATATAGCCTCTGCTAAAATTGTACCAATTGCATGGTCAGATCATTCTATAGTGGTAGTGGATTTGACGTCACTGATAAGTAAGCCTACTGAATTCCGATGGAGATTGAACAATTTCTTGTTAACTATACCGCAGTTACGATCTCAAATTGAAGGTAATATCAGAAAATATTTCACATTGAATCAGGGTACGGTATCTTCACCAATCACTTTATGGGAAGCCCATAAATCTGTATTACGAGGTGACATTATAAGTATGGCAGCAGCTCGTAAAAAACAAAAGCACGCTAGAATACAGGAACTTGAAAATAAATTATTAATTCTGGAGAGGCAAAACAAAATTAGAGTCTCTCCTAAACTGCAAGCCACTATTTTAGATGTTAAAAGGGAATTGGATTTGCTCTATACGCAAGACATCGAAAATATACGTCAATGGCAGGTTAACAGGCGTTACCGCAAAGGGAATAAACCAGATACTCCCCTGGCCCGCACCTTGCACTCAGTAATGTCACCACACCCTCCATTATATAAGATTCGAACCAACTCTGGTTCCATTACTGGCAACCCACAGACGATCTTACGGGAGTTTGTCGATTTCTACTCCAAAATATATCAGGATCCATCTACCTTCAATGTGCCCCAGGCACGGTACAATTACACGGTACAATTGCCAACCTTGTCCTCTGAACAGCGCCTATTAATGGATAATAATATTACTGTAGAGGAAACTTTATTGGCGATTAAATTACTCCCCACTTCTAAAACTCCTGGACCAGATGGCTTTTCAATTTTGTACTATAAGAAGTTTGCCCCGATCTTGGCTCCACATCTTACGAATTTGTTTAATAGCTTAATGCAAGGAGATAAACTACACTCGGACTCTATATTGGCACAGATCGCTTTGATTCCTAAACCCAATAAAAATCCGCTGGATTGTGGCAATTATCGACCCATTTCCATATTGAACAATGATGTCAAAATTCTGGGGAAAATATTGGCTACGCGCCTGAACTCATTTTTAGCATCCCTAATTCATCCTGATCAAGTAGGATTTGTCCCTAATAGAGACGGAGGCGATAATATTAGACGCCTGTTGCAATTGTTATACACCCTTAACTCCTCCCGTACCTCAGCAGTGCTATTAGCGCTGGATATCCAAAAGGCGTTTGATTCAGTTTCCTGGGAATATTTATATTATATCTTGCGCAAATGGAACTTTGGGGATAAATTTATTTCTTTGATTCAGGCTCTATATAACACTCCGCAAGCCTTCCTTAAATGGGGTCCCTTTGCTTCTGATAAGATTACACTCTATAGGGGGACGAGACAGGGGTGCCCTCTCTCCCCACTCTTATTTATCCTAGCGATTGAGCCCCTAGCAGTATTGATTAGGCAGGACTCACGAATTGCTTGTACGACAATAGCTCACCAAACTCATAAACAAATGCTATTTGCTGATGACTTATTGATGACTCTGACGAAGCCACTTGCATCTCTCCCACATTTGTTTAATACCCTCCATCATTTTGGGCGAATTTCTGGACTGGTGATTAACTCGACTAAATCTGAAGCCCTTCCCTTGAATATTTCCCCATCACAGGTTAAATTGCTTAAGCTTAACTTTGATTTGCTGTGGACTGACAAGCAGATAACTTACTTAGGGGTAAAAATAACTCCGACCCTCGAAGGTTTATATCAGGCTAATTACCCTCCTCTCTGGATAGATATTGATAAGTCTCTAGTAGCCTGGTCTAAATTACGTATATCGTGGTTCGGCAGAATAAATGCAATAAAGATGGTTCTTTTGCCAAAAATTTTATATTTTTTTCGGGTTTTGCAGATTGAACTTGCACGGTCCCATCTACATAACATACAACGAAAGTTTACGAATTTTATTTGGGCGGGGAAAAAACCACGTTTGGCCCAAAAAACTTTATTTTTACCCAGGAATAGGGGTGGCCTTAGCGTTCCCAACGTTTTTTTCTATTATCAAGCAGCACAAATTGCGCCGTTAATTCACTTCTATAGACCTACCCTCCCATTGTGGGCACAAATAGAAGTGGCACTGCTCAGCCCGGTTAATCCTACAGCGTTGCCATGGATTTCTAAATGTGAGAGACCCACTACTTCCACCCCAATATTGAAAATGGCGCTGGCCGTATGGGATCGGGTTATACTGACAGCCCCTTTGAAATCGCCACATTGTCCAGCTATGCCTATTATTGGTAATCCTGTCTTTCCACCAGGTCTACAGGGCAGTGAATTTCACTGGTGGCATTCCCATACCATGCTCTTTGTCACTCAGTTTTTTGGCTTGCAAGAAATGGTCCACTATAGTTGAACAGTATAATGCTCCTAGAGGGGAATGCTTCAGATATATACAGATCCAACATTTTCTTAATGAGGTGACTAAAGGGTGTACTAATATCCTATCCTCTTCGGCTTGGGAACTAATGTGTATCAAATTCCCTTGTAGTGGGGGTATAATATCTATGCTGTACAAGAATATTCTAAATTCAATATTTACCTCCCCTCCAACCTATACTACTCAATGGGAACGGGAACTGGGTAATGTAATGGAGAACACTTCCTGGCAACAAACGTGGGTGCATACGGCCAAATCCTCCGTAAATACACTGGCGCAAGAAACTTTATACAAGGTGATCTCTAGATGGTACTTGGTTCCTGCCAAGCTACATAAATATTATGCCACTGTTAGTCTGCTCTGTTTCCGTCATTGTGGAATGGGCGGTACTATGTTACATGTTTGGTGGCAGTGCAGACAGGCGTTCAGATTTTGGTCCAGAATATTCACACTAATTGATTCGATTTTGGGAATTAGACTCCGAAAAGATCCTTTGTTAGCCTTGCTCAATACCGCTATTCCAACTTCAGACAAATATCATCGCAAATTGATACAGTTTATTTTTATAGCGGCGAAACAAACTATTGCCGCCTCTTGGAAGAAAAGTTCTATTCCTTTGGTTATGTTTCGTATGAAAATGAACTGGATCATGGTAAATGAAAGATTATTGAGTATAACTACCGATACATATACTAACTTTACTAAGGTCTGGACCCCCTGGCTGCAGTACGCCAGGCTACGCTAATTTTTTATCTAGTGCAGGCTTTACAATTTTACGATTCCCCTGTATCACTCACTATCTGTTTTGCTTGTTGCTTTATGTTGAATTGAAACCTATATGATGGAATTTATGGTAGCTTCACCTCCTGAATTGTGAGCTAGCTGACATTAGTATAATAACCACGGACACGGTTGATTGAGTTTACTGTTTAGTTTTTCATTTTATTTCATTTTCTTAAATACATGGTCTTTATTACTGATACATGTTGTTTTCTTATGTGTAATTATGTGGAGTGTCTGAAACCAATGTTTTTCCTTCACTCTCAGGACATTTGAATGTTATGATGATAATCCCCTCTGCGTAGGAGGATATACATTTTCTACATGTAAGAATGCATAAAAATCTTTGTTATGTGGAAAATATATACTGTTTTGCTGTCTAATAAAAAGTTTTGAAAAGAAAATCATTTGCAACACCCAATTGTCCATGGTGTGCGTTTCCAAGTAAGAAAGGAATTGTGAGAGATTGTCCCCCTACCCTGTAATCTGGATATTGTACTGTGTAGTCATGCCGAGCTTAAAGGACATGTGAAACCTACATTTTCCTACCACGTACAGTATATAAGTTGGGCACATCTTCTCCACCCAAGATACATCATTTGTACTGCATATACCAGCTCCATTTGCCAGGACAATCACATTTTCCTAAAACAAATAGTAGCTTTCACCTAGTGGCCATTTTCCCCTCTGTCATATCATCAGTAACACAGACATCTGCAAACAGGCCATGTATGCTGTAAAGTTCATGCAATGCAGAATGCAGGGTTACACAGCCACAACAAATGTTGATAAAAAGTTCTGCTGGGGTTGAGTACTGTAATATTTAAGCTAAGATCAGGAGAGGGGGTTAGGAGAAAAAAAAATAGGATCAGACAGCTAGAGCAGTTTCTATGGGAAAAAGTAATGCTATCTCTTCATTGGCTGTTAGACTGGAGGGTGTGTTTAGTAATCTGAGCGGAGAACTGAGCATGCTCATAAGTCAAAACAAATTCCTGAGGGAGGGGGCTGAGTGGGTTAGAGGATGAGAAGGATTTCTAAGTGATTAAAGGGATGCTGCAGCCTTACTTGTTAACCTTTTGATACACAGAGTGGCAGTTATGTAAAGATTTCAAAGAGGCTGTTCACCGATTTTTGTGGAGTTGGTTTACATGTCCTTTAACTTTGATGTGGTTGGCTTCCTAAGTTTTCTGTTGGGATTGTTGCCATTATGGCCTAATTTTTTTTTTTTTTTACTATAATGGCTAAAGGAAAAATAAATAATTGCATTTTGCTATAGTGTGTCATTTTTTTCTGTAAGGGCCCTCCTGCTATTACAGGTATGGGATTCGTTATCCAGAAAGCTCACAATTATGGAAAGGCTGTCTCCCATAGACTCCATTTTATCCAAATAATCCACATTTTTAAAAATAATTTTTCTTTTTCTCTGTAATAATAAAACAGTACCTTGTACTTGATCCAAACTAATATAAAATGTATTCTTACTGAAAGCAAAACTAGCCTATTGGGTTTATGTAATGTTTAAATAGAATCCTAGTATAATTAAGGTATGAAGATCCAAATTTCGGAAAGATCCATTATCCGGAAAACCCCAGGTCCCAAGCATTCTGGATAACTGGTTCCATTCCTGTATTATTATTATTATTTTAAACTCAATTCATACACATGTGGAAAAAATATTACCAAATCCATGAGACCCACAGTTGCATTGCATTCATTTGAACAAAAAGTTTCTTTATTTTAGGGAATAAACAATTTTGTGCAGTTCCGTGTCCAGGGCAGTACTGAGTTCTAAGATCCTGTTTCAAACACTTGAAAAAACACTTGCCTGTCAGGAATATGTACCTCTGGATTCCCATGAACAATATTTATATATACAATATCCGATGCTTACTTTTCATTATGTCTCTCTACATTATGAAAACTGTTAATTCATTTAGAATTGCATCTGGTTACAGATGTGGAATTACACTATTTAAATATGTTTCCCCAGATAAATTATGTTTATCTAGCACCTGAAATATTGCTTAAAGTAAAAAATCACAAAATTGTGAAAATTTGCTTGACAGATTTAGTGCCAATATCAAATTTAGGCTGATCCCGGTGCAGCACATATAACTGCAGAAATGTTGGCGAAAAGTGTATGCATAAATATTGTCAATTTGCTTAAAAAGCTCTTCTGGACATTTGCAGAGTGAAAAAAATGTACAATTCTGTTTGCACATTAAATACACCACTCTTATTCAGCTTTATAAATATAACCATGTGCAAGGCAATTATATTCGCTGTGAGAATCATTCTGCGCTGCACAAAGTTTATAAATGAGCCCCCCCCCGTCTAGTGAGCATTATATATCTAATGTATGACAGGCCCCTTACTCATGTTTGGAAGCTTTTACAAATCCACCAAGTGTGTTCGCACCAAAGTGAATTTCAGCAGGCAGATTTCAGCCATGTCTGGATATAGCCTAAGAGAATTACCCCCCCCCACACACACTGACAAACTGATGCGCCTCCTAAGATCTACTTGGTTAACTGCACCTAAACGGTAGACAACAGGAGGCCATACGGAACATACGGAAGTCCAAATGTATTGTAAATGTATAAGTCCAAATGGACGACTGTTTGCAACATGTTTACTGATATAACATAAGATTACTATTAATGCTTTGTACTCATTGGTTACATTTGTCTTTCTTTACCTTATGGACAATGTTTTTTTGAAAATTAATAAACGTTTAAAAAAAGTCTAACAGAACAGGTTTCATGTTACTCATAGGTAATTCATATACACAATTCATATTCATTGCGAATATTGGTTTAATGCATGGGGAACTGGGACTCACAAAATTCATTTTCAGAATTGATGGTAAAAACACAATGTAATGATGTTATGGACACCCAGTTTAGCAGCTCCAACCTAGTCAATCATATGCTTGATATGGCTCAGGAAGCACCAATTAAACAAAAGGCATTTCATCTGGTGAAACTGAGGTTTCTAAACACTAAGGGGCTGATTTATCAAAATCTGAGTTGGAATTTTTCGATTCAGATATAGTGAAAGATTTATCACAAATTAATTAAACATGAAAAGTCCTAAGAAAACAACTCTGGAAAGAAAAGATAGTGAAGGTATGTACAATTCCCAGATAATTCAAATATTCAAGATTTTCAACCACATTGAAAATAAAAAGAACATTATTTTCTTTAGTTTTTTTACTGTGAAAAAATGTGACCAAGCAACCATGAATATTCTGTTCAGTTTTTTTTCTTAAATAGACGAATTCAGAGAATACACCATGTTCCATAGCTTTAAAAGAACAGTTCAGTGTAAAAATAAAAACTGGGTAAATGGATTAGAAATTAGGCTGTGCAAAATAAAAAATATTTCTAATATTGATAGCCTAAAATGTAATGTATAAAAACTGGAGTGACTGGATGTCTAACAATGATAGCCAGAACACTACTTCCTACTTTTTAGCTCTTTAATTCTGAGTTAGTCAGTGACTTAAGGGGGATCACATGGGACATACTGTAATTGTTCAGTGAGTTTGCAATTGATCCTCAGAATTCAGATCAGATTCAAAAGCAACCGTTATGGCCCATGTGACACCCCTTCAAGTCACTGATTGGTTACTGCCAGGTAACCAATGAGTGGAAACCAAGGAAGCTACAAAGCAGGAAGTAGTGTTCTGGATATTATGTTAGACATCCAGTCACTACAGCCTTTTCTACATTACATTTTTGGCTAACTATATTAAACATATTTTTTATGTACCCAGTTTTTATTTTCATACTGAACAATTCCTTTAACCTTGTGAAAGGTAAGATCAATTTATTGTTTTTTTGGGGTTCTATGTTCGCACCAAATACCTGGTCTAGGCAAAGGGAGCACAGCAATGTCAATTTTCATTTAGTTTCACCATTAATCTTTTGCATATTGTAGAAATTGGTATTCCAATTCAATCTGCAATTGGTCTTTTTCTGTTTTGGTTTTTAAATTATAACCCTTTTTATTTTATCTCTGAATTTGGTATTGGAGGTTAGAGACAACTGAAAACCAAAAACCATAGTTAATTGAAGCTGGGTTTTTATTACTGTATCATTTTATTTTGTACTTAAATTAAATGTTGTGCAGTGCAAACCTGGAATTACAATATAATTAATGGGGAACATACATTAACACTTTGATTGTATAAATACTCTTTAATGTGAGACAAGTGTTAATTTAAAGGAGAACTAAACCCCCAAGAAGCCCCCCTTAACTGCCTGCCATCGCCTCCCTCCCCGCACTGTGCATTAGTCAAAAGCATACCTCCCAACATTTGAGATTAAGAAAGAGGGTCAAAAAGTTCTGCCGCGCGCAGCACGGCAAAATTTGTTTCGGCCACGCCCATTTATAGCCACTCCCCCATAAGTCACACACATTTCACAGAAACACACCCCAGCGGGACATTCAACTGCCCAACCCGGGACATCGGGATGGGAGGTCAAAAGCGGGACTGTCCCTCGAAAAACGGGACGGTTGGGGGGTATGCTTATATATTTAGAAATTAGATGATGACTAATGAAACACTAATCAATCCCCTCTCTTTGATATATTTGTAGCCATTGTAGCCAGATCAGTTGGACTTCCATAGTCCTTGTATAGTTATTTTAGGATTGGAGTGCTCCCACAACCCCAACCATTCAGATCAACTGATTTAAGATTTTTTATAAAATGAAGTGCCGAAATGCTAGGTAACCTTTACATGAAGGTGTTTAAATGAGGAAAGAACTAAACTTTATCCAAGCGCCCAGTGCTAGTAACTGGGTGTGCTGCACATCAGTAGACAGGGCCAGCTCAAGCACAAGTTATCAGCTGCTCTGCGATTGTTATACCTTCCCACAGGCACTTCCCTTGTGCCCTTCAACGTCAATGAAAGAACAGATGCTCGCCTACCAATGAAACACAGCCAATTCTTAATAGTAGTAGTTTCCAGGCGACTATTTACACTACAACTCCCATCGTCCATTTCGCGGCCCCTCCCTCTTTACAAGTTGGTGGGTGGAACCGCGCAGACTCAGCTGACGTCACGTGGCACGACCCAAACCAACCGGGTTTGAAAGTAGTGTTTCTTTATTTTTAACCTCCTCTTCTTCCCTGCCAGCGGTGGCTGTGCAGTCACAAGTATTCATCTAATATAAACTCTCTTCATGATGATGTAGTCGCGCTGTCTCGTATACTAGTTGCTCAAAACGTCGCAGCGGGACATTCAACTGCCTAACCCAAGACAGTGGGATGGGAGGTCAAAAGCGGGACAACCCGGTTGGGGGATATGGTCAAAAGGAAGGCCTCAAAAAAAAGAAAAAAACACCTGACCACAAAATGCAGAGCAGTGCAGCGGAGTTCCTGGGCACCATCTTCTCCCCATTCGTATTCTTTCGGGTCTCCTTGCTGATACAAAACCTGCAGCAGCATGCGCAGTTGGGCTTAGTCTGGAATCTGCTTCAACTGCACATGTTCCCGCAGGCTTAGTGTCAGCATTGAAACACAAGAGAATGCAAACAGGCAGAAGATGGCGCCCAGTTACTACGCAGCTCTGCATTTTAGGATTAGATTTTTTTCAGGGGCTTCTTTTTGAAGAATGCACAATACGGGGAGGGAGGGCGATGGCAGACAGTTAAGAGGGGCTTTTGTTACTGGGGGGTTTAGTTCACCTTTAAAGGAACAGTAACAACAAAAAATTACGATGTTTTAAAGGAATGACAATATTACTGTTGTCCTGTACTGGTAACACTGGTGTGTTTGCTTTATAAACACAACTATATTTTATTTACAGTCAAATGAAAAACTCCTCTTAGCCTGTATAATAATATACTCCACTTTCAAAAAAAAAGATAACGGTGTTATGTCTTTCATTTCCCAGGAACAGTGTGTTTTCTGAACTAAGATTTTTTTAGTGGAGCAGTATTCAGTTGTATGAAATTAAATCAAATGTGAAAAACTGTTTGGGTACCCTTGTAATTTTGCTAATTTGAATGCATGTAACTGCTCAATACTGATTACTGGCAACACCAAATTGGTTGGATTAGTTTGTTAAGCCTTGAACTTCATAGGCAGGTGTGTCCAATCATGAGAAAAGGTATTTAAAGGACCAGTAACGTCAAAAATTTTTACAAAAAAATTTGTTCTAATACAACAAAAAAAAAACACCAACACAAATTAAAATTTAAAATAGCAAAGCCTTTATTAAGAAATAACTTACAGAAACTCCACTTCCTGTCCTCTTCAGAAACGGCAAAAGGGCAACCATCCATCTGCAGCGCTCGATTTCTCCTCCTGGCTATACACTGACAGCATGTCCACTGCCCGATCGCCTTCTCCATCCAGCAGCAGTAGGAAGTCGATGTCTCCCGCTCCAGGAATGCAGCCCTGACTGCTAACCCCGTGCCCACTCTGTCAAGGCAGCTGAAACAAAGCAGCCGGAAAAGAATGCGTCCAAGGAAGAACGCTTCCAGGCTGCATTCCTCCCCCTGAGTCTGAGTGCACGATGGATACCGGGGAGAGGATGCTGTTGCTGGAGAGGTAGGGGTTAGAGGCAGCCGTGGCCATCACTTCCCCCCTGCACGCTGCTATCCACAGGTTTGGGGCTCGTCCTCCCCCGCAACAGCCTTTCAAGGCTCCTGCCCTCCTCCGCGCAGCCAAGCTCAGTCCACCTATTAGCGGATGCTGCTGGTAAAACAACAATCCCGTAGGATTCCTTTTCTCCAAGAGTAACAATCCCTACTCGCAACCCAGTCTCTCGTGGCGCCACTGCCTGTCACTCGCCGCCTTCCCGGGACATGACAATTGCTGGAACGGGAGACGTTCTGCTTCCGCCTTTCCTTCTACAACTTTACTCGCTCTCCAGTCCCAAACTGTCAGCGATGATGGGTTTGGAGACATCGCCTTCCTACTACTGCTGCATCGCCGACAGTTTGGGACAGGAGAGCGAGTGTATAGCCAGGAGGAGAAATCGAGCGCTGCAGATGGATGGTCGCCCTTTCTGAAGAGGACAGGAAGTGGAGTTTCTGTAAGTTATTTCTTAATAAAGGCTTTGCTATTTTAAATTTTAATTTGTGTTGGTGTTTTTATTTTTCGTTGTATTAGAACACATTTTTTACGTTACTGGTCCTTTAAGGTGGTCAATTGCAAGTTGAGAGTGACAGAATGGGATCCTCAGAGCAACTCACCAAAGATCTGAAAACAATGATTGTTCAGTATCATGGTTTAGGAGAAGGCTACAAAAAGCTATCTCAGAGGTTTAAACTGTCAATTTCAACTGTAAGGAATATAAGTAGCAAATGGAAGGCCACTGGCACAGTTGCTGGAAAAACCCAGGTCTGGCAGGCCAAGAAAAATACAAAAAAGCGGCATATGCGGATGATTGTAAGAATGGTTACAGACAACCCAAAGATCACTTCCAAACACCTGCAAGAACATCTTGCTGCAGATGGTGTATCTGTACATCGTTCTACAATTCAGCGCAATTTGCACAAAGAACATCTGTATGGCAGGGTAATGAAAAAGAAGCCCATTCTGCACTCATGCCACAGTCGCTTGTTGTATGCAACAGCTCATTTAGACAAGCCAGAGTTATTTTGGAACAAAGTGCTTTGGACTGGTCATATTTGGTCATAACAAAAAGCTCTTTGCATGGTGGAAGAAGAACACCGCATTCAAAGAAAAACATCTGCTACCTACTGTCAAATTTGGTGGTGCTTTTGGGCGATGTGGCTAGTTCAGTGACTGAGGCCCTTGTTAAAGTCAAGGGTCTGATGAATTCAACCCAATACCAGCAACTTCTTTGGGATAAGGTTCAAGCATCAGTCACAAAGTTGAAGTTACGCAGGGGTTGGATATTCCAACAAGATAATGACCCTTAAACACACTTTGAAATCTACAAAGGCATTTATGCAGAGGGAGAAGTAAAATATTCTGGAATGGCCGTCACAGTCCCCTGACTTGAATATCTTGTCAAATCTATGGGATGATTTGAAGCAGGCTGTCCATTCTCGGCAGCCATCAGATTTAATTGATCTGGAGAGATTTTGTATGGATGAATGGTCAAAAATACTGCAATCCAGAAATTCATCAAAGGCTATAGGAGGCGTATAGTGGCTGTTACATTTGCAAAAGGGAGCTCAACCAAGTATTAATATAATATCTCTGTTGGGGTGCCCAAATTTATATACCTGTCTAATTATGTTTTAATGCATATTGCATATGTTCTGTTAATCAAATAAACTTAATGTCACTGCTGAAATACTACTGTTTCCATAAGGCATGTTCTATATTAAAAGGAAGTTGCTTACTTTGAAAGCTCAGCCAATGATAAACAAAATTCCAAAGAATTAAGAGGGGTTCCCAAACTTTTTCGTATGACTATAAACAAGCCATTCAAGAATTGGATACACAGCAGATAACATAAGGTCTGAAGAATCCCACTGTATACTACAGAGCTGATCTGTTATCCGCTGTTTATCTTGTGCCTTTTTTCCTTTTTTAGCTGAATGGCTGACCCCATGGCTACACAGCAGCTTGTTTATAGACACTATATAAATTATAGTAGTGTTTCTGAAGCAAACACACCAGTTGTACCAGTGCAGGGCAACAGAACATTATATGGTAATTCCTTCAAAACGCTTTCCATTTTAGATGTTACTGTGCCTTTTTAAACGTATTGGTTGCATAACAACGATATCATCATTTTGTAGCATCATTCTTTGGGGCTACTTTTTTCAGCAGGATCTAGTGAATTTAGTTTCATATTGTGCAACCAACAAATGTTTACTTTTTAAATTAACTTTTGTTGTGGAAAATGAATTTGCATCTTCAAATGGTGTATTTCAAATGGGCAAAATATCATTAAAAACGATTTTAATTCCAGGTTGTAAGGCACTATAATAAACACAGAAAAATGAAGGTCAGCTGCAAAATAAATTTTAGATAATATACTCAAATGTCCTTTAAGGGACAGAGTCTAAATGTGTGGTCAAAACCAGACATATTTATCACAAAAAGCAAGATGATTAATGCTTAAATAAAGTGACCACAGCTGTTTGAGTTTTCTATATGTGGTAGTCTATTCCCACATTATATTATTTTATATGTATAGTTCTAACATTGTATCATTCTCCTCAGACAGAGTGCAACTAGTACAATCAATTTCAACAAAAGCCAGTTTAGCTGCCTGTTTTGTACTGTAGAAATTCACAGAAGCAATCAAACCTAGAATGCCAGTATTAATCATTGTACCACCATACTGCAATCTGACACATATGCCAAACACTATTCCAGGAGTGTGTCTACATTCAAATGTAAAAGAAAGTATGTTCAGCCCTATTCATTAGGCATAAGCAAAATTAGTGACAAAAAATGCAAGTTCCTGAGCTACTAAGCATATCAGATCTATGATATGTTACTGCAGCTGGAAGCATTTTATTGATATAAACTTGGCTAAAACCTCATACGTGCTTGTTAATAAGAATGATAATAAATGTTGTACACCAGCCCTATATCTCTTTAAACCACTTTGACCTCCCATGCACTTTTTTACCGAATTTATCAATAAATTTACTCGAAAAAAATCTAGTGTCGGAAAAGACTCGATACAATCCGAATTGTACGATTTTTTCTGCATTATCGCCCAAAAACCATGAATTATTTGGATTGATTTCTACATGACCCTGGCAGGTTTGAGATGGAGTACTTTTTTTATTAAGACTTTTAAAAGCATTGAGGTTTAAAAAATGCCGAAAAATTTTGGTTTTCCCCTTTAAAACTTAAATACCCCCATCAGTGTCTCCTGCCACCGACTGTGTTGCAGCCTCTCCCAGATTAATTTTTTTCTGATTTAAAAAACTTCTCAGCAAAATTAAATACATATTTATTAGAAACTATGCAGTAGTCATAACAGAATATGCCATTAGTCTTTAGTTATCATGGATCTGGTTGCATGTCAGAGATCAAAAGCCATATGAAGTGAAGATAAAGGCTTTTTAAATTTCAACAAACTGTTTAATGTTGTTGTATGTCGGTTGGAGTGGATCCCCATCATTGTGCACCTGGTTCTTTGAATCTGAAAAGATTGGAGAGTACTAACTATAGCCAACTGCTACCGTACTTTTTTCTGTAGCTCTCCAGCTGTTATTTTAGCAGCTATTTGGTTTCTAGGGTGCAATTTACCCTAGCAATGGAGCAGTAGCTTAAAGAAGAATGGTGAATGGACTGTGAATAGCAGAGGGCCTGAACAGAAAATTAAGAAATAAAAAGTAATAATAAAATTGTAGCCTCAAAAACCTATAGTTTATTGATTAACAGGGTCAGTTGGAAGATGTAGGAAAGAAAGGCAAATAAATCAACTATAAAAAATAAAGATTCATTGAATAGTTTGCGTATTTGCTATTTGTACACATTGTAATATTTGCCATTGTACAGCATCAAGCATTACAGGGATGTACAGTATATCAGGTGACCCCAAATCAGGTGGTCTTGGGTTTATTAATTTGATGGTATGCTTCATTTGTATGTGCTGGAGTGGGAACATTGCTTTTCTCACTGTTAGTGCCATGCATGTATTTAGCTTCCATTGACATCACAGTCACATTTCATTATACAGGATGGCAAAGCACACACACTTTCAATAATCCAATTTGGTCGACACCTGAAAACAAAGGTGACAGTAGCTTTAAACTGAAATATCACAAATGCTTTACTGCATATAACATTTTCAAATGTATAACCGTTGTATTTCTGTATTACTGCTTAAGTAATGTTTTAAATACATACTACTGCTTAATTCTGTAGTTTTTTCCCATTCTGTCAAAACTATATATTGTTACTGTTTGCGTTGTTACTTTTTTACTTTAGTATGGCCACAGATGGGCTGAACTGGCAGATCATGCGCCAACCCTGGATATACATATTGAAAGCAAAGCGGCATACCGGCCCAAATACAATGAGGTCATAGTAACCTAAACAAACTGATCTAACTGAATTACAGTATACATTTACAAATACATTTGGCCAATGATCATATAAATGTGCTCATGTTTTGCATCTGAATACTGTATATTGAAAACTTATAAACATTAAACGATGATTGTTTATAGCCAAACACGCAGGCAGATGCTGGCGATTGGGACTTTATCTACCTGGTATTATCAGCTTTAATGTACACATCACCTATTTTCTGCCTTGGTCTTTCTCAACCATTACATTCAAACTAAATAGATCACAAAAAACTATTATGTGTCCACAACAAAGTTACTAATGTCAAAAAGATTTTTACTATCAAACAATGCAAGGTTGGATGGTTGGTTATATGAATTGGATGGGTATATAAAAAGAATACCATAACTGTATGGGTTATTTTGACACTAAATAATCCACGTGTAGTACAGGTATGGGATCCATTATCCGGATTACGGAAAGGCCATCTCCCATAGGCTCCATTTTATTAAATTAATCCACATTTTTAAAAAAGATTCCCTTTTTCTGTGTAATAATAAAACACTACATTGTACTTAATCTAAATTAAGATATCATTAATCCTTATTGGAAGCAAACCAGCCTATTGGGTTTTTTAATGTTAACACAATTTAAGGTATAAAGATCCAAATTATGGAAAGATCTGTTATCTGGAAAACCCCAGGTCCCGAGCATTCTGGATACCAAGTCCCATACCTGTATTGATAAAATGAGAAAATAATAGTTTTAAAAATATAGTTTTCTTAAGAAACTGCTATTTAACTTTTTCATTGCGGTGGGCAACCATCTCTGAAATTAATATAATTATGGACTCTTTTATTCAACAGTCTGACTTCAGATCACAATACTAAAATACGAAGTGCTACTATTTAAAATCTTATTTTGTAAAATTAGTAGAGGTATGGGATCTGTTGTCATGAAACATGTTACCCAGAAAGCTCTGAATTATGGGAAGTTCATAATAAGCAAATAATTCAAATTTTAAAATATGATTTCCTTTTTCTCTGTAATAAGGTAACTTGTACTTGATCCTAAGATATAATTAATATTTATTGGTGGCAAAATAATTATATGTGGTTTATTTAGTGTTCAATTTATTTTTCAGCAGACCCAAGGGATGGGGATCCAAATAACAGAAAGATCCCTTATCTGGAAAACCCCAGGTCCCAAACATTCTGAATAACATACCTGTCGTTTTCACATCTTTGAGTCTTAAAAAACACATCAGATAGATTTAAAAAGTGTTAAAGACTTCTGCAGGGTAGTTAAAATTACTATTTGAAAAGATATATCTAATCTTTGTAAACATGTGGCTGTTAAAACTCCCCCCCATTCTCACATCTGTCTGTCCTTCATGCTCATTTGACCCCTTTCCATATTAACTTGCTTTACCCCTTTATATTCTAGTTTTGTTCTTTAACACCTGCTCTTCTCTTCTTTAATAAACTCAATTCCTTTGCCTCCATATCACACTTCACTGCAATATCATGTGCCATTTTCTTCCACCAAAGTTAAATTGACCAAGTCCATAATCTGCTTTTGACTCTTTTAGATTGAAAGCTGCCATGATGAAATTCTCTCTTGATTCACAATTTTTGTGTTTTTAGTGGTTTTCAACAGTGATTAATTCAATTAATGGATATACACGCTAAGGTGTTATTTATCAATAGTCATGGGTGAATCTGGTCCGTTTCGCTTCTCGAAAAACTGCAAATAAATCGATATACGCATTGAAGTTGATGGACTTCAAAGAGTGCATGTAGAAGCCAATGGGAGCTGTCCTAGCCAACAATTAAACTATATACAGTATATATATATATATATTTAATTCATGGTGTGCACAAATAATTAAGTGTGAAAATACAAACTTTTGTATTATTTTTAACCTGAGCATACAGTTTTAAAACGTTGAAACGTTGCTGGTCAGGGTTTAAAATAACAGGGTGTGCATTTTCTGTCTGAAATACTCTAAAGGAAAGTAATTTTATATTTGGGGGTGCCAAAAGGTAGGCACTCCCAAGTGATTGTATTTACTTACCGGACACCCCGGCGGGTGCTCCTATCAGTAGAAAACGGCAAAAACCTTCCAGCGAGCACCAGTTAGCGATCCTCTTCCTGCATCTTCTTTCAACTCTTGGCTGCGCATGCACAGTAGAGTGAAAAGCCAAACGTTATTGAAAAAGCCGGCTATTGCATTATACTGCACATGCATCTCCACCGGGAAAGAAGAAGAGGACCACTACGTGGTGCTCACTGGAAGAACAATACAATCACTTGGAAGTACCCCCCAAGTATAAAAAGTCTCTTTCTCCTGTCTGTGGCAGGAAAACAAAAATAAGTCACACCTTGTTACGGTCTTTATAAAAAGCTAAACTACCCTGAATAGTAGTATGCTACAATACTTTTGTTTTTTTTTTTAACTTTAAAAATCTGGTTATCCTAAATCTCACAATCTATGGCCTTATAGCAACTACATTGTGACTACACTATAAATACTAGCTCTGAAGCATGGAGTCAAAGCCAACTCAACAATAGTACTTTTACACAATACTGTTTCAGCATGACCTAAAGGTAACTTTTAATGTACATTAATATTTTTAAGAGTAGTTTTTTTAGTGTCAATATCACTTTAAGACTACTAGAAAATCATGTAAACATTAAATAAACCCAATAGGCTGGTTCTGTTTCCAGTAAGGATGCATTAAATCTTAGTAGGGATCAAGTACAAGGTACCGTTTTATTATTACAGAGAAAAAGGAAATGCTTTATTAGAAATTTGGATTACTTAGATAAAAAACGAGATGGCCTTTTTTCGTAATTCAGAGCTTTCTGGATGCACCAACTTTATCACATCATATTCTGAACCCTCAACCACGGATGCGACTTCAATACGACAAATCTTATCAAGTCCAAAGCTGCACATTTACAAAAGGCATTCAAATGCAAATACAACCCAAACACACTCTGGCTGCCTGTCTATCCTAAAAATAGCCAGGTAGGAAAACACTGCTACGCAGATAATGCAGGAATCAAATTTGATACAATATGATACATTAGTTCTACCAATAAGTAGACCGTAATCTCCAGGCAGGTAGGGCCGGATTTGTGCTCCGTGCGCCCGGAAGTGAGGCTGGGCGGCATGCCGCCCCTGAGCTTGTGCCGCCCTAGGTCCGCCTCGCCGCAAATCCGGGCCTGCAGGCAAGACTGAAATAGAAATCTTCTGAATGAAGACAAAAGTATTAATCCAATAATGGTATGACGTTGCTTTCCCTACATTACCTCAAATGTTAGCTTTTTTTTTGTTATTTATATAAAACAGATGATAACTAATTACAATTCAACAAATAGCTTTTTACTAGAACAGTTTCCAAATCTAAACTTTATAAAGTGAAAACTATACAATAGTAGTTATAATTAAAATGGCGAAAAAACTAATTATAAAAATATATTGCCTAAGAGCTAACTTTACCCGGCACCCTTGTCTCAGCCAGCCATGGTTTATGATGGGGATGTTGGTTTTGTAAGATCTCTCCCCTATAAAAGCTGCAGTGGGGGAGGATAAGTCTAAGAGACATGTAAAGCCTACTTTTCCCTACCATGTATACAAGTTGGGCATATCTTCCCCACCCAACCCACATCATTTGTACTGCATATACCTCCTCCATTTGCCAGCACCATCACATTTTCGCAAAACAAATAGCAGCTTTTACCTGGCGGTCATTTTCTGTCTGACATCAGTAACATTGACATCTGCAAAAAGGACATGTATGCTGTAAAGTTCATGCAATGCAGGTTTGCACTGGCACAACATACTTTGATAAAAAGTTCTGATGGGTTGTAGTGGTTAAGCTGAGCTCAGGAGAGGTGGTTAGGAGAAAAAAATAGGATCAGACAGCTAGAGTTTCTATGGGAACCAGCAATGCTATTTCTTCATTGGCTGTTAGACTGGAGAATATGTTTAGTAATCTGAGCTGAGAAGAACGGAGCATGATCATGCACCAACAGCCAAAGTATATTCCTGAGGGAGGGGGCAGAGTGGGTGAGAGGAGTAGAAGGCTTTCTTAAAGGGATGCTGTGGCCTTACTGTTAAATGAACAGTAATGTCAAAAAGAACAAGTGTTTTAAAGTAATGAAAATATAATGCAGTGTCGCCCTGCACTGGTAAAACTGCTGTGTTTAAGAAATGCTACTTTTAAAAACCAGAGTGGCAGGTATATATGTATCTAAAGATTTTAAAGAGGATGTTCACTGATTACATTTGTGTGGGCAGGGTTTACATGTCCTTTAATCAAAAGACCCTTTACTCCTCAAAACAAAAACAACCATTCAGGTAGGTGCCAACCTAAGAAAAATATGTCTTAGGACCACCATATGGGGTTTACCGTGGCATGGTATAATGGCTCTGCAATTTTATGATCATACACTTATAACTGAAAAATTACTAGGGCTAGGTCGCATTGGTTGGCCGCCTTATTTTTTATGTTTGTAACCAATGGTTCAGAAACCCTGATTTCATCATTGTATAAAGGTACCACATTCAGTTGCTAGAAAGATGTTCTTAAAGGAAAACTATACCCCCCAAACTATGTAGGTCTCTATTAAAAGATACTGAGTAAAACAGCTCATGTGTAAAACCCTGCTTCATGTAAATGAACCATTATCATAATAATATACTTTTTTAGTAGTATGTGCCATTGGGTAATCATAAATAGAAAATTGCCATTTTAAAAAATAAGGGCCGCCCCCTGAGATCGTAAGATTCACTGTGCACACACACAAACCACATGTTAGGTCACATGAGCCAATTAACAGACAGAGTTCTGCCTTTTGCTTCCTCACTTCTTCCTGTTACAGTTAGTGTTGTAGTATTTTTGGTCAGGTGATCTCTGAGGCAGCACAGATAGAGTCACAAAATGGTGGTTCAAGGCAAGAGATGTAAAAGGGCAATATTTATGTAAATATATATTCCAGTTTGGTAAGATTCTTTAATATGTCATTCAATTTGATATAAACTGTTGCTTAAGTATTCATTTTGGGGGTATAGTTTTCCTTTAAGCAGTGGGAAAAGTACATGTGTATGCTTTCCTTTAAGCAGTGGGAAAAGTACATGTGTATGCACTAAATGTATGGCATGTAGTATTGATGCAACTGAAGCCTAATACAGCATTGCTTAGCAGTATTCTAAAGGTTAATTATATAACTCTTCATGTACTGCATGAAGGCATTTACTGATATGTTTACAATAACTGTTTTAGAAATATTGCTTATTGTGATGAATACCTTTCATGTTAACTGTTAATAAAATACACATGTATAAACAAATGAGAGTGACCCATGAAGAGACAGCATAGAGCAGTATATAAATCTTTCCTAAATATAAACTAGCACACTACAGGCATTGCACAGGCTGGATGCAAATTTACCAATTCACTAGATTTATGTAACAAAAATAATAATCTACTCAGAACATTTTTTCCCCAACATTGATCATTTATTACGAGTCAGCAATCATTTATATGTTCATGCTGTTCCACCCGCTGATTTCTGCTGATGTTCTGCGAGTGAAGCAGGAACACAACCCATTAATTGATTGATCTGTTTGGCTATCGTAAACAGAAGAGGAATTAACAAGCAGTGAAACTATACATCTAGACTGAGAAAAGGACTCTAACAAGGTGAAGATTGCTCTTCCACGGAGGGTAAAAAGACTAAACTGTGGAATTATAGAACATGTATATCCAATGCACAGGCAGAACAAGGGAGGCTACTCTGGTGCATTCATTCTCACGGATGAACAAAATTATTAAAATGTGAAAAGCATCTAAAAAAGTTTACTCATCTTGAATAATTATTAAATGCATTTACTGCCAGGGAAGGGCACACTAAAGACTGCTGCCGGTGTTCATTTGTAATGTTTCACATTCAACTTTAGAATAATCACCGAAGTTTTAAATTGAGTGTCAATTATTTTTCCATTTAAGGATGCAACTTTAAGCATGAAATATAAAAATATGCCTTTTTATGTTTTTTTTTTCCAGAGGTGGCAGTTGCACATTACAGTGCAGTGTGTTGGTAAAAAGATGTAAAAGGCGGTTTCTAATCTAAAGCAATATGAAAGCCGATAAAAATATTTTATGAATTTCAATATATTGTAAGAGTGGATTGCATCAACACCTAAATTGCCACAGCTTGATTACATGATCAAAAGTAAATAGAAAGCTATGTCTGTTTTAGGATTACTGGCGCATTTTGTGTGAAAATTACTCCCATTACAAAAAACAAAATTAAATTAATAAAAATATGGAACAATCTGTATAATTCTAGAAGATAAAACATAAAAACTGAGCAGCACCAGCAAGGAAACAGAAAAAAAAATTCAAGACAATCAGGACCAAAGTGACCTTTTCTCAAAAAGTTGGAGCGTTAAGCCCACCTCCCCACACAAAACAGAAATAAAAATACAATACATATTTATGGCAGCTTTCTTCAAACCCTCCAGCACTTAAGTGTTCAAATTACAGCACTAAAATTAAAAATGACACCACACCTCTTAACCAATTTAAATCTGGTGAAGAGTAGTTGTGGCTCCTCCCAGTACTTAAATTGTTACTGGAATCTAATCCATTTTTCAGAACCTTGAACTGCAATGCAATCACAAGTTTCTGGCAGCTATGGGGTTAATGATATTCAATAGAAAATAATACAAGTTGTATTTTCCCCAGTCAAACTGTGCTACCCTAGAAGTCCCCACCACCTCCTCCCTGCCAATAAGTCATCGACAACAACCCAGGGTCCCTGCAGAGGTTTGAAGACTGATGTCTGTGTCTGAGGGCAGAGTTGGATCTGTTGACATGGAGGAAGCGTCAGCTGATGAAGAGGAGGTATGAGGATGAGAACCATCAGTTACTGCTGCACCTGTGCTATGAGAAAACAAAAGGGGGAAATGAGTTGCATTAGCATGCTCTGGCAATCTTGAACTTCAAGCCCCCCTGAAGCCAAATTGGAACATGAAAATATTTCTATATTCTTTATTTAAAAAAAGAAAAAACATTTTTATATTTTACAATGACCATTGAAAGGAAAGATGCATTTCCAGGAATGATAAGACCTCTAAATTGTTATACAGCATTATAATATGAGGACTGTCCCAATGATCTATTCATAGCTGTGATTGATTAGTTATATCAGTTGAACATGAAAACATTTAACTGGCCTTGCCCCCAAACATATTTTTCTGTGGCAAGGATTACAGGCAGAATGATAGTAAAGGCATTTATAAGGCCAGTAACAGTTATTAGAGTACCCTAAAAGTCATTACATACCCAACTAGCAACTAAACTAAACCACCCAAAGATAGCTTGGCACCGATATTTCCAACTCAGACATGCTCTTGCGGCCCAATTTGGTAAACTGACAATCTCTACTAAAACCCAACCACATGAAGACAGGCTATGGGATCCAAATCCACAAAAGCTGGTCTCTGAGCTCTACAAGACACTGATATCCACCATTAATAGTCCATTTAACAAAGCAAAAAGCAAGTGGAATGACCTTATTCCTGCTCTAGATAACGATACATGGGAAGATGCAACAGGGGAACTGTACAGCTTTCTAATTTCTACAAAAGATAGGATGGTACAATTCCGTATCATACACTTTACATATATTACTCCAATCAGGCTTAAAGCCATGGACAAAAGCCCCAATGGAAACTGTCCCAAATGCCAACACCCGCCCAGTGGGGTTTTCCATCTGTTTTGGTCATGCCCCCTGATACAAAGATTCTGGGCCAAGGTAATAGCCTACCTGACTAATGAAATCCTGCTCCCTGGAGCACTAACACCAGAGGTGTGCCTACTGGGACTGGTGGATGAAATGGCACCTCTAAATTAAACAAGATGTTTATGAAGAACCCTTCTCTTTTATGCCAAAAAGCAGATTGCCATGACATGGCTTAGCCTTCAATCCCACACAGTAAAGCAGTGGGTAAAACTGGTCAATAACAGGCTCCCAATAAAATTAACATACATAGCCAGACAGTGCCCGAAAAAGTTTGAAAAAATCTGGGAACCCTGGTTAGAGGCCTGTCCTGAAGTAGACCCAGAGACTCAATAAATGTTAATGTATGAGATAATATATGCAATATGTCTATTTCTTTCTCAGTAAATGAAATCCTATATAAGCACGCTTAAATCCTGTGAGAACAGAAGTAACATGTAATACACAAACAAACCTAATATGTAACATACTTTATGCTCCAAATGTATAACTGATTGTCTTAATCTAATAATTTGTGGTCCTGCGTGACCAATTGCACTCATCAACAATGCCTACGTTGTTAAAAGTGTGTTGTTTGTTTCAAAGTGCAAAATAAAAACCTTTAAAAAAAAAAAAAGTCATTACATATTTCTTTCCTTGTTTCTAGAAAGCATAGTTTAATTTGAAAATATTTTTTTTTTCCTGGTAGGAGTTCTGGGAGCAATTTACAAGCCTCTTATCACACAGGGGATTTTCTCCCCATTGTAGCTGAGCTGAAGCTCTCAAACGCACTAGTGCTGCCCCCTATTGAGTGGGAACTGCCTAGCACTGCTAGTATATGCATTTTCTTCCTGAAAAGTACTTTAATGTGCATTTTTGGGGCAAAAGCCATTTTACCAGCAGTGCCAGGAAGTGAAAACAACAGTTTGGGAGTGGGCTATTAACTATTTGTTTATTTGTATTGTTAACCTGCAAGCCATGGCCAAGGGTATTTTTTTTGCAGTTTGTGATTGAAATATCTGGGGAAAGGGGGAAAGTCTGTTTTGGATCTAGAATATGTTTACATTTTATAATTAGTTTTCTTCTATTTGTATCATTTTTGATCCACACATGAATTTTGTTCCACTGTTCAGAATATACCAGGGAATAATGAATATACCAACTAGTGGATACAAAATCTATATGTCAATTTATATAAACAATTTTAATATTTGAGGTTTCAGGATTTATACAATATAACCAACCTAAAGGGGCTGGCTGCCCACGGATTACTCCATTCTTAGCTCTGTCTTCCCAGTCCAAAACTTCCTTGTATATAAGCTCTGAAAGTACAAACAAAACAATATTTGTAAGCTTATTTCTCAGCATATTATAGGAACAGTAACACCAAAACATTAAAATGTTTTAAAATAATGGAAATGCTGGTGTGCTTACTACAGAAACCCTATTATAGTTTATATAAACAAGCTGCTTTGTAGCCATGGGGGCAGCCATTAAAGCACAGGACAACAGAAAATCAATACATACTTACCGAGATTTTCGTTTCCTGTACTGGAACATGGCAGTGGGCACTGTAGGGTTAATCCCTCCTGTCGCAGACGGAACAGGAACTTCCTAATGAATAAATTAACCTCCCTTCCCCCGCGCCGCCATCTTTTGATTTCTTGACTCCCCCAAAACGAGGGTTGGGAAGCTTTGCCCACTGCCATGTTCCAGTACAGGAAACGAAAATCTCGGTAAGTATGTATTGATTTTCTGTTTTCCTGTTACTTACACATGGCAGTGGGCACTGTAGGGACATACAGAAGCAGACAATACATGGGTGGGTTATGCCAAAGAAATTTTAATTATTTAGAGCACAGTTAAGAACTGCAGAGCCAAAATTAGAAAGACTCTTTGAGTAAACATCAAATTTGTAGTGTTTTATAAAGGTGTCCCACGAACTCCATACTGCTGCTTTGCAGATGTCTTCTGAAGTTACCTGGGCCCGGAGTGCCCAGGATGCCGCTGTACCTCTGGTTGAGTGTGCCTTCAGCTGAGAGGGTACTGTGTGGGACTGGTGTGAATATGCCATTCTGATGCATTCCTTTATCCAGTTAGACACCGTTTTTTTGGTAGGTTGATTACCTAGTCTTGTACCTTGAGTAATGATTAGCAACGAGTTAGTTTTCCTGATTTCCTTGGTTCTTCCAAGGTAGATTTTGAGGCATCTGACAATATCTAGAGAATGCCACTTCTCCTCTTCCAAGGAACTAGGGTTCTCAAAAAAGGTAGGTAGTATAATGTCTTGAGACATGTGAAACTTTGACACCACTTTTGGTGTAAATTCATCCAAAGTTCTTAATATCACTTTATCATTATAAAAAGTGATTTTGTCTGGTTCTGCTGATATAGCGTGAATTTCACTCACTCTTCTGGCAGATGTTATGGCAAGAAGAAACGCCAGCTTAATGTTAACCATTTTAAGAGGTACCTTGTCCAGAGGTTCAAAAGGAGTCTCTGTTAGGGCTTTCAGGACCAGACTTAAATCCCATGGGGGAACTTTGGTTTTAGATAAGGGTCTCGTTCTTTTTAGGGCTTGAACAAACCTTTTGATTAGTGGTCTGGAACTCCAGTTTATGCCTGAGAAATGCGAAATGGCCGTAATCTGGCCTTTGAGGGTCGAATTGCTCAATTTTAATTCCACTCCACTTTGTAAGAATTCCACTATTTGTAATTCGGAGTTCTGTGTGGGGAGTGTATTCCTGGTGGAACACCATTCTGAGAATTTTTCCCAGGTCTTGTAATATTTTTCAGTTGTAGAGTGTTTTTTGGCCGCTAGCAAGGTGGTGATTGAGCCTTCTGAAAGGCCTAGGGATCTCAGTTTCTCACTTTCAAACGCCAAGCCGTTAAAGCGAGTTTTTCTGGATAGGGATGGACCCGTGTCTGCTGAGTGAGGAGATCCTTTCTTCCTGGCAGTTTCCAGAAATTGCCTTTGGCCAGTCTGAGAAGTTGAGGGAACCACACTCGTCTTGGCCACCAGGGAGCAATCAGGATTACATTGGCTTGATCGTCCAGTATTTTCCTGATAACTTTCGGGATCAGTACTATTGGAGGGAATATGTACAACGGTCCCCAGTTCCAGGTTATTGATAAAGCATCCGTCAAGGTGGCCTCTGGATCTTGTTTCCAAGAGCAAAATGTTTGCATTTTCTTGTTGAACCTGGACGCCATCAAGTCCATCTTGAAAGGACCCCATTTCTTCCAAATTGTTCTGAAAACTTGGTTGTTTAGTTCCCATTCTCCTTCCATTGGGGGAGATCTGCTTAATTTGTCTGCAATCTCGTTGTTTTTCCCCGGGATATGGATTGCTTTCAGATATAGTAAATTCTTTTCTACCCATGTAAGTATGGTCATGGTCAGGGATAAGAGGCTCCAGCATTTTGTTCCTCCTTGTTTCATGAGGTATCTGACCGCTGTTGTATTGTCTGATTTGATCAGAACTGCCTTCGATGATATTAGAGGAGTGAAGGCTAAGAGGCTCAGGTGGATTGCTTTTAACTCCCGCCAGTTGGATGATTTCTGACTCTCTTCTTTGTTCCACCAACCTTGTACTTTGTGTTCCCCCAGGTGGGCTCCCCATCCTGTACTGCTGGCATCTGTGGTAATTGTGATCCCATAATCTACCAAGAGGGGCATGGGGACTGACAGGTTCTCTGCTTGCGTCCACCAAGTTAGACTCTTCAATGTTTCTTTCCCCAAATAGATGAGTTGATCCTGCTCTTGCTTCCTGTTCCATTGGGACAGGAAATCGAACTGGAGAATCCTGGAGTGTAGCTGTGACCATTTGACACAGTCTATTGTGGAGATCATTTTCCCCAGTAACTTCTGGCAAATTATTGTTGTTGTAATAGGGTGGCGAATGAGTTGGTGTGTTTGTGAGATTAAGTCCTTCATTCTCACCTCTGGAAGGCTCAAGAGCATCTTTTTGGTATCCAAAATCGTGCCCAAATATTCCAGTCTCTGACTGGGGATGAGTATGGACTTTTCCTCGTTTATTTTCCAACCTAACTGTTCCAGGTAGCTTTGTACTATTATTAGATGAGTCTTCAAAGTTGCCACCGTCTGTGCTTTGAGAAGGATGTCGTCTAAATAGGCATAAATTTGGATTCCCTTGAGCCTCAGGTTTTCTAGTACTGGGGCTAGGATTTTTGTGAAAATCCTTGGAGCGGTTGCCAGCCCGAAAGGCATTGCTGCATACTGATAATGTTCTCCAAGAATTTTGAACCTTAGGAATCTTCTGTGAGCTTTCCAAATGGGTATATGTAAATAGGCGTCCCTTAGATCCAGCTTGACCATCCAATCTCCTTTGGATAGGGCTGCAGTGATTGATCTTAGGGTTTCCATTCTGAATGTAGGAATCTTCAGGTTTTTGTTGAGGTTTTTTAAGTTCAAAATAACTCTGTATTCGCCATTTACCTTTCTTCGTAGGAAAAGATGGGAGTAAATTCCCTTGAATCTTTGATCTGGGTGGACTTTTGAGATCACTTTGTTCCGCCATAAGTCTCTTATTATGAGTCGGAGATGTTTTGTGGCTTCTTTTGTTCTTGGTCTGTCTGATGAGATGAAAGAGTTGTGGGGTTTCCTTACAAATTCCATTTGATATCCTTTTGATACGACCTCCACCGCCCATTTGTCTCTTATGTTTTGAGCCCAAACTGTCTTGAAACTGTTCAATCTTCCTCCTAGATAAGACAGCTGGACTCTCGCACCTTCATGCTTTTTTGTCTGTTTTGGGCTCTCTTTTGTAACCCTGTGATTGGAAATTTTGGCTTCTGGATTTCCATTGCTTAGGGTTGTACTTTCCTGGTCTATATTGCCTTGCATCTCGAAAGGAGTTACGCTGATTTTTGTAGTTGAACCTTTTATCTCTTCTTTCTTGAGGTAGGAATGCAGATTTTCCAGCTGAGGCTTTAGAGATGATTTGATCCAAACTGGTTCCAAACAATAAGTCTCCCTTAAACGGTAAAGAGCACAAGTTGTGCTTTGATTGGGAATCTGCGTTCCAATGCCTCAGCCAGAGGGATCTTCTTGCCGCCACCGCGAGACCCATTGATCTGGCTGCCAATTTGACATTACTGAGTGAGGCTTCCGCAGAATAATCATTGCCTATTTTGATATCATGGAGCATTTCCAGAAGTTTGGATCTTTCTGTCCCTGTCTTGATGGCATTTTCCAGCTCATTTATCCAGATTTTATTAGCTCTGGTTGTTGTAGTATTAGCTACCTCAGCCTTACAAATAGCCCCCGTCAAGAGGTATAATTTCTTTAAGGTGGCGTCTTGCCTTCGTTCCATTGTGTCTTTGAGGGATACTCCCTCATCTACTGGTAATGTGGTTCTTCTGGCCACTCTGGTAATGGATGCGTCTACTTTGGGTATGTTATCCCATGTTTTCGCATCTTCCTCCGAGAAAGGAAACATTTTCTTAAATTTTTTGGAAAAGGTAATTTTCTTATCAGGTGTTTCCCACTCCGTTTCCATTGTTTTCTTAATAACCTCGTGCAGAGGAAATAAATGGTTTTTCTTCGCTGATGATTTAAACATTTTGTCACCTTTATTAGTTATAGATTCATCTCTTAGGTCTAGTGTCTTTCTAATTGCTTTGATTAGGGGCTCCACCATCTCTGGTGATATGTCTGATTCCTCTTCTGAGTCTGACTCCGAAATTTCACCTTCAGATACTGGGGAGATCGTTTCTCTAGGTCTGATACTTATGCTTTCATTTGTGCTATGTTGTTCTGCATTAAGGTTACTTAAGACTTTGTCCGTGACTTGTGAAACCATATTGGACATGGAATTGTTAAATGAATCTTTCATCCACTCCATTAGGTCTGAGAACTGTTTGGAGTTGACCCCCGCAGCCTCTTCCAGGCACTTTTTGCATAATCTTTTGTCTGGCAATGCTGCATGTCCACATGAGGAGCATTCATTTCTACTGGATTTCCTCCTTTGATCTTCCCTGATTGGAGAACTTCTGTAGAAAGGATAGTTTTATTAAAAATCTAGCACATCTCTTTAGTATTTGTGATTTTTTTAAACAAACCAAATACACTCACCCCCTTGAGCCTGAATATGAGCGTCTACAACTCATCACACCAGTCCCCTGTTGAAACAATAATTGTACTGGTGCTTAACCTTATCCTGTCCGTCATGAGGCTAATGCGTAAGTATAAGGGTGTCTACTTACAGTTAGTACACCTAATATCACTTGTGGCACAATCCAACTGTTTGGCAGCTTCACAATATCCTGGAGGGGGAGATAGAGACGCAGTATTTCTATTACACATACAGCAGCGTCTAATCCTTTTGGCGCGTTTGCTTTTGAATTTTTCGCGCCTGCGCATTACCTTTCTGCAGGTTGCGGTCATTCAGCGGTTTATTGCGCATGCGCCGATAACCGGCATTGCGACTTACTACACTGATCGGCAACGGATGGCCAAGGACTCGCCAGTCCCCCCAGAAACGCACACAAGCACAAAGGCTCGGTCCTGGAGCTTCAGCGCAGGAGATGTTTACCACGCTGGCACTTGTTGGGGGAGTGCAGGAAGAAAAAAGATGGCGGCGCGGGGGAAGGGAGGTTAATTTATTCATTAGGAAGTTCCTGTTCCGTCTGCGACAGGAGGGATTAACCCTACAGTGCCCACTGCCATGTGTAAGTAACAGGAAACATTAAATAACTGAGAAGCCATGTAGAATCCCCACGGTGTACTATATAGCTTATCTGTTATCTATTGTGTAGCCTGTGCCTTTTCTCCTTTTTCAGCTGCCCCAATGGCTGCACAGCAGCTTGTTTATATTAACTATAGTAGAACTTCTGTAGCAAACACTAGTTTTACAGTGTAGGGCAACAGTACAATTTCATTACTAAAACATTTTAATTTTTTGGTGTTATTGTACCACATTCAAACATCATGAGATATTTTTAAAAATAAAATGGAAAAAAAAAACCTTGTTCTTGGAAAGGTTTGTGGACAATTGATGTTTCTGTATTTAGAATAACTACTTTATCATTCCCATGCCAAGCTAAAAAAAAAAAAAAAAAGGTCTGCAGTAATCCGAGGAGTTTTTAGGAAATTGTTATATGTAGCTATAACTACATTTGTCGTTACCCTTAAATCTGGCCATAAATACAAAAATGAATCTGTTAGTTTGCCCTCAGGCCAAAAAATGCATAAAAATAGGGGCCAAAAGCCTTGGATAAAAGTTATTGTGTAAGTCGAAACATCAGCCTCCACGAATAAATAAATAAATAAGACCTGTGAGTGCGACCTAAAATTCAAACATTAGCATGCTTGGAATCACCACATTTATAGAGTAGCCACTGGTTACACACATTTCAGCTTTACATAATGTTATAATAAAAAACATGAGGGCAAACTACAAAAAGGAACAGTAACCCCAAAAAAGAAAGTATCCTAAATTAATGTTGTGCTGCACTGGTAAAACTGGGGTGTTTGCTTCAGAAACAAACCTGTAGTTTATATGAACAAGCTGTTATACAGCCATGGGGGGGGCCAGCCATTCAGAGCTGAAAAAGGAGAAAAGGCACAGGATACACAGCAGGTAACAGATAAGCTCTGTAGTATACAATGGGATTCTTCAGAACTTACAGTATCTGTTATCTATTGGGTATCCAGTGCTTAAAAGGCTGCCCACATGGCTACACAGGAGCTTGTTTATATAAATTATAGTTGTGCTTCTGAAGCAAACACATCAGTTTTGCCATTGTAGTGCACAAGTACATTATATTGTCTTTCCTATACAACACTTTTTTGGTGTTATTGTCCCTTTAAGAGTCACTTTTGCTCAGTTTTACTACCTTTCCATTCTTCTATAGTGTGTTCTCGCTCATCCAATTGTTTGTCTGGGATCTTTGGTGGTGGCTGCAAAGAAAAACAGTGTGAAAATGATTAAAACAGAAGGTGTAAAGAAAATAGAGGAAGAAGCAAAAACTCCAGCAAAGATTTAGCTGCTTAGAGCACTTCAAGGAACACATTTATCAAATGCTACAGATAAACAGTAAAACCCCAGGCTTACTAACAGCTTAAATTTTCCAACATGTCTAACTACAAAGTGAATCAATCTAAATCAGAAGCCCTTCCCATTTGGATTCCTCAGAATGTGTTATCCAATTTAAAAACTTCTTTCAGGTCTGAGTGGCAGATGTCGTCCATCTCTTATCTAGGTATAAAAGTAGGATGCTCAGTCAAATCTTTATACAATGCAAATTTTCACCCGTTGCTGGAAAAATGTGATGTATTCGCTTAAGCCTGGCTGACAAAAGAAATATCTTGTATGGGGAAAATTGCTACCGTTAAAACTATGCTACTACCACAAATATTGTCTTTGTTTAGGACTATTCCTATATCTCTTCCAAACAAATTTTTTGCTGCATTACGTACAGTGATATTGAAATGTATATGGAAAAAATACTACAAGGCAGTACATCTAAACTTTATCCAAAAGATGACTTCTACAATTGAGCAACCTCACAGGATACAGGATACAGGGTACAACAGGAAGAAATAATAACAAAATCAGGTGTACAAAAACGCGAAAATCAATGTATACACCTTTCTCGACCACTCAAGCATCTATACAAGTATGGGATTACAGTATGCATAAAGATTCCATAGAGTATGGTTTCCATTCAAATTTCCCAATTGGAGCCCTGAAAGGAATTATTCCCAAATTCAATCCAACACGGCCTTCAGCAGGCACACAGTATTTGGACGATATAATACCCAACAATACTTTAATATCCTTTGATGAGCTTAAATCAAAATGGGACATACCACCATCATATTTTCTTACATATCTGCAACTGGCAAGCTATATCAGAACAAATAAACATTGCAGAATTAAGCAACCTGCAATGCAACAACAGAAACTATTGGATTTCCTGCGTCCCACAACCAAGATTTCTCAATATTATACGGTACTAAATATTACAGATTTACTAGAACCACACATGTCCCAATGGCAGAGATATTCAGACCGTAATTGATATTCAGGAATGGAACTTTGCGTTTAGGACGATTCTGAAAACCACCAAATCCATAAGACTCTTGGAAACATCTGTTAAATTAATGTATCGCTGGTATATGGTTCCGACTAAACTTTACAAGATATATCCTCACACTGCTTCTCAATGGTGTTGGTGTTAATGTGGTCAAGTTGGCTCAATGATACATACCTGGTGGTTATGTCCGAAACCTACTTCATATTGGTTACAAGTCTTTGATCTACTATAATTACTGTAATTCCTATTCCACTGAATATATCCCTTGCTTTGCTTAATTTAGACATAGGTCCATTGAGAACTCATCAAAAAGCTCTAGTAGTCCATATATTGGCGGTGGCAAGGCTAATTACCCTCAGATTTTTTTTTAGAATCAACCTACTACGACTAACTGAGAAATTGGAATATTATGAAGCCAAGAATAATTCTCTTAGTAAACATCTTGCAAAATGGTCACCTTGGACTTCTAGTAATCAATCAAATTTGGGGTACATAATGATTAATACTGCTAATTATGTGGAGCATATTCTATAGCTAATTTTCTTTCTTTCTGACTATTTCTTAATTCTTACATTTTATTTTTTCTGCTTTATATCCTAAATGATATGTACAATTACACATTTTATACATGTTTGTATGGATAACATATAAATCGTGTTACTTTTGTATGTCATTACAAAAACTTCAAAAACATAAAAAAAAAAAAAATCTCTTGAAAGATCATTGCCACAATCATGGATTCATATTATTCCTAAACAAAAAAAGTCCAAGTATATTATTGCGTTGCTATACAATCACACTAGAGAAGAAAGCGGTGTGTTGCATTTATCTTTTTTCACTGTAGTTTTATGAAAATATTCCCACTTTAACCCTAAACCTGCAAATGTTTTTGCTTTTGTTATTACAAGTTCAGCAGTCTAGCAAGTTATACTAGCCCATATGAGCCGGCTGCATAATAATTTAACCAAAATTTGTTTTTAACTCAATGCATCAAAGTTTGGCAGAAAAAAATAAAAACTTACTGCTTCAGCTTCCAGTGGGTCGTACCAAACATTTATATAAGGATGCTGCAAAGCTTCATCTACAGAGATTCTCTTGGATGCATCTATTACAAGCATTTTTGACAACAGATCTCTGGCTTGGCTAGCTGTACATGGAGAGATAGAAAACATGGTTTACCAAATGCCTAAGGGTGGTTTAAAATGGTGGCTAAATCAAGTTATAAAGCACACTACTAATCTGTTCCAGTGGCATATTCCAAGGAAAAATCACATTCTCAACTTGTGGAATCATGGCAACTCTGAATTTTAGAACATTAATGGAAAAAAAGGAACCTGAAATTAGAGTAAGACATATTTGAGAATGAAACAGGTGATACTATAATATATAAACTTTCACCAAACCAGACAAGGATTATTAGCAGACAATATGCAATGATTCAGGCCAAAATCAAACAAAAGATTTTAGAGAAAAACTTTTATGAATAGTTATCACATTCATCTAATAAAATAAGTTATGCAGAAATATAAAGTAATTGGCAGTTTTAAATGCTTATTCATTAGAAATCACAAAATTAATTGCCATTCTACATTACATTTTATATGATTAAGGGTAGGACTGTATAGTTAAGGACCATAGAAAGCATGGACATTTAGAATATAAGGATAAGCTTACCGCTTTCCACAATGGGTCCGGGTACTCATGCTCCAAACCCTCAGCAAAGGGAAAACATATATAAATACCTCAAATATCAAGCTGGCACTATTCCAGAAGCCCAAAAAAAATTTGATTAATTAGTAGAATCCAGGAGTCCAAAAGTTTTTATAAAGTAATACAAAAATCTTTATTTACACCTTGTATAAAAAATAATAGCCTAATGCGTTTCGTGTCCCCACAGGACACTTAATCATAGGCTAACTTGTTACTGATACACACAAAATATTTCAAGGAAAAAAGAGCCAATAGTGGGTCTCAAGGGCGGAGTCATAATTAATTGTCAACTAGCTATTAATATTACTATTTTATATGTCTTGTCTTTTGTGGAAGAGATAAAGTCTTATGTTTTCTTTAGGTATTTGCAGGTAATACATCTATTTGCCCCACATTTGAAACAGCCTTTGGTTTGTAGCCATGTGTTATGATATTCTTTGAATCTAATAAGGCTGGGTGTTAATTTATTGCCTATTGTTTCAGTTCTCCTAGGGATATATTTTTGTCATTTTTTAAGGATTTGCTTCAGTATAGAGTCAGTTTCTAGAATAACTAGATTTCTCTTAATGATATTTTTTATTTGATTATATTGTGGACTATATGTTAGTATACATGATAAGGCTTCTTGAATAATCAAGATTTGTTTAAGAGATACAGTGCTAAGACCGACAGTGTTGAAATCAATCCAAAACGTATAATAAAAAAAAAAAATCATTCTAAAGCCTTATCATGTATATTAACATATAGTCCACAATATAATCAATTAAAAAATATTAAGAGAAATCTAGTTATTCTAAAAACTGACCCTATACTGAAGCAAATCCTTAAAAATGTATCTAACAAAATAACCCCAATTTATATTGTATTTATATTCATATTTATACTTATATTTATTATATTTACATATATATTGTGAAATTATACATAATCTGTATAAAAATATATATTTATCCATGCTAAAATAATTATTTGTATTTCAAATGCTGTTTTAATAATGAGCCACGAGGGTCAACGACATACAGCTAGTGGACGATTAATTATGACTCCGCCCAAGAGACCCACTATTGGCTCTTTTTTCCTTTAAATATTTTGTGTGTATCAGTAACAAGTTAGCCTATGATTAAGTGTCCTGTGGGGACATGAAACGCATCAGGCTATTTTTTATACAAGATGTAAATAAAGATTTTTTTATTACTTTATAAAAACTTTTGGACTCCTGGATTCTACTAATTAATCAAATTTTTTTTGGGGTTCAGGAATAGTGGCAGCTTGATATTCGAGGTATTTATAAGGGTAGGACTACATGGATGTTTTCGGAGCAATCCAACGCAATGCGACAAAACGTCGGCGACAAAATTGCATGCAACGGAAAAAAGGTAGAAAAAAAAGAGATAGAAATGTCTGAAGAAGTCACAGCACTGACGCGACATGACTGACTGATGCAGATGCTGCGTCTGCATCCGACAGTCGTGTCACGTCGGATCAACGCTAAAGGTTTGTCCCACTTCTAGAGCCATTTCTTTGCTAGCCAGATATTTTATATGTGTATTCACTTGTCATAACCTTATGCAACTCATTAGTAAGCTGTATCTCCAGATTTAAAATACACTTGAAATTAATTTGGATGGAATCCATGTAATTTACGGTCTGGTTATTGCCAGAACAATGTAATTTGATTTTATTATTTTCAAGAAAATAAACCTTCAGCTTTCATTCTACCGCTTTTTCAATTCACCAAAACTCAAGGGATGCACTGAATATGCTATTTTGTGATTCGGCTGAATCTTTCGTGTGCGAGTTGGCCAAATAACGAACACCTAATTTGCATAGGCAGATGCAAATTAGTGCAAGGAAAGGCGAGGTCACCCATTCAGATTAGAAGAAATTAGGTTTCGCCAAAATATTCGGAAGGGGTTTTTACAGTGAGAGCTGTGAAGATGTGAAATTCTCTCCCTGAATCACTTGTATAGGCTGATACATTAGATAGCTTTAAAAAGGGGTTGGATTGCTTTTTAGCAAGTGAGGGAATACTGGATTATGGAAGATATCTTAAAGTACAAATTGATCCAGGGACTAGTCCGATTGTCATTTTGGAGTCAGGAAGGAATGTTTTCCAAACTCTGAGGCAAATTGGAGAGGCTTCAAATGGGATGTGTTGCCTTCGTCTGGATCAACTAGAGTTAAAAGGTGGATGTGTATCTTTTTTCAACCTAACTTACTATGTTACAATATTTTTAACTTCCTTGTTTGTGTAACAAAGTCACATGATTTTTAGGATTTAGATTTGGTTCAGCCAGACGCTTGGATATGAGTGCATCCAAATCCTGCAGAAAAAGGCTGAATCCTGGATTCGGTGCATCCTTACTATAGCATCATGCTTTTTCGGGTTAAGAGTCTGGAAAGTAATGTAGGCATTTCAGTAAAGAGACAAAACAGGGAATAAGAACTGCTTAACTGAGAGAGTAAAGACTAGGTCAGATAAAATGTGTATTAAAAAACTCCTTACCTTTTAACTTATTATGCTCAGAGTCTGCTGGGAATAAAACATCAGGGAAGAGTTTCTCAAAGCTGTAGCCTGCATATTTGGGTCTATTTTCTACATATGTCCTCACTGTTGGCTGTAATTTTTTCATGAATTCTGGACATGGCGTACCCAGCTGTTCAATTACTTTATTCCACTGGTCGATATCTGGAGTAAAGGCTCAGGAAAATCTTGAGCAAATATGAGTGTTCCATTCCAGCACAATTTGTTGCTCACAGCAATAGATAATGATGTAACCAGCTTTAGAATCAAAAGTTATAATATCTCAATAAGCAATGAGACTATGCTGACATAGACTACACCATGTTTACAGAATATATAACATAGGCTAAACATAAGCAACACTACGTCTGCATAAATGTAGCTACAAAGCAGGGGGTTCAAAGCCCCAGCAATCTCCAAATAATGTATCAGGAATTATATGTAAACTGAATGCTGCCTCAGAACACAAAAGCACAGATCAAACGATTACATTTGCATAATAAATGTGTAGTTTTGATCACACTGCAGAATTCCTCTGCTTTGTCAAGGATAGATACTAGAAAATTACAAAGGTAACATATTTAACATATGTTGGTTAAAAATATTGTTCATGAAGTTTCATGTGTACTCCCACAACATGTGCCTAAAATGATATTAAAATGACAGTCTTTTCATCCATCTTACGTGTGTGGTATGGCTGAACATTTATGGCCACTTTGCTAGCTGTCAAAGAACATTTGCTAGAAGGTCACACAACTATATACCGCCTAACATTTGAAAATTGGAAAGGGGGACAATAAGATACACACAGCAAAATTGTTCTGACCACTCCCATTTTATGGCCACACCCCCTAATTTCCACGTCCAGTTTACAAAATTTTGCAGGGCATGAAAGTAACCACATTTCTGGGAGTTTTAGGTCCATATTTTATGCTATAGCAGTTTTGCTAATGAAGGTGAGATTGCCCTTTAAATTGCTAGACTTTTCCCAAGAGACTTGCTTATCTTGTGAAATATTTACAATTGTTTCTTTGCTTATCTTAAATTGTTACAAATATATAAAAGTGCAGCTGCTCATTGTTCTGGGCTCCCTGCCAAAAAGTCTCTTATTTTAATTATATTTCAAATACTTTGGTTAGGGCCAGTGTAAAAGATCAAAGAGAAACTCAGGACTTTTTCATAAAAAAAAGTTGCCCAGTGATTATAACTAGTTTACCCAAAAAAGGTATTCTACATTCAATGAAATATCACATTTCAAATAAATGTGGATTTTGAGGAGCCCATTTACTAATGAAAGTATGCAAAAGTAGACATATATTGCAGTGTTTTTAGCTACAGCATTATTTACCAGAATTCCAGCTCAGTTGCGAAGTAGTGTGTGATTTGTATCCCACACAATTTTGTGCACGTCTCTGGATGTTTTTATTTTTTGCAGGTGTGAATGCAAGTTAAAATGCATGCTATTTATCAGGTACAAGCCAATTTTGTAGTTTGCACCTTTGCAAGGTAAAAGCAAGGATCATGTATAGGCACACATAACTTTTGTACACAATTTGTTGTTTGCACTTGCATTAGTAAATAAGCCCTTCTGCCATTTTAAAAATGTTGGGGGACCATTTAAGATTTCCAAACCTATGTAAGTATAACCTATGTAAGTAATAATGCAATGCAGATGTTGATTTCAAGTTTTTTAAAAAAAAAAATGTGTTTGATGCTGCTCCATTGGTATGAACCATTGCTTTGAAGGAGCCATGATCAGTAACATTTATTTTCAAGTAAAATAAATTATTTTAGTTTTCACAAGAGGGAAAAGAGCATATTATTCGAAAATTAGACATGCTAAACTGGGAATCGGGAAATCATTTTATTCTTATTTATGTTAAAATGAAACTAATGTAAAAATTAAAATGTAATATAAGCTTCAGCATACTGAAATAAGAAGTTTTCTAAATATAATCAATAACATAATTAAGTACCCTTTATAAAATCATCAAGTTTATCTTCACTACCCCTCTCTGAGCATGTTTCTCTTCATTCTCTCTTCATGCAGGAGTTGGGTGTCAAATTCTTGCAGCAGTTGGGTGTCAGATAGTCATTGACAGTTAGATCCAATATATCTTATAGGGGCACTCCTTTTCCCTAGAAGATTTATTAGAGCTCACTCTATTAAAATCACCATAATGTCTCTCTACATGCAGAATTTATGCAAAAGGCAGTTATTGTGCGAGATTTTGTTTGTACTGCAATCAGTTATTTGAGTGAGTTCAAATTCATCTTCTAGAAAAGGAAGCCCCCATAAGATATATTGGATCTAACTGTCAATGAATGTCACCCAACTGCTGCAAGAGTACAGAATGAAGAAAAACAGATGCTGCGAGAGGGATAGTGAAGATAAACTTTATTGTTTTTTTTCTTTGTGATAGTTCCCCTTTAAGTCTGTGTGATAAAAGCTCATGTAGTAGTAACCATTCTACCACATGGCAACATTGGCGAAATCTATAAAGCACATAATTTGTGACCATTTGTTTTATCTAAATATTATTTTACTTTGTAAATATCTACAGCAAATTTTCAAATTGCCCAATATGTCAGTGGAGCATTACAATGCAATGCATTAATGGGATTGTAACATATTTTAATTTTTAAAAGCAACGGGTCACTATAGCTACATAAACCCTAGTATTGCTTATTTTCTAATGGGTAATCTTTGACACGGGAGAGTAGCTTCCTGAATTACTCGCATTTGGGAGCGGAGCAATGTTTTGACCAACACCTCAACAAGTAATTTATTATTGGGGAGAAGGGGTATGTGCATTCGAAAACATGAACAACATTTGAGTTTATATAGGCATAGTGACTATTCCTGTTATAACCTGGAACGTGTCACTATCCCTTTAACTTAGTAGACTAAAATTAACAGAAGGCACAAGCCACTTAAGGCCCTGGGCACACAGAGAGTTGGCACTACTGCTTTTAGCCACCATGGGAGAAGTGGATCTGCTGCCTTCTGCAGCTCCCTATAGCTGCACTGACAAGCAGCTTCTGCCTGCATGTAACTAAACATGGTGGCAATTGGGCCAAAATGCCGGTTATCACATGTTGGGCCAAGAGCAGCAGAGCCAATATTACATGTGCCCTGGGCATATTGGATTAAATTTCCTCAATGGCCAAATGGCTTTAATTTTAATTTGAAGAGAACTAAATCATTTAGACTATGATATGGTACCAAACGATATTATATAACTGCCTTGAAGCCCTAAAACAGGCTGTAAAGTATGAGTGTGTCAGCAGCAGCTTGATAGGGAGGTGATGATGGTCCCTAGATGCCAATGGGAAGGATACGGTCTGTGCCGGGGAATAACACACCACCTTTGATCATCTCTCCCAAGATGCAACCCACTGACCAAATGTCAACTGAAAACAAAATGCAAGGGAATTAACAAAATAGGGGCCACTTGTTACATAGCTAAATTGGGTTGAAAAAAGACAAAGTCCATCAAGTTCAACCCCTCCAAATGAAAACCCAGCATCCATACACATACCCCTCCCTACTTTTAATTAAATTCTATATACCCATACCTATACTAACTATAGAACTTAGTATCACAATAGCCTTTGATATTATGTCTGTCCAAAAAATCATCCAAGCCATTCTTAAAGGCATTAACTGAATCAGCCATCACAACATCACCCGGCAGTGCATTCCACAACCTCACTGTCCTGACTGTGAAGAACCCCCTACGTTGCTTCAAATGAAAGTTCTTTTCTTCTAGTCTAAAGAGGTGGCCTCTGGTACAGTGATCCACTTTATGGGTAAAAAGGTCCCCTGCTATTTGTCTATACTCTATAATGTCCTCTAATGTACTTGTAAAGTGTAATCATGTCCCCTCGCAAGCGCCTTTTTTCCAGAGAAAACAACCCTAACCTTGACAGTCTACCCACATAATTTAAGTCTTCCATCCCTCTAACCAATTTAGTTGCACGTCTCTGCACTCTCTCCAGCTCATTTATATCCCTCTTAAGGACTGGAGTCCAAAACTGCACTGCATACTCCGGATGAGGCCTTACCAGGGACCTATAAAGAGGCATAAATATGTTTTCATCTCTTGAGTTAATGCCCTTTTTTATGCAAGACAGAACTTTATTTGCTTTAGTAGCCACAGAATGACACTGCCCAGAATTAGACAACGTGTTATCTACAAAGACCCCTAGATCCTTCTCATTTAAGGAAACTCCCAACACACTGCCATTTAGTGTATAACTTGCATTTATATTATTTTTGCAAAGTGCATAACCTTGTATTTATCAACATTGAACCTCATTTTCCAGTTTGCTGCCCAGTTTTCCAATTTAGACAAATCACTCTGCAAAGTGGCAGCATCCTGCATAGAACCTACAGTTCTGCACAATTTAGTATCATCTGCAAAAATAGAAACAGTACTTTCAATGCCCACCTCCAGATCATTAATAAACAAGTTGAAAAGCAAGGGACCTAGTACAGAGCCCTGCGGTACTCCACTAACAACACTGGTCCAATTAGAAAATGTTCCATTTACCACCACTCTTTGTAGTCTATCTTTTAGCCAGTTCTCTATCCAGGTACAAATACTATGTTCCAGGCCAACATTCCTTAATTTAAACAGTAACCTTTTGTGTGGCACTGTATCAAATGCTTTAGCAAAGTCTAAGTAAATCACATCCACTGCCATCCCTGAATCGAGGTCTCTACTTACCTTCTCATAAAAAGAAATTAAGTTAGTCTGGCAAGATCTATTACGCATAAAACCATGCAGGCACAAACTCATAGTATTATGATTTGCTATGAAGTCCAGTATCTTATCCTTTATTAACCCTTCGAAAAGCTTTCCTATCACTGACGTCAGACTAACTGGCCTATAGTTTTGAGGCTGAGAACGGGATCCTTTTTTGAATAGAGGCACCACATTAGCAATTCGCCAGTCTCTCGGCACTATGCCAGATCTCAATGAATCCTGAAAAATTAAGTAAAGAGGTTTGGCAATCACAGTGCTAAGATCGCTAATTACCCTGGGATGAATACCATCTGGCCCCGGACCTTTGTTAATCTTAACATGTTCTAGTCTCTTTTGAATTTCATCATGTGTGAACCATGCACCATTAGTTATATTACTAGAATTGGTACTGTTAAGAAGGAAACCTTCACTTACTGGTTCCTCATTTGTGTAGACAGATGAAAAATATGAGTTCAGAATCTGCGCTTTTATTTTGTTTTCATCAACCAGCTGACCCCCCTCTGATTGTAAGAGTCCCACCCCTTCCTGCTTCATTTTTTTACTATTAACATATTTTGGATTTTTTTTACTGCTTGCTGCAATATCCTTTTCTATATCAATTTTAGCTTGCCTTATAGCTTCTTTGCATGATTTATTGGCCTCTGGGTACCTTATAAATGTTTCGGCTGTACTAGCTAACTTGAAAGCCTTAAAAGCACGTCTTTTCTTACCCACCTCAACACCAACGCTTCTATTGAACCAAAAAGGTTTTGCTTTGTAACGACGTTCCTTGCTTACAAGTGGAATATACTGACAAATATATTTATTAAGCAGAATTTTAAAGACTTCCCATTTTTGTTAATACAGTTGCAGAAAAAGCTTAACAAAGGGGCTACCAACAGATAACATAGAGAGGGCTGTGTATTTCATTACTTTTTTCACTCATCCCATAGCTGGCAGCCATTCTAGATCCTTCTTGCAGTACATTTTCTCGCCTTTTTCCAAAAGCAAACCTTTATGTAAACTTCTAAGCCCACCTTTAACCTTTGTCTCAAAATATGAATTATTCTTCAGTTGCTCATGTCAACTCCAATATGACATGGCATATTTATGGGCTTAGAATAATCTGCATGGGAACACTCCGTGCATTAAAGAGCAATATAATTTATAATAATTTATAATTTATTATATCATTAGATCATTATAAATGTATAATCTACAGTCTGGTCATTTCCCAATAGGACCAGACAGTAAATTATATCCTTATCAACGGCGCGTTCTGACGTCAGAACACGCCGTTTATTTGGGTCTGCACTTCCGCCACTGCTCAGTACTTCCGTCTCCCTGCAGCTGTACTGTACCTCCACTCTTGCCCGCACTCCCATCTGACTGCCAGGAATAAATGTTACCGGTACTTACGGTAAGCAGCACACGCAGCGCAGAACGCTCCTCCTTTCCTGGGAGCTGTGCTGTTAGACGTGACATCTAAGGAGGCTGGGTTTTCACCTTATATGGCGCAGATTCCTTCCCCCTCCTGTTAGGAGCAGCGCCGCCGCTTGTTTAGTGCAGAGTGACTGCTGCAGCCTGACAGTGCTCGGGCTCCCAAATAGCCCTGCTGCTGCTGCTTCTAATGCAATAGCAATGCAGGCAGGGCAGGCTCTCTAATAGCAGCAGCAGAAAGGCTGGTGCTCCAAAAGAAAATAATTGGGGGAATGATCAGCGCAGAGGTTGTTCCTGGGCACATTTGAGATAGGCTGGGATTAAGGGGGTCTTGCGGAATAGATGGAAGCGAACAAAACAAAGCCCTCTATCCCCTAGGCATGGAACCTTTCTCACTCCTCAGATACTGGCCCTCATTGCTTCAGTCTCATGTCTCACTCCGGCCCCCGCACATCCACGTCTGCTCCCTCATCCTATGATGCATTACTGCTCTCTCTTTCCTATTCCCATTATCTCTCTCGCACCCCGTCTCAAGTTTCGCTACCTGCCTCTCCATTTTCACTCTGTCTAGGCCCCCTCTTCGATCTCCCTCCCCCTCACATGGTCTCTCTCTGTTCTTGCCCCCCCTTCTTTTCCACAGTCCCTCCCAGTTTTTGCATAACCTCTCTCTCTCTCTCTCTCAACTCTTGTTCCCCCTCCCACCTTCAATCTCCCTCCTTCCCTGGCCTTTCTCCTATGATGTTACCCATGGCAGACAAGAAGGCAAGGGGAGAAAAAACTAGCAATTCAACTACAGGTACTATTAAACAGGAAATGGGACAGAAGCAAAACAGACTAATTTTATAGTTCATAAAGCAAAGTCAGACATCTTTAGGAATCACGACACTGCACCTAGAAATTGTAGATTATAATGCATAATGTACCCCCTGCTATAATTTATAAAGATATTAGAAGTCACCTCGGAGTTATGTGACCTGTTAAAAGCACTCGGCCTTCGGCCTCGTGCTTTTATATGGTCACATAACTCCTCGGTAACATAATATCTTTATAAATTACAGTAGGGGGAACATTATCCACTATATAATACACAAAAGCTATGAATATCTTGTAAATGATATCCTTATAAACGGTGAGTTCTGATGTCATCAGTTATAAATGGCGAGTTCTGATGTCATTTCTGTCACATGACTCACTGAAATTTGTGTATTATAATAAATAAAGTACCCCCAGTTGTAAAATATGAGGATATTAGAAGTTACCTCGGAGTTCCATGACCTGTATAAAAACACTCGCCCTTCGGCCTAATGTTTATATATGGTCATGAAACTCCTTCGTAACTTATAATATCCTTATATTTTACAAGAGGGGGTACTTTATTCACTATATGATAATTTATACACCCAGATTTGTTAAAAAGCCTCAAATTCAAATGGGTAGGTCTTTTATACCAAAAGCCTACGGCACGTATTAATGTCAATAATATGATGTCAGGCAGTTTCCAGCTAAGCCGGGGCACCCGGCAGGGTTGCCCCCTCTCACCACTATTATTTGCACTGGCAATAGAGCCGTTAGCCATCCTAGTACGCACGGCCCACAATATTATGGGAATGCAATTGGGGAGAGTGGAGGAACGTATTTCCCTATATGCGGACGACGTGCTGCTATATTTGAATGATCCTGGGCCCTCCCTACAGGCTGTACTAGCAATAACAAAAGAATTTGGAAGATACTCAGGATTACAAATAAATTGGGAGAAATCGAATGTTTTCCCAGTAGATGAAAGTTTGGTGCCTGGTGATTATCCCCCAACACCACTGAAGTGGGTAAATGAATTCAAGTACCTGGGTATTAAAATCACAAAGGATAGCTCCAAGTATGAGGAACTAAACCTCACCCCGATCACCGAAAACATGACAACTAAACTGAAGCAACGGGTAAACCTACCCCTAACAATATGGGGCAGAATAAACCTCATAAAGATGGTTTTTCTGCCCAAATATTTATATATACTCCACAACTCTCCCATATATTTACCCAAAGCAGTATTTACTAAAATAGAGCAGATTCAGACATCTTTCATATGGGGGAACAAGTCACCGAGATTTGCGAAATCCAAATTGAAAACTCCGATAAATGAAGGAGGACTGGGATTTCCAGATCTACAAGGCTACTTCCTAGCTTCCCAACTTTTCTATATTGGCTGGTGGCTAACACCAGACCCAAACAATCCCAACCTACAGCTACAAGCCACCCTAGCGGGTTCAGTAGAGTCGTTAAGACATATACCATATCGGAAATTGAAGGATCTGCAAGTAAAACACCCAATATTAGCTACTCCCCATAAGGCCTGGACAGCGGTAATGCGAGCTAGCCATCTCAGCAACCCGCTGCTCTCACCTGACTTACCACTATGGGGCAACTCACACCTACCCCATTTCCGGCAACTTCTACAATATATGAGATGGCCGAGCATAGGGATAAAGACACTTGGAGAGGCAGCACCGGAGGGACAGCTGCTTAATAGAGACCAAATGCTACAGACTAGGCCCGGGATACAAATTAGCCAAATAAACTACTTACAATTCAGACACGCATTTGTAGCGCAATTCTTATCCACTAAAGTGGAAATAGAGGTGCCCCCTGTGCTGGAGACCCTCAAATCCCCAATCCAAAAAAAGATGGTGACTAAAGTGTATGGGAACCTGCTCTCCACATTCCCTTCCCCATTTGCTCAGGCATATACAGTCTGGCAACAAGATATCCCTAGCTTAACCTTGGAAGAATGGGAAGAAGGTACCTCTAAAGCATATCAATATCTAATCGCAACAAGGGACAGACTTATCCAGTTTAAGGTGTTACACCGGTTGCACATAACACCTCTTAGACTAAGCCGAATGGGAGATATGGAGAGGGCACACTGCCCCAAATGTCAACTGAGGGAGGCGGGATACTTACATATGATGTGGGATTGTCCGAAAATCCATAAGTATTGGGACAAAATAATGACATATGTACAAGAGAATAGGGAAAATCATATCATACTTACCGAGATTTTCCTTTCCTGGACTGGAACATGGCAGTGGGCCACAATGGGTTAATCCCTCCCACCATGCAATGGGACAGGAAATACAACATAAAAACCCTGCTTCCGCCCCCTGGCCGCCATCTTTGAACTCCTGGAGTCTCCCCCAATAGAGGGTGGGAAGCCGTGCCCACTGCCATGTTCCAGTCCAGGAAAGGAAAATCTCGGTAAGTATGATATGATTTTCCCTATTCCTGTTCCTTACACATGGCAGTGGGCCACAATGGGATATACCAAAGAACCCAACATAAACGAGGGAGGGAGAAGTTAGATTTTAGACAGAATTTAATACAGAACTCAGCACCGTAGTGCCGAAAGCAACTGGTTTGTTAACAAAAACATCGAATTTGTAATGGTTGAGAAATGTATGAAAGGAGGACCACACTGCAGCTTTGCAGATTTCTTCTGAAGTGACACCTGCATGGAAAGCCCAGGATGTCGCCATCCCTCTGGTTGAATGTGCCTTAATAGTCGAGGGTACTGTGCTGGATTTTAACATGTAAGCTTTCTGAATGCATTCCTTGATCCAACCTGCTATTGTGGATTTAGATGGTTGAGCCCCAGCTTTCTTTCCTTGAGGAATCACCAAGAGGGAGTCCGAAGATCTTATTGGCCGAACTCTGTCCAGGTAGGTTTTCAGACATCTAACAACATCCAGCTTGTGCCATTGATGCTCTGAGTCGGATTTTGGATCAGGGAAAAAAGTGGGAAGAATAATGTCGTGTGGTATGGAATTCAGACACCACCTTGGGGATGAACCTATCTGCTGTTTTGAGGACCACCTTATCCTGCAGAAAGGTAAGTTTCCCTTCCTGGATAGAAAGAGCTTGGAGTTCCCCGACTCTTCTTGCAGAGGTAATTGCCAATAAGAAACACATTTTCAAGTTTAACATCTTTAATGGAATGTCCTCTATGGGTTCAAAAGGTTCTCTGGTGAGCGCGTTCAAGACCAGACCTAGATCCCATGGAGGGATCTGAGGTCTAATGACAGGCGCAAGTTTTTTGGCTCCTTGGAAAAATTTCTTAACCAGAGTATTTTGAGACCATGCCACTTTAGAGAAATGGGAAATGGCTGTCACCTGACCCCTCAGGGTGGAAATGCTTAGTTTAAGTTCCAAACCTTTCTGTAAAAACTCCACAAGCTGAACTTCTGAAGCATTGAGTGGATTGACTTGAATTTCCTCACACCACTTGCCAAATTTTTCCCAAGTGATGAAATATTTCTGTAAGGTGTTCGTTTTCCTTGCTGCCAATAGTGTAGACACGGAGGCCTCTGAAAGGCCAAAGGAGGAGAGGTTCAACCTCTCAAGAGCCACGCCGTCAAGGCCCATCTGTCCGGGTGAGGATGAATAACCTCGCCCTGTGTCATCAGATCCTGCCAATTGGGGAGTCTGAGAGGAAAATCCTTGGATAGTAGAAGTAGTTGTGAGAACCAAGGCCTTTTTGGCCACCACGGTGCTACAAGAACTATTTCCGCATGATCCTCTTTTATTTTTTTCAGAACTCTTGGGATCAAAGGCACAGGAGGGAATATATATGCTCTGCGGAATCTCCACTGGATGGAAAACGCGTCCGTCATCCAAGCACCTTGATCTGCTGTCCAGGAGACATACTTTGGTAATTTCGAGTTCACTCTGGTTGCCATAAGATCGAGGCAGAATGGACCCCATTTCTTCAGGATTACCTTGAAGGCTGATTGATGGAGTTCCCATTCCCCAGCTTGGGGCATGGCTCTGCTCAGTCTGTCCGCTTTCACATTCTGAACTCCCGGAATGTAGTCCGCCTTCAATTCCTTCAAGTTCTTTTCCGCCCATGAAAAAATATGTATGGTCAAGTCCAATAGACCTCTTGATCTCGTCCCTCCTTGCCTGTTCAGGTATCTGACTGAAGTCATATTGTCTGATCTTATCAGAACTGCCTTGTTTAGGAGGTGACTCTCGAAAGTTAACAGCCCTAGGAACACTGCCTTCAACTCCTTCCAATTGGAAGATTTGGGGACTTCCGATGGATCCCACCTGCCCTGAACCTCGAACCCCAGTGTGTGGGCCCCCCAGCCCCACTTGCTGGCATCTGTGGTTAGCACTATCCCTTGTGGCTGACTCAAAGATACTGGGTGTCGAAGGTTTCCAACTTTTGTCCACCAATTCAGAGACTGGACTGTATTCGGCTGCAACCGGATTCGTTGGTGAGGTCGGAGGTAATTGTGATCCCATTTGGTCAGGAATTCGTATTGTAACATCCTGGTGTGAATTTGGGCCCACTTCACACAATCTATCGTGGAAATCAATTTTCCTAAAATTCTTTGGCAGCTTACTGCTGTCCACATAGTTTTGGCTTGGAACTTGTTTACCGAGTTTTTGATATCCTGAATCCTTCTTTCTGGGAGACTGAGATTGAAATTCTCTGTGTCGATGATTACTCCCAGGAACTCTAGCCGTTGGGCTGGAATTGTGATGCTTTTCTCCCAGTTCACTATCCATCCCAGTTTTGTCAGATAACCTGACACTTCCGTCAGATGAGCTTCGAGAACCTCTTTCGACCGGGCTTTGATCAGGATGTCGTCTAAATAAGCGAACAGCTGAACACCCTGGAGCCTTAGATTTGCTATGATGGGTGCTAGAATTTTTGTGAACAACCTGGGAGCTGTAGCTAGCCCAAATGGAAGGACGGCATACTGGTAATGCTCGTTCAGGATTTTGAACCGTAGAAATTTTCTGTGAGATCTTCTCACTGGAATGTGCCAATAGGCGTCTTTTATATCTAGCTTCACTAGCCAATCGCCTGGATCCACACATTGAGTGATTGATTTTAGAGTTTCCATCTTGAAAGAAGGGACTTTCAATTGTTTGTTCACTCTTCTGAGGTTGAGGATAACCCTGAATTCTCCGTTCTGTTTTCTTCTGAGAAACAGATGGGAGTATGTCCCCAAAAATTCTTGTTCTTGAGGAACTTTTGTTATTACTTTGCTTTTCAGTAATTCCCGAATGATTGGTCTTAGAACTGAAGAGTTCTTTGCGGATCTTTGCTTGTCCGAAGAAATGAAATGGTGAGGAAGTTTGTTTTGCAGCTTTAGTTTGTATCCTCTCGTGATTACGTCTAAAACCCATTTGTCCGGGCAAACTCGAGCCCACATTGCACTGAATCTGGACAACCTTCCTCCTACGTGCAATGGGACTCCAACACCTTCATGCTCTAGGCTTCTCGGATTTAACATTGGGGCCCCAATCTCTCCTTTTAGCCTGAAAGGACTGGTTTCTGTTCTTCCATTGTCCAGAAAAAGATTTCCCGGACTTGTACTGCCTGGTATCTCTGAAAGAACCCTTGAAGTTCCTAGCTGGGTTTCTTTTGTCCCTACGCTCTTGCGGCAGAAAGGAAGACTTCCCTGCCGATGCTTTAGAAATAATTTGATCCAGGTCTGAACCAAACAAGAGGTTTCCCTTGAATGGAAGACTGCATAAATTATGCTTAGACTGGGAATCCGCATGCCATTGTCTCAACCATAATCCTCTTCTCGCCACAACGGATAGACCCATAGATCTAGCTGCCAGTTTTATTGATTCCAGAGACGCCTCTGCAGCAAATTCATTTGCGACTTTCACGTCCTGAAGCAATTCAATCAGTTTATCTCTGTCAGTGCCCGCCTTAATTGCTTCTTCCAGTTCCTGAAGCCATATCTTATTGGCCCTAGTGACCGAGGTAATCGCAATTGCTGCCTTACATGCTGCACCGCCTGCCATATAGACTCTTTTCAATGCCCCATCTTGTCGCCTTTCCATTGTATCCTTAAGGGATACTCCATCTATCGGAAGGGTAGTTTTCCTGGCAACCCTCGTGATGGCCGCATCTACTTTAGGAGAATTCTCCCACGGCTTAGACACATCCTCTGGGAAGGGAAATAGTTTTTTAAACTTTCTAGGAACTACTTGCTTTCTGTCAGGATTCTCCCATTCAGACTGGATAGTTGACTTGATGACATCGTGGACTGGGAATAAATGATTCTTTTTTGCAGCAGATTTAAACATTCTATCTTGCTTAACTGGAGATTTGTTTGAATCTTCTAAATCCAAAGTTTTCCTAATTGCTTTAATAAGAGGTTCTACCATGTCAGTATTGAATGAAGATTCCCCATCATCAACTGTATCCTGATCAGAGATTTCCCCTTCCGAGTTTGACCAAGTCCTGGAAGATTCCGTTCTAACTGGAGTAGGCCTATCCGGGCTACTTCTGCCCCCTGCAGAGGAAGATCTACTTGTGGTCTGACCTAAGCTTTTCAACACATTATCCGTAACTTGCGACATCATGGAAGTTACTGATTGGTTAATTGTTTCCTTCATCCAATTCATCATGTCAGGAGCTTGTGTTGGAATCACTCCAGAAGCTTCCTGCAGGCATTTAGCGCACAATCTTTTATCTGGAAGAGCATAGCTTGAACATGAGGCACAATCTCTCCTGGCCGTTTTCCTCCTACTTCCTTCTCTGGTTGGAGAACTCCTATTAAGAGAAAAAGCCACCATTACTAAATTAAGCGAAATAAACCTTTTTTTTTTTTTTTTTACTTCTCCTTTAATACAGTTTGATCCCGTGTTCACCTCTCAAAGGAACACTCACCCCCTTGAGCCTGAGTGAGATCTTCTAGAGCTCATCATGCAGATAGGGATACACTCCAGCAGTTATCCAATATGAAGTGAAGACCAACCTAAAGATCCAATGCAAATTATAAATACCTGTCCAAGGAGGATCCCTGCAGGCTCAGCAGTAGTAGTCAGGAAAAACATATACTTACAACAGTACCCTCCTGACAGCACAAACGGCACAGAAACACCTTACCAGATCTGCAGCCAACCGGGGGAGAGGAAGCGCCTCTTTTAAGTTTGGGCGCCAGGCCTCAGGCGCCATTTTGCCAAGCGTGTCACTTCCGGGTTGCAGCGTCAGCACGCCGGCGCCATCTTGGAGGCTGAATACTCGGCGTCTTATCGCGCATGGTGCCTGAATAGGCTTTTGCGACTTACAGCACCGGTGGCACACATGGCCCAAGCCTACTCGACTTTCCCAAGGACACCCACAAGAAAACATCTCGGTCCTGGGACATCAGAAGGGGAGAGGTACCCATCTGGAACTAGCGGGGTGAGCGACAGGAGGAAAAAAAGATGGCGGCCAGGGGGCGGAAGCAGGGTTTTTATGTTGTATTTCCTGTCCCATTGCATGGTGGGAGGGATTAACCCATTGTGGCCCACTGCCATGTGTAAGGAACAGGAAAACTACTTTCCCCAAAATAATGTCGCCACAGGTGTGCCTCCTAGGTATAATCGATGAGACTATTCCCTTAAATGCAAAAAGGGACTTATGGAGATCCTTGTTATTCTATGCTAGGAAAGCAATACTTATGAAATGGCTGACACCAAACGCCCCATCCCGCCAGTTTTGGCTAGACATAATTAATAAACAACTCCCACTAATACAGATGACCTACCTTGCTAGGGGCTGCCCAGGAAAATATGAGAAAATATGGGACGAGTGGACAGAGGCTACTTCCCGAGACCCATTACAGAAAGTTTGTGTACCCCTGACATTGAGGTTCTTCCTGATAGTTAAGTTACCCAGATGCATTACCAAACAGGGTAAATGAACATAAAGTGTACCGGCGGTGAAGTTTATGTGACAGATATAATGTAATAAATGGTAATTGTCTTTTGAAGATGTACCTGACAACCCCCCCTCTTTCTTCTGTACCCCCCCCCTATTTTTCTTTTGGTTTGGAAATCAATAAAACAAAAACTGTTAAAAAAAAAAAGCCTCAAATTGCCTGTAAACTGACAAAACACATAGCAATGTTGGATACGATTGCTAAGCAACCAGGTCTATTACCATTTTTGTCCAAAATTTAGCACTAAGACAGGACAGTTCAATCAATTGAAACCACTGGTGTAAGATTGGTCAATTTATATACTGTAAAAATCTTAAAAATGGAGATAAAATTGAACTGAAAGGATCTGTATTAGCCAACAATTGTAAATACCGTGGAAAACTGCTTTTTTCCAGAATGCTCAGGACCTGGGGTTTTCTGGATAACGAATCTTTCCGTAATTTGGGTCTTCATGCCTTATGTCTACTAGAAATTCATTTAAACATTGAATAAACCCAATAGGCTGGTTTTGCTTCCAATAAGGATTTATTATATCTTAGTTGGGATCAAGTACAAGCTACTGTTTTATTATTACAGAGAAAAAGGAAATCATGTATAAACATTTGGATTATTTGGATAAAATGAAGTCTATGGAAAACATTCCGTAATTTGGAGCTTTCTGGATATCAGGTTTCCAGATAAGGGATCCTATATCTGTTCTAGCAAATAGTTCCTATGTTGCCTTGCACTTTCCCCTTTAAAAGAAAACAATGACATTAATAGACTGGGCTGCCATCAGGAATTACATAGCCCTATACTACTTAGTTAGCAGAACCTAGCAGGGTGGAATCTACCAACAATGCACCCAACCTTTCTTGCAAGGCCCTGCCCGGCCCTTTCACAACTCTTTCAAACTTTAGTTTCTTGGAGCGTCCTCTGCCACAGGGGCCCAGGGGGCATTGCTCCATGTAACCCCCCCAAATGCAGCTTTGTTAATGGAGTATATTGTAGATGTCTAGATGGTCAGCATTAAAAAGCTATTAATCTAGTCAGTGGTATCACACATTGCAGTGCAGTAAATTTAAAAAAAAAAAAAAAAAAAACAGAATATTTCCAAATGGTAATTCACATTTAGATTTTATTTTACATGGGAACAAAGGTCCCTGACTATAATTGCCTCATTAGACCTTAAAAGTTATTACTTTGGTCCCTTAACAACCATTGGCTCCTCTAAGCAAGAGTGAGAATCACAAAATTATGCTAAATGAGGCGTACAAAGCAGCAGAAGACTATAAAGACATTGCAAAATTCTTCCAGATTGCAATTTCACTGTATGTAATATCAGCAAGAAAAGGCAGGACTAAAAGATTAACAAATGCAGCAAATTATTTCTGTGAATTCTTTATCAGTTCCAGACAACCATAGCCCTTTATCAGTGACGATCTATGCCTCTGATCAGTTTAGTTTCTCATTATGTTACCTCAGAAATTAGTGCAATTTGCATAAAAATCAGCACTATAGCATTGGCTTAAAAGAAATAGTAATGTAAAACATGTTTTTATATAGTTAATTAGCCAAACATTTAATTTATAAAGGCTAGATTGACTGGATGTCTAATCCAATCACCAGAACCCAAGTTCCTGCTTTACGAACTACATTAGAAATACATTTTATTTCACACAGTCTATTTACCCAGTTTTATTTTTACAGTGAACTGCTCTTTAAAGAGAAAAGCCCTTTGACATGATCTTATTCAGTTGGCTTATGTAGAAAAATTGCATACACGATGGGGATCATTTATCAACACTGGGCAAATTTGCCCAGTGGCAGTAACTCATGGCAACCAAATTGCTGCATTTATTTTCCTACTTGCAGCTGGCTTTAAAAAGCTAATCACTTATTGATTGCTATTGGTAACTGCCCATAGGCAAATTTGCCCAGTGTTGATAAATGAGCACCACTATCTTTTTGTCCTACACAAACACAATTAATTCAAGAGGCTGAAAGGAACCAATAACAAAGCAGAGTAGAGAAAGATACATTTATATTTATTTCTGGAATTTCAACTCAAATAAATGAGCTCATGTCTAAATGGGGGATAATTGTTTTTCCTTTAATTATAGGTGAACTTCATTTTCTGCTTGATAATGTAGACAATCGCTAATAAAAATCAAGATGGTAAATTCTTGGGACAACTTTGAAGGCATGGATTAATAATTTAGAGAAACTGAACCTTTAGGCTACTGTATTAATTACAGTATATAAAATGCATATATGCTAGGCAAATTTGAGGGTTTAGTACTCCCTGAAGGGGAACTGTGAATTTCACTGAAAGATCTGAAAGACCAAAATTAAAAAAAAAAGGTCCTATGCTGGACACAAAGGCAAAGGCAACCACTCTAAACATTTTGATCTCTTTGGCAGCTAATCTCCTTTAAATTCTTTCCCAGTGGCTAACATGCGAATTGTCGCTGGAGATACATGTGGTGCTTTCCGCTGCAGCCCAAAGTTTCCCCAGCAGTGATTTGAATGTTAGCTGCTGGGAAAGCATTTGGAGGAGATTGCATGGCGACTAATCTTAAGTATCATTGCCCTTAAACATTCATTATTCTTTTGGGGTAGCGTGGCAGCCAATTGGTACAAAAAACATTGTATTAGAAAAGGGAAGAATGGGTTGCAAATTCTGGATGCCAATATGAAACAGAAACAATGATCCTAAACATACCTCAAAAAGCCACCATGAGCTACTTGAAGAAAAGCAAGCTGGAGATTTTAAAACAGCTCTCATAGGCCCCTGACTTAACTGGAAATCTCAAAAATGCAAAAATTTAAAGTGAACTTCAAACAAAAGAAAACTGATTGACGTTTTGATGCCATTTATATAAGATGTGATCTGTGATATAGAAGGGTTGTTACTAAATACTAACTAACTCACTAGGGTGTCCAAACTTTGTACATGTCACATTACTTTTCAATTATGTTTAAAAAGATTGTGAAACAAAATGTTACTGTACATTAACATTGCCAAATATGCTGTTTTAACACTGATTCCTGTAGAAGGAGAATTGTCGGAGAACATGTTCCATGGACAGGTGCAGACAGTCCCCTCAATTTTTCATTAACAATTAAGTAGAAAGGGCTAAAGTTGATTCCAAATGTGGAATTAGCATTTGGAAACTGTTGTGGGGAAGTCTCAAAATAAAGCTCCAAAGAGCTGTCAATGTACGTAAAGCTATCAGGCTGAGAAAACAGAAACAAATCAACAATCTGGTACATTCTTAAAAGGAAGGAACACATTGGTGAGCTTAGCAATATCTAAAACTACATCTAGTGGCACAGAACCGTAACATTTAGGAGGCATCCATCTCCTTTATCAAACCCAATATTAAGGTTAATATGATAGATGCCTCTGAAACAATGCAAATCATTGCGATCAGTCTGACCAATTGATAACAATGAAACCTGAAATATCAGCAGTAATGTGTTGAGAGCCATCTTTTACAACAATCACAGCTTTAACGGTAATGCAATAAATTACCCAACATTTTGCCAGTTGTAGGATCCCATAGAAACAAAACAGATCCTTGCTTTAAAACAACCAGCTGGTAAATAAAACAGCCGATTAGTAGCTATTGGTCACTAGACTAGTTTCATAACATTACCCCGCTAAGTATTTTGGTGTATGTGCCAGATTTGCTTGCTAGTATTCAGATATGTGATTAATCTTTCCTCAAACAATATAATGATGCAGAAAAAAAAATGTTTTGAATGCATTTTACCTGCTAAAAGTGTCATTACATCAGAGCTGCAATGAGAACCTCTCAGGTCAGAAGCTAGGCTGAAATGAAGAGTGGGAGTGTCTGTTCATTCTCTCACAGGAAATGGTCACATCACTGACTGACAGGCTGAACTCCTGAGCTGTAGCTGGATAACCCCTCCCATCTCCCTTTCTGCTGCAAGGACTGAAAGGCCCCACCCACCCCTCATTTGAAACTTGAACAGAGCCCAGAACAGATCTATAGAAAGCTCTAAAAAAGGGGTTATCTTTGAAGATTTTTAGCCCACAGTGAGACCAGCACCATAATTAATTAATTATTGCATACACGATTGGAGGGTGTTAGTTATGCTATGTGTCACTTTTAACATTTTCATGAAAAGTGCCATAACTACATATACAGTTAGCCCTGTGGTTATGGGAGCCCCCAGACCATAGGGTCTGCTGAATTGTAGTGCTCTCTCCCCACCCCTTGCTTACCTTGGCAGGGTTGGGGGCAGAGGGACTGTTCATACCAGGTCTCTCTGAACATTATGGACACATTAACGAGACATGAGGCACAAGTGTGGCCCAGGAAACAGTAACCATATTAACCAGTAGTTTCCATAGGGGATACACTGCCTTCAAGCAAATTCAGCACAAATACAAATATTGGTGTGTTTCTGTAAATAAACGCATGTTTCTCAGTTGAAATGAGCGCATTTAAATCACTGTGCCCTGGATGACAGTCTATCTTCTGTCAGTCACACACAGCTTGGGTCACAGACCCTGTAGCGCTGACACAAACCTCTTCCCTGCCCTTGTAACATCCCAGCACTCATCGGCGGCTCCTCACCAGACAAGGTGTTTGTGCATCGAGGTCGGACACAGGGAGATGCGTCCCAGTGCTCAGTGGCTCCTCGGCAAACAAGGTGTTTGTGCCACAGAGTCGGGCGCACGGAGATGCTGAGCGGCACCTCAGCAAACAAGGGAGATGGAGGAGCAGTGCAGAGGCACCTTGGGGAATGTCACCCGATTTCCTGCCCCATCACTTGCCCTACTCTCCCCGAAACTAGCAGCAACTACTACCAGCCCTTCTACTCTTCTACTCTTACTGCCCATTTATATTACATGGCAGATTCGGCTGGATTCCTTCTAGCGCTCTCCTTTATTCATACAGGGGCCAGAGAATGCCTTACGTGCACAGCGTCTGTGACTCACTGTCCTTCCCAATTATCCCATAGCTGTGCAAATGTGCATCCAAAGCCCGGTCTGCAGGGATTTAGTCTGTGACAGGGGGTAATAGTCGCAGGGAATATGAGAGACGGATATGAACCCGTTTGTAAAGCATTCGTTTCTCCTTCACTCACTGTTTGCTGAAGGAGGAGGATGCTGGAAGCTGCTCATTCCGTCTGCTCGTGCAGAGGAGAAGCTGGGCGGGTACAAGCTCAAACAACCCTGCGTGATTGACGTGACAGCAATAACCAGCGCCTCCCACCTATGGACCCAAAAGGTATATGAAACAAAACGTGTTATTCAATTTTATTACAAAAGGGATTGATTAAGTCTAAGTTCAAAAGTATGCTATATGTCCCCTTTAAGTCTTCCATCCCTCTAACCAATTTAGTTGCACGTCTCTGCACTCTCTCCAGCTCATTTATATCCCTCTTAAGGACTGGAGTCCAAAACTGCACTGCATACTCCAGATGAGGCCTTACCAGGGACCTATAAAGAGGCATAATTATGTTTTCATCCCTTGAGTTAATGGCCTTTTTTATGCAAGACAGAACTTTATTTGCTTTAGTAGCCACAGAATGACACTGCCCAGAATTAGACAACTTGTTATCTACAAAGACCCCTATATCCTTCTCATTTAACCCTTTGCCTGCCAAGCACGTACGCTGTACGTTCTGGCAGGCAAGGGCTTTAACTGCCAAGCACGTACATTGTACGTTCTTGCAGTTTAACATGCTGTACTCTGCATCAGCGGCTTTAGCCGCCTCTGCAGAGACTTAGCAGTGCTGACAGCCCCCTGGGCAACAAGGCTGGGGGGCTGTCATGTCGGTCCTGCAACAGGATTGTTGCAGGATCGACCTAAAATCGCAGAAAGAAGCAACTTACCAGCTCCTCCGTCTTCCTTCTGCTCTCTGCTTCTCTGGCGACGCCCACGCACTTCCTGGCTGCAGTGACTCATCACACACGCTGCTGAAAGAAGATTAGACTCTCTCTCCTGCTCCAGCAATGGTAAGTGGACTTTATTTGATAAATTACACACTACACAAACGCTAAATACACACTACACTACATTGTATAGATCTGTACACAGTTACACAATCATTTTAGTAAAGATTTTTTTTTTTTTTTTGGAAAGTTATGTACACTTATTTCACACTTATATACACACTGTCACACCACTTTTAGAAGTGTATACACATGTATACACAAAAAACTCACAAAGAGGGATTTTTTTTTTTTTTTACTTTTTCATTTTACTAATTTGTGTTTTTTTACCCCTAAAAACCATTTGTTTTGGCAGCATGACTATTGGGTAATCGATTTTGGCCACTAATTATGCTGTTGGATCAGTAATTTTGTTATTTCATTGATTTACACAATTTTTGTGGTTTTATTGCAATTTTATCCCTGCATTATTTTTCCTTATGTATCTTTAGTATAGTTTTGCTGTTTGGTGCTTTGGTATAGAAAGATAGATTTTACTTTGTTTGATCCGTCAGAATATGTACTTTCCAAAAATGTATGCTGTTCTGGGGGCTTTTTACAGTTTGGGGGTCTTACAACACAACACAAAGTTGGGGTACTGTTTTCAGCAGCTTAGTTGGCTAGTGTGAAAATTCATATGCATGTTTTTCATTTGGGGTCCGTACACACCACATACTTTGGTAAATCTATGCATATTGGGCATCAAGCTATTCATCAGACCTCTGACGTCCATATTTAGGGTGATTTTTCTTTGTACGTAAAACATTGTGTGCGAAAAATGTGGCAAACTGCAGCATTTTTAGGCAATTTTCAGAAATGTTGTAAAAACCTCTAAGTTTAGAAAAGCTTTGCAGTTTGGTAGTTTGGTGTAGAAAGACGTCTATCTTTGTTGGATTCGTCAGAATGTGTACTTTCCAAAAACATATGGTTTTGGGGGGGTCTTTGCTGTTAGGAGGGTCTTGAGGCACATAATATGAAGTCAAGGGTCTATGTTCACAGAAGGCGAATCGGCAGCGGAGAAAACTCATATGCACTATTTTTATTTGGGGTCTGCACATGCCAGCTGCCTTGGTGTATCTATGCATATTGGGCATCAAACTGTTCAGTAGTCCCTTGGCATCAATATTTATGTTATTTTACAATTGTATGCAAGATATTGGGTGAGATAAATGCGGCCAATTGCAATATTTTTAGGCGATTTTCAAAAATGTAAAAACCGTTGCTTTTATCGCCAAATTTAGGAAAGACTTGCGACTTGGTACTTTGGAGTACAAGGACATGTATACCCAATTTGGGTTTGTGGGAATGTGTACTTTCCAAAAATATATGGTTTTCTGGGGTGAACTTACTTTTTTCTACATTTGCCCCCCTCAAAACAATGTAAATGTGTTGATTTTGCAGTATCTGAAATGACAGACTATATGGGGGTCTTCTTTTGGGGCCCCTATATGCCACATGCTTAGGTACACCTATACATATTGGGCATCAAACTGTTCAGAGGACCCTAAGCTTTCATATTTGGGGTGATTTCTCTTGATACCTAAAAGTATGTGGGTAATACGATGCTGCAGGGTAGAAATTTTGAGGTGATTTTTGGAAATGTCACCGAAATCACCACATTTAGGAATGATTTGCAGCTTGGTACTTTGTAGTACAAAGACATGCATACCCAATTTAGATTCGTGGGAATGTGTACTTTCAGAAAATATAAGGTTTTCTGGGGTGAACTTACCCTTTTCTACTTTTGCCCCCCCCCCAAACAATGTAAATGTGTTGATTTTGCAGTACCTGAAATGACAGACCATATGGGGGGGGGGTCTTAATTTTAGGGCCCTTATATGCCACATGCTTAGGTACACCTATACATATTTGGCATCAAACTGTTCAGGGGACCCTAGGCTTTCATATTTGGGGTGATTTCTCTTGATACCTAAAAGTATGTGGGTAATACGATGCTGCAAGGTAGAAATTTTGAGGTGATTTTTGGAAATGTCGCCAAAATCACCAAATTTAGGAATGGTTTGCGGTTTGGTACTTTGGAGTACAAAGACATGCATACCCAATTTAGATTTGTGGGAATGTGTACTTATGAAAATATATGGTTTTCTGGGGTGAACCTACTTTTTCCTTTTTTTGCCCCCCCCCCCCCAAAACGATGTAAATGTGTTGATTTTGCAGTACCTGAAATGACAGACCATATGGGGGTCTTCGTTTTGGGGCCCCTATACGCCACATGCTTGGGTACACCTATACATATTGGGCATCAAACTGTTCAGAGGACCCTAGGCTTTCATATTTGGGGTGATTTCTCTTGATACCTAAAAGTATGTGGGTAATACGATGCTGCAGGGTAGAAATTTTGAGGTGATTTTTGGAAATGTCACCGAAATCACCACATTTAGGAATGATTTGCAGCTTGGTACTTTGTAGTACAAAGACATGCATACCCAATTTAGATTCGTGGGAATGTGTACTTTCCGAAAATATATGGATTTCTGGGGTGAACTTACTTTTTTCTACTTTTGACCCCCCCAAAACTATGTAAATGTCTTGATTTTGCTGTACCTGAAATGACAGACCATATGGGGGTCTTGCTTTTGGGGCCTCTGTATGCCACGTGCTTGGGTACACCTATACATGTTGGGCATCAAACTGTTCAGTGGACCCTAGGCTTTCATATTTGGGGTGATTTCTCTTGATACCTAAAAGTATGTGGGTAATACGATGCTGCAGGGTAGAAATTTTGAGGTGATTTTTGGAAATGTCACCGAAATCACCACATTTAGGAATGATTTGCAGCTTGGTACTTTGTAGTACAAAGACATGCATACCCAATTTAGATTCGTGGGAATGTGTACTTTCCGAAAATATATGGTTTTCTGGGGTGAACTTACTTTTTTCTACTTTTACCCCCCCCAAAACAATGCAAATGTGTTGATTTTGCAGTATCTGGAATTACAGAACTGATAGTTCAAATGAGGTGTCTACATTTTAGGGCCCCTATATGCCACATGTTTGGGTACACCTATATATATTGGGCATCAAATTGTTCAGCGGACCCCAGGCTTTCATATTTGGGTGTTTTACATTGATACCTAATGATTTGTGGGAGATATGATTCTGTAGATTGGAAGCTTTGAGGTAATTTTTCAAAAAATTCACCAATTTCTATAAAACATTATAACTTTATAAACAATTGCAACTTGGTAGTTTGGAGTACAACGATATATTTACCCATTTTTGATTCACCAGAATCTGTTCTTTCTAATAATGGGTAGTTTTCTAGGGTAAACCTACTGTTAGTGGAATGTTTGGCCTTGAAAGCAGAAGTATGCCGTTTGGGGAGCGGTGCTTTGGAAATTTGGTTGTGTACTGCTTGTAGATTTTGATCTATACAAGTGAGAAATCTCCATAAAACGATATATATTTGGTATTGCCGCATTCAGGAGACATAGACCTTTCCAAATAGGCTGTGTTCTCATACATAAAGTAAATGATGTTTCTGATATATGTGATTGTTCTTTGTGAAACATGATTTTTTTCATTTTATTGGACACTTAGAAGCCAATATTTTTTTACAGAAGTAGAATTACACCAAAATTCCTGCATATTTTGAAAGTTCAGGTTGTCCTGAAAAAAACAATATATTGTTTTACTGGGTAAACTAAAAGACCGCCCCAGGAAAGGCCCTTAAAGTGAAAGAGTGCAAAATATCTAAAAACTGCTTGGCAGTAGATGTTCGCATCTAGGACAAAACGGCTGGCAGGGAAAGGGTTAAGGAAACTCCCAACACACTGCCATTTAGTGTATAACTTGCATTTACGTGTATATTTGTCAAAGTGCATAACCTTGCATTTATCAACATTGAACTTCATTTTCCAGTTTGCTGCCCAGTTTTCCAATTTAGACAAATTACTCTGCAAAGTGGCAGCATCCTGCATGGAACCTACAGTTCTGCACAATTTAGTATCATCTGCAAAAATAAAAACAGTACTTTCAATGCTCTCCTCCAGGTCATTAATAAACAAGTTGAAAAGCAAGGGACCTAGTACAGAGCCCTGCGGTACTCCACTAACAACACTAGTCCAATTAGAAAATGTTCCATTTACCGCCACTCTTTGTAGTCTATCTTTTTGTCAGTTCTCTATCCAGGTACAAATACTATGTTCCAGGCCAACATTCCTTAATTTAAACAGTAACCTTTTGTGTGGCACTGTATCAAATGCTTTAGCAAAGTCTAAGTAAATAACATCCACTGCCATCCCAGGTCTCTACTTACCTTCTCATAAAAAGAAATTAAGTTAGTCTGGCAAGATCTATTACGCATAAAACCATGCTGGCACAAACTCATAGTATTATGATTTGCTATGAAGTCCAGTATCTTATCCTTTATTAACCCTTCGAAAAGCTTTCCTACCACTGACGTCAGACTAACTGGCCTATAGTTTTGAGGCTGAGAACGGGATCCTTTTTTGAATAGAGGCACCACATTAGCAATTCGCCAGTCTCTCGGCACTATGCCAGATCTCAATGAATCCTGAAAAATTAAGTAAAGAGGTTTGGCAATCACAGAGCTAAGCTGCCAATTACCCTGGGATGAATACCATCTGGCCCCGGACCTTTGTTAATCTTAACATGTTCTAGTCTCTTTTGAATTTTTTCATGTGTGAACCATGAATCATTAGTTGTATTACTAGAATTGGGACTATTAAAAAGGAAACCTTTACTTACTGGTTCCTCATTTGTGTAGACAAATGAAAAATATGAGTTCAAAATCTGCGCTTTTATTTTGTTTTCATCAACCAGCTGACCCCCCTCTGATAGTAAGGGTCCCACCCATTCCTGCTTCATTTTTTTACTATTAACATATTTAAATTTTTTTTTGGATATCTCTTACTGCTTGCTGCAATATCCTTTTCTGTAGCAATCTTAGCTTGCTTTGGCCTCCTTGTACCTTATAAATGATTTGGCTGTCCAAACTAACTTGAAAGCCTTAAAAGCACCTCAACACCAATGCTTCTATTGAACCAAAAAGGATTTGCTTTGCAACGGCGTTCCTTGCTTACAAGTGGAATATACTGAAAAGTATATTTATTAAAGGAAAACTATACCCCCAAAATGAATACTTAAGCAACAGATAGTTTATATCAAATTGAATGACATATTAAAGAATCTTACCAAACTGGAATATATATTTACATAAATATTGCCCTTTTACATCTCTTGCCTTGAACCATCATTTCGTGACTCTATCTGTGCTGCCTCAGAGATCACCTGACCAGAAATACTGTAACAGGAAGAAGTGAGGAAGCAAAAGTCAGAACTCTGTCTGTTAATTGGCTCATGTGACCTAACATGTGGTTTGTATGTGTGCAGAGTGAATCTTACGATCTCAGGAGGCGGCCCTTATTTTTTAAAATGGCAATTTTCTATTTATAATTACCCAATGGCACAAACTACTAAAAAAGTATATTATTATGATAATGGTTCATTTACATGAAGCAGGGTTTTACACATGAGCGGTTTTACTCAGTATCTTTTAATAGAGACCTACATTGTTTGGGGGGTATAGTTTTCCTTTAAGCAGCATTTTAAAGACTTCCCATTTTTGTTCTGTGTTTAACCCTGTGAAAAGCATTTCCCACTTAATATGTTGCAGAGATGCCCTTATCCTGTCAACGTTTGCACGTCTGAAATTTAGTGTTTTAGTTACTCCCTTATAGAATTGCTTCTGCAACAGAATCTCAAAGGAGACCATGTTATGATCACTATTTCCTAAATGCTCACCCACACAAATGTTAGAAATGAGTTCAGTATTATTAGTTATTACAAGGTCCAAAAGAGAGTTATTCCTAGTAGGTTCTTGAACGAGCTGGAATAAAAAGTTGTCATTCAGCATATTTACAAACCTACTAGCTTTTTCTGTCGTATCAACCCCATTACCCCAGTCAATGTCTGGATAATTGAAGTCACCCATAGCAACAACTTGACCCAGCTGTGAAGCCGCTTGTATCTGCAAGAGTAGCTGGGCTTCATACTCGACACTTCTACAAGGTGGTTTATAGCATACACCAATGATAATTCTTTTTGTTACCTTTTGCCCAGTCAAAATCTCTACCCAGAGGGATTCTACACCCTCACCAAGGCCAGCTATGGTTATTTCTTTAGCACATGGTTAAATTTAATTTAATTTAATTCAGGCTTTACATACAAACACACTCCTCCACCCTTTTTAATCCCTCTGTCCCTCCTAAAAAGGGTGTAACCATTTAAATTCACAATCCAGTCACATGTTTCATCCCACCAGGTCTCAGTGATACCAATTATATATAGAGCATGCAATTAATTCTAGGTCTCCCATTTTACCTGACAAACTCCATGCATTTGCCAGCATACAGCCTAGGTTACTATTTTTACTTTTGAAATTTGCATTACTTAGTGGAGAATTATATGTTAAGTTAGTATTATTGTGTTTTCCTTGTAACAGAGGGACCTAATTAGCTGGTAAACTGTATGCCCCATCACTCCTTACTAACCCCACTGCCCCGTCTACCCTAGCTTCCCCATAATTCTTTATCTCACCCCCCCCATGCCTAGTTTACACACTCCTCCAACCTCTTAGCCATTCTTTCCCCTAGCACCGTGGACCCCCTTCCATTAAGGTGCAAACATAGTAACATAGTAACATAGTAAGTAAGGTTGAAAAAAGACACATGTCCATCGAGTTCAACCTTTTTTTTTTTTATTAACTACCTATCTGCCAGTTGATCCAGAGGAAGGCAAAAAACCCATCTGAAGCCTCTCCAATTTGCCTTAGAGGGGGAAAAATTCCTTCCTGACTCCAAAATGGCAATCGGACTAGTCCCTGGATCAACTTGGACTATGAGCTATTTCCCATAACCCTGTATTCCCTTACTTGCTAAAGGTAACTGTATAGGTTGTACCCCAAGGAAAAATCAGCCCAGTGCTGTAGGAACCCAAATCCTTCCTTCCTACACCAAGACTTGAGCCACACATTTAGCTCCCTAAACGCCCGCTGTTTTCCTAAACTTGCACGTGACACAGGCAAAATTTCAGAAAAGATGACATTGGAAGACCTTTCCTTGATCTTAGAGCCTAGATCCCTGAAAACACTCTTTAAGGTCTTCCATCTACCATTTATTTTGTCATGCCCAGCCCCACCCAATAATTTGTCTATCCGATCAACCACATGCGGAACCCTGGTACCAGGTAGACAGCAAACTGTTCGGTTGTAGCGAACCGGACGACAAATTACCCTATCCACTTTCCTAATAACTGAGTCACCTACAACCACAATCTGCTTAGGCCTGACTCTACTCTCCTCCCCACCACTACTAGAGAAACTGGTCTCCCGGCTGTTAGAGAGATCAGCCCCATCTAGAATTGCCAATCCAGAGTTCATACTCCCATCATCTTCACACAATCTGGCAAATTTGTTGCGATGTATAAGCTCCGGATCAGCCTCCATTTTCCTTTTCCTTCGATTTTCGAACTGTCACCCAGCTAACTGCCTCAACATCCTGCTGCTGTTCTGTTCCCCCCAAACTATCTGACCCCGCTAGGTCCTGCTCAGTGAGCAAAAGACTCCTTTCAAGATTGACCGCAGTGTTGCAATTTGTTGCTCTAGTGCTCTAACTTGAGCCTCCAAAGTGGCAATTTGCTCACAACCACCACAGAGGTAAGAATTTTGGATTTTTTGTTCCAAATCTGCATACATATGGCAGACTGTGTCAGACCTTCAATCTTGCAAGCACTCATTATCCCAGTTACAGATCAAAACAGGGAAAAAAAACCTCCTTTAGTTTGAAACTCCTGTATTTGTAACTCCACTTACAGATCCCCCACTTAACTTCTGTATTTGTAACTCCACTTACAGATCCCCCACTTAACTTCTGTATTTGTAACTCCACTTACAGATCCCCCACTTAAAGAGCAAACACTTAAGAGAAGCTAACACTAGAGCAAGCTCCACTGGAGTCCCAGTGGTTCTATTTATACAGTCTGTTCAGGTGCAACTAATCAAACCCCACCCCCTCAAACTGAGGGAAAACTAACTGCAAAGTAAAGCAGGTTGTGACAAACTTGCTGTAAGCACACTAGCACACCAAACGTTGCTGTTTAGCACCCAAGACAGAAAAAAAACCTTTAAAAAATAAAACCACAGTAGTTAAATATAAAACTTTACATAAAATAGCAGTTAATAACAAATACGTTATTCAAATACGTGTTTCAAATATATATATATATATATATATATATATATATATATATATATATATATATATATATATATATAAAAGTCATATGTGGTTATAGC